>NC_073743.1:7906565-8506565 GCF_023634155.1 Falco peregrinus | reverse complement strand
ATGCGAAAATGTAAAGCCACAATCGGGCGCCAATTGCAGGAGCAAAATCATGGACTCAACGACATATCAATATGATCCTAGTTGAAGCCACTTTACTTAAGTTTCTGCAAGCTTATATACAATGTTAATATTCGTACACATGTCACACCTTAATTCTATTGGTTACATACACTGTTCAAATGCTGCTATACAGATACTAATTGGTTAAAAGCATACAATCGGTTAGTTCCATCATTAAAATTGTTGACATTCTTGTGGTCATCAGTTCCCAGCTCAGCTCCTGTTTTTCTGCCCGATTAACTGCGAAAGATCCTGTTTTCTTTGTTCCAGGTGTCTTTCTCACACAACCTTGCAGCCTTGCTGAGCAGATAAAGCTTTTAATCATATCAAGCTGCTAGAGCAAGAGCAACTTTTGATAGGCCAGATGTCCCTTTTCTTCCAAATACATTGCCACAAGTATGGCCAGTGACAAGTATTCCAGAAAATGTCAGTCAGTCCTTCATTGCCAAGGTAATCTAGTGTTTGGACAAAATAAGGTCATGTGTGAAGAATAGCTGAACTGAGCCTGAATATGGGCTGAAAGAAGTGATACTAGCAATAGAAAAAGGCATTCTGGAAACTCAAGGCCATGGTTCAGTCTCCTTTGTTACAGGATGTATATTCACAGTCAGTTTGTATTACATAGATGTAATTTTGGATTCCTTTCTGATGTTGAACTCTTAAAAAACACATGTAAGCGACACTTTCTATCATTCCCAGTGAGCAAGGGAATAGTCCTAGTCAGACAAATTATGACTGGCCATGGTTATTCACACCTTGTGTTTTGGACAGGCTGTAACAAATTTCCAGTTAGTGTAGAACAAAATCACATGACATGCTTCTTCATGTTGTATGATAATTGGCTTACAAGGCACAGAATTTCAAATGGATCTCATATTCTTGGTTCTCAACTGCAGAGAATGGCAGGAACAGCACAGGGGGTGCCTGACTAGGCTTCAGAGTGTGCTTGCTCCATTGCACAGTGGAGCTCTCCATACTAAGGCTATAACTTGTTTGTGTGAGGGCTGGTCTTAGGAAGATCTATCACTGACCTCTTCATCCTTCTAAATTCAAGGCGTACTTCTTAATTTCTATAGGGAAAGCAAGATCATAGAGCAACACAACATTAAAAAATTTGCCACAACTGAAGCAGAGTGAAGTACCAGCTAACACGTTCCTGTGCACAAAGATGTAATAACAAATGACAACTTTATGCTTTAAGTTGCTCTGTTTCATAACTGCTAGTCCTGCTGTCTAATACTGGAAAATACTGAACAGGGTGATTGTGGTATGTTCAGCTCGACTTTCTTTAACAACCATAAATTTGCTTCCCATGAATTCACACATGGGGTGACACCCAGCTTCTGAAGAGCTATTCTGTTCTAGCATGCTGCATATATATTAAGCTGTTCTTATGGTTGGAAACATTGGCTTTCTGATACTACAGCTTGTGACTTCTCAGTATAGGATCATAGAATTATAGAATAGTTTGGGTTGGAAGGGACCTTTAAAGGTTATCTAGTCCAACACCCCTGAAATGAGCTTCTTAAAAAAACTGTGTATATGGAGCTTACAGAGGGGAAATCTGCTACAGGCAAACTACTGACAAATCTTTCTTATATTTTTCCATGATATACCTGTTAGACAGAAATCAATACAGTGAGATACCACTTGATTTCCAGGAAGAGAGCTATCAGGAATACTATATAGTTAATTGCCTTAAAGTGAAACATATTTAGAAAATGGGATCTTGACAGCCCTGTGCTTGAAATTTTCTGCTTGAGCTGTTACAAAACACAAAGGGCTGGAGCCTGTTGCTACAAGGAAAGGCTGTGGGACTCATGAAGAAATACATTCTCATCAATAAAACTGAAGCCAAGTTCTGTTTTAGAGAATCCCTCATTCACTGCTGCCTTATAGTTACATTGACTGATGCAGTGCTGAAAGTCCTCTGTAGTGCCAACAGCAGGAAAAACTTGCCTTAAGAGATAAGCCAGAGAGAGATAAATCATAGCCTAAAAGCATCTCCTACACTGGGTTGTGAAGCATCGCTTCTAGAGCCAAGGCTGCAATTTAGAAATTGCCATTGTTACTTGAAATTCTGGCATGAATATTTATAATCAAGCTTTAACTTCCAAGAACATAATTTTGTATTTTTTGTGATTTCTTTTTGTTTTTGTTGCAGCACTCAAATATCCCAGTCTGGACTAGGAGCTCATTGTCTTGCTGGTGTATAAACATGTGGAAAGATGCAGACCTTGTCTCAGAATCAGAGGTCCTAAAAGATTAAAGAAAAAGGCAGACAAATGTTAGTGGTACATGATGTAACATAGAAACCAAATCATTACTGTAATCGTAGACTAACACTCCCTCATTCTTTACAATATCATCGTCTACTCCTTTCTTTGTCACTTTTCTGTCCCTTTTCTTTTGCCCTTCCTTTCTTCTGTAATTTGGGCCACTTGTTATTCAGCCTGTAAATGCTGATTTAAATATATTGTGTCTATATTTAATTAAGGTGTGGGAGAATCTTCTTGGAGATATGTATGTATTCAAGATCAGGTTCAAGTCATGTTAATATCAATATGTCCTGAAACACATAGGCTGCTCCTGTTCATACTTTAGTGCCTTTTCTGAATAGATCCTGTATGAAACTGCTTGCTAGTATTTGCTCCAAAGCTTTAGTTCATAACATATTACTTGAATTTTATTATATGTCTGTTTGTGATAATCAGAATGAACTAAAACCCCAATTCATTCACTGATGATAGTTTATTGAACAAGAAGCATTAATATTTTCACTATCCTGATATTTTATATGCAATCCTTAGCAATGTGAATAAATGTATTTCAGAAATGCTTATAAATTCTTATGTCACTCATTAATTGCCTGATAAGCTTGAATCAAAAGGAGCCATTAACAAATTACTTTAAATACATTTGATTTGATGAAAATTTCTCAGGTTATGTTCACATTCTCCTGGTAGGTCCCTGTTGGCAGCTTCATACTGTATATTACACGCATGTCAACATGTAACAGCAATAGTATATGCTGGTTCTTTTAAATTAAATGTTTGAAAAACATTAGCATGCAGTTGGGTAATCTTATCTTTGGATGTGTTGAGTGCACTGTTCTCTCATGAGCTGATGGTGGATAATTTGAGCTTTGAGAAGAGGATTGGACCACAGTGCCTTCAGAGATTTCTTTCTAAATTATTTACTAAATTATTTTAGAGTTCTATGGTACTCATTAGTTTATCACTAAAGATTGAGCTATTAGTCCATGTACTGTCCAATGCATACTATTTATAGGGTTACTGGAATATATTAATCATATCTTTTTAGATCCATGATGTTTTTTTTATGTTACATTTATATATAACACTACAAGTTTAATTGTGCATCAATAAGAATATGCATATTTTATAGAGACCATTAATACCTGGAAATACAGCAGTACATTCACAATAAGTACCTATGTTTAGTGTAAATATGTATTCCATATCTCATTTTGAAAAAAGCTGACCTATAGTGCCTTTGTGCACCACTTCCACCCCCAGGAAAACTCCTCAAATGTTGTGTAAGTTATAGTCTAAAGTTGCTTTGCAGTTTATTTGTAGCTCAAGGTTTCTTAGAACCTTCCATGTTCTCAGGGATGACCTGATAGTTGCTGTCACTCTGCTCTCCTGCAGTGTTTTAGGTGTCAGGCTCTCATCTTCCTTTATATCTTTTCTTGCTCAGCTACATTTCCTTCCCCTGACTTTTGCATCTGGCTTTATTTGGTGTCCTCCAGGGCATGTCTCAGTGTCAGGAGGCAAATTTGATACAGTGGGCTGGTATCACAGACTGCGATCTTTGGAACCATCACCACAGACAGAAGTACTAGGAGCAGATATGGACAGGGAAGAAAAGGAAAATGTGATTAACAAGCTACTGCCCTCACTGCCTGACTTAGGACTTGGTGATAGCCAGAAACTAGTATTTCACATACAGATGAACTATTGACTATATGGTGATGGGATATTGCCCTTGGGAAACAGCAGTTCCTGGCTCCTGCTGAGTTCCTTCCAGCAAGTTCAACCACTGACTAAGAAAAGAAAAATACTACCTGACATAGAATCCTTGACAAGTTGCTGACCCTTGCAACTGTAAGATGAAACATTGCATGGGTAAATGATGTAAGATGGAACATTGCATGAATCAAAGGATAAGGTCAAGAAAACCATAAGAAAGATGTCTGTCAAAACAAAATAGGAATTAGTTACCTATGAAGAGGAACTTGAATAGGCCCAGAGATAGGGCCTGAGATTGATGAACCTAGTTAGCAAACCATGACGTTTGGCAAGAATTGTTGAAACGCTTTGAACTTTAAGTGAACCATCCTCATTATACACTAATTTTAATAGAAAAACACACTTCCTCATTGAAAGCTACCCACCTCCAGAAGAAGACCACCACCCAGAGAACATTCATAGTAAAAATTCATTGACTATAACTTTAAACTAAAGCGAGGAAAGTTGTAACCAATATTTAAGGGTAGTGGGTGTAATGGGAGTATCTCTAGAAATCTAAATGTATAAATATAAGAACATTGTAAGGATTGGTGCACTAGCTTTGCAAATTATCGCCTAGCACACTTCTCTGCAAAGATTTGTAAAATAAACAAATACCTCGACTCTGTGTGTGATTTGGCTAATGCACGCTGGGTAACAATCCCACTTTTGGGACAACAGTTTCTGGTAACCCAGATGGGACTGCCTTAATGGCCTTGCCTGGATCGTCTTGCTGTTCCTGACGGAAGGGGATACAGACTAAGAGGGATTTCAGTGCACACCGACCTGTTGATTGGGGGCTCCACCAGTTGTTCTCTGACTGTCAGGCAGTGAGCGACACAGCAGTGCAACGCATCTAAAGAGGTATTTGTCAAGGGTAAAAGGGGGAGAGGAAGGGAAGAACTCATGCAAAAGCAGTTGGCATTTTGTTCTGACTTTTTTTTTTGAGCTCTGCATAAGACACATCAAGAAGATGCACAGCAGCAGCATATCTTTGTTTCTACATGCAGACACATGACAAAGGGAAGGATCCTTTGTCTTTGCCAATAGGAAATCAGAGCTGAGTGTATGAAATGTTGGATTAGGAAATTCTTTTTCAGTACTGAAATGGGTTCAGCTGCTTCACAGGAAGTACCTCCCTGCTCTTCTTTGGGATGAATTCTAAAGAATTGGAAAAGGTTTAGAGGGGACCCCATAACCAAAGAAAAACTGAAACAATATTGTAATCAATGGTGGCCAAATTATAAACTGGACAATGGGGAAAAATGGCCTGGAAATGGATCTTTGAAGTATAATATTGTATTGCAATTGATGTTGTTTTGCTGACAGCTAGGAAAATGGGATGAAGTACCTTATGTAGATTTGTTTAGTACTTTGAGAAATGACTGGGATACTAGGAGAAAATGTGGTTTGGTTAGATCAAAATATCAGAATGGGATATATTCATTGAATGAAAAAAGGATAAAGAGCCCTTGTTGTAGCAGCTGTAATTCTGGGAAAGGTTTTCAGGATTGAGGAAGATACCCAGTTGTTGGTAGCCCCCCAAAGCCTCAAGACCCCTACTCCTCAAGTGAGGAAGATGATGGTGTTGTTAGCCTTGTGGTAGGTAGAACTAGAGGACAACACCCTGTGATCCAAGCTCCCCTTAGACAAGCAGTAGGACCCAAAGGGGCACTGGTGTTTGTACATGTCACATTTAGTACTTCTGATTTGTTAAACTGGAAACATTCAGTTGGGCCTTACCAGAGCAATCTGGAGGGAATGTATGGAATTGTTAAAACTGTAATGTTGACCCATAATCCTAGTTGGGGAGACATCCAAGCTCTATTAGAATATTTATTTACTACTGAAGAGAGAAGTATGATATTGGAGAAGGCTAGGGAGGAATGTAATCAGTGACATGGGGCAGGTGAACTTACTCGATATCTACCTAGGGAGGAGCCAAGTTGGGACCTTAATATCTCTGCAGGGCTAGAAAGATCGTGAGAATAAAACCAGTTGATTTTGTATGAAATACAATACAGAATGTAAAACCCAAAAAATTTACCTAAGTTATATGAAGTTAGGCAAGAACCTAATGAGAGCCCATTGACTTTCTATGAAAGGCTATGCAAGGTAGCAAAGAAGTGGACAGATTTGTCTTCCTGAGGAAGACAGTAATCAAAAGATGTTCAGTATGCTGTTTATTGGACAATCGGTGGCTGACATTTGAAAAAAACCTATAATGAGTAGATGGTGCTGGCGGGATGTCTATTTCATAATTGATAGAAATTGCATATAAAGTATGTAATAACTAAGATCAAGTATAGAGGAAGGAGAAACAAGGCTGAATGAAGCTGCAAGCTTCTCTGTTAGCAGCCCTATCAGAAAGCCAAAGAAGAGGCAGAGGAAGAGGAAATTTATGAGGAAGCTTAAAAGGTAGGGGAAGAGGCAGAAGAAATGTCAGGGACAAGGATCGATGTGAGACACCTTTAGGAGCAAATCAGTGTGCATATTGTAAACAAGTGCCATTGGAAAAATGTATGCCCATGCCTTGTGAGCAGTAGGAGAAGCGTAGAAGAGGATGCTGGAGTGCTGACAGAGACAGGATTAGATTGAAGGAGACTGGCGGAATTTATTAAAGTTTCCCCAGCTGATCCTCTGGTTCCAATAAAGCTGGGGAACAAGAGAATAGATTTTTTAATAGATAGTGGAGCAACTTGTTCAGTAATAACAGTGTAGGGGACCGTTGAATAAAAGGTTAATGTTGTGGGTACCACTGGGAAAGACTTCGCAGCCATTCTTACAACCAATGGAATGTACTATTGGAAACACAAGGGCAATTCATGAGTTTATATGCCAGAGTGTCCACTGCTACTACTAGGACGAGACTTGCTTTGTAAATTAAATGCACAAGTAACCTCTGAAAATTTTATTCAGTTACACATTCCTCCAGAAAATGCATGGAGAGCACAGATATGTTTGTTGATCAAAGAAGATGAAGACGAGAAGGATACAGATATCCCTGAGGAAGTTTTAAGTGCAGTAATACCTTTGGTATGGACAACAGGGAGACTGGGACAAGCAAAAAACATGGGACCAGGCAAAACTGAACTAAAACTGGGAGCCCAACTGATAAGGAAAAAACAATATCCTATAAAGCTGGAAGCCCAAAGAGGATTGGAACCACTTATAAACTCCTTTTTGGAGAACGGACTGTTGAGAGTATGTCAGTCAGAATTGAATACTCCCATACTACTGGTAAGAAAACCTAATTCTCAGGAATATAGGTTGGTCCAAGACCTGTGGGAAGTCAGATAACTATTGATGTTCACCCTGTGGTGCCAAACCCCTATACACTCTTTGCCTCAATACCTGTAACTAATGTATATTTTACAGTTTTAGATTTGAAAGATGTCTTATTTTGGGTCCCAGTTGATGAGCAATGCCAGACCATATTTCCTTTGAATGGGAGAACCCGACTACCAGACAAAAATCTCAACTTTGCTGGACTGTCCTCCCACAAGGATTTAAGAACAGCCCCACTTTGGTAATGTACTGGCTAAAGAATTGGAACAGTGGCAAGGTAATCACAGTCACATGGCTGCTGCAATATGTTGATGATTTACTGATTGGCTCTAATAATTATGGTGAATGTTTGGAGGCCACAATCAGATTACTAAACTTTTTCAGGCTGGAAAATTATTGGGTGTCTAAGAAAAAGCCCCAAATTGCAAAGATAAAAGTCCAATATACGGGATTTGAGGTTACACAAGGACAACAGGAACTGAGTGCAGAACAAAAACAGGTAATATGCAGAAACGCAGTGTAGTTATTTTTTGCTGATTGACTGGATACCAAGCAAAAATTAATTCCAAATCAAATATAAGAATAAATGCAGTTTATTATATTACAATATAATAAAAGAAAAATAGCATGCAATATGATAAAAGGAAACAGTACTAGTTATTGTGCACACTATGATAAAAGAGCAATAGGAGCAAAGCATCAGATCATTACTGCAAAGTGTTACAGAGACTAAGAAAAGGATACATCACCAGTTACCGCGTTAACATCATCCAGGCCCACACTTTGGCTGGGAAGCCCCTTTTCAGCCAGTGCCAGGAGTCTCTTGGTAACTGGGAAAATTCCTATGCGGTGTGTCCACTCGTAAGTAAGGCTTCTGGCCCAGTCCCGGAGCTTGCCCACCTTTATACTTAGTGAAAAACAAAAATAGTTTACACACCTAGTATATGTAAACTTTTAAGTTTAGCCTAAGTGCAGGCATGCACTATCTCATGATTTGTAAGGTTCACACACACCAGGGATGCTGGCCATATGCCTGAGTGTGGTGGAGTTACCGTCATGACATAGTTGCACACAATATTTATTATCTGGATAGTCCTGCTGATATCTTGCTTGTTCAGGGGACTCAGGACAAACACCACCTGCTCATTAAAGTTGTCCTTGAACTCCCTAAGCTCCCTGCCCAAGTTAAGCGAGCCCTAATTAAAGACAAAGGCTTTTTCATAAGCAGTAATCAATTTAATAGATTTTCACCATGAGTGGTTTGACCCTGGCTGAAGGCCAGATGCCCACCAAAACCACTCTATCACTCCCGTCCTCATCCAGACAGGGGAGATAAAATATAATGAAAAGCTTGTGGGTTGAGATAAGGACAGGGAGATCACTCAGCAATTACCATCATGGGCAAAACAGGCTCAACTTTGGGAAAGTTAGTTTAATTTATTAACATTCAAATCTGATAAACACCTTCTTCCCCCCCCTCCCCCCCTTCTTCCCAGGCTTAACTTAATTCCTGATTTCTCTGCCTCCTCCCCCTCAGCACTGCATGGGAATGGGAATTACAGTTGTGGTGAGAGTTTATTAAATAATGATTGATTACTGCTTATGAAAAAATCTTTGATCATGTATTTAATTAGGAATTGTTTAACTTGGACAGTGAGCTCAAGGACAACTATAAATTGCATTTAATGAATCCAACATGTGGTGCTTGTTCTGGGCCCTCTGAAAAGGCAGGATGTGAGCAGGACCATCCGGACAATAAATATTGTGTGCAGCTGTGTCATGACAGTAACTTGACCATGCTTGGACATCTGGTCAATGTCCCTGGCATGTGTGGGCCTTATGAATCATGAGACAGTGCGTGCCTGCACTTGGCATAAACTTAAAAGCTTGCACACACAAGGTATGTAAGATGGTTTGTTTTCACTGAGTATAAAAGCAGGCAAGCTCCAGGACTGGGCCAGAAACCTCGCCTACGGGTGGACACACTGCATAGGAACATCCCAGTTACCAAGAGACTCCTAGCACCAGCTGCAACAAGGCTTCCCACCCAAAGTGTGGGCCTGGATGATGTTAACGTGGTAACTGGTGATGTATCCTTTTCTTAGTCTCTGTAACACTTTGCAGTAATGATCTGATGCTTTGCTCCTATTGCTCTTTTATCATAGTGTGCATAATAACTAGTACTGTTTCCTTTTATCATATTGCATGCTGTTTTCCTTTATTATATTGTAATATAATAAACTGCATTTATTCTTATATTTGATTTAGAGTCCATT
This sequence comes from Falco peregrinus, assembly GCF_023634155.1. Lineage (NCBI taxonomy): Eukaryota > Metazoa > Chordata > Aves > Falconiformes > Falconidae > Falco > Falco peregrinus. The sequence goes on along the minus strand of NC_073743.1, from coordinate 8,496,910 downwards.
TTTGCTTGGTATCCAGTCAGTCAGGAAAACAATGGTCAGTTCATCACATGTTGTCTCTGCGGCTCCTTCTTCATCACACTCTTCCCCTGCTCCAGCATGGTGCCCCTCCCATGGGAGACAGTTCTCTATGAACTTCTCCAATGTGATTCCTTCCTGGAAGGGTTAAGGCCCCAAAACCAAGGAAGATATTGTAAGTACTTTAGATACTTAGTTGAACAGAAGAGGCTCCAAATGGTTGTGAGATAAGGGATGGGTGTACGATAAGGGGGCACTCATATAATCTCAGAGAACAGATACACAGGACCATAAAGATAAGAATATACAAGAGAATGGCAACAATATCCTCGAAGGATATGGTCTACTGATCCCAGAACTGAGTTTGTGCAGAAGTAAAGGTCAATCAGTGGGCGCAGTGAAGAAGACGACAAGCCTTCATCTGAAGACCCTGATGATCACCCAAAGACCACCAGGGAAGACAACTGTGCATGCAGACCAGACATTTGCATATGTTAATGAATTCCAGGAAATCTCATGTGTATGTAAATGAGTTCTTGGAATTCTTGTGAATATGTATAGCTTTATAGTATATAGTCTCTAAAAGTTTGCCAGATTGTTGGAGCACTTATGGTAGAGCTATCCCCAGTGCTGCAATAAAGGATGCCTTGCTTAATAACAGTCCACTGTTACTGAGTTTTATTATATCAAACTCCTTACCCAGCTGCACCTAGCTTCCCACTTTGGTGAGGTTAGAAAGCAAGGGGGTTTGGATGCCACCGATCTTTACCATTCCCACAGGCTGCAGTTATTCACACACAGCGTGGGTCCCTTCCAAGGGGTGCAGTCCTTCAGGAACAGACTGCTCCAGTGTGGGTCCTCCATGGGGTCACAAGTCCTGCCAGCAAACCTGCTCCAGCACGGGCTTCTCACGGGGTCACAGCCTCCTTCAGGCATGCACCTACTCTGCTGTGGGGTCCTCCACAGGCTACAGGTGGATATCTGCTCCTCCATGGGCTGCAGGGGGACAGCCTGCCTCACTACGGTCTTCACCACAGACTGCAGGGGAATCTTTGCCTTGGCACATGGAGCCCCTTCCCTTCCTTCTTCATTGACCTTGGTTTCTGCAGAGTTGTTGCTCTCACATATTCTCATTCCTTTTTCCTACTGTTGCAGATTGTAGAGGAATGAAGCTAGGCTAATTAACATTGATAATATACAACTGTGGGCTGGCTTCAGGGGCAGCATATTGGCTGATGTAGACAAGGTGCAGGTGTGGCTGTTTCTGTTAAGTGGTTGGGCAGCCAATGAAGAGGAATCAGCCAAGGAAGATGGAGAGAGGAAGAAGCAAGAGGAGAGAGAACACATGCTCTGGATGAGGAGAAGGCAGCAGAGGGACTGGCATATGAAGAGTATGTTGGTATGAGATGGTAAAAGACCTTATTGCAGCTTGATAGTCTGGAGAGTGCTGTGACAGCAGATTTTGTTTTTCCTTCTTAATATGCTATCACAGAGGCACTACCACTGTCACTGATTAGCTCAGCCTTGGACAGCAGTGGATCTGTCTTGGAGCTGACTGGCACTGGCTCCATTGGACATAGGGGAAGCTTCTGGCATCTTCTTACAGAAGCCACTCCTGTAGGTCCCCCGCTACTAAAGCCTTGCCATGCAAACCTGTTACATGCAGTGCCTAAGTCTAAGAAACAACTAAGAGGGTTTCTAAGAATGGCTGGATGTTGTTGACTGTGGATTCCCATTTTCAGACTGATTTTTTTACCCTTCTATGCTGCCACCAAAGGGTCAGAAGGAATACTGGAATGGACAGCTGAGTGCTGACAAAGCTTTGATGAAATTAAGAAAAAGCTTATGGAAGTTCCTGTACTAGGACTTCCAAATTTGGTAAAGCCCTTTCATTTGTATGTACATGAAGGGCAACAACTGGTGTTGGGAGTCCTCACCCAAACTTTGAGAAGTTGGAAAATGCCGTTGGGTTATTTCTCCAGTTAGATTAAGTCAGTAAAGGTTGGTCCACTTGAGAGCTGTTGTTGCAACATTAATACTAACTGAGGAAGCAAGGAAGCTGATCCTAGGAGAGCCTGTTACAGTGTTCATACCCCACGCTGTTATAATCCTTTAAGGAAACAAAGGACATCGTTGGATTTCCCCAAGTCTACTTTCAAAATATCAAGCTATTTTATTAGAGCTAAATGATGTTACTCTCTCCATGACTACAACTTTAAATCCTGCAACCCTTTTACTTATCTCTGATCACGACAAGCTACAACATGATTGTTTGGTGACAACTGAGCAAGTATACTGTAGTAGGCCTGATTTACAAGACACTCCACTACCCGATCCGGATTTGGAAATATTTACAGACAGGAGTAGTTTTATGTTAAATGGAAAGCGATGTGCTGGATATGCAGTAGTGACAGCTGAACACATACTAGAAGCAAATCTGCTACCTCATAATACCTGAGCTCAGAAAGCAGAATTAATAGTGCTGACCAGAGCATAAGAAATGAGTACAGGAAATAAACTAAATGTATATACAGACTCAAAATAAGTGTTCCATGTTGTACATGCCCATGGTGCAATCTAGAAAGAAAGAGGATTATTGAATTTGCAAGGAACTCCCATTAAATACGGTTCAGAAATCATGAAACTATTACAGGCCGTGTTTCAACTAAAGCAAGTTGCTATAATACATTGTAAGGTTCATCAGAAGGGAAGTAGTAAAATGGTTAAAGGAAATAGGAAAGCAGATGTGGTAGTGAAGGTAGTGGCCCTACAGAAGTCAATGATAGAAGGACCTAACCCCTAAAATTACCTTTACCTTTTTATATAGAAAAGGAAGATCAATTAGTGGAACAATTAGACAGTACTAAAACCAGCCAGGATTGGTGAGTAACACCTTTGAAACAGATACTCATTTCTGAAAGGACTATGGAATTTTTGCTGAAGAAACTACATCAAGAAATGCATATGGGTTCTGATGCATTGGTACTGACTATTAAAAAATATATTATAGGACTAAAAATACAAAATGCAGATGACGTTCTTAGAAGATATTCTGTTTGTTGTGCCAATTATCCCAAGATTGAAAAAAGACTTATTGGAGGAAATGTGAGGCAAGGAATTACTCTGGGAGAATACTGGCAGATAGATTTCTCAGAGCTAACTAGATATAACTGATATAAATATTTGTTAGTGCTAGTGGACACTTTTTCTGGTTGGCCTGAAGCCTTTCCCTGTTGCACCAACAGAGCAAGGGAAGTAGTAAAGGTATTACTAAAGGAAGTAATTCTGAGATTTGGTATTCCAGAGGGAATGTCTTCAGATAATGGACCACATTTATAGCAGAAATGGTACAAGGAATTTCAAAATTTTTACAGGTCAAATGGGATCTGCATACTCTTTGGAGGCCTCAATCTAGTAGGAAGGTAGAGAGGATGAGCCAGACCCTTAAAAGGCAAATTTCTAAACTTTGGAAACAAGAAATTGGATCATTTTGTAGTAATCCAGACAGAATGTATAGCATGATTACAATGGTGATATTAACAGATAATCCTAATTGGGCAGACATTCAAGGTCTATTAGAATATCTGTTTACGCATGAAGAGAGAGGGTGGTTTTGGAAAAAAGCCCAAGGAGTAATTAGGAAAAATTGAAAGTTTGGATCTGAAAATAACGGGAACTCTTGAGTCTCAATGAATTTCTCCTCAGAGAGGATCCAAAATGGCACCCGAATAAGAGTGCAGGGTTAGATCTATTGAAAACATATCAAAAGTTAATCTTGTGTGGAATAGAGAAACCTAAGAACCTCACAAAATTATATAGGGTAAAACAAGGAAAGAATCTCCTTCATCCTTTTATGAGACTGTGTGAAGCAGCTTGTAAGAGGACTGATCTACATCCTGAGAGCGAAGGAAGTAGGATGTTATTCAATATGATTTTTATCAGATAATCTGCATCAGATATTAGAAGGAAACTTCAGAAGGTTGAAGGGGCAGACAGAATGGTGATTTCACAGCTAATGTCCATTGCCTATAAAGTCTATAATAATAAAGATGAAGTAGAGGAAAAAGAGAAAAAGAGCCAGGCCAAATTCCAGACTTTGTTGTTAGCTGCTTTAATTAATAAACAAGGGTGAGGAAGGGGAATGAGTGTCCGAGGACAGGGAGGATTGAGAGGACAAGGTTGGGGGCGAGGATGTGGTGAACTACCCCTGCAAACTGACCAATGCGTCTATTGCAGGCAGGAGGGGCACTGGAAGAAAGAATGTCCACTAGTATGCAGAAAAGGGAGTCAGAAGGAGCAGTAGGAGTTATGGCAGAAATTGGTTTAGATTGAAGGGGACTGGAGGCGTCTATTACATCTATTACTATTTCCCCAGCCAATCCTCTGGTTCCAGCTGGGGAATGAAGCAATACATTTTTTGATAGACACCGGAGCTACTAATTTGGTAGTTACTAGTTGTAAGGGACCTTTAAGTAAAACCAAAATAAATGTTGGTGCAACAAGGAGGGAGTCCCTCAGGCTGTTTTTATAACCAATGGAATTAACAACTGGGGATGCAAAATTAACACATAAATTTCTTTATATACCAGAATGTCCCTACTCTTTGCTTGGATGAGATCTGCTTTGTAAAATGAATGAACAATTAACCTTTTCTCAGGACTCTGCTCAGTTGCATATTCTTCCAGAAAATTCATGGAAAGTGTAAATATGCCTGCTCACCAAAGAAAAACCTATGAAGGAGGAGATTCCTGACAAAGTTTTGGATGCAGTTATATCACTAATTTGGGCATTAGAGATCCCGAGACGAGCAAAAAACGTGGATCCAGTAAAAACTGAGCTGAAACCAGGAGCCCAACCGGTAAGAAAAAAAAAACAGAAGCCAGAAGGCATGTGGCAACCCAGACAGAGCTCCCACATAAACATGGAGCTGTCCAGGTCATGGGCTGCAGGGAGTGCCTGAGCCTGTCACTGCTACAGGAGGGCAGCAGAGAACATCTGTGTGAGGTGCAGGTGGAAGATCTGCTCAGCCTGGTGGCAGAGCTGAAAGAGGAAGCAGAAAGGTTAAGGAGTATCAGGGAGTGTGAGAGGGAGATAGACTGGTGGAGCCACTCTTTATCATCACTGAGACAAATGCACCGGATGGACACATCACAAGAAGCGGAGGCTCCCCTACCTACTCACCACCAGGCAGGTGGGGCCCTAAGAGATGGAGAGGAATGGAAACAGGTCCCTGCTCAGGGCAGCAGGCGAATCACCTCCTGGCCTACTTCACCTTCCCAGGTACCCTTATACAATAGGTATGCAGCTCTGGAACCTGAGGGCCAGGAAAATGATGATGGGAATGAAAGACCGTCCAGGTTGGAGGAGCTGCCTGGGCAGAGTCAGTCAACCCCACGCATCATGACCATCTCTGCTAAGAAAAAAGTGGCTGTCATCAGTAATTCCACTCTGAGAGGAACAGAGGGCCAATATGCTGACCAGACCCAACCCACAGGGAAGTCTGCTGCCTCCCTGTGGCCCAGGTAGAGGATGTTACCAGAAAACTCCCTTGTCTGGTATGGACCTCTGATTATTATCCATTACTGGTTTTCCAAGTGGGCAATGATGAAGTCCAAAAGACAAGAAGTCTGAGGGCATCAAGAGAGACCTCAGGGCCTTGGAGTGACTGATTGAGGGATCAGGAGCACAAGTAGTGGTTTTTTTCTATCCTGCCAGTCACAGGGAATGATGGTGAGTGTAACTGGAAGATCACACAGATCAATACCTGGATCCAGGCCTGGTGTCACTCATTAAATTTTGGGGGTTTTGATCATGGGTCAGTTTACATGGCACCAGGCCTGCTGACAACAGATGGGGTTCACCTGTCTCAAAGGGGGAAAAGGATTCTAGGTCAGGAGTTAGCAGGGCTCATTGAGAGAGCTTTAAACTAGATTTGAAAGGGTAAAGGAATAAAACCAGGCTCATTAAAGATGAACCTAGGGGCGGCATGTCAGTGTTGGAGGCAAGATCAACAGCACAGCTGAAGTGCATCTGTGCCAATGCCCAAAGCATGGGCAACAAACAGGAGCTGGAAGTGATCGTGAAGCAGAAAGACTATGACATAGTCACCTTCATGGAAACATGGTGGGATAACTTGCATGACTGGAGTGCTGCAATGGATGACTACAAACCCTTCAGAAGGGATAGGCAAGAAAGGAGAGGCAGTGGGGTAGCTCCGTATGTTAGGAAATGTTTCAACTGCATAGAGCTTAATGTTGGTAATAACAAGGTTGAATGTTTATGGGTAAGAATCAGGAGGAAGGCCAGCAAGGTGGATATCCTGGTGGGAGTCTGTTATAGACCACCCAACCAGGATGATTAGGCAGATGAAACATTCTACAAGCAGCTGGGAGAAGTCTCACGATCACTAGCTCTCGTTCTTGTGGGGGACTTTAACTTACTGGATGTCTGCTGAAAATACAACACAGTGGAGAGGAAACAGCCTAGGATGTTCCTGGAATATGTGGAAGATAACTTCCTGACACAGTTGGTCAGTGAGCCAAGCAGGGGAGATGCCCTGCTGGACCTTCTGTTTACAAACAGGGAAGGACTTGTGGTGATGTGGTGATCAGAGGGTGTCTTGGGCACAGCTATCACAATATGACAGAGTTTTCAGTTCTCAGAGAAGTGAGGAATGGGGTCAGCAGGACCTCTACCTTGGACTTTCAGAGGGCCGACTTTGGCCTGTTTAGGAGCCTGGTTGACAGAGTCCCTTGGGAGGCAGTCCTGAAGGGCAAAGGGGTCCAGGAAGGCTGGACATCCTTTAAGAAGGAAGCCTTAAAGGCACAGGAGCAGGCTGTCCCCATGTGCCAAAAGACGAGTCAGTGGGGAAGAAGACCGGCCTGTCTGAACAGAGAGCTTTGGCTGGAACTCAGGGTAAAAAGGAGAGTTTACCACCTTTGGAAGAAGGGGCAGGCAACTCAGGAGGACTATAAGGAAGTCGTGAGATTCTGCAGGGCAAAGATTAGAGAGGTGAAAGCCCAGATAGAACTCAGGCTGGCCACTGCCATAAAAGATAACAAAATATATTTTTACAAATACATTAGAAACAAAAGGAGATCCAAGGATAATCTTCATCCTTTATTGGATGCATGTGTGTGTGAACATTGTCACAAAGGATGGGGAAAAGGCTGAGGTACTTGATGCTTTCTTTTCCTCAGTCTTTAATAGTAAGACCAGTTACCCTCAGGGTACTCAGCTTCCTGAGCTGGAAGACAGGGATGGGGAGCAGAATGAAGTCCCCATATGTTGAAGGATGGCTGGATGAGAAGGGTCACAGATCATTAGAGCATTTGTACGAGCAGAGCCAAGTCTAACCGGTGTGCTATCAAGACTAGGCCTCAGCTGAAATTGCCAGCCATGCTGATGGCTGCAGAATTGCAAGGACACTGCGACCTTAACAAGTTTCACAAACAACTCTAAGGAAGTATGTGTAGTAAAGATAAAGAAGTTGCTTAAGCTAGCTAACCGCAAGTAGGAGGACCATGTAAATGAGTAGGTAGTGATCCTAGCCAATCTGCTGAGTATGCATAATTAGATACACTGTATAAATAAGAGCTATTCGGGCTAATAAATTGAATCATGCTTTATCACTCATACTGAGTCGGCTGCATGTTATTCCCCGTCGCTCGCAAGTGGCGCCCGAACAGGGACCTGATGCAGCTTCGTTTGGAGCGGCAGACACAGAGAAGCACCGGTAGTAGCAGCGACCGGGGGGCGAAGATCGACTGAACACTGACTTGCTCGGTGTGTCGACCAAAGGAGCCTGAACCGTCCAAAAGGGGTTCGCCGTCTGTGAGGGCTACTGCAAAGGCTGCAACAGATGACTATGTAAAAGGACTAATCAAGGTGCCTTAATCAAGGCGCAAAACGAGTGCCTTAATCAAGGAGCAGAAAGCGTACCGGCGACATGGATCTCGAGGTAGCCCTAGATCTTTTAAAACACTTTTTGGAAAAGCGAGGTGGTGTAGATTGCATTAAGCAATTATTGGGTTTAGTTGCATTAGGAAAGGAAAAGGGGTGTTTTCAGGATCCCAACTCACTTTTTGATGTGGTAGAATGGTGAAAGTGGGCCAAAACACATGGAGTGGAAATGTCCCCCGCGACTGCTCTTAGTGTGTGGACCTGGGACAATTTAGGATCAACACTGTCAGAAGCCCTGGAAAAGGAATAAAAAGGCGTCCGGGTTTTTGCCTACATGGGGACTGCTTAGACATGTTGTAAGGGGCTTCAAGAATCCGCAGGACGCTAATGGGGGCTTGCAAAATCAGCAAAATGCGAATGGGGGCTTGCAAAATCAGCAAACTGCGATTGGGGGCTTGCCAAATCAGCAAAATGCGAGTGGGGACTTGCAGAGTCCGCAAGACGCAAGTGGGGACTTACAAAGTCTGCAAGACGCAAGTGGGGGCTTAAAAACTCAGCAAAATGCGAATGAGGGTACATTGTTCAAACCTCCCCTGTATCCCCCTCCAGAATACAGACAAGAGGATGAGGGGGTGGGGGAGGGGGAGAGTCTGTGTCCCTTACCAGACGGCACTCCCCAATGCCCCGAATCCCCTAAATCTCTCCAACTGCATCGACTTATACTTGATACCGATTCCGAGGATGAGGACGACAAGCAGAAGCCTCGGTGGACCGATCCCAGCCCCCCTGACTCCCCCCAGCCAGCACGCCTTCCCCCCTCGGCTCCGGGCCCCCCACCTGCGTCCTCAGTGACTCCTGTCCCACCCGCCCCCTCGGCTCCGGCCCTGACTGCCCAGGGTGGAAATGCCAAAAACCCGGATTCAGATCCAGCTACGACAACGTTATCAATCACAGGCAATGAAAAAGGTGGAGGTGGTAAAAATCTAGTTTCCAGTGGTACAGTAATGATGTGCGACCCTCAGCGATTTTGGCAGGCTATAAGAGATGGGGCATTTGAAGACGGGAACTGGGATTTAGTAGAACTGATAGGCGGACCTCTCCTTGATCTTCCTATGCCTTCCACCGATGCACCGCACGCATATCCTATTGTATTGGGAGATGCGGCTGCTGGTAATCCTCACGTTCATACACCATTTGCTTGGAAAGTAGTACAGGACTTGCAAAAAACTGTTTCGCAGTACGGGGTGACTGTGTTCTGTCACACACAAAAGCTGTCTATACTCTACTGTATTAACAGCGGTTGAAATGTATTTTGCTGTTAAAAAAAAAAAGAAAATAAAAAAAAAGGAATTGTGCAGGAGCAGGCTGGAAACTAGGACCATGCGTGGCAATCAGTTAGCTGAGGGGAATGTGCTCGGGCTTGTCTAGACAACAATCAACATGATGAGCTTGTCTAGACAGCAATTAACATGATGAGGCCTGTTTGCAGAGCACAGGGGAGCGGGAAACGGATGGAGCCAAAGTTGGCGCCAAGGAAAGGCAACACCTTGCTGTTAATTAGCCGCCAATCAGGGATTGCCTAGTATGCAAGGCTTAGCCTCAGGAACCAATTGGTTTAAGACGCGCAGCCTTTGAAAGTGTATATAAAGTTGTGCTTCTGTACAATAAACCGACATTTGCTTGCATCAAGCTGCGTCCCGTCTCCTCATTCGCTGCAGAACTGTAGAATTAGGGAATTGTAAAATTGTACAGAACAACAGAACAGAGACAGTGGGTTGTTTTGACATTGATAATGTGCAGTTTTGGCCTTGCTTTGAATGATGTGCAGCTGAGATCCTGTAGCAAAGAGTTAAATAACTTTGGGGGAGTATGAGAAGAAACTAGGATGAGACAGAAACAGAGGAGGAATGTGATCTCACCCCTAGAAGATAAGGAAACAGCATGAACAGTAGAGAGTAGCCTATAATGAACAGCGCTAAGGAAAGCATATAAATTTGACTGATCACTCAAACTGTATTCATAAGCAGCTTGCTGAGTTAAAAAAAAATGTACAGGCTATAAAGATTGAGAACGGGTTAATGGACTGGCTACAGAGTTTCGGAATTACTGGATGGTTAAAAGATTTGTGTCTACACGGGATAACGGTATTAATTGCCATTGTAATCTTTTTAATGGTATTGATCTGTGTGTGGAATTGCTTTATGAGAATTATGAACAAAATGATAGAAGGGGTCTGGATTGCTCAAAACCAAAAAGGGTGATTTGTGGAATGGCTGGAAGACAATGGGCATATTGTGAGCAATCCAGACCAAGTAACTTTGTTGTAATAAGAGGCCGAGCAGGCCGAAACTGTAACAAGCTGCAAGTGTTGTGAAGGTCATATGCAAGGCCAAGGGAGACAAAGAAACTGTGTATTCGCAGAGAGATAAGAGAGTTGGACAGAAAGATGAGAAAAAACAGGATGCCTGCACAAGGGAGGAGCAGCGTGTGGGCACCACACTGGGACCAATCATAGGGGAGGTGGAAGCGTGTGAATGAGTAGTTTTAACCCATCGCCTTTTAAATAACAAAGCCTGCGTAGTGTGTGTATTTTTAGCTGGGGGTATAAATTGGTGTGAGTCTATTAATAAAGTGGCGCTAACTCAAAATAAAAAAAAAGGGGGGGAATTAAGGGAATGTCCCCTGAGGCACGATTAGAGAAAACATGTTATGTTTTGAACTTTCTGAAAATCTCTGCCGACCATGCGGTGCCTCCCATTGTGCAACATTTTGTGTCAATTATGCGGTGCTTCCCATTGTGCGACATTTTGTGTCAATTGGTGACAAGCAGCAAAAGCATGAAGGTGTCAGTACGCATGAAAGACCCTCGTACTGGGCATTGGTCGGGACCGCATGAATTGTTAACTTGGGGGAGAGGTTATGCTTGTGTTTCTGCAGATGAAGGTCCACGATGGATACCTGCTCGCTGTGTGTGGCCTGAGCTTAGTGCGCCGGATCGTGGGAGCACTGCTGCCAGCAGTCAACCCAACAACTAATGTGTGGCCTCCTTACTGAACCAGTCCTTGTTTGGTGTGCCCTTCCTTGAAACTGACTTGCAGACATTGTTGCAAAAAAGTGAATGTATGCAGGGAATGAAGAATCTTACTGAAATTCTTGATGGTTTTTGTTGTTGGCTCAAGGACATGGCTGTGAGGATTTTGATGGTATGTGCTGCATGGATTTTAGGCGCCCCATTGCAGCAACATGTTACCAAAATCTGAGAAAATGTCAGCCATTTTGGCATCAATTCACTCAGTTGGCAGTATTGTTTGTTTGCTATTACCTTGGTTGCCGTCATGTTTGCAAGGGCCCTGCAGAACATGACAAACCTGGTACTAGCTGTTCAAAAAACAAAAAGGGGGAATTGTTGGGGTCTGCAGACAAGTTAGTTGACTTCAAAGACTGAGCCGTGTACCTTTAAGAAAGCCACAAATTGTCAGGTATGTAAACAGGATGTGAAGAATGGGAACTTAGAACCGCAGCATATGGGCACCTACAGCAACAGCAAATAGCAAGCAAGAAAAGGGACACAAAAACCTATCAGGGTCTAACACCTGCTACCACCTTCCCAAGGAAATTGCCAACCGGATTGTTTCTTATTTGTGGTAATAGAGCATGGAATGGAATTCCTTTCTGACCTATTGGTGGCCCATGTACATTTGGTCGTTTAAGTCTAGCACTACCACATCATCACCCCAATAAAACTCATCCCACACGCTGGAAAAGAGATACAACGGTCCAATTAAAAAAGGACTGTGATGATAACGTAAAATTATGGAATTATGAGGAATTCATTGCTGCTTCAATATTTTTTTCCAGGCTTGGCTGCTGGTAAAGCACACTCTAACCTAAAAACTGTCTTGTTGGGTAACTAAACAAGCAAATTTGACTAGTAGAGTTTTAGGAGAACTAGCAGATGATTTAGCTCAGACTCAGCATGCTGTCTTACAAAATCACATGGCAATAGACTTTTTGCTTTTAGCCCACGGGCATGGGTGTGAAGAATTTGAAGGGCTCTGTTGTATGGATTTAGAAGATCGTTCTAATTCCATCCACGGACAAATAAAAGAATTAATCAACCATGCTGATAAAATCCAGCAAGACAAGGGATTCTTTGGTCTTGAAGGTTTTACAAATTGGTTTGGTTTGTCAGGATGGATAAAGAGCTTTTTGCAAAGCGCTATGCTTATCATTGTGGATAACTGGCTAGCTGAAAAGGGTCACATAGACATAGTCCAGCTGGCTGGACAAAAATGCACATCGCTCTCAGCTTATCTGAAGTAAAGCAAAAATACACTGTCTTTGGCTGTTCTTGTTACACAATAACAGGAAGATTTCAGTGGGAAAAGAATGTTGCAGGTGGGAACAGATAACTACAGAAGAGAAACTAGGGGCGGGCTTGGTATTTAGGCAACTAACCAATAACGAGCTTAACTTTTGTAATATGTATGAGCTAATTATAACAAGGCATAAAAGGTGACTGTAAGGTTCAATAAACGAAGTCTGCTGATCACTCATATTGAGTGACTGTGTCTTCCCTCTGTCGCGACATATCATGATTGTAATCATAGTAGTAGTATTATTATTTTCTTGCTTATTGTCATGTATGCGTAAAAGCTTAGATCGTGTTGTGAGTCAGGCCCTGCTCGTACAAAAAGAAAAAGGGGGAATTGTTGAAGGATGGCTGGATGAGAAGGGTCACAGATCATTAGAGCATTTGTATGAGCAGAGCCAAGTCTAACCGGTGTGCTATCAAGACTAGGCCTCAGCTGAAATTGCCAGCCATGCTGATGGCTGCAGAATTGCAAGGACACTGCGACCTTAACAAGTTTCACAAACAACTCTAAGGAAGTATGTGCAGTAAATATAAAGAAGTTGCTTAAGCTAGCTAACCGCAAGTAGGAGGACCATGTAAATGAGTAGGTAGTGATCCTAGCCAATCTGCCGAGTATGCATAATTAATACACTGTATAAATAAGAGCTATTCGGGCTAATAAATTGAATCATGCTTTATCACTCATACTGAGTCGGCTGCATGTTATTCCCCGTCGCTCGCACCCATAATCCAAGGGGAAATGGTCAGCGACCTGCTGCTCCACTTAGACAGTCACAAGTCTATGGCACCAGATGGGATCCACCCAAGGCTACTGAGGGAGCTGGTGGAAGAACTCAGCAAGCCACTCTTTGATCATTTATCAACAGTCCTGGTGTTACCAGATTCTCAGAATGAAGAACTTATCGACACCAATGTGATGTAGATAAGCAGACACTTCTTTATTAACAGCCAGGTGCGTGAGTGAGTCCTCTCACGATCAACGCACACCAAGTTTCAAAATCATACACCATATATAGAACTTATTCATGCATATTCATTAAGTATTCATGCATAATCATAATATTTCCCGTAAATCATTAACATACTCTCCTCCCATATCCGATTCTGCGCAGTAAAGTTTAGAAAAGTCTAAAAATGGGTCTGGGGTATGATTTGGGTAGGTGGTATATGAGTCGGTGGTCGCGATCTCCCCCTGCCGGAATTACCTTTTACTAAAGTTCACGGTTTCTTGGCAGGTAACTACAAGTTGTTCCAGTCGACTCTCCCCAGTTCCCATTAATCCTGTATTCTGACATTTCAATACACTTCCTACATACAGAAGACTAGTCAAATACAAAGAAATCCTCTCCCCAGTCTACTTGTAAATACTGTATACAATTATCTTCAATCATCTTGAATCTTAAGTCTATTATCTAAGTTCTAATCATTCTTACTAGGTGGTTCTGACCTATTCTTTTGGCCTTGCTACAGGGCTGTACAGAGGATTTCATAGCAGCTTTTGCTGTGCAACTACAAGTTTCATTAAAATATATTTCTTATTCCAAATTATTTTATAAAATCAAATAAAGTCAATTAATTCTATCTTATTAATAGATCTGTAACACTGGTAAACCAGGGAGGTCCCAGAAGGCTGGAGGTTAGCCAATGTGACGCCCATCTACAAGAAGTGCAGGAAGTAGGATCCAGGAAACTACAGGACTGTCAAGCCTGACCCTGGTGCTAGGGAAGGTTATGGAGCAGATCATCCTGTGCACTATCACGTGGCATGTGCAGGATAGGTGGGGGATCAGGCCCAGACAGCATGGGTTTATGAAAGGCAGGTCCTGCTTGATGAACCTGATCTCTTTCTATGACAAGGTCACCTGCCTAGTGGATGAGGGAAAGGCTGTGGATGTTGTCTACCTGGACCTTATCAAAGCCTTTGATACCATCTCCCACAGCATTCTTCTGGAGAAACTGGCTGCTTATGGCTTGGAGAGGTATGGGTATTGTTACCGATTAGTTAATAAGTTAAAATTGATTGATTCTATTTGATTAATTAATTGATTTTATAAAATCATTTAATAGAATTAAAATGTAGAAGGCTAAGGAAAAAAAAAAATTATAGGAAACTTGCATCTACGCAATAAGAGACGTTATGGAATCTTTTGTACGTCTTGTACCAAGGCTAGAAGAAGGGCCTGGAACTATTGTAATAACTCTAGGGTTGGAAGGTTCCATTGTTTTTAACCAGTCTTCTGTACGCAGAGGTGTATTGAAATGTCAGAATATGAGATTAATGGGAACTGGGGAGAGTCGACTGGAACAGCTTGTAGCTGCCTGCCAAGAAACTGTGAACTTTAGTAAAAGGTAATTCCGGCAGGGGGAGATCGCGACCACCGACTCATATACCACCTACCCAAATCGTACCCTAGACCCATTTCTAGACCTTTCTAAGCTTTGCTGCGCATAATCGGATATAGGAGGAGAGTATGTAAATGATTTACGGGAAATGTTATGATTATGTATGAATAATTAATGAATATGTATGAATAAGTTTTATATATGGAATCTGATTTTGGGACCTGGTGTGCGTTGATCGTGAGAGGACTTGCTCACGCACCCGGCCGTCAATAAAGAAGTGTCTGCTTATCTACATCACATTGGTGTCGATAAGTTCTTCATTCCGAGATTTCGGTAACAGTTTTGGCGACCCAGATGGGACCTCGCTGAAGGAGACCGGAGGAGTCGGGGACCTGATCGGTTCCGGCCGGCACCGAGGATTTCTCGGGGACACCCATCGATCCCCGATCCGTAAGGCTCTTCGCGACGTTCCCTGGATATTTGGTAAGACACTTCTTTTTAATTGTAGTAAGTGGGTGGGAGTCCCACTAAAGTAAGTAAGTAAGTAAGTAAGTAAGTAAGTGCACTGGAGAAAGTGGGGGGGAGTCCCACTATAATAATTGTATGGGAAAGAGTGGGAGGGAGTCCCACCAGTGGGTTGGAGTCCCACTGAGTAAGTCTACCTGTCAGACGCGGTGAAAGAGCTGCACAGGGTAGGACTAGGAGTCTGCCCGTAAGACATAAGCGAAAGCTATTGCAGGGTTGGACTAAAAGGATCCTTGTGGAAGTGGAAGCCTAGGCGTCTGCCTGTAAGACATAAGCGAAAGCTATTGCAGGGTTGGACAAAAGTGTAGACAAGAGAAACTATATGCTATAGTGTTCTCTAAGGTAGTGCCTCTAACAAGAAGTTAGAAGAAGTTTTTGGTGTTCTTTGTTGTATTGTGAGTTTGTGTATTAAGAAGAAAATTAAGAGGTATAATATTGTGTTATATGTTTGTTTAAAGTAACTGTGGGAAAGTGTGAGTGTGGCTGTAAGAGTGAGACTGTGGAGTGTGGATCCGCGGATCGGAGTGACAGAGTTGAATAATTGTGTATTGTACTGTGAGTAATTATACCATGGCAACTAAGTTAACTCGGTTGTTTAAAAGTAAAAGCATGGGTAATCTTGTGTTAAATGATAAAATCCCGAAAAATTCTCCATTGGGATGTTTACTGGCGCATTGGGGGATTTATATGAGGATTTGCCAAAGAGCCAGATGATTTAATATTGTAATAATTGGTGGCCACTATATATATTAGAAGATCAGGAAAAGTGGCCCATGAACGGGACACTGAATTATAACACTATTTTGCAGTTAATGTTGTATTGTAAAAGAGAAGGGAAATGGAATAAAATGCCAGATGTGGATTTGTTTTTTTTATTTAAGACAAAGAAAGGATTGGCAGGATGAATGTAAGCTAACTATTAGAGATAATTTGGTAATAGCTGTAACTTCTGATAATAAGAAAGTGGGAAAAAAAATGTTGTTTAAATTGTGAGGTTGGGAGTGGATACAGGAGCAACATTTTATTATTAAATACCTGTAAAGGAAAAACTGGAACAAAAACAGGCCATTCCTGCAACCCCTGGATTTGAAATTTGGAAATAAAATAATTACACATGAATTTTTGTATGTACCAGTATGTCCGATACCCTTCTTAGGAAGAGATTTGTTATCTAAATTAAATGCACAGATTGTTTTTGACGAAGGAGAACTTTTCTTGAAAATACCTGAGTCAAATACGGGAGAAATCCTGATGATACAAGAAAAGGTAAAGGAACAAGAAATTCCACCGGAGGTGGATTTGGCAGTGATCCCTACTGTATGGGAAACAAATATTCCTGGTAAATCGAAACTAGCAGAACCTGTTAAAATAGATTTGAAGGAAGGCGCAGGAACAGTGAGAATTAAACAATATCCAATCAAATCAGAAGTGAGACAGGAATTGAAGAAATTGATTGATAAATTTTTGGAGTATAAAATTTTGGAAGAATGTGAATCTGAGTATAATACTCCTATTTTACCAGTCAGAAAACCTTCGGATGAATATAGACTGGTACAAGACTTGAGAGCAGTAAATCAAATAGTTAAGGATATTTATCCTGTAGTAGCAAACCCTTATACGTTGTTAACAAGCATTGAGGGAGAATTATCAGTGGTTTACAGTGCTTGATTTAAAAGATGCTTTCTTTTGTATACCTTTGGAAAAGGGAAGCAGAAAACTGTTTGCTTTTGAATGGGAAAATCCTCAAACCAGGCAAAAGATGCAGTTGACATGGACTAGATTACCCCAAGGATTTAAAAACAGTCCAACTATTTTTGGAAATCAATTAGCAAAGGAATTTGAAATCTGGAAACAGGACAAACCAAGATCTGGACATTTATTTTTACAATATGTGGATGATATATTGATTGCTATAGAAGAAAGATTTATTTGTATACAGGTGACTATTGACCTTTTAAATTTCCTGGGACTAAGTGGGTATAAGGTATCCAGGAAGAAAGCCCAAATATCCTGCCAGACTGTGATATATCTCGGCTTTGAGATTTAAAAGGACAACGACAATTAGGAAAAAAAATCGCAAAGAAGCTATTTGTAGTATACCTGAGCCGAGAAATATTCATGAACTCAGAGCATTTTTAGGAATGACTGGGTGGTGTCGCCTTTGGATCATGAACTGTGGGCTAATAGCTAAACCGCTGTACGAGGCCCAAAAGAACTCTCCCTTTGTATGGGGCCCACAACAACAAAAGGCTTTTGTAGAGTTGAAACGTGCCTTAATGCCTGCACCTGCCTTGGGACTGCCAGATCTAACCAAAGATTTCCAGCTGTTTGTACATGAAAGACAACACCTTGCACTGGGCGTGTTAACCCAGAGGATAGGAAGCTGGAAACGACCAGTCGGATATTTCTCTAAACAACTGGACACAGTGAGTAAAGGGTGGCCGAACTGCCTTCGAGCAGTGGCCGCAACAGTGATGCTCATACAAGAAGCTCGGAAATTGACTTTGGGAAGAACAATAACAGTCTATGTCCCACACATGGTGATAACTGTCCTAGAACAGAAGGGGGGACACTGGCTGTCTCCCAGCCGAATGATGAAGTACCAGGTGGTATTGACTGAACAAGAAGATGTGATTCTAAAGACAACTAACCTGGTAAATCCTGCAGTGTTTTTAAGTTCCATACAGGAAGAAGGACGACTGGAACATGATTGCTTGGCTACCATCGAGTATGTTTATTCCAGTCGTGAAGATCTGAAGGATGTGCCATTGGAGCGACCAGATTGGAAACTGTATACTGATGGAAGCAGCTTTATGGAACAAGGAGTTTGATACGCTGGATATGCGGTAACAACAGAGACTACAGTTATAGAAGCAGGAGCATTGGCGAGTACCACATCAGCCCAAAAGGCAGAACTCATCGCTTTAATTCGAGCCTTAGAATTAAGCAAAGACAAGAGAGTAAATATCTGGACTGATTCAAAATATGCCTTTGGGGTAGTGCATGTCCATGGAGCTTTGTGGAAAGAGAGGGGGTTATTGTCCTCTCAAGGATTAAACGTTAAGCATCAAACAGAAATTTTACAATTATTGCAAGCAGTTCAAAAGCCAGATCAAGTAGCAATCATGCACTGTAAGGCACACCAGATTGGGAATACAAAAATAATAGCTGGGAATAATTTAACTGATAGAACAGCAAAAAGGTAGCAAAGAAACAAGCATTGCAAATGGCAATAATTCCTTCTAAAACAGTAACCCTTCCTAGGGAAAAACCGAGATATTCAGAGGAAGATGACAAATTGGGTCAGTTATTAAATGCTAAGAAAAACTTAGCTGGATGGTGGGTAACTCCTAACGGACAAGTAGGAATTCCACCTCCTTTGATGAGAGAGATAATTCAAATGAGACATCAAGAATGTCATTGGGGGGCAGAAGCCTTAGTAACATTTTTACGAAAGCAAGTAATATCAGTTAAGATGTTAGGAATAGCCAAAATGGTAACTGCAAAGTGTGAAGTATGTTTGAAAAATAATCCAGTGATTAAGAAAAAGGTTCAAATGGGTAGGCTGAAATCTGGTACAGAACCTGGAGACTACTGGCAAGTAGATTTTTCAGAGTTGCCTAGATACAATGGGTACCGGTACATCTTGGTAGGGGTTGATACTTTTACAGGATGGCCAGAAGCCCTTCCCTGTCACACTACACAAGCAAAAGAGGTTGTAAAATGGTTATTACAAGAAATAATTCCGAGATTTGGAGTTCCTATTGGAATTTCCTCTGACAGAGGTCCACACTTTGTGGCTGAAGTAGTCCAAAGTGTTAGCAAAGCATTGGGTATCAATTGGGATTTACATTCATCTTGGAGGCCACAATTTAGTGGAAAAGTGGAGAGGATGAATCAAACTTTGAAACGACAAATAAGTAAAATTTGTCAAGAAACCAGTCTAAAGTGGCCTCAGGCACTTTCATTGGCATTATTACGAATCAGAGTACAACCAAAGAGTGGAACCTCAGTCAGTCCTTATGAATTATTATATGGAAAACATGTGAGTCTCTAGAACCAAATCTAAACATACATGTAAAAGAAAACAAGATGTGTATAACTATTTGCTTTTTTTAAGGAAAACTTTGGCTGCGATTTGGAGTGTAGTAATTTGAAATAGACCTTTACCTCTGGAAAATTCAGTGCATGATTTCCAGCCGGGAGACTATGTTTATGTGAAGAATTGGACCTCCGAACCTTTGCAGGAGCACTGGAGAGGACCCTTCCAGATACTGTTAACCACTTTTACAGCTATCAAAATTGCAGAATCGGATGCTTGGGTACATTATACTCGAGTGAAGAAAGCACCGTGAAGAAAGCATCTACTCCGTGGAAGATTGTGAATCATGACCCAGAGACTTAAAAATTGACTTTGAAACATGTCTAATTTTTCATATCAGGTTATGATTGGTTTTTGGATTTTCTTTTGGTTGGTAGTGTTGGTGGGATCATGGGCTGACTTGGTGGACAGGAACAAAAGACAAATAGAAACAGAACAAGTGATTGACATTCCCAAACAGATGGCTGAGGAAAATTTGATGGTAGGATTGATTAAAGAATTTGCCAATTTACAAAACATCACGCAGATTACTGCTTGTTTGCCAATACCGAAGGCAGTAGGTGAATCTATTCCATGGGGAATTTTAACTATGAATTTGACTAACCTGGAACATAAAAATGAAACCAATTATTGTGAACAGAGGCCAGTGACTCAATGGTATGAGCAAGTGAAAGTCATTAGAAAACAGTGGAAAACTCCAGGTAGTCTGGCGGATTGTGAAAAATTGTTAAATTATGTTTTTACCAAAATAGGAAGATTTAAGACTGTGGGATGGTGTTCTTATGATGAACAACTTAAAACCAATGTGAGCAGAAGTATCATGAAATGGAAGTGTAATAAAACTGGCCAAGGTACCCAATTAGTAGAACAATGGGACTCTATATGGTCTATGTCCATATTTTCCCATTTTCAGTATATAGCAAGAATTTCTTGGTGTTTTACCTGTGATGGAAAGGTTTTTTCAGTATTACCCTGGGTAGATGATAGGTCAACTACATCGGGAGAGAAGGAAAATAAAATAGTGCCATGGTGGAAATGTGAAAAAGTGTATGATTGTAATAATGCAGACTTAGTAATTCAAAGAATTCCTCCATTGGCTGCTGCTTTGAAATATGGTTGTTTTTGTCGAGGTCTTAAGAATACTCTCAATTTAACCAGCGCCTTTACAGTCAGAAGAGGAACTTTGTTTAGTTGTAGAAAATCTTCTATTCGAAGTCCAGGACATTTAGTTTGGGCATTAAGTGATGGAACCTGGACAACACACCTACCATTAGATGGTAAGGTGAAAAAAATCACATTGGGCATGCCAACATTGTGTCCGATTTGGAAGAAATCACCATTTAAAGGATCTCTAGAGAATCTAGAATTAAAACGAATAAAGAGATCAGGGATAAGTGATGATATTTGGAATGAACCATCTACAGGAGTGAAAATTGTCTGGGCACTGGAATCACTTTTAAATCCTATAGCTTCATATAGAAACAGAGCATGGCTCTATCATTTAACTGGTCAAGTGGAAAAATTGGCAAACGTTACCAAGAAGGGGTTTAAGGAATTGAATATACAACTACAGGCAACCTCCAGAATGACTTTACAAAATAGAATGGCACTAGATATGCTCCTACTTAAAGAACATGGAGTGTGTGGATATCTTAAGGATAAACTGGACCACTGTTGTATCCACATTCCAAATGTCACTCAGGATGTGGAACATGATCTAGATCTATTGGGAAAAATTGAAAAAGAAACTGAAACAATTCAAAAGGATATGTCAGAAGATTGGCTCGGGAAAATTTTTAAGAAACTGGGATGGAATTTGAGCTCTTGGATACAATCTATAATTAAGACTTTGTTTCTGTTACTAGTTGTCTTTTTGATGAGCATGCTGATATATGCATGTCTGAAGAAACAGTTTACCAATAGAATTGCAGTGAGTCGTATGATTATGAGAGAAGTACCAACTATTTCACCAAGACATGATCCATTACCCAAATATGTCGAAACAAAAGATATATGAATAAAGTGAAAGTATTGAAATAATGATTTTCAACACTTTCAAAGGGGGGAAATGTTACCGATTAGTTAATAAGTTAAAATTGATTGATTCTATTTGATTAATTAATTGATTTTATAAAATCATTTAATAGAATTAAAATGTAGAAGGCTAAGGAAAAAAAAAATTATAGGAAACTTGCATCTACGCAATAAGAGACGTTATGGAATCTTTTGTACGTCTTGTACCAAGGCTAGAAGAAGGGCCTGGAACTATTGTAATAACTCTAGGGTTGGAAGGTTCCATTGTATTTAACCAGTCTTCTGTACGCAGAGGTGTATTGAAATGTCAGAATATGAGATTAATGGGAACTGGGGAGAGTCGACTGGAACAGCTTGTAGCTGCCTGCCAAGAAACTGTGAACTTTAGTAAAAGGTAATTCCGGCAGGGGGAGATCGCGACCACCGACTCATATACCACCTACCCAAATCGTACCCTAGACCCATTTCTAGACCTTTCTAAGCTTTGCTGCGCATAATTGGATATAGGAGGAGAGTATGTAAATGATTTATGGGAAATGTTATGATTATGTATGAATAATTAATGAATATGTATGAATAAGTTTTATATATGGAATCTGATTTTGGGACCTGGTGTGCGTTGGTCGTGAGAGGACTTGCTCACGCACCCGGCTGTCAATAAAGAAGTGTCTGCTTATCTACATCACATTGGTGTCGATAAGTTCTTCATTCCGAGATTTCGGTAACAGTATGATGGGTAAAAATCTGGCTAAACGGCTGAGTCTAAAGAGCGATACTAAATGGAGTTATATCCAGCTAGTGGCTGGTTACAAGTGGTGTTTCCCAGGGCTCAGTACTGGGCCCAGTCCTGTTTAATATCTTTATTGATGATCTGGACAAGGGGTTTGAGTGCACCCTCAGGAAGTTTGCAGATGACAGCAAGTTGCAGGGGGAGTGTTGATCTGCTTGAGGGTAGGAAGGCTCTACAGAAGGATCTGGACGGGCTGGATGAGTGGGCTGAGGCCAGTTGTATGAGGCTCAACAAGGAGAAGTGATGGGTCCTGCACCTGGGTGACAAAAATCCCATGCAATACTACAGGCTTGGTGAAGGGTGGCTAGAAAGCTGCCTGGCAGAAAAGGACCTGGGGGTGCTAGTTGACAGCTGGCTGAACATGAGCCAGCAGTGTGCCCATGTGGCCAAGAAGGCCAACAGCATCCTGGCTTTTATGAGAAATAGTGAGGCCAGCAGGATTAGGGAAGTGATTGTCCCCCATACTCATCACTGGTGAGGCCGCACCTCAAATGCTGTGTTCAGTTTTGGGCCCCTCACTTCGAGAGTGACATTGAGGGTCTGGAGTGTGTACAGAGAAGGGCAATGAAGCTGGTGAATGGTCTGGAGAACAAGTCTTAAGAGGTGCAGCTGAGGGAACTGGGGTTGTTTAGGCTGGAGAAAAGGAGGCTCAGGGGGGACCTTATTGCTCTCTACAACTACCTGAAAGGAGGTTATAGACAGCTAAGGGTAGGTGTCTTCTCCCTGATAACAAGTGATAGGACAAGAGGAAATAGCCTCAAATTATGCCAGGGGAAGCTTAGATTGGATATTAGGAAAAATTTCTTCACTGAAAGGGTGGTCAATCATTGGAACAGGCTGCCCAAGGAGGTAGTGTAACCTAGTAACAGATAGTAAGAGATAGTAACACTATCTCTGGAGGTGTTTAAAAAATGCGTAGATGCAGTGCCTAGAGACATGGTTTAATGGTGAACTTGGCAGTCCTGGGTTAATGGTTGGACCTGATGATATTAAAGGTCTTTTCCAACCTAAATGATTCTATGAATATCCTGTAAATGTATAGGCACGATGAGGATTGGAAGCATCGATAGACTTTTTTGAAATTTGGACTGAGAATGTCAATCAGAATTTAACACTCCAGTCCTCCTGGTAAAGAAAACTAAATCTTTGGAATATAGGTTGGTACAAGATTTAGGAGAAATCAATACTCAGACAGTCAATGTCCACTTGGTAGTCCCAAATCCCTATACCCTCCTCGCCTCAATACCAGAGACTAATGTGTATTTTACCGTATTGGATCTGAATGATGCCTTCTTTTGTATGCTAATTGACAAGCAGAGTCAACTTATCTTTGCTTTTGAGTGGGAGAAGCTGACTACAGGATGAAAGATGCAACTGTGCTGGACTGTCCTTCTCCAGGGACTGAAGAATAGCCCCACAATATTAGATAATATTTTGGCAAAAGAATTGGAAGAATGACATTGTGAGTAGGAAACCATTTCAGTGTTACAATATGTAGATGATATACTGATTGGGTCAGATACTCAGGAAGAATGTTTGGAGGCAACTATTAATCTACTTAATTTCTTGGGCCTAGCAGGATAGTGAGTTTCTAGAAAAAAGGCCCAGATTGGAAAGAGGGAAGTCCACTATAAGGGCTTTGAGATTATGAGAGGGCAGAAAAAGCTTGGTGCTGAGAGAATAGAGGCAATATGCAGAATTGCTGTCCCCACCTCAAAGAAACAATTTTTTCTAGGAATTTTCTAGGTTTCTAGGAATGGCTGGATGGTGTCGATTCCAAATTTTGGCTTGATAGCCAAACCCTTATATGCAGCTACAAAAGGACCAGAAACAGTGTTAGAATGGACTCCAGAAAGCCGAAAAGCTTTTGATGAAATAAAGAGAAAGCTGACGGAAGCCCCTGTGTCGCGACGGAGGGAAGACACAGTCACTCAATATGAGTGATCAGCAGACTTCGTTTATTGAACCTTACAGTCACCTTTTATGCCTTGTTATAATTAGCTCATACATATTACAAAAGTTAAGCTCATTATTGGTTAGTTGCCTAAATACCAAGCCCGCCCCTTGTTTCTCTTCTGTAGTTATCTGTTCCCACCTGCAACATTCTTTTCCCACTAAAATCTTCCTGTTATTGTGTAACAAGAACAGCCAAGGATAGTGTATTTTTGCTTTACTTCAGATAAGCTGAGAGCAATGTGCATTTTTGTCCAGCCAGCTGGACTATGTCTATGTGACCCTTTTCAGCTAGCCAGTTATCCACACCCATGCATCGAGACTCCCAAATTTGCAGAAACCGTTCCAATTGTATGTGCATGAAAAACAGTAAGAAGCATTGGGAGCGCTTACACAGAAGTTAGGAAGTTAGAAGAGACCGGTGGGATACTTTTCCAAACAATTGGATGAAGTAAGCAAAGAGTTGCCTGCTTGTTTGAGAGCAGTAGCTGCAACCATAACTATGATTGAAGAGTCTTGAAAACTGACACTGGCCCAACCTCTTACTGTGTATGTACCCCATGCTGTGATCTCTCTCCTTGAAAATAAAGGACATTACTGGATTTCTCCAAGTTGATTAGCTCAGTATCAAGCAGTGTTGCTGGAGCAAGATGACGTGATGCTCTCTCAAACCTCTACCCTTAACCGAGCTACTCTACTGCCAACTTCAGAAACTGGAGAATTACATCATGATTGTTTAACAACTACTGAAGAAGTTCACTCTAGCAGGCTGGATCTTCAAGACAAACTGTTACCTGAGGCAAGAATGGAACTTCTTACTGATGGAAGCAGTTACATGTCAAATGGAAAATGGAAAGCTGGATATGAGGTGGTAACTAACACAGAAGTATTGGAAAGTAAATCATTAACTAGCAACACTTCTGCCCAGAAGGCTGAATTAATAGCCTTCACTCTAGCCTTGGAATTAAGTCAAGGAAAAAGAGTCAACATTTATACAGACTCGAAATGGGCCTTTGGAGTAGTTCATGCACATGGAGCGATTTGGAAGGAGAGAGGACTTCTAACTTCACAGGGAACCCCAGTGAAATATGGGACTGAGATTATGAGATTGTTGCAAGCGGTTCTTCAGCCAAAGGAAGTTGCAATAATGCACTGTAAGGCACATCAGAAAGGAAATACAGGTATTATAAAAGGAAACCGAAGAGCAGATCAAGCAGCTAAAGAAGCTGCGTTAAAGGGACCAAGCTTTGAAGGAGCATTACACCCAAAACCTCATATAGATTTGTCTCTTCCAAATTATACAAAAGAAGACCAATTAGCAGAACAATTGGACTGTACTAGAAATAAGGAAGGATGGTGGGAACACCTGAAAAACAATTATTAATTCCTGAGAAGATGATGGAAACCGTAGTTAAAGGGATGCATCAAGAGATGCATGCAGGAGCAGACACATTGTCGCTTTCAGCAAAAAGGAATTTTATGCACCCAGGATGCAAATTTTTGCAGATATAGTAGTCAAAAAGTGTGTTGTCTGCTGCACTAATAATTCTAAAATAGGAAAGGAAATACAAGGAGGAAACGTAAAGCAAGGAATAACACCCAGAGAATATTGGCAAATAAGTTTTACAGAACTATTGAGATACAATCAGTACAAATATTTATTGGTACTAGTAGATACCTTTTCTGGTTGGCCCAAGGCTTTCCTTTGTTGTACCAACAAGGCTAGAGAAGTGGTTAAGGTTTTATTAAAAGAAATAATACCTAGGTTTGGTATACCAGAAGGAATTTCCTCAGATAATGGACCCCATTTTATAGCAGAAGTAGTGCAGGGAGTGTCTGAGGTTTTATAGATTGATTGGGAATTAGATACTCCATGGAGACCACAATCTAGTAGAAAAGTAGAAATAATGAATCAAACAATCAAAAGGCAGATATCAAAATTGTGTCAAGAAGCTCATTTGAAATGGATAGAGGGATTGCCTTTAGCTCATATGAGAATTTGTATTACTCCCAGAGTAAAAGGAGGAGTGAATCCTTTTGAAATAGTGTATAGGAAGGCATACCGGTCTAACCTTTTAACTGGACAGGGAGACCAGATGCATGTAAGAGGACAGGCAAATTTAAAAGAGTATTTGATATCTCTTTCACAAACTTTATCCTCAGTGCATAGGCACTTAAATCAAAGAGCCCCTCTTCCCTTGGGTGTGCCTGAACACACTTTGCAACCTGGAGATGTAGTATCTGTTCGGACGTGGAAAGATGAGGCACTACAGGAAAAGTGGAAGGGTCCTTACATTGTTTTGCTGAAAACATATACAGAAGTAAAGGTAGAAGAAATTGACTCCTGGATTTATCATACCCATGTAAAAAAGACCCCTGTGACTGAAAAAAATAAGTGGACATCACAACAAATTGAAGCGACAATTGACTAAGGAACTATAAATGAAATTGCATTTGCATTGAGAAAGGAGTGTTTGGAACAGTTAGACTGATTAACCTTATAAGGTTACCTAAAATGTTAGATATGAAAGTTTTTACAATATGTTATTGTTGTTTTCTGATAATTCAGGGAAACTTAATTTTGGAACTCATTCAGTCATTTGGGAGAATCCACAACTCTAGTAGTATTACAGCTTGTTTACCATTGCCAAAATCGGAAAATATGAATTGGACGTGAAGAAGGCAATTGGCATTACAAGATTTGAATATTTAACTCCAAGCGACTTCAAAAATGACCCTACAGAACAGGTTTCTCTTAGATTTATTGTTACTGCAAGAACATGGAGTATGTGGATACTTGAATTTGAAGAATAAAAATTGTTGTGTCCACATCCCAAGTATTATGAAATACTTGGACAATCAAATTGAAGAAATAAATCAAGTGGCAAAATCTAGTACAGATCTTAGAAATTCGATGAAGGAAAATTGGCTAAACAAAATATTACATAATTTTGGATTCCTCCTTACTGGATGGCTGTCAAACCTAGTTCAGACTGTAATTACGATACTTTTTTTTTTTTTTTTGGCTATAATCTGTATCGCTTTGAGTTGTGCCAAGAGATTAATTATACAATCAACTGTAGGAATTCATGTAATGATAGCTAAGAAGAAGAGTGAGGCTTACGAGGCTTGCCATGAGGGACAAATCTCGTAAGCCTCAAAGTAGGGAAATTATATCAAATGATTAATAAAATTGAATGCATTGTTAGTAGCTTGACTTTAAGGCAATTAGAACAAATGAGTTGTTAAGGTTTAATGCAGGTTACAAGCATCTTGTAGTCCTGCCCAGTGCTTAGCTAAGCACCAGCAAATCCTTTTCTTTAGAAAAGGAACTTCACAAAGGAGGCACCCCCAGAAGATGGATGAGCTGATAGGAAGCTCATCACAAGCAATGAGTTCAACAAAAATAGGGGAAAGGTAATTCCAGTGGGGGAGATCACAACCACTGACCCACTGACCACTAACTCAAGACACCCCCATCCCCCAACTCAAAAAGAAGTGGAAATTGAGCATGCGGACTAATTAATGTAGGAAGCGAGAGAACTGCTTGACAAATAGGAAACTGAGTACTATGTAATAAAAGAGTCATGTAACTTGTAACCAATGAAGGCTGATGTCTTTGCTCATTGAAACATATAAATAGTGTAAAGTTTTGACAATCGAAGAGCTAGGGATTTGTGAATTACCACCTAGCTCCCTACTTTGCACAAACTGGAATAAAGGAATAGGAATACCTTGACTCAATGTGTGAATTGGTGTTGCACACTGGTAACAAACCCACCTACGGGACAACAGGTGTAATGGGAGTATCTCTAGAAATCTAAATGTATAGATATTTAGAACATTGTAAAGATTGGTGTGATAGCTTTGTGAATTATCACCTAGCACCCTTCTCTGCGTAGATTTGTAAAATAAACCAATACCTCGACTCTGTGTGTGATTTGGCTAATGCACACAAGGTAACAATCCCACTTTTGGGACAAGGTGGCCATGAATCCACAAGAAAATGGAGAGTCACTGTTAGCATGACAATGGGAAGAGAAGGAATAATCTCCTCTGACTCTGCCTGGAAAGCAGGTTCCCATTTTTGAATGCAGAAACTGGAACTGTATTTTGGTGTTTGTTTCTTTGCATGCAGGAAGCATACCTCTGCATATTTTCTTGAAAAATAATCGGATCAAGTCAAAGACCATGCTGCTACCTCTCATGAATATATTATTTTGATTTATTTGCTATTCACTTAGGATCTGGTAGCAATAGTTGCTTACACAACTACTGTGAAAACCTCCTTGAAGCTCTTGCTTTAGCTCAAATCACATAGTGAGTTTCACCTTGTGAATGTGTTATCTTGTAGTTGTTCCTCATTTCCTTCCTTCCCCCTTGGCAACAGCTTTCCAGAGTGCCTCTGTATGGGCACATAGGACTCAGAACTCAACATGTGGTCATCTTTCCTTCCATTTTGTTGCTATGCTGCTCTGTTGTGCCAAATTAGGCACTACTGTTGTCTCAAAAGTGAGTTTGCTACCCAGTGTGCAAAATCAAAGAAAAAGTCTAAGAATACAAGATATTGCTTTTAATACAAAG
This sequence comes from Falco peregrinus, assembly GCF_023634155.1. Taxonomy (NCBI): domain Eukaryota; kingdom Metazoa; phylum Chordata; class Aves; order Falconiformes; family Falconidae; genus Falco; species Falco peregrinus. The sequence continues at coordinate 8,468,287 of NC_073743.1, read as the reverse complement.
TAGTGCAAGTTTGGGTGCTAGGTGAACTAGCTCACCTTGGTAGTTTCCACAATCAGATTTATACATGATTACTTGAATATTAATTTGTTAACTTCCAACCCTCTAACACTGATTGGATGGTAATCTACATAATGGTTACACAATCTTATTGGTTAACTATGCAAGCTCATTGGGGAAGGGTCTCTTTGTGGGCCGGGGTATCTGGTGTAAGGGATTTGATTTTTAGTATTATGATGAAGGTAGTTCACTTAAGGACACATTTTTGGCTATTTGTCCAACAAGTATCAGATATCTCTTGATTGCAAGAGTCTTGTGTTGCCAACTTTCCAGGATGTAATTGTTCTTCAGTTCCCTTGTCCTAAGCAGCAATTACTTCAGTTAATCATCCTTGATAGTTCTTTGCATAGGACATTCTGAGTCGAAATAATGTATACATTCTGTTTCTTCAAGAATATGTGCAGATTGTTAAACAAAACCAGATGTCCATATAGTAGTTGTTAGATAGCTTATACATTCTGGTTACAAAGTTTGATCACATTACCATTTCCTCTTTGAAGAGGATTGGGGTGGCAAGTGTAAGCCTCAAGAAGCAAGTTCTAATTTAAAAATAATTTATCTTACTTATTAATGTATTGAGAACTCCACTGAAATAAGTGAAGGTAAAAATACCATTTTTATAAAGAAAGCGACATTTTCAGAGTACACAGCAAACGGATTGGTACATCTGAGATAGCTGCTTTTGTTTTCCTAGATGTCAACATTCAGCTGACACTCTTTTACTATAAAAAAAACAACCAAACCCCATCCAATGTGCGCTCCCCCCCCCCCCGACCTTTATTTCCATGCTCAAGTGATAGCCATCAATGGTGATCAGGTGATCCTAATGGCTGCATCTGACTCAAAGTGGATTCGGGGGAGACAGATAAAACCACCATAGCCAAGGGCTAATTTGAGCAATACACCCACCTAACCACAGTGCTGGTCAAGGTCCAACTTAAGCCAAGTTTGAAAGAAACTAACTTCTGTAGTCAGTATGCAAATATGACTGAGTTTATTACTCTACCCCATAAATAGTAGACAGCCCAGGGCCCATTGAGCTTTCCTGCATGGCAGTGGGTTGTATGTCAGGATCTCCCCTTGAGTAGGGGTTATTCTCAAGGTTATTCCTCAAAGCTGAGAGATTCCTTGCCACAACAGATTCTTGGTAAACTTTGAAATCTTAGCTAAGTGATATAAAGGACTGATTGTGCACATATTATCCTTTAGATATAAACCATTGACCAAGTCTGGGACTAAGTCTGGATCTAGCCATACCTAAACTCCCCTCTGAGAAGGAGTTTAGAATGTAAGGGGGTCCTTTCTGAACCTTGTGACTCAACAGAAGGGTCTACCTGACAGCTTTGTCTGACCCTGTCCTCTATGCAGTAAATAAATGTACCTTGCCATTGAATCCTGTTAAACCACTGTTGCATTTACTATCAAACTTTGTTAAATCACTGCTTTATACCAATAAACATACTGCTGCTTCTCTCTTACGAATAAAGTGCATCACTCCTGTGACACCCAACCACTCCACCAAATATTCTGTTTTCTTACTCACTGTACAGACAAAACTACACTCTCTGGGAGACCTGCCCAGGAAGATTGGGTAATCAGTTTAAAAGTGACAGACTGACAGTTTTAGTCCTAAAAAACAATGCCTGAACAAATGTATGTCATTACACTGAGGTGGTACATCTGTGGTGGGTTGACCTTGGCTGTCTGTCAGGTGCTCACCAAGCCGTTCTATTACTCCCCTCCTCAACTGGACAGGGGAGAGAAAATATGAAAGGCTTGTGGGTTGAGATAAGGAGAGGGAGATCATTCAACAATTACCATCACAGGCAAAACAGATTCAACTTGGGGAAAATTGTTTAATCTATTACCATTCAAATCAGAGTAGGATAATGAGAAATAAAATCAAATCTTAAGGCACCTTCCCCCCACCACTCCCTTCTTCCCAGGCTCAACTTCACTCTCAGCTTCTCTACGTCCTCCCAGCCTGAGTGGCGCAGGGGAATGGGAAATGAGAGTTGTGGTCAATTCATCACACATTGTCTCTGCTGCTCCTTCCTCCTCACACTCTTCCCCTGCTCCAGCATGGGGTCCCTCCCACAGTAGACAGCACTTTATGAACTTTTCCAATGTGAGTCCTTTACTGTAGGAGGGAATCTGGAGTTTTCAGTGAGGCTGGACTGAGCAGGACTGTTCAGGTGCAAAGACAGAGCATGCCAGGATTGATTTTTTTTTCTTTAATGGAACATGCTTTTGTCGTGCAATATTTTTTCCATCCAGCCTCTAGGTTGCCTGTCAGGCCTGAGCACATGATTTTGTTAAGAAGCTAGAGGCTTACTTTACTTGTTGAGTTTGAGCTTTATAACATGACATTTGGATTATATGTTTAAAAATAAATAAAATAACCTTTTATTTGTGTGCAAAAATTCCCTCTTCCCTGTGTTGCGTCAGAACAGCTGTTGTGCTGTGCTTTTTTCTTTCTGGGACTGTGACAACCACAAGCCATTCTTCTGTTTACAGTCATCACAAGGAAATTGGAATCTGCAGCTACTGGGATGTGATTATCTTCTCTTTCATGTTAGGTTTATCTTTTACTGCAACACAGAGAAAGAAACGTTTGTACAGCTAATAAAACATATATCTAGAGATAAACAGAAATACTATGTCCTGGTTGGATGAGCTGCTGATGTAGAATTAATATAGGATAGATTTACTAGCAACAGTGATACAGAAGGGGTGACAAAAAGGGACTACCCCCCTGCCCCATGCTGCCCACAGTGCGTTTTACCCCCTCAATGTGCTATGGTTGATTCTAACAAGTCCTCTGTAATCAGAAGTGGGGAAGCCTCCAGGGTAATAGCACCAAGATTTAGATAAGAATCCTGAAGCAAGCAGAAATTGGCTTCTTTGTCAGCCTCTAGGAAAGGACAGTCTTGTGAAATGTTTAGTCAAAGGCTATAGCATTTGCCAAGGCTCTTGACTGAACAGTGGTCTAGTTAGATTTCCTTCTTCAGTTTGGTGATCAAAGTGATGAAATAATGGCTAATAACTCAGGAAAATAACAATACATTTTCATTTTTGTCACTGACTATGAAGTATTAAATGAGACACAAATCTGTCAGTGCAATGAACAGTTTTGAACAGCATGTGCTATATCCCTGTCTGTCCCACAAGAATTAGTGTTTCATTGTACTTTTTTTGGTTTGTTGAAGTCACAAGCCCCACAAACTTACAGTGTAGAAAATATGTGAAAAACAGAGCCAAAAGAACTCATTTGTTAAAACTGCCTTTTATTTCAAGCTTATTTTTTTAATCTTAAAAATATATTTTTGATGGCACAAAGCTTCAGAATCAGCACCTTTGCATTTACAAACTACAGAGAATCTCTGTCAATTTGTGTTTCCCTAATTCTGACTTTTAATCATACAGAAAATCTTATTCTTTGTTCCTGTTTTCTATGAAAGGCTCAACAGCAGTGCTGCAACAAGATTGCATGTTATGAGGATTCCATTCACAAAATAGATTTATAGCACATTAAATACTGATTTAGTAATTCTGTTATACCTATATAAATACACAGTGCAGCTTTTGTGATGTGCCACCCTTTCTTGTCTTTTCATTTACACTCCAGTTCACAAGAGCATCATTAGTGCAAATTAATGAGATTTTACTGTACAGTTATCTTGTAACAAGCTCTTAAATATATTTTAATTGATGTTTTTGAAGCCAGTGTAATGAGTTAATTTTCAGCATCTGGTTTGGTGAGAAATTTCTCAAGCTCTTCTGCAGAGTTAGATTTCTTCTGGTTTGGGATAGCAGGTAGGACATGACTTGTTTCAGAGGCTCTCCTGATAGACCAGGCAAGAAAGAATAGAGCAAATGACTGAGAATGACCCCCTTTCTGAGATCTGGAGGTTGGGGCTGGTGGGAGAATAACTGCACCAGTCCTTAGGGAATTTAGAGGCAGGGACTTAAACTTCTTAATACCCTGAGATGGTAGCTGAACTAGAGGAAAAAGAAAAAGAGAGAAAGAATGCACAGAAAGTGAGAAGCATAACATCTTTACAAATTAGTTTGCTACTTTATTTGAACCGTTGTTTGTTTGTCTTGTGTTGTGTGTACCCAAACCTGCATTTGAAAACTGTGATCAAAATATGAATAAAAAATCCCTAAACCCTGGCAGGGCTAATCTTCAGTTGAAGAAAACAATTGCAGTGTTAAATGATTTACTTCATGTTTGGTGATCAATAAGGGTTGATACGTTCAAAGGTTTACTTTTGATAAGCAGCGAATCTATAATTTGTCTGAAGGAGACTTGGTCTGTTTGGAGAGATTTTCACAAGACATTTTTTCAAAAAAAAATACAGTGACTGAAACAAACGTTCCATGGGTTTATATTAGTTTTACCAGCACATTTGTGAGGGAATGCTCTATTACTCAGGGTGAATTCTGATAAAAATGTTAGAAAGTTGAAATAGAGGAATCTGGGACACTGTCTGGGTTGCTCTAGGCACGGTCAATCATGAAGATAAGTCCACGCATGTGCTCTGCAAGTCATGGGTCACAAAAGTAGCCCAATACCCTGTAGCACATTAAGACCCACACTGAAACACAAGAGCCACAGCTGTTGTATGTCTCGTGTGTTAACAGTTTTGTAAGAAACTGTGGGTTCAGATTGTCCTTAATCTCCACCTCACACTCAGCAGTGTAACAGTATTTGTGCTTTAGAGTTATTGCAGTTCTGTGTATTCTCTAAATTCAAATCCTGAAGCTCCTTCACTCAGACAACTCACTAATATCCTAAGTTTTTAAAAGGAAAATTCAAAACCTTAATTGTAGAAATATATTTCTTTGCCTTGGAATTTGTTATGAATTGCATGAGCTTCTTTTCATTTAATTTCTTTGTATACAAACAGTTCAGGTTTTTCAGTCTATCCATATCAAGAGTTCCCTACTATAGTTAATGCCATCCTTGTTTTGGCTACAAAATCTTTCTTGCTGTTTTTCACATTTATTGATCCTTGGATGCATTCTCATTCTGTCTGTGATTTCCTTCTATCTGCATCTGTTGTGATGAATATATGAGAGGCTATTAACATTTGCCTCTTAGATATTCTAGTTTCAGTTTCATCCTACTAGTCATGGCAGTGTCCAGAAGGTTATTTGGATTCTTTGTCTATTTTGGTAGCTTCATGCTTTGAAACTAACCACAGGTTATGTCCGGTATTAAAAACTATTCTCTGAGCCAACCACTTGTCCTCAGATTGGTATCATGTTTGTGTCCTGATTCTTTACATGCAGGATGTATTCTGCTATAAAGCACTCTGATCAGGTGACCATCTCATCCTGGAATTACCATTCCATTTCCTAGTCAACTCCAATGAAAATCAGAGTCTCCATGTTTGCATTTTTCCCAGAAGCCCCTTTGATTATTCCCTTTTCATAATCTTTGACAGAAATTTTCCCGGTGCAGGTTCAGGGAAATTCTACAGAAATGAGGAATGGAGAAGAGTATTCTTTCTTAATCCCATGAAAATCTTGTACAACTACAGAGAAACATGTGAAGTTAATCTAGTTTTAGACTGTTTTAATAGAAGATGAACTAATTTTTATTATAAATAACAGGACATATAACCAACTGGTATGAACTGAGTAACTAGTAAAGTCAATGCACCTGTGATAAGCTGGACCTTACAAGTCAACTTTAATCTTAAAAAATTCCCCAAAACAAACTAAACATTCAACACACTTGAGGAACTCATAGGTAGAATAGTGGATAGAGTATCTTGAAGACTGTAGAATAAAAAAAAAAAAAGAAAAGAGGACTTAAGGAATTTCAGATCAGTTAACCTAACTTTCATACCTAAATTCCTGCCTGCACTTGGTATTTCTCAGAAGTGAATCTTTGAACCTACAGAGTCTGCCTTCTCACTGTTCATCAAGCAATATCAAAAAGAATCACTGGGACACTGGTTCAGTGGATGCAGAAGTGAGAAATGATGTAGTTTTAACAAGGAAGGATTAAGTTTGTCACAAATTTTCATAAAAAAATAAGGTAGATATATTACTATAATGTGGACGCACACCTGATGGAAAAAAAGGCACTCAAGGTGTAATTATTTCCTGGAGAACAGGTTTACAATGCAAAATGACCTTGATGAATTGGAGAAATATTAAGAAATTCAGATAATGAAACTCAGCAAAATCAGATGCAAACCTCTACACTTAGGAAAAACAAACCCAAAACCCAAACCACCAAATGCAAGATGGGGAATAACTGGCTAGAGGAGTAATAGTCCTGAAGATATCTGGGGACAGAGACTGTGCACAATTCAGAAATATATTGAAGAAGTTCATACAGAACCTTGCAGCTTCCGTGTCTTGGCAAAGCAGCAGCACACCAGTCTTGTCATGAAAGCCCTTCTGCGTCTGTAGATTTATCTAGTATATAAATAAGAAGTCAGAAATTTGCCCTTGTGAAAACAAATGTTACCTCTCTAATGTCTTCAGTGGGCACTGGAAGAGCTTTGCATCTATGCATTTTTTTACTATACACACATTGTACAAAAGAGGCTGAAGTTCTTGCCATATCCCCCTGTACCATGTGCCATATACTCATTTCATAATTCATTACTTATTTATCAGGACTCACCATTTCTCTGACTCACCATGTATCTATTTTGGCAAAGGAGAATCTTTATAGAGAGGATTTAAAAATTTGGTAGATCTTTTTCTTTTACAGATAATTTCAGGACAATTCAAGTTGTGATGGCTTGAGCAGGCAGCCTTGTACTAGAGCTGCCTCGCCTCGCCTCTGGCAATGCAATGTAATTCACAGGTCATATTCAAGGTTCATTCATCTTCAGAAGTTCAGGAAATGGCTTAGTTTTTCCCAAGGAAAAAAAAAGTACCATTAATACTTTGCTTTAGTTTGTATTGAATTTGTGTGAATCAGAGCGAAGTACAATAAATGAGCCCCTTTGTTTTCCAGCACATGATAGAATGCTTTTGAGTTCATTGAAATTTTGGTGTGAAAACCAAATACATATTGAGAGGCTCACTCATTTCCTTCTTCAGAGCATAGAAATATGTTCATGCATTCAAAATTTACACCTGTGTGAAAAATCTCCAGAACACTTTATGTACTAGATATGCCCTTAATGATGGATTTAAGTAGGGCAAAAGCAGTTTAGTTTAACTTTACCTTCATGACTGGGTAGCCATCACAAACCCTTGCTCCTTCAAAGAAGGAAAACACAGCATCCAAACATCAATACTTTCCACCTAGCCCTACATACTATAATCAGGATCTTCAGTTTAGGATATTTGATAAGGATTTCAGGACTGGGACATGGATGGCTTTGAAATAATACATTTCATGACAAGTAGTAGTATTTGTATTGAAACACGCAAGCCTGGACCCAGCACTAGGATCTGTGAGACAGAACCCTTAAGGCTGGTTGCCATACATTCAGATGCTATAGGTGGCAAAACCATCAGTAATTATTCATATTCAGAGGGCAGAGTCAGCTACCCAAGAATGAACAATACTATAAGAACTACTAATTCAGGGAGCCTTTTTCACTCAGCAGTGACTCTTGAGTGGCTGCTATTACAAATTGCAGTGACAAGAATAAGCCTGTCAGGGAGGCATTGCCCAGGGAGTATATGCCACCCAGCAGAAGGGATGGCTCTTAGACTCTCTTCCTTTACAAGCAGTGGACTATGGTGGCCCTCTGCAGAGAAGGGTGCTTTGTGGAATCTTTTGCTGTTAATTATGGAAAGAAGAAACTTCAGATCATGATGAATAACAGCACTGATCCCCAGAAAACATTTAAAGACCTGCAGAAATAGATCTTTTAATTTTTTTGTTCAAACTCACTACTTCAGAATTTCTAAGCCACATGAAGAAGTGAGAGCAGGAGAGAGTTCTCTAGAAGTCCCTTATTTGTTTGGAAAATGATTCTGGCATTGTGTGAGCAGCATGTGATAGTTGTAAGCCTGTTGTCCAGGGGTCCATGGGAGAATCACATGATGAGATAGGAAGGGTGTGCTGGGGGCAGAGCAGCAGCATGCAGAATAACAGAGATGCCAAGCTGTGCAGAGACTACTCAAGAAGCCTCTTTGGCCCAGGGAACACCTGGAGGGTGGGAATATATAAACTATGGTTTAAATCACTCAAATACTCTTTTCCTAGGCTACTGTTTCTTTCCTATTATTTTCATTCTAATTTATATTTTTAAATGCTTTTGCTTAGAGGTTAAAGCATCTCCTTTTTTTCATTGCCCTTCCTTTTCTGGCAGATGTTTCTTCTTTCTGTTAATCTCGGACTAGTTCCAGTTCTCTAATTTATGTTTATTTTATCCTTCTAGCTTCCTGGTTGGTTCCCACCCCCACCCCCACCCCCCCCACACACACTGGTTTTGTTGCATGTTTTTAACACACATCTTGTGTAACAAAAATATGAGAAAAACACAAATGTTTATACTCAAGCTTCATTGCTGGAGCCATTTGCCTGGATAAAGGCTGTGTCCAGAACAGTAATATTTTTAGGGCTGGGTGGAGGGTGAGAGACATCTTGACTCTGAAACAGTTATTTGGAAAGCTCCAGGATCAGATGTGTCATTTGTGTTAACAAAGAAGAAATATAATCTATTTTGCAAATAACTTTGCTTTTGTGTTATTGGCTTGACCTGATGCTCAAGCAGTAATGGCACCTGGATAAATGTGCTGTGTTAATTACACCATGATTATTAACGGTGGGTGATAATTGTATCTTATTTGTAGAATACATTTTCTGGCATGAGACTAGAACTAAAATCCTGGATGTTTGTGTGAATTACTCCAAGAACACCAGTGATTATGAAATATTTATTTTAATTTTTCTTACAACTATGTTTTAACTAGAAAGAACATTAGTAGGAAGCTTAAAAACAGAAGACTTGGAGCTGGAGTTTTGAAAGCAGTTAGATGATTTTCTTTGAGCAGGCAGAGAATACCACCTCAGTATTCCAAGTATCTCTTACTTTTCTTCTTCCTCTTATTTGCTGTGCAGCAGCAGTACAGGATTCTGTATTTCCCCTACCCAATCTGATGTTCCCTATAAAGCTACCTCTGCTGTTTTATTTTTAGTAATGTTGTCATAGCTGCAGAATTGCTTCTGAAGCTCAGATCATAAGAGGCAATGAATCTTAAATTTAGCTCTGAAATGTGAATGCTTTAGGACCTGGCTGATCTACAGGATGGCAAATAGTAAACTGCAAATCCTCATTCAAAATATATTGGGGGATTTGTGCTTAGTGGAGCACAAGAATGTGAGGGCAGGACACTGCTGGGAGTAAGGCTAGCATTTGTATGTGAAGAACATCCCAGTCACTGGCTGGATAAAGCCTGGGACACTCACTAAGTATTGACATCCTGCCTAGGCTGTAGGAGTGGGATGAGGCTTTCCCTGCCCTTTAGGACTTTGCTTCTTACTGCCTTGAGAAAGAGGAGCTGGCTGACAGTGCAGAGGAAAAAAAGGCTGCTGCTTTCTCAGTTCCTTTAATTTTAGCTCCTGTGTTATAGAAGCTACCCAAACCAGCTGCTGTTAGAATGAGAGAAGTGAATGATTCCCATTCTCATGTAAGAGCTAGTCTATATGCTGTCCTTAAGACACAGGGAGACAGAACATCTTTTCACCTATGTAACATTCAGAAAATAACAAAAGTTTTTGGAAACCCGATGATCTTGATCTAATACTCTTGCCTCTAATTTTCACTAGCAAAAGGACACAAAAATCAGTGTCTTTCATGCTGTCTGAAGAAGAGTTAGTCCTTATCCTGGCTTTCATCTCATATATCCAGCCTTTCTCTGCCATGCAGTTGTTAGGGTGCTGTCATTCATCTCTTTACATATCATAAGTCACCATGTTACATCATATCCTGCCCCCTATGAAAAGCTACCAGAGTCATACAGGCATATGCAATCTAGAGTGAAACTAAATGTGAAAAATCCCATGTCTATGAGAATTCCAGTCACCTCTGCTCTGGAAAACAAATGTAAAAACAAACTCTCCTCTGTATTGACATACATTGCTTCTGCTAGGATAACTCTATGAAACTCATTGGAGAAAAGGGTTATCATCAGCAAATCCAGCTGGAGGTGGGCCAGTCAATAATGGAATACCCCAGGAGTTGATACTGAGGCCAATACTATTGAATGTCTTCATTAGTGACTTGGATGATGGGGCAGAGCACACCCTTTGCAAGTTTGCAAAGGATACAAAACTGGGAGGAGTGGCTGATGGAATGGATGGGAGATGCTGCCATTCAGAGGGATATTCATAGATAAATGGACTGACTTATGATATTCAATAAAGGGAAATGCAAAGTCCTGCACCTGGAGAGGAATAACTCCCTGCACCAATATGTGCTGGGGGTCAACTGTCTAGAAAGCAGCTTGTCAGAAAGGGACCCAAGGATCCTGATAGACAAGCTGAACATGAGCTAGCAATGTGCCTTTGCAGCAAAGACAGCCAACAGCATCCTGAGCTGCATTAGGAAAAGTGTTGCCAGCAGATTGCGAGAGGTGATCCTTCCCCTCTACTCAGCACTGGTGAAAGACATCTGGAGTGCTGTGTCCACTTCTGGGGCCCCCAATACAAGAGAGACATAGACATACTGGAGCAAGTCCAGCAGAGGGTGATGGAGATGATTAAAGGATTGGAGTATCCAACCTCAAAGGATAGGCTGTAAGAGCTGAGACTGTTCAGCCTTGAGAAAAGGCAGCAGTTCAGGGGGATCTTGTCCATATGTATAAATGCCTGATTGGGGGAAGTAAAGAAGAGTGAGCCAGATTCTTCCCAGTGGTATCCTATGAAGGGAAAAGAGTCAATGGACACAAATAAGTAAGAAGAAACATTTTTACTCTGAGGGTGGTCAAACTCTGGAACAGGTTGCCCATAGTTTTGTATTCCCCATCCTTGGAGATATTAAAAACATAACTGAATGTGGTTCTGAGCAACCTGCTGTAGGTGACCCTGCTATGGGCAGAGGGTGTTGGACTAAACAATCTACAAAGGTGCCTTCCAACCTCAGCTGTTCTATGATGCTGTGAAAAAGGAACATGAAATCTCCCTCAAGCCCTCAGATGTCAGTTACAGAGGCACACAGTATGATACTGTAACTGGGACTTGCCTGTACTTACTTTTGTGAGCACAGCAGTTGGGTATGTGAGCTAGGCTGTTCCGTACAAGAGTAAGATTTTTTATTTTGGGTTGGTCTACAGACATCTGTTGAAAACTTTTACCTGTGAAAGAAAAAGATAATCTGTTACCATATGAAAATAATTATAAATAATACCTATAAATAAGTGCACTGTAGATCTCTGGTTTCCAGAATAACAAAAAACTTACTTAGTAAATCTCAGAAATATGTAATAACAAGAAACCACCAACTGAAAAAAGCTGTTGCTTTGTTCTCTACATTTGTTTAAAAGAGTGACTGATTTAATATAACCTTCATGTGTACCCTTATCACTTCCTCTCATATAATATAGTAATTGGTCTTAAAACAGGCACTTAGACGAGTAGCTATTTGGACACTAAATCTGTAGAAATGTTCAAGTATATGGATTTGATTTCAGAACTGGAGCTTTAGTTTACAAATTTTTCTAATAGGGTCTCAGTCTTTCTAAGTACTAGAACACAAATGGAGTTTAACTGCTGGTTGGAAAATCAGGCTGGTGGAAGTCTATCAATAGTAAAGATGGGCTTTGAGAGGGTTTTGCTGCAGATGAAAATATAGCAGAACTGATAAACTGATAGTGATTCTAATTAAACTAACTGGCATTTTAATGGCTAAGATTAAATTTAACTTTGTCTAGTACTATTAAAAAAGGCAATGTGTTAGATGATGTAATGCATTTCACTACATAAATGACACATCAAATACTAAAAAACTTAGAAAGTCAAGCTCCAAATCAACATTTCCCCCAGATCCTTTCTGTGAGTTGATCTTATTCTATGATGTTTGAGTCCCTCAAATTTTTCTTTTTTGTTATCCCCAAATCTGAGATGAGCCTTGTAAGGAGTTTTGAGTTGTTTTACCAAACAGTTGCTCATCCAGCATGGCATTGCAATATAGCTCATTGCAGAGCAAGCATATGCTCTATCAGCACACAGAGGTGAGGGGAGACACAGGCTGGATGTAATTCCAATATAGTAGAGAATCAAGCCAGCTGCTCCCATTAGTGCAATTTGAATTATATTGGTTTCATTGTGATGCTTATGCTGAGAAACTAATGTCTTATTATGTATATACCATTATAGCTTTGATGATGAAAGGTTATTTTTTCTGTCAATATGTTTATTTCATAAATGGGCATATCTGGCAGAAAAACAACAGTACAAAGATTAATAATGTTTTCAAGGCTGATATGAATGCTTGGAAATGAATCCTTGTTGTCTAAAAGATCTGGCATCAAGTGGAAGTATTTTTCTGCTCTTCCTTCCTATCTGCTCCACATCAGAGAAAAAAAGTTTTTCTTTCTTTAAGACATCATCTTTGTCATCCCCAAGAGCATATTTATGATGGCATTTGTTTTTGAATGAAATAGAAAGGATGCAATTTCATGATTATAAAATGCAGGACTGTTCTGCATTTCATTTTGTTTATTGACATTTTGTACAGGTTGTTCTTTGATTTTCCTTTGCATTTGGGTGGGGGAACCACATTGTGGTGTGTTTTGTGGAAAAGATGTAAATGTTATGATGAACATCCCACTGTAAACTAGTCCTTCAGTTTTAGAAAGAATCAGCCACCCTGATCAGATTTGCTCTACTCTTTTCTGGCCAAGAAGTGCTTCCTGTTGGACTATACCATACTGCTTATGCCAATATAAGACTAATAATAGCCTATTTTTTACATTACCTATTCAAACAACTAGAAGGTACTGGGATGCTGTACAAACCTGTAATAGAGTATTGCCTTAGACATGGCAGGTTAGTAATCTAAAAGATGAGTGATAGAAGGAGGTTCCAGCTTGTTAGGGGCTGCTAAGAGGTGTCTTACCATTTGAGACAGGCCTCCTTTTACCCATATCACTTGGAATTTCTCTACTTACACCATTTTCCATGTGGAAAGTAGGTGGCAGTACATTTTGCAAAAAGAGATGACTGCAAAGCTCATAAATACAAAATGCTTCAGATTGTGGATGCCAGCTCAGCACTGTGGCTGGCAAGGACTCTTACAATATTGGCAGTATGTTTTGGTACAGTTTGTCTTTGCTCTCCCCAGCAGAGGGCAAGACAAAGTAGTTATTCTGAGAAAAAACAGTGGTACGCTAGTAAGGTAAGTCTCATTGCTACACAGAGCAACCTCTTCCCTTTGTATAAGTGTTAAGGCTCAGCTAGTAAATTGACTCATCTTTCATTTCCAGGAGCACAGACAACAGAACAAAAAACCTCCAAAAATCCCCACCTATATGCCAGCTGCCTTAGTAGCGGTAAGCACAAAAAATAGCTCTGACTTTAATAAAAGGCACAGTCATGCAAGACAATCAATACTGTGTGTCAGATGAGAAAATAATTTTCAAATTATCCCCTAGATTATTGATACTGATTTAAAGAGTCAGTCACCAATATTCGAGTGAGCGGAGGTTATCTTTATTCGGCAGCGCTGGGTGCATGGGGGATCGCTCCACCAAAGTCATGCACACCAAGGGAACCTTTCAGCCCCCTCTTTATACAAGTCACTCATGTCTATTCATTAACTTCCCTCATTAACATATCTCGCACCTGGACAATTAGCACATTCTCATTCAAGGACCTAGTATATCTTCAAGTTAACAACATTAATGTATCTTGTGCCTGGACAACTATCACACTCCCATTCAAGGATTTAGTATATCTTCAAGTTAACAATATTAACATATCTTGTGCCTGGACAATTAGCAAACTCCCATTCAAGGACCTAGTATATCTTCAAGTTAACAACATTAACATATCTCATGCCTGGACAACTAGCACACTCCCTGTGTCACCCATTCAAGGATTTAGTGCATCCTCAAGTCAACAATAAGAGTCTCCTCAGATAAACATGAGCACGCTGTTCTTTAAATAAATCATATATGGCCCATTATTCAATACCCATAATCCTGTCCTGGGTATTCAGTGATTACAAAATTACATGTAGCTCCCACAGTTATGACTTGAGAAAGGGTGTATTAATACTTCATTGTCCATCAAAGACCAGATGTTGTTTTTTCCCTCAGCTAGGCTTCCTACAGGAAAAAAAACCCACCCAGAAACAACGAGGAAATGTCTTTCTGAGAGCACTGGTAGCTGTGCTTTGCTTCTAATCCCTGTAAATCCTGCAGGCACAGTGCACTGGAGACCTGGAGGCCCTGGAGCTCATACTGTAAATGCAGTTCTAATTCACAGCAAGTCAGGTGGCTTTAATTACGGGGCAGACAGATTTAAACCACACAGGCACAAAGAAGGATAAGCAGATCTTTTTATTGTGAAGAAATGTTAGATGGTATCTGGGCTGTTCAATGTATTGTCAGACACTGTCTCCTTACAAGCTTTTCACATGCTTCAGTGGAAGTCCTTTATGCCAGATGCAGGAATCTTTTTATTGTTGGAAAGTTGTTAAAGGGAGCTGGTACACAGAGAACTGAGCTTAAAGCAGACTCAGGCTTTTTTTTTCTCTGATGTAGATAACAAACAAACTGTCAGAGATAAAATTACTTACTCTTCCTTTGGATATGCAAAGACAGCTCCCACTGTAACAATTAGATTTCCCAAAATTGATACAATTTTGCCCTCATTCATGTATGTAGACTGCTGGTCCTATACTGAATCCCTCTGCAGATTGTGGAGAACTGGGTCTGTCCCAATTAATTTGCCTGATTGTGGCTTATTTGTCATAGGATGTTCATAGAAAACTACCTGTCCTTCTGTCCAGAGCAAACAAGGATTTAACCATACAGTATTCTACAATTTTCAGAAAAATCTATAATCACATTTTAACTAACATAGTAGTTACTTCCACATCAAATATATTCATAGTCTAGCTAATTCCACCAAGAAATGTTTCCCTATAGTCATCCTCAGGTTTGGTTTATCCAGTTTGAGCTTGTTCCTCCTCCTACTGTCCACATTAATGATCTCAAATATCTCAGCCTCACTAGGCCCTATTATATTTAGGTTGCAAATCTGATAAACGCAGTCATGATTCATGTCAAAAATAGAATGTACTGTAATAAGTGTAATTGTTGTACCCTGTGTAAATCTGGGACCTGTATCGCAGTTGTGGTGAGTGGGCACATGTGGTTCTCCTTTAAGACAATGTGATGGCTTCCCCTTCCCCTGAGGCAAAGCCCGCCAAAGGAGACAAGG
The DNA here is from genome assembly GCF_023634155.1 of Falco peregrinus. Lineage (NCBI taxonomy): Eukaryota > Metazoa > Chordata > Aves > Falconiformes > Falconidae > Falco > Falco peregrinus. Next base: position 8,452,851 of record NC_073743.1, on the reverse strand, counting down.
AAAGTGAAACCATGCTAGAGAAGGCCCACCGAAGGAGACAAAGACCTTGAGATTTGAAAAAGTGCACCAAAGCAGAGTCAATAGGAGGAGAAGGTGTACCCTAACAACCCAATGGGGAAAGAGCAGGACGAACATCTGGCAAGAAGAGATTGGTCAAGATCCGGGCATAAAAGATGCTGCTTTGAGGGCTCAGGTGTGCGTGTGGTGGAACTAATTGAGTTCTCCACGCACACAGTGCTGTTTTTGCTTATTGTTTCTCCACCTAAATTGATTGAACCCAAAATAAAATTGTTTTAATTGTTATCGTTTATAACGTAAAGAAACCCTGCAGGTTTTCTTGTCTTCCACATGTGAGCTGAAACTTTCAGAGTTCAGTGTAGAAAGTCGTGCTAGAGATATTGTTGCTATCCACATGGAGTTTGTATGGTTGAGTGAATAGCTGAAGAGCGCACAGTAAGAAAGTAGTGACACCTATAGACCAGGTCTATCAAGCTTTCAGGAACTTGGCCTGATGTTCAGGAAGTAAAACTTTTTGAATAGCTCCTTTTTACCCTGAGAAACTATTTCCAGCTTTTATTTGCACAATGTAGAATCACCTGTCATTCTGAAATTGTCTTCATTCGCATCTCTAATGAGAATAGAGAAGTTTTGCTATTCTATAGATCCTTTTGCTTATGAGTCTGTACAGTTTGCACTACCATGCAGAGGTCAGATAGTGACCTGACCTATTTGAGGGTTCCTCTCAGACAGGATTTCTGTTCACTTCTCTTTCCACTGGAAGATAACAGTTCATGTCTGCTGGGGTGAAGGTAGATTACAAAGAATAAACATTACACAATAAGTTAATGGTGTACTGGTAGGTTTGGGGATTACTTTTACTTGCTTCATTTTCAGTTGGATATTATAGTGATTGGAAGGCATACTAGATGTGTTTAATTTTGGCATGGTACTAAATCCCAAAGGAGATAAAATTGGAGACGCTGATATGTTGAAGTAAAGTCCAGCACACAGGTCAGCCAGCCAGATTCATTTAAACATGGATGTGAGTCAAAGTACTAAATCCCAAATTCTGCCAAACCGGTTTCAAGTTTACTTGCATTAACTTGCAAATCACAAAGCACATGTAATCTGGAGGCACTTACCTTGCTCAGGTACCTTATATGCTTCCTAACTACCTGCATTTTTGCTTGCTCATCAGACCTACTTAAATCTCTTATTTCCCACACCTAAGCTCCTTGCTACAGCTGTCAGCTGATGTCCCGTGCATACATTAACTGCAATTGCTACTACATACAGGGAGAAGAAACTGAAAAAGATATTAAAGAAATATAAATATAATGGGTCAGACACCTATTTTTTCTGACTCATCTTCCCACATCAGTAGAGATTATAGGATATGGGAGATAGAAAAGAAAGAAATTACCTGAGAGAACTGGGAAGTGAGGGAATGTGGGGAGGGCACAAAAGCACATGGTGAGATCTATCAGAGTTTAAGACAATTATCAGTTTGTCTGAAAGAGTCCTAGTACAGACTTTATTGGAGAGTAGTTGGTTAGAGTCTGTGTTCCAGGGGTCATCCAACAAAGCCTGGCAGCTGCTTTTGTGGTCCAGAAAGTTGTGTTCACTCCTACTCTTTTGAGACTGATGTGCAAAATAGCGGGTGCTGGTGCTGGAGGAGAAGCTTGACATTGTGCTCTGGGAAGCAGGAATTGCCTGTAGTGATTGGGGGAGGCTCTGGGTTCTGACAGGCAGAAGTCCCTGACACTCTGGTGGCTTCTTTTCTGGTATGAGGTACTTTGTGCTCACTCTTTTAAAGTGGTCACACACCCATCCAAAAAGTCTTTGCGGTTTGTGTGCATAATTCAGTCAAAAGTGGTGATGATGTAATCTACTTCTGAAGTCTCTTCTCTAGGATAGCGGTCTCTGCTTCTGTCCTGACTGGTTTTCTGATCATCTTTCTTCTTTTTGCAAGAGAAGATGTGGTTCAGCATACTGAATCTTCCTTCTTTCTTTAGGAGTCTGTTGTTCTGGGAGGGAAAAACTGATGGACTGGCTCAGATCTACTGGAAGTACAAATCAAAATATGATGTCATCACCAAATAATGAAATAAATACTGCCTGTGGTAGCCCATGAAATGTGGTATATACTGTTTAGATATGTTTGCAGGGATGGTTCAGTGAGGCAGAAAATGAGGACTCCAAACTTATAATTAACAAAGACTGAAAATGATACCAGATTTCAGGGGGTCTTCAAACTTTTTAAACAGGGGGCCGGCGCGTGGATGAAGTGGCAGGAAGCCATCTGCGGCTGCTTGGTTCCCCCCCCCCAACCCTGGGGGGTGTGTGTCTGTAAATACCGGGGGCCGGATTGAGGACTCTGGGGGGCTGTATCTGGCCTGCAGGCCGTAGTTTGAGGACCCCTGCCATATTACTTCACTCTTTCTTATGGGGTTCATTGCCATGAGTATAAACTCATCTTAATGTAGGCTCAGTGCAGCTATCAGGAAAAAAAACAAACTTTTCTGGCTTCAGCATCTACCAGCTGCAGAATAATTATTCTTAATGGTGAGGCAAGATCCAATAATAAGAACAACATACTGGGATTTTTAAAACCAAGTGATATTTGTATTTTTTTGTATTTGTATATCAAATTTAGAAAATGCTATTTCCAACAGCACAGTCATTGCTAACATTGTAACAAAGGTACTAGTTCTCCTTTCCTTTCCCTCTCCTCTCCCTCCCCATTTTCTTTCCCTTTTTTTCCCTGTATTAAAGAGGCCTGGCAGTTTCAGAAGACCTATCAAGATAATTACCTACAGTGGTGTTGCTGTACTGGTTTTTAGATGAGATTTTGACTAATCATCATTTTATATCTACTCCAACAGCAGAGTGCAGCAGGAGGAGGAGCAGGAAAGGTAATGTTACCCATGTCTCACATTTGTAACACAGAAAATAATACTGACTGCTGACTGGAAAGGAGGGGAAAGCACAAAGAAATGTGATGATAAATATCTTTGTAAGTGCATGCTCATGTACTAAAATTGAAGAACTGAAATGAATTAAATGACAGCTGCTGAAACATGAGAAATACAGAGAGAAAGATAATAAGCAATGACAAAATAATTTTACTTTTTAACAGAAAAAAAATCAGAATAAGAAGAGAAAATCAAGGTAGAGAAATAAAGAAGGCTAGGAAAACATTCCCAAGCCCTTACTCTGAGGATAACTTGAAATTTATTTTATTATCTATCTGGCAAAGCTCCTTTTGTGTACAGTCTGTCCCTCTGATAACATGAACACACAGCTAGTGCAGAAATTTCAAAAAAGTGCAGGGCATATATCTGAGGGCTGAAATTATTCTGTAAGATAGATTTTTCTGCACAAAAGTGACTGAGCAACAGCTATACCCATATCTTGGTTCAGAACCCTCTGCTGACTGGCAGACTAGCACTGTAACCGCAGTGATGAGTCTTCAGTAGATGGCTATATATAATGTTGCTATTTTGGTGGGAAATTTGAACCGAGTATTGCATATGAATCAAGAAGACATCACCCAGGGTTCAAACCCTTCAGTAGCATACAAAAAGCAATACCTTTCTTTTCTAGTCAGTGCCAACATGTAAGATGTGAACTTTTGCTTTACCTGCTCTCCTGAGACAGCAGCTTGATGCATGCTGTGTGCCCACAGTACATTGCATATGTCAGAGGACTGTTTTCATTGATGTCTCGAGGGGTGCTGTCTATCCCCAGCTCTAGCAGCATCTGTATGCACTCAGCTTTCCCTGTTGCTGCAGCCCAGTGCAAAGGCGTCCTAGGGGAAAGGGGGAATATAACTAAAATAGATTAATACATTTGCTATTGAAACTATTAATGACACAATGAGGTGTGCTCCTATACTACTCATCCAGATTCACATCCATTTTAAGGAATTCTCCAGCAACTTATCCCACACTGATGTAGTTGCCAGTTGCAGGAATAGACTATAGACCAGCATCTATCTATGTGCATCTATTTAACTGTAGTAAAAGTAGATATGGAGCTGGAGAATGCCTATACATGCTATATATATAAACTGTGCAAGAATAAAGAATAAAGTTGACTTCTCTGTGCCTCTTCCTTGCAGCCCCAGTTATTTCAGATGGGTGCAGTAAGAAACATAATAGAATGGAAATCTGTTGTGTGTTTATAGTGAACAGCAAGTATACCTTCTATGGAAATATCTGAGAATGTGTAATAGGAGGTTGTCATCTTTACTGAGCTCTTAAGTGTAGTTAAACTCCTCCCTTCACCCTTCTTTCCATTGAAACAGCTTTCTCAACTACATTTTACTGATGTTTAGAAACTTCTCCAGAACCCTGTTGATTTTATTTCTGTTCCATTTTATTGGACTTTTCCATGAAGAATGCTATTATTTTAAGTACCTGAGAGACTAAGCCAAGAAAACCTTGGCTTTTGCTCCACTGAGCAAGATAATCAACCCAGAACAATCAGTTGCTTCTGTTTGCATTAAACTTAGGAGCAAAGTTCCAAGGGAGGCAGTTATGGGGTGAAAAAGAGGAAAGAAGACGACTCTTCTGTACTTGATACAGGGATTTCATTTTGGAAGGGATCAAATGCCTTGTGAGAATGGAAGGTGAAGGTTCCCTGGTCCTATAGGAATAACTGTGTTAGCATCTTAACTGCAACAAGGGAATGTTTCATTTCCTGAATGCAAATAGCAGCAGAATCCCAGCTTCAAGTTGTAGGATCCTGTTCTCTTGTTTTGAAAAGAATGTTCATTTTTGATTGAAAGAAGTGGTGACAAAGTCCTTTCACGTATAATCTTATCGTTTCCTACCAGAAACACAAAGTTAAATAACAATCCTACTATTCAGTTGTTATACTAAATGTGATAGATGCGAGCTGGACTGCTTTGCAGTGTCTCCGAGCAAGCACAGTTCTCTGTAAGTGCAATTTATTAACTAGGCTGTGGCCTGTGAAACAGGAAACATGATTATAAAATAAACAGAGCTAGTCTCAGGTTAATAGAAAGGAAGCAGCAAATTCAATTTCAGGGTTTCCATGGTTATCTGTCATCCACATCAAGGGCCTACAGGTTGCACTCTGGGAATTTAGCCAGCTCACTGATAATATCACTGTAACCTGCAGCAGTGGCAATGTGCATACATGTTTTGCCATTCTCATCATCATAGTTTATTATTAATGGTCCCTGGTAGTGGTCCAGAATGATGGAACACAGAATCCTGTTGCCACTCTGGGAGGAAGGTCAGAGAAGAAATGCTCACACCAAACTGCATGTTCTCATCTAGAAGACCAAAGAAGACTTTGTTTTCTGTATATCGGACTCCCCAGGTGTCGCAACGGAGGGAAGACACAGTCACTCAATATGAGTGATCAGCAGACTTCCTTTATTGTCCCTTACAGTCACCTTTTATGCCTTGTTATAATTAGCTCATACATATTACAAAAGTTAAGCTAATTATTGGTTAGTTGCCTAAATACCAAGCCCGCCCCAGTTTCTCTTCTGTAGTTATCTGTTCCCACCTGTACCATTCTTTTTCCCACCACGATCTTCCTGTTATTGTGTAACAAGAACAGCCAAGGATAGTGTATTTTTGCTTTACTTCAGATAAGCTGAGAGCGATGTGCATTTTTGTCCAGCCAGCTGGACTATGTCTATGTGACCCTTTTCAGCTAGCCAGTTTTCCACAATTCCCCCGTTTTTATTTTGGGCGACATAGGCTTGGTTGACCATTTTCAATAACAGCGTTTTAACACAGGAAAATACACAGCCAACTTATAAAATCTCAGTTCAGAAGTATAATTCCTGAAATACTTGAAAAATAAAGTTAGCTTGAAGCTTTAATTTAGATGCTCTTTCTGTTCCAGTGATATAAAAAGTTTAAAAAATTCAAAGGTAATTTTAAAGTTCTGAACCTGGACTGATGCAAGCTCAAAACCCAAAAAGAAACCAAATTGATGTTTGACTAGGAATATTTGCAAATATTTTAGTGGAAAATCCCTGACCATTAACAATTTTCTGTCCAAATAACAACTGCCCTTATGCAACCAACCAGTCCATACATTTTCTGAAGAATACCTCATTGATATCAAGGAATTAACAAAGGGAAAAAATTAGTTCTAAGCTATATACATTCATAAGTGGATTTTTCAATAGTTACATACAGATTTACACAGTAAGCCATAATGGCTTGTAGGTGATACACACAAGAAGAGTACGTTGCTTATCTGTCTGAATGTCTATGCTAAATTTGACAACTATGCCACAAGCCAAGCCTACATGGGTGCTGTATGTTATGCACGTTCCTTAACAAACAGAAGTATAATAGGTAAATTCCCAAGATCTAGTCCCCAACCTAATTATATTATTTTGTAGCCAATTAAGGAAAATAACACAAATGTGCATATCTACATGTGCACACACCTTTTAGTTCAGAACCAATCTGTGATAAAAGGCCTTAGCCTTATGGCATCATCGAATCTTAACGAGTACAGTAATTAAAAATGCAGTCTTACTGTAAGTGCGATTTATGCTGACATTCCCTCAAATGCTACACGTGAGTATTTCTCACTCAACTGCCTCGTTAAAATAGTAGTATTTGTTAATATGTATTAAAAAAACATTAATTCTCTACAATAGCAGTTGACTTCCATAACACTATGTAAGCAAAAGAGGCTTAAGATGGGTTTTCTGAATACTAACAATTTATTTTAGACTGTCTAAACTCAGGTCTTGAAAGATTTCACTCTGCCAGACATAGAAACACTGTTGCACTCCAGTTGTGATATCCCTTTTCCCAAGTTGTCACATGCACATCTCGCTCAAGCAACATTATTGTTTAAGTTTTTCTCTGCTACATAAAAGCATATTGCACTTGTAGATATAAAAGACAGCACCCTTACTTAGATTATTACCTTATTCCCTCATAACTCTTAGTATACCTTGTATCTCTGATTTCATCACTTCAAAAATTCACCAGAAGCAGATAAAACCACAGCCTCAGACTAAACTACACCTTAACTGCTGATTCAAATAAAGGCATTCTCTTCAGATATGCCTAATGCTTACAAATAATGTTGGCTGGTTTTGATCAAAAAACTATTATTACAATAATGATCAAAAATAATAATCCCGTTTGCAAAATGCCTTTAAGCCAGCCTCCTAGTCCCAACCAATTTCCACATTCAGAATACAGCATAAATATAGAATACAGCATAAATTATCTCCATCAAGGCAAAAAGGCTTCTCTTTAAGCTCAGAGATGTTTGCTAGTTCAAGGCAGAAACCCATTTCTTGTAGGGGACATCTGAAGCACTTTTTTTTTTTTTTTTTTTTTGGTGGGTTTGTAATCAATTCCGTATTTTTCCTTGAGAAGCTTAAGCTGTTCCTCTTGTTTCAGGAGTGTTTCCAACTCTGATTTGTCGAATAGGTCTGTATTTCCAAAAAAGATCATACATTTCCTCCGCTGTGATTTTATACGGCAGGTTCCGAATATAGAGGATCCGATTGACCTCTGGGGGCAGCCAGATGTTTAGATCGCTTGGCCGCTTGCATCGCCATGGCGCTGATCGGAGTGTGTGTGTGGGGGTGCCGCCTTGGAGAGAAACAGTGGCCAGGAAGGGGCCTGCCGGGTTATCCATACCCAGGTATGACAGCCAAAAGCTTCCAATCCCCTGCTGGGAACTGGGTTTGCTTTATGAATTTCCTAGAATACTTTGAACACTGCAAAAATAATAAATAACGTACCACTGCAAATATCGCCAAAGTTACTGAGTATAAATTAATCAACAGCTTTCTCAGAAATTGCTTGGGGTTTTTGCTGTTTTGCTAAGTTAGAGTCCAGAAAGATATAAGCCTATATTATCTCATAGAATTTTAGGGTTGGAAGGGACCTCAAAAGACCAACCCAGTCCTGTAAGCCTGTCCCAAGTATACCTAGAAAAGCCATGTCAAATATTTGCTCAAGTGATTCTTGAAAACTTCCTTAGCTAGTTTGCTCCAATGTTTCAGTATCTTAATAGAAAGTTTACATTGTTTTATAACCTGTAAATGAAACTGAACATTTTGCATCCTGTCTTGGTGGAAATAGAAAAAAATATTCATGATTTGTAATAACACCATAGAAACACAAGGCTGGAAAAGTCTTTCTAGATCATCAAATTAAATCCCTGCAATCACTTGCTGCTATGATATATCATGCCTTTCATAAACTTATTGTGCTCATTAAAAGCAATTAGGGTTTTTTTCCCCATTATTTCCAAACAAAAGCAGTTCAAGAACTTGTTTGCTTTAATTGTTAGTATCTCTAATTTCTATTAATACTCAGTGTTGATTTATGTCTCTTTGTTTAGTGGATGAGGGAAAGGCTGTGGATGTTGTCTACCTAGAATTTAGTAAAGCCTTTGGCACCATTTCTCACAACATTCTCCTGGAGAAACTGGCTGTTCATGGCTTGGAATGGCATACTTTTCGCTGGGTGAAAAGCCAGCTGGATGGCCAGGTCCAAAGAGTGTTGGTGAATGGAGTTAAATCCAGTTGGTGGCCTGACACGAGTGTTCTCCAGGTCTAAGTATTGGGTCCAGTTCTGTTTAATATCTTTATCAATGAACTGGACAACAGGATCAAGTACACCTTCAGTAAGTTTGCAGATGACACCAAGTTGGGCAGGAGTGCTGATCTGCATGAGGGAAGGAAGGCTCTACAGAGGGGCCTGGAAAGGCTGAATTGTTGGGACAAGACCAATTGTATAAGATTCAGCAAAGCTAAGTGCCAGGTCCTGCACCTGGGTCACAGCAGCCCCATGCAATGGTATAGGTTTGGGGAAGAGTGGCTGGAAAGCTGCCTGGTGGAAAAGGACCTGGGGATGCTGGTTGACAGCCAGCTGAACATGAGCCAGCAGTGTGCCCTGCCCAGGTGGCCAAGAAGGCCAATAGCATCCTGGCCTGTATCAGAAACAGTGTGGCCAGCAGAACAAGTAAAGTGATTGTCCCCCTGTACTCGGCACTGGTAAGGCCGCACCTTGAATACTGTGTTCAGTTTTGGGCCCCTCACTTCAAGAGGGACATAGAGGTGCTGGGGCATGTCCAGAGAAGGGCAACGAAGCTGGTGAAGGGTCTAGAGAAGAAGTCTTATGAGGAACGGCTGAGGGAACTGGGGTTGTTTAGTCTGGAGAGGAAGAGACTCGGGGAAGACCTTATTGCCCTCTACAACTACCTGAAAGGTGTAGCAAGGTGGGTGGTGATCTCTTTTCCCAAGTAGCAAGTGATAGGACAAGAGTAAACAGCCTCAAGTTGTACCAGGGGAGGCTTGGATTGAATATTAGGAAAAATTTCTTCACTGAAAGGGTGGTCAAGCATTGGAAGATGGTTGAGTCATCATCCCTGGAGGTGTTTAAAAGACATGTAGATGTGACACTTAGGGACATGGTTTAGTGGTGGACTTGGCAGTATTGGGTTAATAGTTGGACTCGATAATCTTAAACGTCTTTTCCAACTGTGAGAGACCATATCTCAAACTGACCGTCTCAAAGCTTGTTAGCTGAGCTCCTGCAAGACTTAACAGTTGTGAACAGATAAGGAGCCAACAGCTGCCTGACATCAGTTTTCGGCCAGGGTCAAGGAAAGGCCACGCCGCTGTGAGGGATGTGCCTAAACATGGACGATCACCCCTACCTATGCAGTAGTTGCATGTGCCCCATGGAGGAATGCACTACATGCCGTTGTCTGGGAAATGACCCCCCTGAACGCCCTATAAAAGACTGCCACCAAATAGTAAGTGGTGATCCAGAGACCCCCACCACCGATGTGAATGGAGACTACAGACTAACAGGATGCCGCTGGATCCACGGTGGTGACTCTCTCTTGCAACTCTATCCTGACTGCTAGATTTCCTTCTTTCCTATCTTTCCCTTTCATTCCTATCGCTATTTTCTTACCGCAACACATGAATATTTTGTTTATATAAGAGCACAATAAATTTCCTTGATTAGTGGCATTTGACCTCATTTGTGTCTTAATCTCACTCTGGGTATAACAAAGAATCTTCCCAGCTTGGGTCTTCCCAGACTGGAACACCAACCAAAATGATTCTATGATTCTGTGCCAGAATTATTATTTAGATTTTCCTCTAACTGGTATTTATTCGTCAGATATATTTATAGACAATCAATGTATCCCTTCTGAGCTGCTCTCTTGCCACTCTAATAAATCAAGGTTTTTTCAGTTTTCCTTGTAAAATATGCTTTCTATTTCTCTCATCAACCTGCTAGCCCTTCTTTTGTGTTTTAGTTGTGCATCCTTGGAGAGGAGTATTAAAATTGTACATAGTCATACACAGACATTTTTGCCAGATCTTTGTACAGTGATACTAGCTCTTCCCTATTTCTGTTAGAAATACCTCTTCTGATATGTCACAGAACAGCATTTGCAATATTCACAGCCGTGTCCCATTAAAGTTCCCAGTCATTTTTTAGTAACCCTTTATACCTTGGTATTTCTCTTCTATAGTAGTTTCCAAACATAGTTTCTAGTTTCTGGGAGGGACTAATGTTATTATCACCCAAGTGCATGACTCAAACATTTTATACTGTTCAATTTTGTCCCATTTGTATTACTCCAGATTTCAAGGTGATCAAGCTTTCCCTGTATGATATCCCCATTCTCTTCTGTTAATGCCTTCCTTTTTTTTTTTTATTGGCAGATTTCATCAGAAAGCCCCTGTGTTTTTGTGCTGTTATCATGAAAATATTAAGTATGATTGATTTCAAGCCTTATCCCTGAAAGTAATTTTCTTCCGGCCTCTATTTAACATTTAATTATTAGTCTTCAATTCTTGATTATGAGATACAACTTCTTTTGCTTTCCAGTACTTTTTTCCATTATTTTGTAAGATGCCTACTTATTCCAAATATATGTTTTAAGGATGGATAGTCATCCAGTTATATATCAAGCCTCTTCTACATACTTTTTTTCTCCACTCTTGGGATGCAGATTCGTGCTAAGTTTCACAGCACTGATAGGATAAATTCCAGGTCCTGGAATCTGCAGGCCCCAGATCTCAGTCCAGCTAAGAATTCCCTTAATTTACCAAAATATGTCCCTCTGAAATTAAGAATTTTGGTTTGTATGTACTTTGTTTACTCACCTGTTCAATTTAGAGTCTACTCATGATCATGCCAGTCAAGCTTATTTTCTATGATCAGGCATTTTATAATGTTCTCATTCACCATGTTAAAATTGTTATTAATTCTTAATTGTCTGAATATCTAATGAAAACAGAGTGTTGATCTTCATGTTCAGGAATACTGAGGTCCTATGAATAATATTAATTCTTATTCTCCAGTCCCTGTGCCAAACGTCAGTGTCCTCCATACTAGCATAATTCTCAGTTACATTTTTTGGTCACTAGCATCAGAGAAATCTCTAGTCACATTCTGGGCTAACTGAATCTAGAAGTCTATTATATACTTCTAGTGCTACCACAATAAACATCTATTTATTACCATCCTTCTCCAAGTCAGTTTTGATACAAAAAACTATTAACATGCAGTATCTTGCTATTTCTGTGTTCATATTCTAGTGACACTACTATTCCTCTAATTTTACACTGTCGTGCTAAGTCCAAATTTCACATCCTGCACCTACAGTTTCAGTCACTCAATATTCTTGCACAACTCAACATTTGCGTAAGAGATTTCCCACTGTTCTTACTGGCATTTTATAAATTTTCAGACTGTTCTGTCTCCCATCAATCTTCCATTTTCTAGACTAAACAAACCATTTCATCCTATCTTCATGGGTCAAGTTTTTTAACCCAGTTCTCATACTTGGTGCTTGCTTTTGGCCTCTACAGTTTGTCTACAGCTTTCTTCAACTATGGCACTCCAAATGACATAATCATCCAGCTGAGACTTCTCTCCTGCCATTGGAAATGACATCACTACTTCCTGTATCCCACATGTATCACGCTTCTGTTAATATGTCCCAGAATTTTGTTTGTTTGCTTTGTATCAACATCATAATTTAAACTCCTACTCCCTTTGTAATCCACTAGTCTACTACTCTTCATTTCGTGCAAGCAGCTTTAATTTTTCACAGTTCTGTACATAGTGCTATTTTATTAATTTTGGTTCATTCCTAAAATTTATCAAAATCATTCTGAATTTCATCCTGACCCATTGAAGTACTGAGGCCTGAGCAACAGGCCCTGAGCCAAAGTAGATGAACTCGCCAACCAAATGTTATATATATATATATATATATATATATATATATATATATATGTATCCAATCATTAGCAAAATATGCATGATCATTAGTGAAAGATGTAGCTTAGATAGAATATAATAATTAGCTATGATATAGTGCATCCTTCTTTGCTTGGAGGCAGGTAGTCAAGATTATGAAACCAGATATATAACCTTTTTGCAAACTGGTGGTTAAAATCAAGTAGATAAGGGAAATTCCCTTGGTTCCTCCCTGAGCCCTGGACAGGCTTTAGTGGGATCTAAGAGGAGAGTGAAACCAGATGTTTCCACATTTTAAATTGGGTGAGCTTGTTTATTCAACAGTATAAAAGCTGGACCCTCTTACAGTGATTTTGGAGACCTCACCTATGAGTGGATGCACTGCATAGGACCTCCCAATTGCTGGGAAAGGCTCTCTAAAATCTTTGTAACTGGGCCTCCCCAGCAACTGTGGATCTGGATGATGGTAAAGTATTAAGGCAACTGGTGATGGATCTTTTTTAACCACTATAGTCTGCCATATGTGGTAGTGATTAGGTGCATTACCTTGTCTTGTTTTATTCTTGCTGTATTATTTCACTTACTATTCTATTGCTTTAAATAAGTAAAGATAAATTCACTTCTTTAACTAGGTGTCTGTTTCCTTTGTACTGACCCTGTCTATTGGCAAAACACCCATGAAGTGCTTAGTGCTCCTCTAATGTGGTTCTAACTGTGGGTTATATACGTGTTTTGTATTTCATTGCCTCATTATGGAACAAATAAAAGCATTCTCATGATAAATCCCTGGTTGGACTGTTTGTGAGATGTCCACCTCCAGATATTATTTGAACTGTCCTGAATGTGGCTGATAGAGAATATATGATGTGTTATATAAGTCCTGGGGTTGATATTGATTGCATTATGTCTTATTTTAACCCACTGTGACATCCTATCTTTGGACTGATTTCTGGGTGCATTATAGCAGGTTGTGCTTATACAAATTGTGCTATTGAGTTCACTCAATGTGATTAAATTTGCATGTACTGATCAAATCAGAAAGGAACAAAAAATTGGACTTTTTATGATCACTCTCTTTACCACCTGCTTAACAAGTTTTCTGTGCCATGTGATGAACATCATCTTTTCCAGTATTTCTGTATCTATTATATGGTATTAGTGCTTCATTGATATTCACACATATTATATCCAATAGCTTCTTATCTGAGAAAGCAATAATTGCTTTGAAGATTGCTATTAAATTTCTGTCCTGTTTTAACAATTCAATCAAGTTGTTAATTACATTTTCTAAATATTCAAAGGATATCTTCTAATATTTTGAACCTTCTGCTGAAAGAGATTTCTGGCCAACTGCTCTGTGGCTTTCCAGTTCTCTTTACATTCATCTTGGCTTTTTTAAGTTGCACACAATTCCACTAAAATGCTTACACTGCCCTTATTCTTTGATAGCTTCAAACCACCAAAATTTTAGTCTTCCTGTGGTAAATTTACCATAGACCACAGTACTATTGTTAGACCAGGATATTCAGTGGTAAATTTACCATAGGAAATTTACACATTTTTGTAACCTTATTGTATGTATCCTTACATTTCTTCTTCCCTTTTTGTATTCAGGTTCTTTTCAGCAACATTCTCAGACATTATTAGATATTTTTGGTTTGTGTTTCTGTGGATAACTGGCTAGCTGAAAAAGGTCACATAGACATAGTCCAGCTGGCTGGACAAAAATGCACATCGCTCTCAGCTTATCTGAAGTAAAGCAAAAATACACTATCCTTGGCTGTTCTTGTTACACAATAACAGGAAGATTTTGGTGGGAAAAGAATGTTGCAGGTGGGAACAGATAACTACAGAAGAGAAACTAGGGGCGGACTTGGTATTTAGGCAACTAACCAATAATGAGCTTAACTTTTGTAATATGTATGAGCTAATTATAACAAGGCATAAAAGGTGACTGTAAGGTTCAATAAACGAAGTCTGCTGATCACTCATATTGAGTGACTGTGTCTTCCCTCCGTCGCGACATGTTTCTATATAATTCTGCAGGGCTCCCCCCAGTTTTCTTTACACTTTTGTCCCATCTCACACCTTTATCTGCTTCCAGCCATTATTAATTTTCTTTAATGAATATTTCTTTCTTAGGTCACTCATCTAAATTAAACTTCATAAAGAAGAAATGTCCTAAAGCCTCAATCCAGGAGCCCTTGCAAGGCAAACTCTCATTGTGCTTTATGCAAGCTTTTCTCTGAGAATTATGTTATCTCCAAACAGTGGCTAACAACAAATTCACTAACAGGATCATTACTTCTCACTTTCACTTGACTACAACTCCATTTCCTTTAGGTTGGTTAATATAAAGCCCAACTTCTGATAGTTGCATCTCTCAGTGCTTTCAAAAATAGAAAATAATTCTTCAGGAAGTATCCACTGAATCGAGTGCCATGAAAATCCTGCAAGTTTGGGATGCTTTTCTGATTTTCACATTTTTTTTGCCTATGTCTGCTCAATTATCATCATTTATAGAATCATAGAATGATTTGGGTTGGAAGAGACTTTAAAGATCATAAAGTTCCAACCCCCCCCTCCCATGGGCAGGGACACCTTCTACTAGACCAGGTTGCTCAAAGCCCCATCCAGCCTGGCCTTGAACACTTCCAGGGATGAGGCATCTACAACTTCTCTGAGCAACCTGTTCCAGTGTCTCACCACCCTCACAGTAAAGAATTTCTTCCTAATGTCTAATCTAAATCTACCTTTTTTCAGCTTAAAGCCATTACCCCTTGTTCTATCGCTACATGCCCTTGTAAAAAGTCCCTCTCCAGCTTTCTTGTAGGCCCCCTTTAGGTACTGGAAGACTGCTATAAGGTCTCCCCAGAGCCTTCTCCAGGCTGAGCAACCCCACCTCTCTCAGCCTTTCTTCATAGGATAGGTGATCCAGCCCTCTGATCATCTTTGTGTCCTTCCTCTGGACTTGCTCCAACAGGTCCATGCCCTCCTTATGTTGGGGACCCCAGAGCTGAACACAGTACTCCAGGTGGGGTCTCACGAGAGTGGAGTAGAGGGGCAGAATCACCTCCCTCAACCTGCTGGCCATGCTTCTTTTGATGCAGCCCAGGATTCAGTTGGCTTTCTGGACTGTGAGTGCACATTGCCAGGTCATGTTGAGCTTCTCATCAGCTGACACCCCTCAAGTCTTTCTCCTCAGGACTGCTCTCAATCCATTCTCTACCCACCCTGTATTGATAGTGGCGGTTGCCCTGACCCACGTGCAGGACCTTGCACTTGGCCTTGTTGAACTTCATGAGGTTCACATGGGCCCACCTTTCAAGCCTGTCAAGGTCCCTCTGGATGGCATCCCTTCCCTCCAGCATGTCAACCTCACCACTCAGCTTGGTGGTGTTGGCAAACTTTCTGAGGGTGCACTCAATCCCACTGTCCATGTTGCTGACAAAGATGGTGAACAGTTCTGGTCCCAGTATGGACCTCCGAGGAATGACACTCCTCACTTGACTCCACTTGGACACTGAGCCATTGACCAAAACTCTTTGCAACCATCCAGCCAATTCCTTATCCACTGAGTGGTCCATCCATCAAATCCATGTCTCTCCAGTTTAGAGACAAGGATGTTGCGCAGAACAGTGTCAAATGCTTTGCACAAATCCAGGTAGATGATATCAGTTGCTCTTCTCTCATCTGCCAACGTTGTAACCCTGTCATAGAAGGCCACCAAATTTGTCAGGCATGATTCACTGTCACCAATCATGTCTTTATTTTCCATGTGCCTTATCATAGTTTTCAGTTGATCTACTCCATGAATCATTGGCTCATTGGTAATCATTGTTACTAACAGCCTCTGTTTTTATACCTCAGCCCTTGCGTATGTCCAACTGATATGTAGAACTATAATTTTACTTGGATAGTTTATTGTTACTTATTTAATATTCTACCATAACATAGCATTTTATTCTGCCAGGTCTTCAGGAGTACATAGTACAATGTTTTCCTTGTTCGCTGTACTGTATAGAGGGTTAATTTTTCCCCTTGTCAGAATACTCTGGTGCAGTAGATATTACAGTGCCAAAGAGAAGAATCATGTGAAGGGAGTCTGCTAAGCTGGCTTGTGGCTACCAGTAATTTAGAGTTGGGAGGAGAGTGACAAACTATGGACAACTCTTTTTTTTCAGGAAACCCTGACAAAGTATTTTTCTTCCAAATGCCTCTGGTGATTATGTAGTTAGGTTGTATTAGTTCTCCTATATTTTCTGTCTCTTTGTATTAGTGTGCAATTTAAAGTCTTCCTATATCTATAAGCAGCTTTGCTGGATGGAAATTCCCCACTAGCAGCTCTTGATGCTGCTTTTTATAATTAGCATTGCACTTTAGGGATGTCTGTGTTTCCTTTTCTTCCATGTTCCCTCTTTTTCAATTCCATACCTGTGAATCCAAAGCTTTGACTTTCCCTTTGATGTCCTTCTGCTGCTGTGACCCTGAATGGCTTGACATTTTAACCATTATTTCACTCCTCTCTGCAGAAGCAATCAAATATTATTCCCATTGCACTACTTTGGGAGATAATTTACTTTCATAAAGAAACACCATAAATGACTATAGATTAAATAAAATTTGCATCAGTGTCCTGTTTTCAGCTGTGATCGAGTTAATTTTCTTCCTAGTAGCTGGTGCAGTGCTATGCTTTGGATTTAGGATGAGAATAATGTTGATAACACACTGATGTTTTAGTTGTTGCTAAGTAGTGCTTACCCTAAGTCAAGGACTTTTCAGTTTCCCATGCTCTGCCAGTGAGGAGGTGCACAAGAACCTGGGAGGGAGTAGAGCCAAGACAGCTGACCCAAACTAGCCAAAGGGATATTCCATACCACAGAACATCATGATCAGTATATAAATATAAACTGGGGGGAATTGGCCAGGAGCCTCTGATCTCTGCTCATGGACTGGCTAGGCATTGGTCAGTGGGTGGTGAGCAATTGCATTGTGCATCACTTAAGGTTTTTTCCTTTGGGTTTTATTCTTCTCTGTCTCTCTCCTTTCCATTACTAATATTACTATTATTATTATTGTTATTAATTTTATTTCAATTATTAAACTGTTCTTATCTCAACCCATGAGTCTTACGTGTTTTTTTCCAATTGTCCTCCCCATCCCACCAGGGGGACATGGGAAGTGAACAAGCCGCTGAGTGGTACTTAGTTGCTGGCTGGAGTTAAATCACACAGAGGTCAGGACAAACTGTTCTTTCCTTTATCTCAACTGGAATTTACTGATTAGTCTTCATTAATCTCAAGTCTGTAATATATTGCAGCAGAGCTAAAAGTCAAGCTGATATATTTGCTCGATCTCCGTTCTTAAATAAAGTACAAAAACGATGTCATTTTCCAGCTCCATAACCTTCTCAATTTGCAGAAATTAAGTATCTTTTCCAAATGTTCAAAGAGGAGGAAGATTGCAGCTGTAGCACTCACAAGCTGGAATGAAGATTGACCACTACTGTGGAGTCCCAGTTTTGTGCCACTAAGGATGTGCTTTTTCATCATGCTCAGCTTTATACAGTGCTCAAAGCAGCAGTGATGTCAATATAGCTGTGAATACTCACCATGTTCTCCAACTGGGCCTGAAAGTCTCAAGCCAGGCACTGAAAATCAGCCCATCTGGAAGATGTTAAGCTAAAGTGGTTTGAATCTGTGGTAAAGACAAGGAAAAATCCATTTCTCCAGAGTGACCCCAGAGCTGAGCCCAGTTGGGCAGGTGTCCTGTGGGGAAGCTGTATGTGGTCAGTAATTGAGGGCTCTATCCTGTATTAAGGTGTTTGGGAAGAAAAGGAGTTAAGGTCTCATAGGGTGTACAGCTCAGGTTTTGGGTACTTAACCTTCTGTTCTTCTAATGCAACTTTGTGTATAAAACTTCCTAGGATTCTCAGAAAACAAACTGAAAATAAATAAAAAAAGCAGAAATACCATCACTCAGCATAATATTACTATTACATACTACCAGAGTAGGTAATATTAGAGTCATGGCCCAGGTCTCTGCTGCAGTACTGGTCAGCAGTACTGGACGTCACTCCCTGCCTCAATGCTGGGGACTTTTTTTGGCATATAGAGCAATTTATTTCATGGTAGCTAAGTCAGGCCAAATGTCCATGGCCAATTTTTCATCCTTGGCTTATTGGGATAGATCAGGCTCTGGGCATTGACTAGTAATGCCTTGCCAGGGCTGACACAGGTGTTTGCTGACCATGAGCCATGGGATTGTGGTATTTCACCTCTGGCCTTGGAGGGGAAGGGACATGAGCACACACCGATCCCTTCCCAGTGTGATCCTTTGTGTTGTCACTCTTCACATGTCCAACCTTCTTCTCTCATCTAGCCAATTCCTATTTGCAGCCCTCAATTTTATGACCCAGCTCCCAAGACAGGACTTAGACAGAGACACGATATTACCCAGGGAAGCCAGGGTTAAGACCACAAGGAAAAGCCTGCAGAGCTTCAGGCTAGTCCATGCATGGTAGCGGGAAAAATTTTTCAGTAGAAAAGGTGCTGAGACATGTAAGAGCTACCAAGCATGTGCAAATTGTAGATTTGAAAAGTCTATAGATCTGCCAAAAAGTCACAGCCTTTATGCAAATTACTGTTGCCTTACCTCAGCAAAATTTCAAGTCCTGCTCTTCTTACATTTCCAGAGTTTCCAGAATTTGAACCTTTCCAAAGAACATTTAAGTCACAGAATAATTATTTTTAAACATGCTCAAACATTAGTCTTCCTCAGAGTGAGATTTCTAGGAGAAAAATGATCTGGGGGGATGCACCCATCTTGATCTTGGAGGAAGTGATGCTTGAATAGTAGTCAGCTCTCCTGGATCCCACTGCCTTCCAGAGCCCTAACCCATGAGATTTCTCCAAGTAGGTCCTTGAAGAGGCCAAAGTTTGCTCTCCTGATGTCCAGGGTTGCAATCCTACTTGTTGCCCTGCTTCCTCCACGCAGGATCCTGAACTCCACCATCTCATGGTCACTGCAGCCAAGGCTGCCCCCAGCCTTCACATCCCCAACCAGTCCTCCTTTGTTTGTGAAGACAAGGTCCAGCAGCACACCTTGCCTCGTTGGCTCCTCCACCACCTGCATCAAAAAGTTATCATCAGTGCCCTGAAGGAGCCTTTCAGACTGCATGTGCCTAGCTCTGTTGTCTTTCCATCTTATGGAACATCTATCACTGCTCTGGTTGGCCTGGCTTATTCCCCAGTTGGATGCGATGGTGTGAGCATTGCCACTTTGGACACCACACCCTGAGTCTGTAGGAATTCCTACAGATTCTTTAAATCTAGTTCAGACTGATCACCTCTAGCGGGTCCAATCCAAAACAAAAATCTGAGAAATATTGATGCAAACATCTGTACAGCTAAGATTGTATACAGCTATGAAACCGCAGTTTTATGTGGAAAAGAGCACAGAGACAACAGATTCATTTCTCTTCCCATATGCCACCTCATCATGCATTCATAATCATCTGTCTTCAGTATAGGACATTGTTATATGTTATCTTTTTTTCTTGCTATTCTATTACAAATCAAGAAGCAAAAAACTTTGTCTCCAGTTGCTATTCTCCTTTCACATCAATGAGGTCTGTTAAAATCCCTCACATTTTTTGAAGCTGTAAAGTTAAAAATCAAAGTAAAATCTATTAAGGTAAAGTCTTTATGAAGTGGATGTATATGAAATTTCCTGTTGAGACTTACGCTTATAAATGGAAAAGAGCTAGGTCTGGTTCCTGTCAAGAGCAAAACTTCCAAGTTATCTTACTCATCTAATTTTCCAGCTGGTTTGTGTTGCAAACTAATAGCTAAGTACTGTAAATGAAGTAGGGAAAATTGCATCTGTGGCCACATGCAATACTTTGAGAGAAATGCAAACACAAAGGGAAGAAATATTATAAGTCTGTACAGGAAATGTTTGCTTAAAATAGTATTCAGCTGCTTCTTTGCTTGCAGAATTTGGATATTGCTATATTCCCTATGTTCCCTCATGCAAGACACTGTGCATTTGCAGACCACGCTGACCCCAATGAGCATAAGTTCCAACAGTGAGCACAGTTGGCTCATTAATTTCCTTATGTATCCTGCTGTGGTGCTTACAACTTCAGCATCACCTCGATGCACAAGTATTAAATCATTTACCCTCACCACATTATGAGAAAGTGGCATGATCCCTTTCTCATGGTTGGGGCACTGAGGCCCAGTGAGGCAGATTGGGGCTGGTAGCATGCAAACACAGTAGCAGTTCAGAGAGCAGTTCCCACTGCCTTAAGCTGATGCAATGTGTACTATTGTCACTGAAATTGGGAATCAAACCTCTTAACACCAATGCAGTGTGGATTGGCTGGAAGAAAATGGGCGTATTGTGAGCAATCCAGACCAAGTAACTTTGTTATAATAGCAGGCTGAGCAGGCCGAAACTGTAACAAGCTGCAGGTGTTGTGAAGGACATGTGCAAGGCCAAGGGAGACAAAGAAACTGTGTATTCACAGAGAGATAAGAGAGTTGGACAGAAAGATGAGAAAAAACAGGATGCCTGCACAAGGGGGGAGCAGCGTGTGGGCACCACACCGGGACCAATCAAATGGAGTGTGATGCCATATGGACAACAGCTAGGTGGCATAAAAGACGCGCAATTCGGGAATAAAGGGAGGATGACATGTAGCCATATTGGTGTGATTGTCGTTACTCAGCCGACCCTCCACGGGGACCCTCTTCATCTGGCACCCGAACAGGGACCCTTTAAGACGCTTAAATGCGGTTCACTTAAATGCGGAAGTAAGATGCTTAAATGCATTCGCTTGAATGCGGAAGACTCCGCGCATCGGACTTGGATTCAGATTTGGGAGCTGGAGGGTTGGAGGCAGGAGGAACCTGGAAGGCAAAAGCGAAGTCCAGAGTTGGTGTTTGAGCTGCAGATTGCACCCCTGCCGAAGTAAGACCGCGATGGAAATGGATGCGGCAATTGGGCTTTTAACAAGTATCCTCTCTAAGAGAGGTGAGAGCATTAAGGAGACTGATGTAGAGGCTTTAGTTCACTGGGCATGAAAAAAGGCTAAGATTCCTGAGCCCACGCTATTATGTAGTACTACAGAGTGGAGAGAAGTGGGGAATTGCCTCTGGGATAGTATGATTGAGGGAGGTAAAGAAGGAAAAGAAGCTAAAGCATTAAGAGCTACGTGGCGGTCTATAATTAATACCCAGGAAACAATGAAGGCTGAGAAAAAGGTTGCAGCGGCTGCAGTAGAGGTGCTTGGAGGAGACATTAAGGAGGAGCCAAAGGCACCCAAACACTACCGTAACAGAAGTACTGAACGCTAAGCAAAAAAAAAGTGGCAGTGGTTAAGCTCCTCCAACATATCCTCTCTAAGAGAGGGTTATCTTATGGTGAGGGAAGACTGAGAAAGTTGCTGTCATGGGCTCGGCATGGAGAACTGATCCCCTCAGTGAGAGAGGCTTTTGAGTTAACGACTTGAGATAAGATCGGGGCAGCACTGTGGGAGGACATTAGTTCAGGCTCTAAAGAAAGTGCAAAATTCTCCACAATGTGGAGGTTGATTTTAGAGACTTTGAAAGAAATGAAAGCGGTCAGCAGATGATTGTATGATGCTGCCACAGAGAAGGACTCCCTGTCAGGAATGCATTTAGCACCTTGGTGGCAAATTCTGACTACTCTTTGCCAAGTGTGGACTAATTCTACTAACAGTGCTACACCAGAGGAAGATGTAAATTCCACCAACAGCATGAGCACTGAACTAGAGGAGGCTGTAAATTTCACCAACAGTGCGACTCTTCTCAACACACCATCAACGATGGCGATTCTGTCCACACCTCCTCTACCCCCAAAGCTTCTGTCACTGATTGCAGCAACCCTCACAACACAGCAACAAGTGCAGGAACAGGACAACTCGGACAATGATTCCATTGACACTGATAAACTTTTTTGATCCAGGTCCTATAGATCTGGAAAAGGAGCTAGACCTTCCCCACCCTCGTCTCTCCCGATGCATTGACTGTATTTTCGGGGAGGGTGAAAGGGGGTCTGAGGGATTGGTGACAGGAATGCAAGTGGGAAGCGCTTAAGCGAGTAGATTTGGGAGTCGCTATGGCATGTTCAGTATTTTGTCAGACAAATTAACCTCAAGAGTGGCAGCCTGTACAATACGAGGCTGTTAAAGGGTTAAGCAAAGCAGTGCGGGAAGGGAGGATTCATAATACATTTGCTATGTCCCTTCTTGAAGTGATGGCAGAGCCTTATACACTCACATTGCATGATTGGAAGTTATTGCTTTGTATGGTACGAACTCTGATACAGTATATGATGTGGTTATCTGATTTTTGTGAGCTATGTGTAGTGGCCTTGACTGAAAACCTTAATTGGGGAATTGCTGTTAACTATGAGCAGTTGGCTGGAGCAATTAACTGTGCCGATTCTGTGACTCAGGCAAGGTATGCCAGGGACAGCTATCTGCAAATGAAGGAGATGGCTATTAAGGCAGTCCGGATGCGGGAGTCTTGCCACAGTCTTGCAGGGTCCTAGAGAGTCACTAACTTTAATACCACCTTTATTGATCGGCTTCAGAATATTTTGCAACAACAAGTCGAGCATGAGGAAGCTCAAGGGTTGCTTTTAAAACAACTAGCTATGATAATGCCAATGAAAATTGTAAACGGGCAACTTTCACAATTGCAACCCCAACATGAGTCAAATGATTATAACGCAGAACTCTCAGCAGACTGTATCTCTCAGGCTGAGTTCTGGAATGCAGCATAACACATTTTTTTGCTTCTCTAATCTCTTCTGTAAGAATAGTACACGCTCTTAACTTGCTTAGTGAATTAGGCTGCTAGCTTGCTAAACAAAGTAATACTACAAATACTATTATTTTTTTTTCTGGCTTATTAACAGATGTTGATTTTGTCCATCATATGTTGCTACAGAACCGAGTTGCTATTGATTTTTATTGTTAACACAGGGACACGAATGTGAAGACTTTGATAGGTTGTGTTATGTGAATCTGAGTGACCACTCTGAATTAATTCACAAAAGCATACAAAACTTAAAAGCCTTAAAACAAAGATCTGCAGCAGAGCCAGGGGCGGGATGCCTTTGGTCTGTTCTCACGGCTGGGAAACTTTGGGCTGTGGATCAAAAGTATTACAGGATTTATTATAATTACTTTAACCACCTTATTGATGTTTGCCTTATGTCTCCCATGCCTTTTTCCCTGTATTCAGTGTTTAGTTGATTGTAATATAAATCAGGTCATGGTCACCCAGATACACACAGCCTTTGCCTTGTCGCAATTAACAAACAAAAAAGAGGAGGATAGAGAATGTCTGAAGAGAGATATAGGAGAGGAAGATGGAGAATATTTGACCTAACAAGAGATGAGAGAACAGCTAGGTATTGTGAAGGAGAATAGGAAAGATGAACATGTTTATCTAGTGTTTAATAGGTTTCTGCATGCTTGTAGTGATATATAGCTATGTAACTGCATGAATGGTTTATGCCCTGAGCCTGGTGGTGCATACAGCTGCGGTTTGTTTCCAGGCTCAGAGATGTAAATATGTGCTTCTCTGTTACAGTCAAGTGTCTCTGGTTGCATTAAAAAAAAAAAAAAAAAAAAAAATGGGGGGGGGGGGGGGGAATTAAGGGAATGACCCAAGAGGCACGTTCCGAGAAATCGTGTTATGTTTCGAACTTTCTGAAAATCTCTTTCGACCATGTGGTGCCTCCCATTGTACGACATTTTGTGTCAATTGGTGACAAGCAGCAAAAGCATGAAGGTGTCTTAGTACGCATGAAAGACCCTCGTACCGGGCATTGGTCAGGACCGATGAATTGTTAACTTGGGGGAGAGGTTATGCTTGTGTTTCTACAGATGAAGATCTGCGATGGATACTTCCTTGCTGTGTGCGGCCTGAGCTTAGAGTATCAGAACGTGGGAGCACTACTGCCGCCAGTCAACCCAACAACTAATGTGTGGTCTCCTTACTGAACCAGTCCTTGTTTGGTGTGCCCTTCCTTGAAACTGACTTGCAGACATTGTTGCAAAAAAGTGAATGTATGTGGGGAATGAAGAATCATACTGAAAGCCTTGATATATGGGATAATTTATTACCTCTGTATAATGTTAATTCAAAGGCATGTAATGATGTAGTTGATTTATGGAACTGATGGGAACGTATTGCAACGGTTCTTCTCTTATCCGGAGTAACAGCAGGGAACGCATTAAAGAGTTAAATCACCTTGTTTGTTAGGCAGTTAAGAATGTGAGTCAAATTTGCCACTATTACATACAAAACAGAGCAACTATTGGCTTTTGTTGTTAGCTCAAGGACATGGCTGTGAGGATTTTGATGGTATGTGCTGAATGGATTTTAGGCGCCCCATTGCAGCAACATGTTATCAAAATCTGAGAAAATGTCAGCCTTTTTGGCATCCATTCACTCAATTGGCAGTATTGTTTGTTTGCTATTGCCTTGGTTGCCGTCATGTTTGCAAGGGCCCTGCAGAACATGGCAAACCTGGTACTAGCTGTTCAAAAACAAAAAGGGGAAATTGTAAAATTGTACGGAACAGAGACAGTGGGTTGTTTTGACATTGATGGTGTGCAGTTTTGGCCTTGCTTTGACGATGTGCAGCTGAGATCCTGCAGCAAAGAGTTAAATAACTTTGGGGGAGTATGAAAAGAAACTAGGATGATACACAAACAAAGGAGGAATGTGATCTCACCCCTAGAAGATAAGGAAACAGCATGAACAGTAGAGAGTAGCCTATAGTGAACAGCGCTAAGGAAAGTGTTATATGAATTTGACTGATCACTCAAACTGTATTCATAAGCAGCTTGCTGAGTTAAGAAAAAATGTACAGGCCATAAAGACTGAGAACGGGTTAATGGACTGGCTACAGAGTTTCGGAATTACTGGATGGTTAAAAGTTTTGTGTCTACACGGGATAACGGTATTAATTGCCATTGTAATCTTTTTAATGGTATTGATCTGTGTGTGGAATTGCTTTATGAGAATTATGAACAGAATGATAGAAGGGGTCTGGATTGCTCAAAACCAAAAAGGGTGATTTGTGGAGTGGCTGGAAGAAAATGGACATATTGTGAGCAATCCAGACCGAATAACTTGGTTGTAATAACAGGCCGCTGCTGTAACAAGCTGCAAGTGTTGTGAAGGACATGTGCAAGGCCAAGGGAGACAAAGAAACTGTGTATTCACAGAGAGATAAGAGAGTTGGACAGAAAGATGAGAAAAAACAGGATGCCTGCACAAGGGGGGAGCAGCGTGTGGGCACCACACCGGGACCAATCAAATGGAGTGTGATGCCATATGGACAACAGCTAGGTGGCATAAAAGACGCGCAATTCGGGAATAAAGGGAGGATGACATGTCGCCATATTGGTGTGATTGTCGTTACTCGGCCGACCCTCCACGGGGACCCTCTTCAGTGCAGTATTAAGAAGCAGGCACTCCTTTATTGCAGCGCTGGGTGCTCGGTGGCATCTCCACAAATGAAGCACACCTATGCTGTTTTCACCGTTAAATTTATATACAAAAATTACAAGGTCGTACACTCCCAGTTACAATGATTGGTTAGTAATTTGCATATAATTATAATATCTGCGGTGTCATCCTCTTCTCTGTTACTATGCTTGCTCAGGGGAAGGGTTTCACCTGGACAAGGGTCTTCTTGGCCTGTGGGTGTGTTTTTAAGTATTATAATGAAAGTAGTTCACTTTGGGACACCTTAAAAGTAAGTTTTGTTGCCAAGTTGGACGGCTGGATATCTGCCTTGCCAAGCTGTCCAATAACTCATCCTAAACACAGTAGAACCCAGGTGCTCTGGTTATGGTCTAGAGAGTAAGGTTATTATGGTCTATAGAATAGGGATGTCAAGTAACAGTGTCTCGGATAACAAGCAGCATAGCTAACATGGAGGTTAACTCTTTAAAATTAAGATGTTCCTATAGCTAACTGTTTCACAAACAAACACCAAATATAGAAAGATTCAGTATAATGTTAAGACAATCTGGAACACTATGGCTTCCTGCAAATCAGACCCAGACGTCTCTGGAAACAAACACCAGAGAAGAAGGAACCCGCAGAGTGTTTCCACCTGTTTTAACTGATTTTCCTAGCAATAAAAATGCTATGGCAGTAGTAGGGACAGAATCCAGTTCTCCAGGTCAATATTTAAAATATCACGAGGCCATCTCTTCTTTCCTGCAGTCCTAAAAAACGTTTCCTGTTCGCCCATCACCCCAGTAGTTAGCCAGCCAAAAAAGATTCATCTTAGGTGGTCTTGCTGCCTTTGAATGCTGCACTTTCTGCTTCATTCTTACTATTGCTATCACAGCAGCACTAAGCTTTGCAGAGATTAGGGTTTCATTGTGCAGGGCTTTGCTCTACCACGGAGGAGGAGAGAGCATCTGCCACTAAGTGCTTATGTCCAAACAGATTGGACAGAAAAAGGGGTCCAGAAAGGGTGTACTGCTATCTTTCTTCATCAGCAGAAGAAATAAAAGCTCAGACACTACCATAAAATCACACTAGAGGTCTGTAATGGAAACAGATTTGTACCCTCAGCTTTTCTCTCACCATTTTACTCCAAGAACATCTATTTATTCAGGGGTCCTCAAACTTTTTAAACAGGGGGCTAGCACGCAGATGAAGTGGCAGGCAGTCATCTGTGGCTGCTTGGTTTCCCCCCCCAACCCCCGGGGGGGGTGGGGGTGTTCTGTAAATACCGGGGGCCAGATTGAGGATCCTGGGGGGTCATATCCGGCCTGCGGGCCATAGTTTGAGGACCCCTGCTTTTATTGTTTGTTCTCAGTCTAGAAATAATGCTTTGGGGAAGTTGTTTTTTTCTGTTCCCAAAAATACAGTTGCTACATGTAATTTAATTATGAGATTTTCAAACAGGCTTGCACTGCTTTCCTGTTAAAACACCTTTCTTGCATGCTTTGGATTCTTGTGTGCTTATGCCTCTCATCTTTTATATAAAACATGCAAAACTTTCAAATATGATGTGAAGTGTTCAGTTGTAGCCTCTGCAGAGATCAGAGTGACCCTGAGACAGCTCTCTGATTAGTTTGATTGCCTAGAGCAGGGGTTCTCAAACTTTTTAAACAGGGGGCCGGTTCACTGTCCCTCAGACACTGTCGGGGGCCGGACTATAATTTGGAAAAAAATGAACAAATTCCTATGCACACTGCACATATTTTATTTGTAGTAGTGCACAAAAAACAGGAAAAAAATGCAATATTTAAAATTAAGAACAATTGTAATCAACAAACACAAATAATATTTCAATGTGAACTATGGGCCTGCTTTTGGCTAATGAGATGGTCAATGTTAGGTTCCATATTTGTCACTGCTAGTCGTAGCAAGTGATGCAAGTGTTCATCAGTTAGCCTGGATCTGACTGGAGATTTCAGATATTTCATTCGGGAAAAAGTCTGCTCACAGACATAGGTGCTGCTAAAGATGGTTGCAATTTTGAGTGCGTGGTTCCTGAGATTATGATATGTCTCTGAGGGGAGAGATGCATAGAAATTAGTAAGGCTGCTTGATTTGAATGCATCTTTCAGCAAGTCACAAGTCTGTAGTTTGGCCAATTCCATTTGGTAAATCGGATCAACAGTTTCAATGTCAACAGAAAATGGGTTCCGGAAAAACTGTATGTCCTGTTCATGGAGACGAAGCTCTTTAAATCTAATTTGAAACTCCTTTTGCAACATTTCTAGTACATCCATACATGTTTTGTTTGGGAATGCAACTGCTGTTTTTTCTGCAGACAGGTTTTGAGTTGTGGGGAGATGGCAGAAGTTTTCCTCCTTTACTTGGTTAATGAGCAGGTCTAATTTGACTTGAAATGCTTTCACATGTGAATACATATCACAGATGAGCTTCCCCTTTCCTTGAAGTTGGACACTTGAAATTGTTGAGTAGCTCTGTTACATCTGTCAGAAATGCAAGGTGCCATTTCCATTCTGCATCTTTGAGCTCTGGTACTTCTTTGTTTTTAGAAAGCACAAAATCATAAACCTGTGGAAGTAAGTCATAAAATCGTTTCAAAACTCTCCCTCGACTCAGCCAACAGACTTCTGTGTGGTACAGAATATCTTCATAGGCAACATTTAGCTCAGACAGAAATTCCTGAAACTGTCTGTGGCTTAGTGCATGAGCTCTAATGAAGTTAACACAAGAAACCACAATTTTCATGACAGAGTCCAGCTTCAGTGATTTACAACACAGTGCTTGTTGGTGGATGATGCGGTGTATGGCTATTGGATGTAAATGGTTGCGTTTGTCCATCTCTTTGTTAATGCGTGCAACCACTCCTTTCATGGACCCCACCATGCTAGGAGCACCATCAGTTGTCACACTGAATAGTTTACCTCAGTCCAGCTCCAAATCATTCATAGTTTGGCAAACTTTCTCATAGATATCCTCTCTTGTAGTTGTTCCTTTGATGCTTTTCAGTGCAGCAAGCTCCTCTGTGACTTCGAAAGAATCATTTGTCCCACGAATAAAAATTAGAAGTTGTGCAGAATCACGAACATCATTGTTTTCATCAAGTGCCAATGAGAAATAGCAAAGTTTTTTTGAGGAGTTTTGCAACTGCAGATTCAAATTTTCCCCCATTTCTTCAATCCTTCATGTAATTGTAGGTCCTGAAAGACTCACTGTACTAAATAAATGCGCCTTGTCTGGACACATCTTTTTGGCCACAGAAAGAAGGCATTCTTTAACAAATTCTCCCTCTGTGAATGCTCTGCCAGTGCGTGCTATGAGCTTGATAGCTTGCTCGAAGTGATGATATATTGAGTTGCTTTGCTTCACAGAAGTATTTTGCCGAGTTGTCAATCCATGTTTCAGTCTTAATATTTTATCTTTTCTCACTTGTCCGACCAAAGAATCATATTTACCTTTATGTTGAGTTTCGTAGTGTCGACGCAAATTGTATTCCTTGAACACAGACACTGAATTCTGGCATATCAGACAAACAGCTCTTTCTTTGTACTCCGTGAAAAAATAATCAGAAGTCCGCTTTTCTTGGAATACCCCACACTCGGAGTCAATTTTTTTTTTTTTTTGATATGATGGTGCACGCGCTTCCCCCTGGTGCTGGCTTGCTTGTCCTGCCCGGGAGCTGGAGGGAGGGAGGGAGAGACGGGGGAGCCGCCCCCCTCGCTGATGCCGCTGCCCCCCTCCTCAGGCCGGCAGCGCAGTCCGGACAGGGTGGCCAGAAGGGACTGAAGGGACTTTGCCGCGCCGGGGCTCTGGCGATTCGCCCGAGTTGGCTGGACCTCGCAGTGCAGAGGCTGCCGACTGAGCTTGCCCGGCAGAGGAGATGCCCGCGCCTCTCGCCCGCCGCGCATCGCAGAGGAGGAGGAGGAGGAGGACGGGGCGGCGGCGGCGCGGTTTGTAGCCGAGAGGCGCCCCCTGGGGGGGCGCAGGTCGAGAACGAGGAGCTGGTTCCAGCCCTGTCCCGGCGGGTGCGTGGGGGCTGCGGAGGCCGGCGCGCGGATGAAGTGGCAGGAGGTCATCTGCAGCTGCTTGGTTTCCCCCCCCAACCCTCGGCGGGGGGGGCGGGGGGTTCTGTAAATACCGGGGGCCGGATTGAGGACCCTGGGGGGCCGTATCCGGCCCGCGGGCCGTAGTTTGAGGACACCTGGCCTAGAGTCCTCCATCAACCTACAGTGAACAGGCCACAGCAGGAGGTTTTCTCCCCCTTTAAATAGCAGTTTGAACTTGAGAGAACCAAAATAATTAGGTTGGAAGTGTGAGAAACTATGGACTAGAGTATTGTTTATTAAGATTTATGTTAAGCCCAATGTAAAGGTCAGACAGTGTGAGAAACTATGGACTAGGGTATTGTTTATAAAGATTTATGTTAGGCCCAATGTAAAGGTCAGACAGCAAAAGATATAAACAGCCACAAGATACCGCTTGTGCAAGATAAGATAACCACCAGATGTCCAGGAACCGACAGAAACAGGACAAACTACCCCATATAAGGACATATGAGTGAGGGGTCAACTATGGGACAAAGGAGGAAGACTTCTTACTTCGGCCTCAACGACCACCAGAAGGCAGAAAACGACCCCCTAACAACAACTGAAGCATGCGCAGAGTACCTCCACTACCTCATGAACACGGGAGTAAAGATGTATAAAAAGGGACTGTTTGAACTGCTCAGGACGGCAGTTGGCGGAGCGCAGACTCCCCTGTCGTCCAGCGCTATTTTTGCTCATATTCTACTTGCTATAATTAATAAAATTTTAATTGGATTATGATCCGTTGCGGTCTCAATTTATAACAATTTCTGGTGCCGTGACTCGGATAAGGAACGGTGGGCTTTTGTCCTCCGGGGAGGCGCCCCGCGACATTTCGCGGCCCCGCGACCAACAGCTTACTCCAACCTTACCGATGAACCTAAATTCTAGAATAATGAGCAAAGGAGAAACCGGTAAAATCCCATAAAAATTCTGTGCACGGGAGTCCGGACGAAGACGCAGGACGCGTAAGTATATTGCGAATTTGTTCGCGGGTTTGCCGTTTGGGCGGGATTGGGTTTCCTGGGATATAACGAGTGAGAGGTTCGATATACTGAACCAAGCGAGTGTGGACTCTTAAGTACTGCGTTTCCCATCTCCCGCGAGGGACTGGGCCAGGAACAAGGGGAGCGAGTGAGTGTATGTTTGTGGATATTCCAGAAGATGGGGGCGAAGGGCAGCAAGCCTTCGACTCCCATGGGAAGGGTACCCACTGTACCTAAGAATACCCCTCTGGCATATATCTTAGACAATTGGAGATATTTCCCTGGAACCCTAGGGAAAGATAAGCAGAAGATGATAGAATATTGTACTAAGATATGGGGAGGGAAGAAGATTTCTAAAAATGTCTTTTGGCCAGTCTATGGGTCAGAAGAAGATTGGGTAAGACAGCAATTAAACCTCTGGGTTAATAATAAAAAAAACCCCTTAACCCGGAGGAGAGTCAATATGCGGAAGTGTGGCTAGAAAGACCGGGAGCTAGACTTTACCCGCTGAATGAAATAAAAATTAAACAAAGAAAAAAGAAGGAAGAGTTAGACGAAACCCTTCTAACCCCCCCTCCTTACATTCCTCCTCCTGCTCCCGCAGCCCCTCCAGAGGTCCCCAGAGCGCCCACTCCCCCACCAGAGTCGGAACAAGGGTCTCCCCCTCCTCCTAGACGCGTAACTAGAAGTCAAAAAGGGGCAGCTCAGATATACCCCCTAAGGGAAATACCCATGGGGGGACCTCAACCTGTGATCGGATATATTTCCGTACCCCTAAACTTGGCTGACCTACGAGATTTTAAAAGAATCGAGATGGGAAACTTAATTGAGGACCCACTCGGAGTGGCAGAAAGATTAAATCAATTTTTGGGACCAAACCTTTATACTTGGGATGAGATGTAATCTATCCTTGGTCAATTATTTACTACCGAGGAAAGAGATATGATTAGACGAGCAGGAATGAGACTGTGGGATGCTCAGCATGCCCAGGGACCCCAAGCAGATATTAAATGGCCACTCCAAAGACCTAATTGGGATAATCAGGATCCAGTGCATAGAACTCATATGCAGGACCTGAGAACTATAGTAATTCAGGGGATTAGGGAAGCAGTACCCCGTGGCCAGAATATCAATAAAGCATTTAATGAAATGCAAAAGAAAGATGAAAGCCCTACTGAGTGGCTGGAACGACTGAGGAAAGCCCTTCAGCTGTACTCTGGGGTAAATCCAGACGACCCTTTAAGGCAAGCGCTCCTCAAAACTCAGTTTGTGGCAAAATCATGGGAAGATATCAGAAAGAAGATTGAAAAGTTAGAAGACTGGCAGAATAGAGGGTTGGATGAATTATTGAGGGAAGCTCAGAAAGTCTACGTAAGGCGGGAAGAAGAGAGCAGCAAGCGACAAGTAAAAATGATGGTAGCAGCGGTCAGAGAGGATCGCAAAGGGCGAACTGGTGAACACAGATCTGCTGGAATGAAACAAGGGAACGTAGTAGTAAAGAAGGAACAGAGATGTTGTTTTTACTGTGGAAAAAGGGGACATATAAAACAGAATTGCAGAGAAAGGATCAGGGATGAGGAAATATTGAAAACGGAATAGGAGAGTCAGGGGCTCTATATCTTAGGGGACCGGAGTCATCATGAGCCCTTGATAAAATTAAAAATAGGTCCCCATAAACAAGAGTTCACCTTTTTAGTAGACACTGTGGCTGAGAAATCAACTATTAAGCAAATACCTGAGGGATGTAAAGTTTCCCCTGAAAAAGTACAAGTAATTGGGGCAAAAGGAGAACCCTTTAAAGTAAGCAAAATCAAAAATGTGGTATTCGAAACTGAAAATAAATTTGGAATGGGTGAACTCTTGCTCGTCCCTGAAGCAGAATTTAATCTGTTAGGACGAGATTTAATTGTTGAATTGCAATTAGAAATTAAAGTAAAAAATCAAGAGCTAACGGTGTCTGCTTATCCTTTGACCGTGGATGATCAAAAACAAATTAACCCCGATGTCTGGTACTCTCCAGACACAATTAGTAGACCGGAAATCCCACCGATTAAAATCCAAATTTCCGAACCCCACATACCTGTGAGGGTAAGGCAATATCCCATATCCCTAGAAGGACGGAGGGGATTAAAACCAGAAATCGATCGATTGTTAGCACAAGGAATCTTAGAGCCTTGTATGTCACCCTTTAACACCCCCATTCTGCCTGTAAAGAAACCAAATGGGAAATATCGGCTCGTACATGATCTAAGGGAAATAAACAAAAGAACTATCACCCGGTTCCCTGTAGTAGCAAATCCATACACACTGCTAAGCAAGCTAGGACCCCATAACTCCTGGTATAGTGTGGCTGATTTAAAGGATGCCTTTTGGGCCTGTCCACTGGCAGAAGAATACCGTGATTATTTTCCTTTGAATGGGAAGACATAGAGACAGGCCGTAGACAGCAATTGAGATGGACCGTGCTTCCTCAAGGGTTCACTGAGTCCCCTAATCTGTTTGGACAGGCCCTGGAAGAGCTCTTAAAAGAATACCAAGTACAAACAGGAAACGTACTGTTACAGTATGTAGATGATCTGCTCATAGCAGGGAATAATAAGGAGGATGTAAGAAAAGAAAGCATTCGACTCCTAAACTTTCTTGCACAAAAGGGACTACGGGTATCACAAGAAAAGTTACAATTTGTGGAGGAAAAAGTGAAATATTTGGGGCATTATTTGTTTAACGGCAAGAAGATATTGGATCCAGAGCGCATTAAAGGAATTCTGGAATTACCTATGCCTGTCACTAAGAGGCAAATTTGGCAGGCATTAGGGCTATTTGGGTATTGTAGGCAATGGATAGAGAACTACAGCTTTAAAGTTAAATTCTTATATGAACAACTGTCTAAAGACAAAATGCCCAAGTGGACCCCTCAGGATCAAGAGCAGTTTGCCAGTCTCAAAAGGGAGCTAAGCCAAGCACCGGTTTTAAGCCTACCAAATTTAAAGCGGCCATTCCATTTATTTGTTAACATATATGAAGGAACGGCATTCGGAGTATTAACTCAGGAATGGGCCGGACAAAAGAAACCGGTGGCATACTTATCAAAGCTGTTGGACCCTGTGAGCAGGGGTTGGCCGAGTTGTTTACAAATCATTGTTGCTGCTGCCTTATTACTTGAGAAAACGAATCGCATTACCTTTAATGGAGAAGTTGTCTTATATGCGCCTCATAATATCAGGGGAGTGTTACAACAAAAAGCAGAAAAATGGCTTACAGATAGCCGATTATTAAAGTATGAGGGAATACTTATAGAATCCCCTAAACTATCTTTGAAAACTATTGGAGCAGTTAACCCCGCTGAATTTTTGTACCCAGGAGAAGGTAATGAACTATTGCACAATTGTTTTCAAACAATTGAACAGCAGACACGCATTAGGCCAGACTTAGAAGAAGAAGAACTACAATGTGGAGAAGTATTATTTATAGATGGGTCATCACGAATAGTGGAAGGTAAACGATTGTCCGGATATGCCATCGTTAAGTTGGAAAAAAGAGAATTTAAGACAATAGAATCAGGCCCCCTGAGTGCCAGCTGGTCGGCTCAAGCCTGTGAGCTGTATGCATTGTGGAAAGCATTAGTGTCACTGAAGGGAAAGGATGGAACTATATATACAGACTCACGCTATGCGTTCGGAGTAGTGCACACTTTTGGGAAAATATGGGAAGAAAGAGGATTCGTTAACTCACAGGGAAAAGAACTGATACACCTGGAATTAATTTGGCGAGTTCTGGAGGCATTAAAAATGCCGAATAAAATAGCAGTTGTACATATAAAGGGACACCAGCGAGGTACAAGTTACCAAGTTAGGGGAAATAATGCAGCTGATACAGAAGCAAAACGAGTGGCAGGCAATTATAGTATGATTTTAACTATACAACAAATACCTGTTAGTAAAAATTTGAGTTTTGAGTCTGCAGAAAAGGAAAAACTAGAACAAATGGGAGCTAAGGAACAGGATGGTAAGTACATATTGCCAGATGGGAGAGAAGTTTTGCCGAAGGGCATAGCACTTGAAATATTTTCAAAAATACATAGTAAAACACACTGGGGAACCCAGGCGTTAGTTGATCATTTCAATCAACAGTTTGCCTGTATAGGCGTATATAACATAGCAAAGACAGTCACGGCAGCCTGCGAGACCTGTAAAAAGGTTAATCGAAACAACATGAGACAAAAGCCTCTTGGAGGACGTTCCCCAGCATACAGACCTTTCTCACACATACAAGTGGATTTTACTGAACTACCCAGGGTAGGGCGTTACAAATATTTATTAGTAATGGTGGATCATTTAACACATTATGTTGAGGCTTTTCCTACCTCCAAGGCAACTGCTAACCAAGTTACTAAAGTGTTACTTGAACACATTATACCTCGATATGGAGTACCTGAAGTAATCGACTCGGACAGAGGAACACACTTTGTGTCAAAAATTGTTAGAGATCTAACAGAAAGCTTGGGTATTAAGTGGGAATACCATACGCCATGGCATCCACAAAGTTCGGGAAAAGTTGAAAGGATGAATGGAGAAATCAAAACTATTTTGACTAAATTAATGATAGAAACCAAATTATCATGGATTAAGTGCCTACCCATGGCGCTATTAATTCTCAGAACCAGACCCCGAGCAGATGTAGGAATATCAGCGTTTGAAATGGTGTATGGAATGTCCTATAGAATTGAAAGTCCACAAACAAATGTTTTAATTCGAGACCGTGTGATTAATGAATATGTTTCACAATTAGCAGAACATCGTAACAAGCTTTGGGAACATGGACTGATTGTACAACGACCACCGTTGGACTTAAAAATTCATAATCTTAAACCTGGGGACTGGGTATTGGTTAAAACGTGGAAAGAAGAAACCCTAAAACCCAATTGGGAGGGACCTTATCTTGTTCTGCTTACAACAGAAACGGCTGTCCGGACTGCTGAGCGTGGATGGACTCATGCTAGTCGCATTAAAGGCCCAGTGACGAGACCCCACTGGAAAGTAATCAGTACTCCAGGTGACACCAAGATAACCCTGAAAAGATAACGTAATGATAGAGACTTTATTTGATTATTTTGCCGCATTACCTTTTGGTATAAAGTGTGTATTGTTGTTTATATTTGCTATAATTATTTCTTTTTTTATCTATTATATATGGAAGCGTACAAAGTGTGTTGAAGGAAATTGCTAAACTTATGCAACCACACAATATCAAGTATAAGAAGATATGCTGATGCAAATAATATATGCACTCTAGATATATGAATTAGATGTAATAATTTGAACTGCAATTGTTATCCATTTGCTTGTTTCAGGTGTAAGGTATGCCAGAATAAATGGTGGACACACTGTGAATGTGGATACCCTCCAATAGGAGTTTGCACACAGTGTTGGAAAATCCAAAGAACTCTTACTGAGTGGAAATTAAAACAATTAGAGTCTAAACAAGAAATTATTCGAGAATCCCATGAGTGGTGGGAAATTTTTGCCAAAGGAATAAACCCTCAATATTATTGTTACCACTCCACCGAACCAGTCCCCTTTGTAGCTGAAATCTTGGCTATAAAGTGCAGGAGGGAAGTACTAACCGTGTCTTGCTTGGCCCCATTAATTAAAGCTGCGAAGTAGGAAGCCTATGTAAACAGGCAAAAAGCCCGAAACAGCTATTCTCCTGAAGAATTCCCTTGCTGCCGAGAAGATGGTACACCCCGTGGCTCGAAGCAACCGAGTCGACGGGCGAGGCAGAGGAGAAACAAACCGTGGAGAAAAGAGCCAGAAAAATGGGATGCAAAAGCAGCCATGGCCGAACTTCCCCAGGACTGGTAAGAATATACTTAAATTAACAAAATTAACAAACACCCTTTTTCCTGGTATACCATTAATTGTGCTATTGATAATAACCCAAGCAAAAGGGGGAAACCCACATGAACCATTTAAGTGGGAACTAATATCTTGGGAAGGAACGAAAACAATAGCCACTTTTAGCAACCCAGGGCCACCTGAATTTGTAGTGAAACTTTGTAATTTAGTACCAATACCTTGTGAAAAAGGACCTCCATTTTATTTATGCCCGGCCTCTGGACAGCCTTACTGTAATTATCCCGGACACTATTATTGTGGTTATTGGGGATGTGAGACAATAGCCTTGGGCTGGACAGTAAAGGCTCCTGATAAATATATAAAAGCAACCTGGACTCCTAACGGATGTGTACCTGAACAAACGGGTGTAGATCTTACAGGTCTGCGCGACGTGGATTATGTAGCTCCACGTAACAAAAAAGTCTGTACCCACATCAAATTTCAAGTATTGCATCCCCTAGAAGACGAGTGGTTAGTAGGACGAACATGGGGAATACGTGTCTATGCAGGAATTCCTAAAGATTGGGGAGGGCACTTTCTCATAAGAAAAATTAAAATACCATATGATTCACTCCCTGTTGGGCCGAATAAAGTATTGAATTCACCCACTTTCCCTAAGAAAAAGATTGTCCCCACAAGTGTTACAACCACTCGTCCAAACTCCCTATCAGTAACAGATAAAACAACTAATGACACGGTGACTGAGTTCTCTTTAGTTAGGGATTCAGGAGTGTCAGAGTCTAAAGACCCCTTATGGGATTTAATGCAAGCCTCTTATCATACCCTTAATGAAAGCAAACCAAATTTAACTAAGGAATGCTGGTTATGTTACAATGTTAGACCACCGTATTTTGAGGCAATCGGAATACCAGATAGGATTCAATGGTCTAGTGGTTCAAACCCACAAGAATGCCCATGGGATGACCAGAGGAACCATACGCAAGGAATTACTATTCAATTGGTAACAGGTCAAGGAAAATGTATAGGTACAGTGCCCGAACAATATCAGCCCTTGTGTAATCAAACAATCACTAAAGCTAACATAAAGAAACACAAGAATCAAAATGACAAATGGGCTATCCCGACACCAGGAGCTAAATGGGTTTGTTCAGACTTCGGAGTAACGCCTTGCCTATCCCTAAACGTGTTTAATCAATCTCAGTTTTGTGTACAGGTGATTATTGTTCCTCGTCTGATCTATCACACCTCTGAGGAGGTGTTACGCCACTTTGAAGGAGACCTGAATAGGCAAAAACGAGAGCCAATTACAGTGGTAACCCTAGCTACACTGCTGATAGCGGGCGGAGTTGGAGCAGGTACAGGCATAGCCTCCCTAGTAAAAGGTCAGGAATTACAAAGTTTGCAGATGGCTGTAAATGAGGATTTAACAAGAATAGAACAATCTATTAAAAATTTAGCCACTTCAGTAAAGTCTTTATCAGAAGTAGTGCTGCAAAATAGAAGAGGATTAGATCTATTGTTCTTAAAAGAAGGAGGGTTATGTGTAGCTCTCAAAGAGGAATGTTGCTCTTTTGCTGATCATACGGGAGTAGTCCTGGATGCCATGTCTGAACTCCGGAAAAGGTTGGAACAACGTAAAAAGAATCTTGAGGCGGGCAGGTCATGGTATGAAAACTGGTTTAATATTTCACCTTGGCTAACCACTTTGTTGTCTGCTTTAGCAGGACCACTTATTATGTTGATTCTAGGACTTATATTTGGGCCTTGTATATTACGCTATATTTTACATTTTATTAAAGAACGGTTTGACATAGCTAAATTGCTTATTTTAACTACGAGGTCTGGGGCAAAGTATAAGAGTGTATCTATTAATGAGGATGAAGATTGTTGCGAATGCGTTATGCCACGTGAGAACTATGCCTATTGTAATTGTGAGGTATTACCTTGTGAGTGTTATGATAAATGTTGGGATTGTGGAAAAAGGTTTGTTCGCAGTGCCGAGAATGAAAGTAGCGTCTAATAAACAATAATAGGATAAAAAGAAAAAGGGGGGATTGTGAGAAACTATGGACTAGAGTATTGTTTATTAAGATTTATGTTAAGCCCAATGTAAAGGTCAGACAGTGTGAGAAACTATGGACTAGGGTATTGTTTATAAAGATTTATGTTAGGCCCAATGTAAAGGTCAGACAGCAAAAGATATAAACAGCCACAAGATACCGCTTGTGCAAGATAAGATAACCACCAGATGTCCAGGAACCGACAGAAACAGGACAAACTACCCCATATAAGGACATATGAGTGAGGGGTCAACTATGGGACAAAGGAGGAAGACTTCTTACTTCGGCCTCAACGACCACCAGAAGGCAGAAAACGACCCCCTAACAACAACTGAAGCATGCGCAGAGTACCTCCACTACCTCATGAACACGGGAGTAAAGATGTATAAAAAGGGACTGTTTGAACTGCTCAGGACGGCAGTTGGCGGAGCGCAGACTCCCCTGTCGTCCAGCGCTGTTTTTGCTCATATTCTACTTGCTATAATTAATAAAATTTTAATTGGATTATGATCCGTTGTGGTCTCAATTTATAACAGAAGTAACTATTAGTAAAGAAGCATCATTTTATTTTACAAAAGCAAAATTTAAAAGGAAAGCTCATAAAATGGTATTTAATGCATTTATTGGAAAATATACTAACTCCTCTCCCTTTTTCACATAAATCTTCAAAAAGCCATGACATTCCTCCCAAACAAAGGAGTATGTGTTTTTATTTGTGTGGCTGTAGCACAGCTGTGGGCTGTACTCTATTTTGTCAACCAAAATCAAAATCTGGTCCCTTGCTTTTACAAATGTATTAACAAGTGACTTGAAAAAATCATAAAAATTCAAGTTTGAACATACTAAAAAGTTTACTGTCTTTGATGACCAGGCTGCAAAAAGATTATCAGATTATATATGCACTGGCAGCTCTTGGGATATTATCATGAGTCCCATTCTACATCATGATTTTTTTCTGCAAGCCCCTGATGACAATTATTTTCAATAGATAAAGGTTCCAGCTTTCATTACAAAGAAAAAATAAATTTCTGCCTTATTGTTGTGGGGGAAAAAAGACAGAAAACGTATGCCCAGTTGCTTTTAATGGTATCTACAGTGTAACAAAAATAATCCCATAGCTTTAAATTTTCTTTTTAAGACAACTTACTGATGTATTGAAAACTGACTCCTGACTTTAAACTGCCTTTGGTTAGCAATTCTGCCATCCATTTAGGCTACAAACACTCAAAAACAATGTCAAAACAGAAAAACCTGGAGAAAATGTTCAGCTTTCCCCAACTGGTAACCTGAAAAGCTGCAATTCTTGTCAAAGTGTCATGTGCTTATAGGCCTGGCAGTGGCAACACATTTGAACTGTTTGACTTGATGTTGGGACGGCTCCCCCTTCTCAGCCAGCAAGATATGGTCCTTATGGGATGAGCTCCCCATCCAAGCTTTCTCCCTCCACCTGCCCAGTGAGTCAGGTACATGGGGAAGTGTCATGGTTTAACTCTAGCTGGTAACTAATTACCATTCAGCCACATGCTCACTCCCCCCTCACCCAGAGGGATGGGGAAGAGAATCGGAAAGGAATGTAAAATTGAAGGGTTGAGATAAGAACAATTTAATAGGTAAAGCAAAAGCCATGCATGCAAGCAAAGCAAAACAAGGGATTCATTCACTACTTCCCATTGGCAGGCAGGTGTTCAGCCATTCCCAGGAAAGCAGGGCTCCATCACACATAACGGTTACTCGGGAACACAAACGCCATAATGCGAAATGTCCCCCCCCTTCCTTCTTCTTCCCCCAGCTTATATACTCAGCATGACATAATATGGTATGGAATACCTCTTTGGCTAGTTTGGGTCAGCTACCCTCACTGCATCCCCTCCCAGTTTCCTGTGCCCCTCCAGCCCTCTGGCTGGCAGGGCCCAAGAAACCGACAAGTCCTTGATTTATTATAAACATTACCCAGTAACAACTACAAACATCAGTGTCCTGCCAACTTTATTCTCACACCAAATCCAAAATACAACACTGCACCAGCTGCTAAGAAGAAAATTAACTCTATCCTAGCTGAAACCAAGACAGGAAGCATGGTTGTTAGTTGGGTGAGTTGGAATCTGACAGGATTAAGGAAATCTAAACTGACAGCTGGTTTTGTTCAAGGAAGCATAATGTGCCTGTTGTTACAAGAGACAATGTGGGATGTTTGTGCACAAATGCATGACAAGGGCTTTCTCTTATCTGTATATGGAAGTGCAGCTTAGCAGTTAAAGCAGCACATCAGAACTAAATGCCTTGCAGAGAAAACTTCATGTGACTTTTTTGTTATACATGGTTTATGGTATAAATATGATTATGGTTTTATTTTCACTATAGTTGTCAGGAATAGATGTTTGAATTTTGATCTAAATAAAAAGGAATAATATTGCATATTTCATAATTCAGCTCCTATTTTCTCTGAGCAAACTGCCCACCAACTCCTGCAAGCTAAGCACAGGCATTTAAAAACAAATGCAGTTTCAATGGGACTGTGCAGCTCAGTGCTCAGAGGAATCACTGCCCCTTCTGCTGAACTCAATAGGCATTGAGGCAGCTACCAGTGCTGAAGGTGCCCATCTGGAACCACTAAACATTTCTCGAGGTTTCTCAGTCTGGAGAGATTTTACCATATAGATTGAGCTCA
Source organism: Falco peregrinus (assembly GCF_023634155.1). Lineage (NCBI taxonomy): Eukaryota > Metazoa > Chordata > Aves > Falconiformes > Falconidae > Falco > Falco peregrinus. Next base: position 8,411,399 of record NC_073743.1, on the reverse strand, counting down.
CAACAGAAAATCTTAGAAATAGCTTTATTGCAGCTATGTGTAAAATCACAGGCTCTACTTTGGCATGTTTTGCACAGGTTTTACACTACTGCAACCCTGATGAATAACCCAAAGTAACATTTAATTTCCATCAGTGTCAGTAAGTAAATAGCTGAGCCCAGGATTTATGAAGTGCTCAGCACAATGCTAATGATGTTTTGGTGACACTGATATGATTGAGGCATAAATTGACTCACATGGGACTGACACTTGTCAGAATTGGCTAAAATAAAAATGGGAAAAGGATTTGGAAGAGATGAAAGCAGAGGCACAGGATAAAGGCATGATGGTGATGTATGCTGAAAGCACAAGAGCTGGTGATTGGCATAAAACATGGAGCTGCAGAGTAAGGCAGAAGACAGAGAAAGCATCAGGTATTCCTTTGCCCATGAATGCTGCAGAGCTGCAGTACACCTTGCCCCTACTCAGGCATGTGGAGAACACAGCTACTTGGCTGGGTGAGCATGTCTGAAGAAAGGTATCCAGAGCATTTGGGGCAGACTGAAGCCCGGGTGGACTTCTGCAGTTCCCAAGTTCTAGGTCAGACTACCCTGAAAATGAAGTCATTCCTGAACATGGAGTGTCAGGTACATCATGTTGGGCTTGTGCGAATGTAGGACAGAGTGCTGGTGTTATGAATTCCAAGACTGCCCTTCCCATGCAAATGAGATGATAGAAGAAAAGGCTGCAGTTCCATGCAGAAGGAACCCAACGTACTCTCATAAACCAAAGTCAGATGTGCCCACAGAGCTGCTGTCCCAGGAGATTTAGGTTTAGGACTTCCACATTTGGCCGTCATGAGGAAAAGTTCTCCTCCAGGAGGAGAACATGGGAGGAAATGCCTCCCTCCTTGTTCTGCAGCCCCAGTGTTGGAGGCAATTCTAAACCCACTCAGCCATGCCCTGCAACAAGATCCTTTCTGTGGATGCATGAGACACTTTGGCTATGAGTTTTTGGTTTTATGCTGCTGTTTGGGGTAGAGATATATCTATAATTACTTTCACAGTAGCTAACATAAACTTAGGAGTAAAGAAGATTGGAATAAACAAGGATAAGTCCAAAAACTGAGAGGCAAATCTGTTTGATATAAAACTCTTAGCATCATGCAGGTCCCTCAGAGTCATATTTTCTTCCTTAACAGTTTGTAGATCCCTAATTTAGAATACAATATACTTGATGCGTTGAGCTTGCTGGTAAACAAGTTCTAGTCTTTTCCTGTGGAAATATTTACCTTCCAAATTGCTGCACTTCTATGCAAAAGCAACCTGTTCACTCCCATTAATTCAAGTCAGCATCTGACCACAATTAATTCAACTGTTTCACACACACACAAACCAGTTTATCTTGTTTTTCTTACTAATTTTGATAGCAAATGGTCATGGATTAATAATACATTAATACATTCTCTTTTCACCGAAGTAAGGGACAAAACAGAAAATCTCAGACCTTAACATTTAACTCTAAATGCAGAAAGTGTGCTAAAAGCTTATTTAAATGATACAACTACTGAAGAAGTGTAACAGGGCTTGTTATTTTCTGTCCTGGTTTTAACTGGAATAGAGTTGATTTTCTTAGTAGTTAGTACAGTGCTGTGTTTTGGCTATGATGTGAGAACAATGTTGCTAAACGCGCTGATGTTTGTAGTTGTTGTTGGGTGATATTTATACTAAATCAAGGACTTTTTGGTTTCTTGGGCCCTGCCAGTGAGAGGGCTGAAGGGGCATGGGAAATTGGGAGGGGACACAGCCAGGACAGCTGACCCAAACTAGCCATAGAGGTATTCCAAACCATATGACATCATGCTGAGTATAAAAACTGGGGGAAGAAGAAGGGAAGGGGAGGACATACAGCATTATGGCATTTGTCTTCCCAAGTAACCGTTATGTGTGATGGAGCCCTGCTTTCCTAGGGATGGCCGAATGCTGATGGAAAGTAGTGAATGAATTCCTTGCTTTGCTTTGCTTGCATTCGTGGCAGTTGCTTATCTCAACTCTTGAGTTTTGCATTCCTTTCCAATTCTCCTCCCCATCCCTCTGGGTGAGGGGGAGTGAGCAAGCGGCTGTGTGGTATTTGGTTGCTGGCCAGGATTAAACCATGACATTTTCAAAACAAAATCTTATTGATATTTTCACAACTAAGCATTTGTAAAGCATTTTTTAACATGGGTGTCTGAAAATTGTAGAGCTGATTCTTGCTTCCTAATGAAGTTTAGAAACCATCCAGGCCTGCCACAAATGTAAACAAGTGCCAGGAATTCATATAGAAGCTGGAAGTACCCATTATCTAGTTTCATTTCCTGAATACACCAGTTGTGTGAGAACCAGAATATAATTTTAGGCATGGCAGCCATTCCTCATTCCATGGGCCTGACTGAACACATTTTAATGAGAAAATGCCAGTTCACTGGAACTGATTAATTTCACATGCTTTCTTGTTTCCTGCTCATCATGTTCACCTTCAAGGGTTCCCACCCTGCCTTCAGCTGGGCATGGAGATGCAGCCTGAGCTTGTGTGGTAGCTGAAGGCCCACATTGGGCCACCACATTGGGTGTCACAGCACCCAGCTACCCCTTGAGGACCCGTGGAGTCCAGCAAGCACAAGTTGTTCATCAGCTCCAGAGCTGCACGGTGATGTCCAGAGCTCAGTGCTCATTGACAGTGAGGTTATCATCTCTGCACTCATGTCATGGGTTTTAAAATCATCTTTCTTCACATTTAATGAGTTATTTTCGTTTTGGTGATCGCTATCATGAGGCCTAGCTGGTTATTTGCTCTTTGTGTTCAGATTGCTTTGGCAATCTCCTAGGCCTCATGATATAACACCGTCATGTGAAATGTAAGCACAAGAATGCAGCTGTAGCTGTAAATTAGGGAAATTAGCAATATACTAGTTCTCTCTTACACCATGCTTGTAAGAGACTGCATTGGTGAGAACCACCATCACCACAGCTGATGTTTGTCTCAACATTGCTATGGCAGGAAACTCACACCATCACCACAACAAATGTTTATCTCAACATTGTTAAGGCAGGAAGCCAACACCACTGCTACAGCAGAGGTTTATCTCAACATTGTTAAGGCAGGGAACCCACTGACTGACATCATGGAGCAACAGGGGGAGCTAATCCTGAGAAACTTAACCAAACCCCTGTGCATGCACCCAGACCCCGACCTCTGAGGACCACCTGATGGTATTGGGCATGCACACCACTGCCAGGTGGAAGGTGTGGTTAAGCAGAACAGCTCGTGAAAACCCTATAAAAGAATGGAACCAACCAACATCAGACAGAACGTTCCCCAACTGGACTTGGAAAAGAATCGGACTGTTGGGATGCTGCAGCTCTGGGGTGGTAGCTATTGCTGTAAGCTCTTTCATTCTTTCCTTCTTTCTTTCCTTCCTTTCTGACTTTCTCTCTTGCTCTCTCCTTTGCATTTGCAAACCTGTGGTCAAGCAAACAAAGTTCCTTGGCTCTTGACTTCGTTTTGAGTCTTAATTCTGTTCCCGAGAATACAAGCAGAACCTCACTCTGGTCTTGGACTAGCATGCGACAATGCTTAATTTGAAATCCATCCTGTGTTGAGCAAGCCTTTGCTTGGAAGACTGTATGCAATTGCTCCTGCCCATGGTGGAAGGTAAGACAAGCATTTTGTTTAGTCAGCCATTCCCATTCACTGAAATCTGAGAGCTCTATTTGTGTCCCCTTTCCCACTCAGGGTGCAAGAGGGAAGGCTGGTGCTCTTCCTGTGGATCACCATTTGCTCAGCCCGGTTTCTGAGCAGTATTCCCTCTGCTAATTCCAGCTGAAGTCACCTCCTGAGCTGAAAAAGCTGGCCAGTGGACTGTCCTGCCCAGACTGCTGTCATTGCTCACTCCTCTTGCCAGAATTTTTTTATTATTATTATTTTCAGATTTGGCCAACCAATAAGTAAAAACTTTGTCTCCCAAGCAGAGGTGAGATCATGCAGATACTGAGCAGAGCTGGGAGTCTGAATGAGCCAGTTATGTCAGCCAGTTAATAACTTTACTGTTGTCATTTATTTGTCATTCATCCAGAAGAATCCAAAAGTGTTTTACATTCTTTACAACCAGATTATAAACTCTTCTTGCTAACAGGGGCGCTTCACACACCACTGAAAGCATGTCACCTCTTGGGAGCAGTGCAGAGCTGCTCAGTGGTGCCCTGACACACTGCTCTGTCAGGGACGGGAGGCAAAGACCACACTGAGTAACTGAAGCAGCAAGGGAGTTTGGTGCCATACCCAGGCACAGCCCAAATGGCCACTTGGAATTTGTCCTGGAGCCCAGGGCTAATGCTTCCCACTGGTACAAATCCCTTCGAAAATGAACCACCCCTACGTGACAGACCCCTCTGATGTTGCACCAGGACTCTGACCTGTACTGCCTGGCTTCTCAGTAACCCGGGCATGTGCTTAGGGAATCTGCTGTTTCTCAGTGAGATTATGGAAATTTCTATATATAAATTCAGTACCCAGAATCACTTTCTTCTCTTGTTAAATAGGGAAAATATCACTGGCTGGGCTACCTCAGAAATATTTTGTATGTAAGAATTAATTCAGCTTTGCATGATGCTTTGAGAAAGGCTCAGAACAAAATAGTGTATACCCTGTCATGGTACATGTTACTTCCCTGCATTTAGAGAGATAGAGAAGCTGCATAAGTGAGTACACAGTGCATTAACTTCCCAATCTGAATCACAGCACACAGTTTGTTCAATAAATTTTGTGTCTCTCCCTTCTGGCACCTCTGCTCCAGGAGACTGCAATATTTTCAAGTGTGTCTGGAGTTCAAACCCATATTTCTTTGACTAAAGACAGCTTTTTCTATGACAGACATGGTTTGGGTTGGTTTTTTTCTCCTTTCACACCCCCACCCCCCCCACCCCTCGTATCTGAATAGCTTGTTTAGTGAAACAAAATAGCGAACACTTGTCTGAATTTTTCATACTGTTGGTTGTTTCCTTGTGAGCTAGGAAATCGCTAAGTAGAGCTCCATGTGCCATCTGTGTGTGAGTTTGTTCAGTTCACTCTGAGAGTGGTTGGGTTTTGTCCCTTGGAGCTTGCTGGGGCCTGGGAGGGAAAAGGATGCTAAAGGGAGGAAGATGGATACCCCAGCTCCCCTGCACTCTCTGAGCCACACTGATCACTTTGGGCCAGCTTCCCATCCAGTGCAGAGCCCTTTCCTGACACTGTCACTGACCTGTCCTAGCTTTTCCCATGTCATCACATGTCCCAGATCACAACTACTCTTATTTCCCCCCTTGCCCCTAGGAACCTCTCTGACTTGCCCCAGCACTCACTCCAGCTCTCAAAATTTTTCTCACAGTCCTCTTCCCAAAGAGCCAGTCCCGCTACTGCCTCCAAAAGCAGTTTCAATCACACTGCTGTGAAGTCCTCAGTCAGAAATTCATAAACAGTTGAAAGGTTGAGGTTTCACATCCCCACACCCTTGAAAATAAGAGTAACCTGCATGGGTAAATATCCATGGAAAACAGCTACAGAGCTCACAGCTACTGCCTGTGTTTCTGCGGTTCATGGAATGCAAGTCCAAGTCCTCTGTGATCTGTGACAAAATATCCAGAGAGCTTCAAAGTTTGAAAACCATCCACTCACAGTTTTTCTAACTACTCCTTCCTGGAAGAAAACCTTTATTCACTAGATGATCTGGTGAAATCCTTCTCAAAGTCAGTGATGCCTGAGGAACTACAGTTACCCTAGGTCTCCTTTGTCTTTTTTTTTTTTCTATTTGTATGCTAATGGAAGTGCTCTAGATAATTACAATCTGCTTTGTTATGACTTACTTTATACTACTCTGTAAGAACTGATATAGGAAATCGAAGAGGGTCCCCTGTGGAGAGTTGGCCAAGTCACGACAATCACACCAATATGGCTACATGCCGTGCTCACTTTATTAAACAAACAGGTCATATTTATAACAAACCAACCACTCACATGACTTTACACACAGGTGATTGGATAAAAGTTTCTGGTCACGCGGGCGTCCGTGTCGCTGATTGGTGGGCATGCTGCAGGTGCCTGATCAGAGTGTGCCGATGAGAGTGTGTAGATTCTGCGGTTCCCAGGACTTGCTCTGCACCTGGCTACTTGTTTGTGCAGAGCTTGTTTTCTTTCTCACCCTGCTTGTTCCCAGGACAATTTAAAATTGCTCTGCAGCTTCAACTAACAGGCCTGGGTTGTCCAACCCGGACAATGGTAACATATGTCCTCGGTCCTTTAAAAATCCCTCTACTTATCTCCCTTTTTCTTTTTGGACAACCCATGTCTGTTTCACAATAGTTGTTAAACCTTTCTTCAAACAAGAAAATTAACAGCCAAAAATTAAAAACATTACAACAATGATTATAACAAAGCGTATTCCTTCCATCAATAACGTCTTTAACCAACCTGTTATCCCCAATCGTCTCAACCATTCATCAAAGGGATGATCATCAGCAAGAATATGCTTCAGGTTTCCCTCCAGTTGTGACAACTTCTTGTGCATCGATATGGAATGATCGGAAAGGTTCATACAACACATCCCTTCAAATTCCTCACACCCGTGTCCATGTGCTAATAACAAAAATTTATTGCAGCCCTATTTTGTAACGTAGCATGCCTAACACTACCTACATCAAGCAATAACGAACTTAAAATCTGTGATGTAAGATTAAATTGTTTCTCTCCCCAACATGCTAACCTTTGGATATTCTTAGCATTTAATGCTGCCATTTGGACTCATACATGTACCATTCTGATTGGAAATCAGATTCAATGCTTTAACATTCCAAGAACCATCAAAATTTGTTTCATCCTCTTGCAGGGGAATACCAATTAAAAAAGTTCTAAAGGGGTCGTCTGCCTGTTGCAGACTTCAACAAAAGTCTGCTATTCCCATGATATTTGCCCATCTCACCCATATTTTTGTCCTAGGCAAGATGTCAAAAATACTTTCGCCAATGGGTAAAAAATTCATCAAGACCGTAAACCAAGAACCAAGTCCACCACTCAAACATGTTTACTCCTACAATTTCCACAATTTCTTCTCTTTCTCTCTCTCTCTCTTTTTTTTTTTTTTTTTTTTTTTTTACATTCCACCCCACAAATCTGTGCTTTCACAGATTCTGATGATGTATACTGTCCCCAATCAGCATGGTATTGCACTAGCCGTATGCTTTCTCTTGCTTCATGCCCAGTTACTAATCAAACACATACACTTTTTACACCATTTACATTTTAGCTTTGGCTTACAGAACCATTTTACCCCACATAGCATACATTGGCACAATACCCGCGGGTTACATCCCTTACAACATAGACAGTTCATTCCGTCTGCTTGCTCTGAGTCTTCTCTTCTGTCTTCTGATCTTGACATACAGGTCGCACAAACTTGCTAGGGACCCATATAGGTCCTTTATCCGTGGAGATACAAAAATAACCTCTACCGATAAATAACACCGGATTAGGTCCTTCCCATACGCCTGAAGCCATATTTTTATACAAAACATTCAAACCAGGAACTGTAGTTGTTTGGTTCCCTCGCGCTGTTTGGTGATGTATAACAACAGGTGGTCCCTCTCTATCCTCCATAAGGGAGAGATAGTTTAAGGTAAACAACACCTTAGTCAAATGTTTAGTTACATCGATGTCGTGCGATACTTTCTGTCTCTGAAGATAATCCTTCAGGGTATGGTTTGCCCTTTCAACAACTGCTTGCCCCGTTGGGGAGTGAGGAATCCCTTTGACGTGTTTAATTCCCCATGTTGTCCTAAACCTAGCGACTCGTTGGCTACTATACGCTGGACCATTGTCTGTCTTTATTTCTACAGGTACTCCCATGACAGCAAAACAAGACATTAAGTGTCTCTCCACATGTAATGCCTTTTCACCGGTTTGTGCCGTGGCCCATATAAAATGAGAATAGGTGTCAATTGTGACATGCACATACTTAAGCTTCCCAAAGTCAGGTACATGTGTTACATCCATTTGCCAAACCTGAAGTGCCTTCAGACCTTTTGGGTTAGTGCCCACCCCTAAACCAGGTCCATGATGACTACATGGAGGACAGGAGCGGACAATACCCTTTGCATCTGCTATTAGTATTTGATACTGTCGATGTAAAGACTTTGCATTCTGATGAAACATCTCGTGGCTGTTACAAGCTTCTTCAAACTTCTTTGTTGGAGGAGTTATTGCCAGACAGCTGACTGCTTCATCAGCTCTAGCATAACCTTCTCCCAACCGAGTGGTCCACTGATGACTTCTAATATGCATAATACCAATTTCATGTTTTCTCTGTCGAAGAGTGCTACGCAGTTGTATAAACATGTCACCAAGATGTTGGTTCTTTGTCTCTCTCAACAAGGCATCTTCAATGCGCTGTACTACACCAACTACGTACAATGAGTCTGATACTATGTTTACAGGTGTATTGTTCCAGCTTCCCAATGCCCAACACACTGCTTTCAGTTCTAAGGTTTGAAGGTTGTCCCGTGGTTCACCGGTGATCACGTGTTTCTGCCACTGATTATCGGATTGCCAAACACACGCAGCCTTCTTCATCTTTTGTCCTGCATCTGTGAACACCGTTGGCCCTTCAACTGGTCTTTTTGAGCATAACGGTCTTGCAATCCACTGGTAATGCTCTAACATCTTCCAGAGAGGTCCTTTTGGCTGGTTGTTGTGAACAACACCTGTATAACCCATCAAGGCTTCCTTTATGGCTGTTGAATGTCTCAGGAGCCCCTCATAATCCTCACCATGGACTGGAATACTGATATCTGCCAGTTCAGTCCCATCAATTCCAACAAACCTGTCTCTTCCTTTTCTCACCAAGGCCGCTACTGTTTCAGGACAACTTAAAATACGATGTCTGGGTTGCAATGGCAAAAACAACCACTCTAAAACGATCGCCGTATTTCCCCCTTTTTCTTTTGCCATTGCAAAATAAGGTCAAAAGGTGAAGTGTCAACATTACAAACCAAAAAAGATAACGGATGATTCGCCATTTGGTGACCACACCAGCCAGTCTGAATCTTGTGGGACACAACTTCTAGGGCAGCCCGCTGTTCTGGTGAACAAGTTCGAGGACTATTTGGCTTCGGTGCCAGGCAACCAGGATCGGAACGGTTGCAAATCATCGTTAGTGAGTCTCTTTGTGTGTCATCAGGTTGTAAGAGAATCGTGAAAAAAAAAGTCTTTAAAGTCTATCACAACAATTTGCCAATTCTGAGGGATCATCATAGGAGTTGGAAGACCAGGTTGCAACGCTTCCATCGCCAACACCTGATCATTAACCTTCCGCAAATCATGTAATAAACTGTATGATCTGTCGTGCAGGCTCTGAACGCAGACCATGGGTAGTGATCATTTGCTTTGCCTATTGCAATATTTTCCAATCATGCGGCTCCCATTGTGCACCAAGGTTATTAACCACTACTGGACAAGCTAACGAGCTGGTCACCTGCCAGTCACCCTCCAAAATAGCATCATGAACAATACCAGACCAACGCTGTAGAATTGGATCTTTTCTCAAGTTCAGCGTTGGTGGGGTAGTTGGGCTAACTGGAGGAACTACGGGTATTGAAGTAGTAGGCAGGTTCATTTCAACTCACTTTTCCAGGTTTCTTAATTTATCTATTACCTCCTGTAAAGATTTCTCTGTATTGTTATCACAAAGCTTCTCCCCGCCTTCCTCCTCAAATTCGTCCGACGATGTTTCAGGAAGAGGAGGATACGACATCGGATGGTGCTTTTGCCCCACCTTGATTTGACCTATGAGCTGTAGCCACCCTCCTTTTTGGTCTTGCTCCACCCACAGCTCCAACTGGTGCAGCATGACTCGCTGCTCCTCCTTCCTGGGAAGGCTCAACAGCCTTTTCCGGTTTCAGCTCAGTTACAACAGACCCCTGAGGAGTAACTTCCTCTTTGTCTGCTGTCTTATCTAAAAACTCCTGCACTGTTGAACACGCAGAGGCTGACATACCCTTCATAGGACGAGTATGCCCAACTCTGAAAATTGTAGCCAAGAGAGAAGGCTTAGGTGAATCACCCTTCTGCTCTATTGGCTTTTCTACCACATCTCCTCCCAATGCTTCTATAGCTGCTGCTGCTACTTTTTTTTCCGCCTTCATAGTTTCCAGAGTGTTAATTATAGACCTCCACGTAGCTTCTAACGCTTTAGCTTCTTTTCCTTCTTTACCTCCCTCGATCGTAGTATCCCAGAGGCAATTTCCCAATTCTCTCCATTCCATAATGCTAAACAATAATGTGGGCTCGGGAATCTTATCCTTTTTTCGTGCCCAGAGAACTAAAGCCTCCACTTCCGTTTCTTTAGTGCTCTCACTTCTCTTAAAGAGGATACTAGTTAAAAGTTTACTTGCTGCATCTAATTCCATCGCGGTCTTCCTTAGCGCTCCCCCCTCTCATAGACAGGGTATCAGTGGAGAGCCCTGCCGCGGGGTTTTTTTTTTGGTTTTTTTTTTTCGTCACGGTCTTCCTTATTGCTCCCCCCTCTTTCATAGAGGATATCAGCGGAGAGCTGAATAGTGAATGCTGTACCACTTATCTAAAGGATGATGCATCTATGTTTAGTTAAAGTCGGGAAATGTCTAAGGACCCTTATTGCTACATGACAGATGTACAGACTGCTAAGTCCTTGGGTTGGTTATCTTTAGAAGGGACATTTGGTCTTAGATTCCTGTTGTACATGCAACGTGATGAAGATGGAGAGTTTAAACATGGCCGCTAAGAAATAGTGTCTGTGCAGAGACAACTTCTCAAGGACATTGCGCAGGCACGAGATATGTAAATGAATTCTCAGAATTGTAATGAATATGTAAACAATTTCTTGGAAAACTATTGAATAGGTATGAGTAGCTTGTATAAAGGAGGGACTGAAAGGTCCCCTCGGTGTGCGTGACTTTGGTGGAGCGATCCCCCATGCACCCAGCACTGCTGAATAAAGATAACCTACACTCGCCTGCATATTGCTGACTGATTCTTTAAATCAGAGCCCTGCCGCGTTTTAATCATTGTGGTCTTACCTTGGTGGGGGTGCCATCTGCAGCTCTACACCGAACTCTGGACTCCGCTTTTCGCCTTCCAGGTTCCGCCTGCCTCCGACCTCCAGCTCCCTAAACGGACAACTTCCCTTTGGGTCCGATGCACAGAGACTTCCGCATTTAAGCGAACAGCATTTAAGCAAACTGCATTTAAGCGAATAAATGGATCCCTGTTCGGGCGCCAGACGAAGAGGGTCCCCCGTGGAGAGCTGGCCAAGTCACGACAATCACACCAATATGGCTACATGCCGTGCTCACTTTATTAAACAAACAGGTCATATTTATAACAAACCAACCGCTCACACGACTTTACACACAGGTGATTGGATAAAAGTTTCTGGTCACGCGGGCGTCCGTGTCGCTGATTGGTGGGCATGCTGCAGGTGCCTGATCAGAGTGTGCCGATGAGAGTGTGTTGATTCTGCGGTTCCCAGGACTTGCTCTGCACCTGGCTACTTGTTTGTGCAGAGCTTGTTTTCTTTCTCACCCTGCTTGTTCCCAGGACAATTTAAAATTGCTCTGCAGCTTCAACTAACAGGCCTGGGTTGTCCAACCCGGACAATGGTAACATATGTCCTCGGTCCTTTAAAAATCCCTCTACAAGAAATGGTGCAATAACGTATTTGATTGGTAGTGCTTTTATTAATGATAAGCAAGTACTGGTACATGGAAGGGCTTTGGAACTTGCTTCAGTAAATCCTTCTACTGCAAAAAGTTTTGGGTCCTAGCATGTACTATATAATTAAAGCTTATGAAAAACCTGGCAAACATTTAGGGAAATTCCAGGAATTAATGATGAATTAGTGTTAATTCTGCAGTTAATAAAAAGAAAAAGTACCCAGAGAAAATAATTTACTATTCTCTTTTTCTTTTTCTTTTTTTTTCTTTTTGAGAAATGTGCACACCAACATTTTTTTGGCTGATATTAAAATATTTGTCTTAGAAATGAATCTTGTATTCCCCTTTTCTTTTACAGCCTGTAGTCTCCTGCCGCACTCTATTTTCTGTGTTGTGCTGCACTCTTCCCTGGAGGAAATGAGCTGGTGTGATGGGATCAAAGTTACAATGCAACAAGGGAGATTGAAGATGTTCTATAATATAGCAGACATTTTGCTTGGAAGAACTATATTTAACAAAAACCATTTTCCATGAAAATGCATCTTCAGAAGGACATTTAGGCATTTAGGACCAGCTGTACATAACCCCATGGGTCCTTCTTCCATTTCTGAAAGAAGCTAGAAAAAATCAAGGGTTGCTTTGGGCTGCTTCAGTGGGTTAGCAAATACTTGGGTTAGGCTAGCTAATACCCAGGGAAGTGTAGGATTAGGAAGAATTTTGGTGAAGTGGAAAACGTGTAGATTCATCTTATGATTACACTCTCCACTGTTTCATTTCTGTTTCCTGACTCTTTGCTGACAGTCTCTAACACAAGAGCTGGACAGATTGAGACACTGATGCTCATAGGTAGATGTCTGAGAGGAATTCATATTGGTCTGTACTGGGTTTGTCTGGGATGGGATTAATTTTCTTCATGGTAGCTAGTATGGGGCTATGTTTGGGATTTGTGCTGGAGACAGCGTTGATAATACAGGGATGTTCTGGTTACTGCTGAGCAGTGCTTTCACAGAGTCAAGGCCTTTTCTGCTTCTCACACAGTCCTGCCAGCAAGTAGGCTGGGGTGCTCAAGAAGTTGGGAGGGGACACGGCTGGGACAGCTGTCCCCACCTGGCCAAAGGTATATTCCATACCATATGACATTGTGCTCAGCAATAAAAGCTGGGGGAAGAAGGAGAAAGGGGGGACATTAGGAGTTATGGTGTTTGTCTTCCCAAGTAATGTGATGGAACCCTGCTTTCTTGGAGATGGCTAAACATCTGCCTGCCAATGGGAAGTAGTGAATAAATTATTTGCTTTGCTTTGCTTGCATGCACAGCTTTTGCTTTACCTATTAAACTGTCTTTATCTCAACCCACGAGTTTTCTCACTTTTACCCTTCCAATTCTCTCCTCATCCCATTGTGGGGGGGAAGTGGGCGAGTGGCTGTGTGGTGCTTAGCTGCCTGCTGGGGTTAAACCATGACATGGTCCCTTCCTCTGAGCTCCCCCACCCATCCGTTCTCAGCCAGTGAATGTGTCATTCCATCTCTCTCTGTTAGTTTTGCTGAAATGAAAAATGCAGCTATTGCTGGGGGTGAAGGTATTTGTTATTTCCCTCTAGCTCAGAATATTTAATCTTAAAGGAGAACGCCCTGCCTCAGCGCCTCAGCACACATTTCAACCAAGCTATGTTGCAGAGTTTTGGTTTGTCTCTGCAGAGCAACTGCTGAAATCATAGCTACTTCCCAAACCTGCTGCTAAAAGCCAGCTTAGGTGAGGTCTGCTCTATGACAGTGCTGTAGAGGGATTTTTAAAGGACCGAGGACATATGTTACCATTGTCCGGGTTGGACAACTCAGGCCTGTTAGTTGAAGCTGCAGAGCAATTTTAAATTGTCCTGGGAACAAGCAGGGTGAGAAAGAAAACAAGCTCTGCACAAACAAGAAGCCAGGTGCAGAGCAAGTCCTGGGAACCGCAGAATCAACACACTCTCATCGGCACACTCTGATCAAGCACCTGCAGCATGCCCACCAATCAGCGACACGGACGCCTGCGTGACCAGAAACTTTTATCCAATCACCTGTGTGTAAAGTCGTGTGAGCGGTTGGTTTAAGTTATAAATATGACCTGTTTGTTTAATAAAGTGAGCACGGCATGTAGCCATATTGGTGTGATTTTCGTGACTTGGCTGACTCTCCATGGGGGACCCTCTTCGCAGTGCTGCTTCCATCTCTGTGAGATGTGTTGTCTACATTTAGTATGTCCAGTGGCTATTCGTCCTTACCAAAGGATAACAACCAACAGCTAGTGCCTGTTTGGCAGCCTGTTGCAAGCAGGGTACCCTGAAGGTTGATATTGGGACCCATATTATTCAATGTCTTTTTTAGTGTCCTGGAAATTGACACTGAGCATACCCTCTTCAAATTGGAGATGATACTAGACCTGGAGCACGGCTGACATAGTGAAAGACAGACCTTCAGTCCAGAAAGACCTGGATAAATGTACCAACTGGGTTTACTACATCCTCATGAAGTTCAGCAAGGAGAAGCATGAAGCTCTGGAGCTGGGGTGGAATAATCTGATATGTCGGTACAGGCTGGACAGTGACAGGCTGAATGGAACCTGGCTGGAAAGAACCCAGAAGTTACAGTGGATGCCAGGGTGAACAGTAGCCAGCTGTGCTCCTGTCATGAATAAGGCAACCTATGTGCTGGGCTGCATTGGGAAGAATTTGGCCAGTAGACTGAGAGAAGTAATTTTCCTCCTTTGCCCCAATGCTGGTGAGGCCATAACTACACAACTGAGTTCAGTTTTGGGCCTCCTGCTCAAGGGAGATGTAAAGAAACTGGAGAAAATCCAATAGAGGGCTCCAAGATGTTGGGACCTAAAGCACAGGACCTGTAAGGAGAGCTGAAGGAGCTGGACTTGTTTAATCTGATGAGAAGGAGGTGAAGGGCTGATTTTATAGCAGCCTACACCTTCTTAAAGGGGAGTTACTAAGACTATGGAGCCAAACTCTTTTTAGCTGTGGCAGGTGATACAACAAGGGGCAACAGCAGAAAGCTGCAGCACAGGTTGTTCAGGGTGGACATTAAGAAAAGCTTTTTCACCAGGAGGTCAATGCAGCACTGGAGAGTGGGTTCCCCAGGGAGGTGTTCAAATCACCACCCTTGAAGGTTTGTACCACTTGGCTAGATAAAGTTATAGTTGGCCTGATCTAGTGCTGGTGATAGGCCTCTTTGAGCAGGAGATTGGACTAGAGACCCCCCCAGAGGTCCAACCAACATTTCTATGGCTCTTTGATTCCCTCACAAACTCAGGTTTCAAGCTGAAAGTCCATGCTCCCATAGGCATGTGTGGTAGAAGTCTCTGGGCTTACCTACCTCTGTCACTAGCACTGTCCCCATTCTCCCTTCCTGGCCCAGTACCACCTGATATTCATTTGATGGTGTGCAAAATCAGGTCTATAATTGCTTTTGTGTGAAAAATTAATTTGGCCACAGACATTAATTGCTTCCAGAATTTACTACCTAGAAAGTTTTATCTTGATTAGATCTCTTATGCAACCTTGCCTGGTGGAAATCAGCAGGCCTGCTTATTTATCTTAATTCCTTTTTCAAGTCAGGATTTTAAAACTGATTATGAAGTTTATTTGACCAGTCTAGACAATAGCTACTGACTGGAAGTGTACCAATCTGAAAGCTGCCTTGTGCAATGAAACAGACAGGACAAATTGAACTTGAATGGGGTTTGATGCAGGAAGGTGTTGAAGAGTACTTGTTCCAGCAGCTCTGTGATTAATATTATGTCAGTGCATGATAAATGCACAAAAAGGCAACATCACTCTAAAATACTCCAAAAATCAATAACTGTAAGCCCATCAGGTTTACCTTCTTAATATTTCCAAGATGCTTTTCACTACTGGAAGCCACCTGTCCCTATCTATTATCAGAAAATCTGGTTTTGATAGTGCCCTTTCATTGGGCTTTAATAAGTGAAAAGGGCATGTTGAATTTTTTTATTAAATAGATGTCATGTTTTAACCCCATCCGGTGACTAAGTCCCATGCAGCTGCTCACTCACTCCCCCCACAGTGGGATGGGGGAGAGGATCAGAAAAGTAAAAGGGAGAAAACTTGTGGTTTGAGATAACGACAGTGTCATAGGTAAAGCAAAAGCCATGCACGCAAGCAAAGCAAAACAAGGAAATTCATTCACTACTTCCCATCAGTAGGCAAATGTTCAGCCATCTCCAGGAAAGCAGGGCTCCATCACGCGTAACGGTTACTCAGGAAGACAAACACCATAATGCTGGATGTCCCCACCTTCCTTCTTCTTCCCCCAGTTTATATACTCAACATGACATAATATGGTATGGAATACCTCCCTGGCTAGTTTGAGTCACCTGTCCTGGCTGTGTCCCTTCCCAGTTTCTCATGCTCCTCCAGCCCTCTCGCTGGCCAGGCCTGAGAAACTGAAAAGTCCTTGACTTAGTATAAACATTACCTAGCATCAACCAAACACATCAGTGTCCTATTAACATTGTTCTTACACTGAATCCAAAACACAGCACTGTGCCAGCTACTAAGAAGAAAACTAACTCTATCCTAGCTGAAACCAGGACAATAGATAAAGCTTCAAACACCTCCTCCAGATGACCGGTGGATCCTGCAGCCTTGGGAAATTTCCTCATGTAATTTGCTGAGTGGTATTCCCTACAGTGCTGATAAAGGTTCCACTTTCAAACTGTTGTCAGTCTTTAAATCCCTGACAAGACCTGCTATTGAAAGACTGCTTTTTTGTGATCCCTC
The DNA here is from genome assembly GCF_023634155.1 of Falco peregrinus. Classification (NCBI taxonomy): domain Eukaryota; kingdom Metazoa; phylum Chordata; class Aves; order Falconiformes; family Falconidae; genus Falco; species Falco peregrinus. The sequence goes on along the minus strand of NC_073743.1, from coordinate 8,394,876 downwards.
TCTAGGCATACCCAAGAATAATGAATAAGACAATCTTTTACTTCAGCTGCTAAAAGCTCCAAACTTCTTTTTCTTTAGAAAATAAGTCAAAGTCCAGCATCTCAATAGTAAAATCTTTACATTCTCCAGTAGCCCGTCTACAGACCATTTTGCATTTTATAATCAGCAAAATAAAACCTATCAATTGGTTTTGTTTTGAGAAACAGCAGGGTAATTTGCTGCAAAGCCATAAGTCCTGCATTTGGTCCTGAGTATGACTTATCATGTGAAAAGAAAATTAATCTAGATTATTTAGGACAAATACTTTCTGCATATGAATGCTCCATGCATGATACACTTCCCTTCCTGGCTTTAAAATATTTTCAAGCTGAATTTGGAAATTAAAGTAGAGGCTATGAATACTGATATGATAATGGGGTGTAAAAATCCACAATAGCCAACCTGATTTAAGAGACCTAATTCTGCTTCCATTTATCTCCATTAGTAAATAGATCACTCTCATCAAGACAAAAGCCAAAACCAGATAATAGACTGAAGTATCCAGTTCAGTGTGTAGCAGGATGAACCTGTTTGTGTCTTTATTCCTTGGCTGTAATAGATCTCTAATGCCTTACTGATAGATAAAACAAATCAAGAGAACTGTTGCTCTCGTTTCATTAGATAGTTGTGTCTGTGAATAGCAATTAACAGGCATATTTTTTAAACCGTGAATATCTGATGTCAGATGTAATATAGGTCACAAATGAAGTGTCTTGTAGACCAGTAGTTCTCAAAGGTTTTGCATGCATCCCCTTCCTCTCTTTTGTGAGATGCTTGTGCATGCCCTCCCCAGACTGAGCAGCAGCTCGGTCCCACTGAGCCAGGGCAGGCTGGCTGCAGGGTGAACCTCATGCTCCCACAGGGCAGGAACTAGTTTTCTGCCAACAGTTAAGATCAGATAGCTGGTCCTTGGCTAGTCCAAGTTATAATTAAAATAAATAAATAGCCACTAGTTTTCCTCAATCTGCTGGCTGTTATATCAGAATAAGGTAAAGAATCAGAAAGTGAATTTTGTATAAAACTGTGGAATGAGAGCTAGAAAGGAGAGAAGCAACTTTCTCATGCATCTTTTCAAACAGAAGATGCCTTACCTGTGAGCAAAGTGTGGTTCAAGAAACAAACATGAGACTAGACATCACTGGACACACCAAAGTCGATGAAAAGGCTCCATAGTCAGCTCCTTATTTTGGGTACACTGTTATGCAAGTAGATCATTATGATTAGCTGCTTCCATTCATTTTCTTTTTAAAAAACATGTTATAAGTAATACACAGAAAAAAATGGGCTGAAAAGGGAACAATCTCGACCACGAAAAAAACTCTACTTAAGTAAAAAAAGGAACAGAAAAGAAGCCTTTCATCACTTTACTAGGCTTGTTAACAACCAAAGGTGGAATTTAGATCTTAGCAGTTTATTCAGTTCCCAAAGTTTGTAGAGGTAAGTGGTTTCCCTAACTGATTTGGGCTTTGCTGCCTCTCAAGTGTGGGGTGGTGTTTGTTTAGCAGTCTTGTCAGGCTGAGGTTTGCTTCTCAAATGAGTCAATAGCAATGGTAATAAACCACTTTTCACTTCTAAATGTCCTTTCATCTAAGATGTCAAAGAACTTTGCGATGTTAAATGCTTTTCACAGTACCCAAATGTAGGTATGGATTATTATCCCAGTGGCAGCAGCAATTAGAACATAGGACCAGAGTGAGAAAGTTGTTTGCTTGTGTCGGTGGCAAAAAAGGAAACAGAATCTTGTGCAGAAGTTGCTGCACACATAGAATGAGGGAAACCAAATGTGATTCACCTGGAAATCTACTTTCCTCTGCATTTCAACACTGAGGTGATGCTTAGCTTTTTTTCTGTCTCGACCCCAACATCAGTTGTGTTATTAAAGTTATTTTTGTGATGTTGAGTATTCAAGAGCAAATAAAATTTTCAAAGGGAACAGCTCCTTTCCAAACAGGAAACATGCATACTCAAGAGTGAGGGAAAAAACAAAAATGTTGATGGCTAACAAAAATCATCTGAGCTCCCACCTCAAAGATCTGAATGAATCTTATTCTAATAAGTAGAGACATCTATGTGCCCAGTCATTATGGGTAACTGCATACAAGTTGGGTAAGAAAATACTTGAAAGAAAAGGAGTATTTTATGTCTCCTCCTTCTCCCCTCACCTCTACTTCTCATGATACCTACCAGCTGCCAAAGTGTTTAAGCTCCTCTACAACTGGGATTTTAGACTAGTGAAATATCAACAGCTGTCACAGCCCAAACCAGTACTGCAGTCACTACATAAATTGCACCTTTCAATGCAAATCAAGCTAATCTGAACATATCCTAAAGGATTTTAACTAGTGAGCAGAAGCCTTTCTGCAAATACTCACTATTGTATGCCACCTTGGTGGTGATGCTGGAGCATAGGGTGCAGCCAAGGTCAGCAAGGAGAATCAGGCAGCATAGATCATGCTGCACCACACTGTGAGCTGGGCTGGGGAAGATGGCATCACCATGTCAGTGATCCTGCAGTCCATAACTCCCATGCTGTCTGTCCAAGTTGCTGCCTACAGTATGGCTGCAGACAGGGCTCAAACTCTGCAGGGTTGGGGTGTGCTTGGCTTTGCCTTATATCCACCCAGACTGTATGAAGAAGCAGGTTTGAGTCTGCAAGACACAGAAAATGCTGTCTCCAAAGTCTGCTGAAGTTTACACCACAGTGACCTCTTAGATATCGTGTCTGGAGGGATGGATCATAGCCACTGATCAAGCTCAGTCCTGAAACAAACCTAAACCCAAGTTTAACATGCCAAGTAGAAAAACTTGCTCTTTGTCACTGCATTTTAAAGTCACTGAGAACACAGCTCTGAAAGTGCAGCTGATACCAGAGTCCTTATCCCAGGTAGGCTTTACACGTCTCACTCTGCACTTCAGTTGCTCAGAGTCCAGGAACAGGCCACCAGTTGACATGAACGGATGATGGAGAAAGATCAAGCCATCACTCCTTCCTTTACCAGTGCACTGCTGGCCCCAAGGTTTTGGGAGTACCAGTCTGCTGCAGCCTGTCCAAACCTGCAGATTCTTTTCTGTTCCTCAGAATGGTGGGATTTTGGGGTTTGTTCTGGTTGGTTTTGGTTTGGGTTTTTTTGCTTTTTTTTTAATTTAATAGGAAAAGGTGGGAAAAGTGGAACAGAGCTTAACTACTCAGTGAGTGGTTTGCTATTATTTTTCAGCAGGTATTAAGAACTTCATTTGGATTTCCTACTAACTGAAAAACACCCCCTGCCAACGCGTTTCCCAGTGTCATCAGGATGCTTCTGGATTTTCTACTCTAATGGCAATTATCTCCATGGAACAGCAGTTTCCCTCCTCCCATCTGTGCTCTGCACTGAAACAAAGAGGAAATGGATGCCCACTTGTTTTATGCAGCTTGACCCCCAACTTGCAATTTTTTATGATTTGTGTGGCAGTGAAAGGCAAAGAAAGGGGGGATAAAACAAGAGCACAAGAAAGTCAGAAAGAAGCTTCATTTTCCCAAGCTGCCCTAGGACTGACTGCAACTCAGCTAAGGCTGATTTGTGGCCATTGGGTAAGTGAACACAAAAGCATCAGAGAAAAGCCACAAAAAGGCTCTCCTTAGGGACTGGCAGCTTGTTAAGGGCCATTATAAATACAAGTTCAGCTTAAATTCTATTCTATTCTATTCTATTCTATTCTATTCTATTCTATTCTATTCCATTCTATTCTATTAATTCTTAAATGACAAGGTCACCTATATGATGCTGCTTGGGTTCCCTGCCTTGGTCTCATAGCATCCTGCCATGTTTTTATTCAGACAGTTTATTTGACAAGCATATAACCCTGAATTAACCAACATTTATGCTCAGTTATCTGAATTTATAGACTCTGCACTCACTCATCACTGACTGAAAGGACACTACACTCACCACTGCCCTCCCTTATCTTTAGTGGAAGGAGGGATCACTTGGATAAGAATTTGCTTTTTGTTTGAACTTTAAAAGACACATTTCATTAAGAAAACTAGAGTCAGTGGGAAGGGACTACATGGGAAGTATTACAGTGGTCTATTATTTAAAGGCATTTTTACAGGCATCTAATATAACAGTTGTCCTAGGGATTCTGCAATCCAGGATGATGACTGGTCTCATGCAGGACCTGACAAATGGAAGAACCATTCCTTGTCTCCAAAAGAGTAGTACCATGGTTTAAGAAAACACAATTTACCAAGAGAGAGTGAAACAGCTTAATTTAATGTTTTTTGGTGTTAATTGGTTCCTTACAAGATCCCAAATTAATTACCCTTACTTTATTGCCTCCTTTTTGTGAAGCACTTTAATGAGAGCATTCCAGATAAATTTCAATTAATTTAGATATTAACATTTTGAAACATTATAGATAAAATATGAGCATCGTATTATGGAAGAGATAAAGGAAAAATGCACATTTTTGAAACAGCATAATCTGTTATTTGGTTATCAGATGTGGAGTGGCTGGAAGAAAATGGGCATATTATGAGCAATCCAAACCAAGTAACTTTGTTGTAATAGCAGGCTGAGCAGGCCAAAGCTGTAACAAGCTGCAGCTGTTGTGAAGGACATATGCAAGGCCAAGAGAGACAAAGAAACTGTGTACTGGCAGAGAGATAAGAGAGTTGGACTATTAAGGAACTGTACATGGGAAAGAGATAAAGGAGTTGGACTGAAAAATAAGAAAATAGAATGTCGAAACAGAATGTAGGCGAGGAGCATGGATACCACGCCGTGACCAATCATAGACTGCAGGAAAGTGAATAGACAAGCAGCTTTAGCCTATTAGCAATCTAGAAGCAATGTGTGTGCTTTGTGCTAGTGTATAAATTGCTGTGTATCCCTTAATAAAGTGGCACTAACTTGATCACATTGGTCATATAAGTTGTGTCTGAGCCTTCTGCATCAACAGTCAGAGGCTTCCCTCTTGACAGTTCCTGTTAGAGTAAGATATTAAGTACTTTTTTTTTTTCTCTACCAGAAACAACTGAAAAAGAATGACTAAACTGAGCATGCACCTTCAGTGTTTGGTATGGCAAGTCCATGATGCTCCTCTGTTTCCCAGCAGCATCCCAGGAAGGAGGCATATGGGCAATGGAAAGTTAAGGGTAAGGTGATCTGGTCCACCCTTGTCCCACTTTTTTGCCTGCTAAGAAGCTTTGCAAAGTCTCTGGCTCCTGCACATCAGTAGCAGCAAAGGACTGCTTAACTGAACTAACCTGTCATGGGGTTTTACAGTCTCTGAGATTTTGCATGAAAGACAATCCTTGTTTTAGAAAACTACATCTTTTGTCCTTCAGAAACCAATACTAATTTGAATAAATAGTAAGAAGCGATGACAGGGGGAAGATAAAAACAACAAATAAAAGGTTTAGCAGATGTAAATCAGCATGAATCTATCGACTTCAGTGGAGCTACACCAGTGCGAACAAACTGAGGTTATAATCACTGTTATCACTGAGGATGTGACATTCTTTTGGGGAGGATTTTTATCTGTAACAGTTTAATTTATTACTTTTTCCCTGCTTAGACCATACTTGCTTGGCATTTTATTGTCATCTCTGTTATAACCAAACTTTTTCTCTTTTAGGTGTTGAAGTTAAGCATTGTGCAACTTTAACAGTGGTCAGAGTCAGGGAAGAGGCCATTGGCATCTTGTGACTCTTCCACGATGTTTGTGCATTAAAGGAAAATCTAAGAAACTATGACAGTTTGGTTAAAAAAGAAGGTTGTGTGAGTTTAAGGCTGCTCAAGGGCAACCTTAATTTATGTGCCAATAAGTTACACAAATATTTTCTCTACTATTAACTTAGGAACAAGTATTTTTCTTTCTTTCTAATTTGTACATGGTTTTGAGAAAGAGGGGAGAGAATGAAATTTCTGGCAAATTAACACAGCCCTTCTCTTTTACTGGAGTTAGATCCATGCTCTTTTCAGTATTTTCCCCCTGCTTTTCATTTATCTCTCAATGATAACTTGTTGTGGTTTAATCCCAGCTGGTAACTAATTACCATGCAGCCACTTGCTCACTCCCCCCTCACCCAGAGGGATGGGGAAGAGAATCAGAAAAGAATGTAAAACTCAAGGGTTGAGATAAGAACAATTCAATAGGTAAAGCAAAAGCCGCACATGCAAGCAAAGCAAAACAAGGGATTCATTCACTACTTTCCATGGGCAGGCAGGTGTTCAGCCATCCCCAGGAAAGCAGGGCTCCATCACACATAACGGTTACTCGGGAAGACAAACGCCATAATGCCAGATGTCCCCCCCCCTTCCTTCTTCCCCCAGCCTATATACTCAGCATGACATAATATGGTATGGAATACCCCTCTTTGGCTAGTTTGGGTCAGCTACCCTCACTGCATCCCCTCCCAGTTTCCTGTGCCCCTCCAGCCCTCTGGCTGGCAGGGCCCAAGAAACTGGGAAGACCTTGACTTAGGACAAACATTACCTAGCATCAACCAAAACTATCAGTGTCCTATCAACATTTTTCTCACACCAAATCCAAAATACAATGCTGTACCAGCTACTAAGAAGAAAATTAACTCTATCACAGCTGAAACCAGGACACTTGTCTATTAAAGTAATAAATGAGTAGCATTGTGAACTGGGTGTATTAATAACTGCAAAAGGAGGGCAGGCTGCTGGTGAAAAGGATGATTAGGTGGGGTCTGGTTTAAAAACAGGAAGGTGGTAGTCTTCTTCCATTCAGAGTTGCTACTGAAAATGTGCTCTGTGGTTCAGTTATAATGATGGTGCTTTGTCCTTTTGTGAGCAAAAAATAAGGTATCTCAGCTTGCTTGCACATAAAATTGTTATTTTCTTTTAAACTATCACCTTTCTCAGTGCTGCAATTACTCTGCCCCATAACCCCTGCCAGGTTTCTGGCTTCTCAAGTACAGTCCCTTCAGAGGCACATGAGCAGTGCATACTTAGGAGCAATCTAGCAATCTGCGTAGCTGTTGCTGTGCTAGGAGCCCTCTCGCTCTCCTGAGGTGTTCCCAAAAACAAACTGAAAAGCCATGATCAGAGCCAAGCCTAATCATCATCATTGTTTGTAGAAACATATAGCTCTATAGAAAGGGGGAGTGTAGAGGAATGAAACTGCGTTAATTAACAATATATAGCTGTAGGCTGGCTTCAGAGGGGTGGGTTGGCTGATGTGGATAAGGTGCAGCTGTGGCTGGTTCCTGCTAAGTAGTTAAATAGCTCTAAGGGGTATGGGAGAGGAGTAGTTAATAGAGAGAGACTTAAAAGAAGGGGAGAGTGGAAAGCAAGTGCCCTGGAGGTAGGTGCAATAAAGAGATGGATACAGTAGAGGTGAGCAGTAGGGTGGACTGGCTTGAAGAGTATGAAGAAACAGCATGAACAGTAGATGAACTGTTGAAAGCTTGTGGGGATTTGGTAGTTGTGCTGGGGCAAGGTGTGCTAACTACTTATTGAAATTAACCTGGTATGGGATAGTAAAAGCCTTTTACTGTAGCTGGCTAGTTTTGAGGGTGCTGCGATAAGGGAGACTGTCACATCTTGCCCTTGGAAGGAATGTATTGTTCCCTTTTCATGTGCTCCTCCTCTCTTTCTGGTGAAAGATAAAACTGGCCTGCCCAAAGAAGTTCTGGCTTTGCTCTTTCATTCTCATAACCTTGCTGTGGAAAATGGATTTGGCGTTGTCAGATTTAATCTCCAAGTTGAAATAAAATTTGTCCCACTGTTTTCATCCCTTGGTTTACGTTCAATCTATAAGTCAATTTCAGGTTTTTAAGATGTCCTTACAGCTCTTTTCCCCATTCCTGTGCTTACCAATAGTATGAAGCTGGAGGTAATTCTTCTGCTTTACAGCTGTTTACAACTTTTTGCTCTTGGAAAAAGAATTTCATTAGCTGCTCTTCAAACACACTTTGAAATCTCAGGTAGTCCTTGTATTTGAAGATCTCTTGCAGGAAGAGGGGATCCTTTCTATCCCCTCTATGTTAGTGGGAATTCTGCTATCAAGTTCAATGGTGGCAGAATACTCCGCTATCTGTGCCTATTCCATTTTCCTCCCATTTGTCTATTTGCTTTAATGCAATTAATACAAAAACTAAAGGAATCAGATTTAATCGTATCTTCTGTTCTTTGCACACCCAAGCACATGAAGGATTATGTAAGAGACTTATTATTGTAGCACATTTCCTATTGAACTGTGGTCTGCTGTGAAGGAACAGCAGTTCTGAATAGCTTTGCAAAAATCATTATTCTCACTTGGCAATTAGATCAATTATTTCCTGTTTTGCAAGCCCCTAAGGTACCAAACCCCAGAGGTGTAATTACACTGCTCCAATTCCAGGTCAGTATGAAGGTGTGATTGTGATCAAATACATGTTACCTTTTACTTGATAAAATTAACAGGGCTGGCTGTTCTGTGGCTAACATAAGATTTATGAAGGCTGTCATGATTCATTTCCTTTAAGTGCTTGAACACTGTAAATTAAGTAATGGATAAACATATTCTCATCATGTAGTGCCCTTATTTAGTTCTGTTTCCCTCCCCCCAGCATTAATTGCACCCATCATTCAGTCAGCCTGTCTGCCCCTTAATTACATACTGTAACATGAATTTCTTTAGCTGGTAGCTATTTGGAGGCTGGGAAATGAAAAGTCACTGCAGTCACCTCATCTTTGAACAGACAGAAATGGACTGAGACAGGAAACATAGGTCACTGCCTCTTGCTGTGTGTACAAACAAGGTCTAACTTTTTTGTCCAGTAGGAGTTGAAACATTTTGCAAACTTCAGGGTGTTTTTTTTTCCTTGCCCTGCAAACTCTAGTGAGAAGCTGCCACAAACTGGAATTTTAGTAGCTCAGGAGGTGGTGTGAAGCTTTTTCTCATTTTCTGGGGAAGAGGTAAAGGCAGCCCAGTATCTATATAGTGATTCATGATCAGCCTATTTGCATGAACGTGGGATGGTGTTTAAATATGTTGCTGTTTGGCTTTTTTTAATATAGTAATGGTGTTAAGTTACTCGGTCTATTAATCAAATAATGTACTGTGATGCTATATCAAAAAGAACTTACAAGACCCATTTTGAAATAGAGGCTAAATATTGCCATTTGTCATTCCAGTTAAATTGTTTGACAGCATCACTGGGAACTCGTCAAAAACCTGATTTCTCTCAATTCCTAAACTCATTGTATCTTTCCACGGAGTTTTGAATCATTCAGCCATGCCACTCATAAATCTGGACATATTTTTTTACTCAAAATCACTCTGACGTACTGTAAATTCTCCTTCCTTTCAGGTCATAAAATACTCCAGGCCACGTCACTGAATATATTGAGCAATATTCTAGAAAATGCTTCCCATAGCCCTTTCATACACAATTTTTAAAAGGAAGTGTTATGCTTGGGCAGCAAAAAGATGTGCCAAAGCTACTCTAGCACTCCCCTCAGCTGGGTAAGGGAGAGAAAAGACAATGAAAGATTGGTGGGTCAAGATAAGGACAGGGAGAGATCATTTGCCAATTACTGTCACAGGCAAAACACTCTACTTGGGGAAAATTAATTTATTACTAATCAAAGTAGGATAATGAGAAATAAAATCAAATCTTAAAAACCCCTTCCCCCCACCCCTCCATTCTTCCTGGGCTCAACTTTACTCCCAGATTTCTTTATCTCCTCCCCCCAAGCAGCACAGGGGGATGGGGAATGGAGGTCATGGTCAGTTCATCACATGTTTCTGCTACTCCTTCCTCCTCAGGGTGAGGACTCCTCACACATACTTCCCCTGCTCCAGTATAGGGTCCCTCCCACAGGAAAGTTCTCAACAAAGTTCTTCAACATGAACCTTTCCATGCAGAAGGCTCTTCTGCTTTGTGTGGGGACTAGCCCAGCAAACTTCCTAGAGTATTTTCCAGAACTTGGACATAAAATACATATTAATATTTTGTAATTGTGGTTCTGTTCATTAAAGTCCTTATTCCTGTGCCTGTTTTACTCTTTTAGCTGGGGTAGAGTTAATGTTCTTCATAGTAGCTAGTATGGGGCTATGTTTGGGATTTGTGCTGATAATACAGGGATGCTCTAGTTTATTGCTGAGCAGTGCTTACACAGAGTCAAGGCCTTTTGTTTTTCACACCACCCCACCAGCAAGTAGGCTGGGGTGCTCAAGAAGTTGGGAGGGAACACTGCTAGGACAGCTGACCCCAACTGACCGAAGGGATATTCCATATTATACGATGTCATACTCAGCAATAAAAAACAGGGGGAAGAAGAAGGAAGTAGGGGACATCTGGAGTGATGGCATTTGTTCTCCCAAATAACCATTACACGTGATGGAGCCCTGCTTTCCTGGAGATGGCTGAACACCTGCCTGCTGATGGGAAGTAGTAAATGAATTCCTTGTTTTGCTTTGCTTGTGTGCATGGTTTTTGCTTTACCTATTAAACTGTCTTTATCTCAACCCATGAGTTTTCTCCCTTTTACTTTTCTGACTCTCTCCCCCATCCCATTGTGGGGGAGAGTGAGAGAGCGGCTGTGTGGTACTCTAGTTGCCTACTGGGGTTAAACCACATCATCCCTAAAACTGATCCCTTAGCAAAAATTAGCATAGGAATAGTGGTCCAGCTTACGGGTCCTTCTGAAGACAGTGTGTCAAAGTCCATATTCTTACTTCTCAGATGCTGTAATGGCCTGGTGGACTACAGCTGCTTGTTCATCCTTCGTTTCTTCCAGCTTTCCAAACCTCTCACACAGACCATCCTAATTCCCCCAACCTCTGTCTGCTGGGTCTTTCCCATCTCTGAGATGTCTTGTCTTCCTACCATGACTCACACAGCTCATACATATGCAGGAGATGAAAGAGGGTTCCTAGAGACAGACAGCAAAGATCAAGACTTTGAGCTATGCTTTCTTTTTGCCAGTCTTCCTGTTTGTTTTGCTTTCTCATTGACTGGCAAATACAACTGTAGAATGTAATCTGTAATATTACCCAATCTCGGAGCCCCTTCTATCTTTCAGCATAACCCTGTTTGTAGGAGCCATCCATCAGAATGATATTACTTTCAGTCTGTATGTGCACATACAGCTCTTCAGGGTGTGAGGACAGAGTATCAGCTGCCAAATTGTGAGGGTTTATCAATTTCTTATATCAGCTGAAGAACTAGCATAGAGCATCTTGCTTTTCTGGTGAGACTCGGAATATAGTCTGACCAATTCAGAGACCCAGCAGACCAGAGTGTATAGTCCTGAGAAAGGAGCTTTTGAGAGCATCTCTCACATGGCAGAGCAAGTACTGGGATGTTGAGAGCTGGCCCATACTGAGTGTCACCAAATATGCACATGGTCACATCCTGCCCCAATAAGGGCAATCTGAGGAAGGTACAGAAACTCTCCAAGGGGCAGATTGAGAAAAATCTGTCCCCAGGAGTCCTCTAATACTAACAGAGGCTGGACAGGTCTGAAATGTGAGCTGCCGAAGAGGGTCCCCTGTGGAGAGTTGGCCAAGTCACGACAATCACACCAATATGGCTACATGCCGTGCTCACTTTATTAAACAAACAGGTCATAGTTATAACAAACCAACCGCTCACATGACTTTACACACAGGTGATTGGATAAAAGTTTCTGGTCACGCGGGCGTCCGTGTCGCTGATTGGTGGGCATGCTGCAGGTGCCTGATCGGAGTGTGCCGATGAGAGTGTGTTGATTTCGTGGTTCCCAGGACTTGCTCTGCACCTAGCTTCTTGTTTGTGCATAGCTTGTTTTCTTTCTCACGCTGCTTGTTCCAAGGACAATTTAAAGTTGCTCTGCAGCTTCAACTAACAGGCCTGGGTTGTCCAACCCAGACAATGGTAACATATGTCCTCGGTCTTTTAAAAATCCCTCTACAAGCTGCTACAGCCTTTCTGAAAAGAATTTTCTATTGAAATGTTTCACATTCTTGACAGTGTTTAAAGATCCACCTCTTATTCAAATCTTACTATAAGTACAAAACATTTGTGACGAGCGAGGGGAAGCACGCGGCCGACTCAATATGAGTGATAAAGCAAGCTCCGATTTATTACAGCGCGATTATGTCTTATATACAGTTCCAGTTAATTATGCCTACTAGTCATCTGCTGATTGGCTAAGCTCTAAAGGGTTACATTTTCATACATCCTCCTACTTGCGGTTTCTGCAGATAGCTAGCTACATATTTTTTTTCCTCTCTTGTCTACGTGAATTCCTCAAAGTTATCTACAACATTAGGCACAAGGTCAGTGTTTTTCTCAGCTTCCTTATCAGCATGTCTCAGCATAGCTGCAAGGCCTGCTTCAGCTAACTTACGCTAACTTTGTTTCACAAAGATCTTTAAGGGAGTCATGGCCGTGATCACACAGCCATTCTGCAACATTTCCCCCTTTTTCTCTTTGCGCAAGCAAAACTTGTGCAGTTACATGCTTGAGTAATTTTTGAATGCAAGAGAGAGCACAGCTTAAACATATGAGTGCAATGATAACAATTATTACTATAAGCAACACACTTTACAACAGCCCTTTTAAACTACCAGAAGACCGCCCTAATAATAGAGCACCATAGCTTTGTCCATTAATTATCAGAGGTCCTCGGACACGAGTTGCGATTTTTTGTGGTTGGTTGTCAATTAATATTGTATCTACTGCTGTTGCCAGGTCCAGGCTGAGGCTCCTTCGGGTGGCGGGTTGTAACACGGTGTCTGCCGATAAGAGTTGGTCATGTCTCCTGGAGGTGGTGTCGTGAAGGTGACAGGAGTCGCGATTGGGGTCGACGCGCTGCGGCTCCTTGCGCTCGGTTTCTCGTTTCCCGTCTGCCGACAGACATTGGTTCTGTGGGTCCCTCGCTGACAATTTTGGCACCACACTTGACATTGTCGATATCAGTCACAGGTATGTCCTGGCTTCCCGCATCGGTAGCAGGGGAAGTCTCGGCGCGTGGTGGTCGCTGGCTTTGGGGGCGCGGTAGCCCCAGGGGGGTGCAGAGGCGCAAGTGCTGCAAAAGCCTGACTTTGGGCTTGCACTAAATCTCTCCCTACTGCTTGGATTGCTTCCACTAGCAAGGCTTGCTGACCTACTGGCACCCAACTCATTCGCTCTAGCATTGTTTCTACAGAAGAATCTAAGGGCAGGGTTACTAAAATGCCTTTGGTGTAACTGTTACTATTCTCCAGAATACACTGGCACAATAACGGCCCTTTCATAAAGTTAGGTATATCTGGTGGGCTCACTGTGGAGGCCTGACTCATTCACTGTACTACGTAACTGACTTAATATTTTCCAATCAAAGCCTCCCAGGTTCCCTGTCTTTGGTTACCGGCATTTATCTGATACGTTACAGGGAAAGCTTGTGGGGGGTTGACTTGCTCAGCAATATCAAATATTCCCTGAGCAGCTGCTTCTTGTGCTATTTTTTGCCAATTAATGTGCGTAGAGTGCACCAGTTTGTTTACTGTATTTTTTTGTTCCTTTTTTTTTTTTTTTAATTTTGTATTGACTGCCCACTGCTATTTTCTTCCTCAGCAGCACTTTCGTCAGATGTGTCCCCGCCCTCTGGCCCCCCTGAGGCTACTTCGCCGGAGGGGGGGGCGGAGGACACGAAGGCTCTATAGGTGGTACAGTGGGCTCTATAGGTGGTACAGAGAGCACTGTTTGTGATAAAGGGGGTATTGGAATGTAATTTTCACATGGCATAATTTTTCCTGCATTAGGATCTGCGCTTGCAAGTCGGCTTGTTACTGCTGCAGCAAGGCGCTTTTCTGCTTGATATCTTTTTATACAATTAATAACTTCATGCCCTGATTTCATCAATCTTTTTGCTGCCTTATCATCATCTATTACTGAATCCCATAAACAATCCCCATAATTACGCCATTCTTCTACTTCAAACATATGCTCAGGATCTGCAAAATATCCTTTTGCTTTACCTAATACAATTAACCCGGCCAGATCTTTTAAAGGGCCTACTCCCCCGCTTTTCTAAAAAGCATTGTAAAAGTGCTAGCGCTACCTCTTTTTCCATTGCGCACTCGTTAAAGTCCTCTTTGTTGCAGCCTTTTCCCTTGGGTAGCAGCTCACGGACGGCGAACCCCTTCTTGAATTATCCTGGGCTCAAGCATGGATCGGGTACGATGCCAGCATCAGCCGATCTTCTGCTCTCTGGTCGCTGCTACCAGTGCTTCTCCGTCCTCGCTGTCCGGTGAAGAACAAGGTTAGGGGTCCCTTGTTCGGGCACCACTTGCGACGAGCGAGGGGAAGCATGCGGCCAACTCAATGTGAGTGATAAAGCAAGCTTCGATTTATTACGGCGCGATTATGTCTTATATACAGTTCCAGTTAATTATGCCTACTAGTCATCTGCTGATTGGCTAAGCTCTAAAGGGTTACATTTTCATACGTCCTCCTACTTGCGGTTTCTGCGGATAGCTAGCTACATATTTTTTTTTCCTCTCTTGTCTACGCGAATTCCTCAAAGTTATTTACAACATTAGGCACAAGGTCAGTGTTTTTCTCAGCTTCCTTATCAGCATGTCTCAGCATAGCTGCAAGGCCTGCTTCAGCTAACTTACGCTAACTTTGTTTCACAAAGATCTTTAAGGGAGTCATGGCCGTGATCACACAGCCATTCTGCAACACATTTGTGTTTGAAAATTGTCCCTCTTCTAAAGGGCAGTATCCAATATGCATGGCTGCAGCAAAGGCACACTGATGAGAAAAGTTCTTAAAAATCGGATCATCTAGGATCTGACAACCCATTGAGCTCTCAACTGCATGGTGGGCAGTTTTTCACTTCAATGTATGCAATTAACATTAACCTAATTCACTACATTTTTGTAGAACTCTATTTTAGCAAAATGTCTTGTGAGAGCTAGAGATTTTCATGTTCAGTTCGATATGAATTTGCTCATGACTGTCAAGGATTAATTTATTTTAGGATTTATCCAAACCACTAGGCTATGTTCATTTGCAAAATATGATTATTTTACTTATTTCTCTCCTTTTGCAGAGAATGATGACTAAATAAATATTAAAAAAATAAACACAGCTTCACTTTTGAGATGTTTTCCTAGCTGTTGATTGTGCAGAGGCAGGGAAAACAGAAAAAAGGGGGAGAAGTAAGATAAAAGGGAGGGGAAGGCTGTGGAGAGAAAGTACATTTAGCTCTAATTTGTATGACTTAACTGCTGTAAAAGGAAAATTGTGCAAATTTCAAATGTGAGGCAGAATTAATTTCTGTTGATGCTCTACTAATCTTTGTAGAGTGCTGCCATAAAGGGCTTTAGCCTAATATTATATACTGGGAAAATGGGGAGCTTGTTCTTCCACAGAGAAATACGTGAAAAGATCCCATCATTGCACTGTTAAGCCTTGTTTCTTGGGAGCCATAAATCCAGTTGTTATAATGGTTAAAAGGTAAAACACTGTGTAGGCAAATGCCCTGCACCATGTGGATGTGTATGTCCATGGCTATCCCCCTGCACCCCAAGCACCCAAGCTGGTCTCCCTGGGGCGAAGAGGCACACATGCAAGCTGAGATAATGCAGCAGTGCCCAGGAGCATCCCTCCCTGCTTGAGCAAGCAGGTCGGCAGGCCACCAGGAGCAACCCTGACCTGTACTGCTGCCTTGGCAAACTAGATGAATACAACTGTGCTATGAGCATGGCTTGGGAGGACAGGGCTGTGCTCCTGGACCAGCAACACCTCTCAGCATGTGGAGGAGTTGTGGTCACCAGGGTGGGAGCTGATGCTTCTAACAGGCCTTTGCCTACCACAGTCTATCAGCAGCTGCATACTGCTGCAGTATTAGCATGCTCTGGCTCCCCAGCTAGCTTGCTGAAAGGTCACCACAGATCCCAGCAAGGACATTCCCTCCATCTGTGCCTTTCTGAGTGTGAAGGTGATGTGTTGTGAACCAAAGACTGAAGAACATATTCAGCTGATAACTTTTGCTTGCAGATACTCAGTTTGTCATTGTGTTATGTATGCTTTGTTAAAAGCCTTGAATTTAAAGCCACATATTAAGAATTGTAGAGGAATGAAGGCAGTGGGTTGATTGACATTGATAATATACAGCTGTGGCCTTGCTTCAAAGGCAGTAGATTGATTGACATGGATGATGTGCAGCTGTAGCTTGTTCCTGCAGAATGGTTAAATAGCTCTGAGGAGGATAGGAAAGGGGTCCCTGGATGTAGAAGGCCCCTGGAGGAAGAGAAGAGAAGGGAGAGCTGGGTGAAGCAGGGAGGAGGAGCTTGAAGAAGGAAAAACCTAGCATAGCAGAGAGAAGGAGCAGTGTGGTTTGCCCCCTGGAGGATGGGGAAACAGTTTGGACAGTTGAATCTGACAAACAGTAAAGCCTTGTTGGAGCTTGCTAGCTTGCCTGTGCTGTGGCAATTGGTGCCTTGTGTGGGGCACACTGATTTGGATATTTGAAGGTTTGAGTGGTGATGACGGTGCCCAATGTAGTTGAGATGAGTGGGGAGAACCTGTAACCCAGATCATGTAACAGACGTGGTGAGCTGTTGATGACTAATTGATAGGGGTTTGTTGCAATATTTGCTGTCCACCGTAATGCAAACTAACTATTGGCGCCCAATGTAGCTGGGGACTAATTGATATGGGTGCACAAATTTCAGCAGAGGAAAACTCTATTAATAATATTTGTTAACATATTTGATAAGAGGCATAAAGTACAACAAGACAGCAATAAGAACTTTGCTGGTGTGGTGTAAAATGAATTATGTGCTAGTTACACCAAAAAATGTCTCCAGTGTTCAGAAATGACAAAATGCTGGAGAGCTACTTTTTGAGACTGCCGCGAGGAGGGATAAAATTGCAACAGTATCACTAACAACATGGAGATTGGTCTTAAATTTACTAGAACAATTAAAAGTAGATGGGGAGACAAATTCTATATTTACTATGCTTATGGATATATTTGAAAGAAGAGGTGTAAAGTATGATGAGACAGCAATAAGAATTCTGTTAGTGTGGTGAAAGAAGTATGATTTGCCAGTTAAGATGAAAAAGGTCTTCAACATTCAGATGTGGCAAAGTGCTGGGAAGTTACTTTTTGAGGCTACCTTGAGGGGAGACAAAATTGCTATAGTGTTGTTAACCATGTGGAGATCGATCTTAGATTCACTAGAACAATTAAAAGCAGACAGGGAGGCAAACCCTATATTAACAATGCTTATAGGTATATTTGAAAGTAGAGGCGTAAAGTATGAGATGGCAATAAGAACTCTGCTGGTGTGGTGTAAAAAGGATCTTTTATTAGTTATGCCAAAAAATGTCTCCACTGTTTAGACATGGCAAAGCGCTGGAACATTACTTTTTGAGGCTGCCTTGAGAGGGGACAAAATTGCTACAGCGTTATTGACAATGTGGAGATTGGTCTTAGATTTACTAGAACAATCAAAAGCAGACAGGGAGAAAAAGGCTGCAGTTGAAGCATCAACATCCCCAGTTGCAGGTATGATTCTTGATAAGGTACCTTCAGTGCTGCCAGATTCTTTGCCATTGCCTGATTCACGCAATCGGGGCCGATGGGAGGAGTGGAGCAGCACTGGGTTGAGTGGGCAGAGTCTGTTCCCTTCTGGGCGGCAGGGTGATCCAATCATTGTCCCATTGCCTGACTGTGGTCCTAAGCCACCTGTGATAGATTTATTGGAGGAGACCTCGGGTTATGTTCAGCAAGTTACAGCGTTGGGACCGGATCCTGCCAAATTCTGGAGAAGGATGTGGGAGCATGTGCTCGTGGAAGGGGATATCAATGCTGCAACTGCCATGGGGGGTGGGGTGTTAGCCTGCCTGGTGCTTCAAAAGAATGGTAATGCTCCCCCCGAGTGGGAGCCTTTCAACTGAGGAGTGATAAAAGAGTTAAGAGCAACCTGTATGCAGCACGGATTAGGCTTGCCTTATGCTCAATCATTGTTATGCAGTATTTTCACAGTAGGGCTTACTGCTCATGATTGCCATGCAATTGTGCAAATTATATTGATCCCTATGCAAATGTTACTTCTTGAGTCAAATTGGAGGTGCTTGGAAAATGAGCAATTGTTGACGAATTTAGAATACCCCTGGGATGATCCACGTTTTGGGGCAGGGGTTCCCCAATTGATGGGGGAGGCTCTGGTTGATTCTCCTCTGTTACAAACTCACCTACATCCTCTAGTCCTGCAGCAGGGAAAAGAGTTAGCTCTCCAAGCTTTATTGCAGATCCCAGATCATGGTGCTCCACAACAATCATGGACCACGATAAAACAAGGCCCAAATTAGGGGTATGTGTTGTTCCTGGATAGGTTGAGAGACTCCTTGGACAAGCAAATACAGAATGGGGCAGCTAAGGAAGCATTGTTATTCCAACTAGCTAAGGACAATGTGAGTGAGGATTGTAGGAAGGTGGTTGCAGGTATGGCAAATCACAATCCCATCTTAATAGAATTAATGGATGCGTGTGGGAAAGTAGGAACCACTGCCTTCCAAATGGAGCATCTGGCAAAAACCTTTGCTGCTGCAGTGCAGGGCAAGGCCTCAAGGACAAGAGTCCAAGTACTGTTAGCCTGATGAATAGAGACATGTTAGAACTTGTAGGGCACAAGCCCTGGGAACAAAGGAGCAAGCTAACTGCAGACTCTTGAGCTGTTGCAGTTGAGATGGCAACCAGATGGACAAAGAGGAACAAGTAGCCAGATAAGGGAAAGGATAGTGCCAATAAGGAACTTTATTAATAAAAGTCACGTAGGAAGAAACCCCCTAATCTTAGAATAGAAATTGTTGCTATGACAAGGTAAACTAATCAGTTCCTATTGTTTTAATGGTGTGCCTTAAATGTCAACCAATCGGTGCTTTTTATGCTTAAGATTTAACCAATCAGTGTGTAATATGTAGAAGATAGAAACATATATAATTGTAAGAAAATCACTAATAAACGGACAACTTGCTTGCATCAAGCTGCGTCCTGTCTCTTCATTTGCCGCACTGCAGTCAGGGTCATCTGTCGTTGTTACAAATGTAGGAAAAAAGGTCACCTAAAGAAGGACTGTCCAAAAAGATCGAGGCTGGGAAGGGCTGATGGCTCTGGTTTGGTATGCCATCGATGTAACAAACGAAGTCATTTTGCAACATACTGTAGATCTAAATTTAACACTCAAGGACAGTTACTTGCAGGTGGCAACAGAAAGCAGGGAAATGGGGGGGGGGGGGGGGGGGGGACGGACCACATGATGATACAAATGAATCCTCCACAACAATTCCAGGCTTATGCAGCCAACTTGCAGCCTGAACTTCAGGGAGTACCGCATTGGATGTTACCACAGCAACTGCCATCACAATAGAGGATAATAAGGTACATAAGGTCCCACTGAATGCTGTGGGACCCATCAGCAATAAATTGAGTGCGCTGTTGCTTGGACGTTCTAGTGTAACTTCACAAGGTTTGTTTTACTAGGAGTTACTGATGCTGATTATATGGGTCAGATTCAAGCAATGGTGTGCCCCCCCCCCCCCCCCCGTCAATTTCTAGTCAATTCCTGAAGGTAGCAGAGTTGCACAATTAATTCCTTTCTGGGCGCGAGTTAATTATGCTCATGACAAAGTCCAGGGCAAAAAAGGGTTTGATTCAACAGGAACACCATGAAGTTTCTGGACCCAGAGCATACAAAATGCTCAACCAACTCTAATCTGTAAAATCGCCTTTGCCAAAGGGACCCCTTCTGCAATGCAGGTGACTAGAATGATTGACGCAGGAGCAGATGTAACTATTATATTTGTGGGTATCTGGCTTTGCTCTTGGCCTGTCTGTTCAGCAGGTTCCATATTGGTGGGAGTGGGTGGTGTGACACAGAGCGCCCAGAGTTGGTTTATGGTGCAAGTTTGAAACCCTGAGGGCCAGACAGCAACAATCTGTCCCTACATGCTTGATGTCCCTCTGAATTTGTGGGGATGGGATGTTTTGGGACAATGGGGAGTTATTATTGGTACCCAGAAGGATTTTTAATAGGGGCCACTGTGATGGAGGGTGTACAAAGACCTACTCTGCCTTTGACTTGGAAGACAGATACCCCCATTTGGGTGGAACAGTGGCCCCTTCCTGAGGAAAAATATGTAGCCCTCCAACAATTAGTCAAAGAACAATTAGCACAAGGACACCTGGAACATTCCCATAGTCCTTGGAATACCCCTGTGTTTGTGCCAGAAAAGAAATCAGGCAAATGGCGCTTGTTACAAGATTTAAGGAAAGTAAATGGTGTAATGGAGGGAATGGGAGCCCTGCAATCGGGCATGCCTTCCCTGATAATGATCCTGTGAATCTAGGACATTTTGGTAATGGATGTAAAAGATTGTTTTTTTCACTATTCCCTTACATGAAGCTGATAAATGTAAATTTACTTTTTCAATACCTAGCAGAAAAAATATGACTCCTTGTAAGAAACACCAATGGATGGTGTTGCCGCAGGGTATGAAAACCAGTCCTCCTATATGTCAGTGGTATGTAGCAAAGGCATTGTCACCTGTATGGGAACAATTTCCACAAGTATATTGTTATCATTATATGGATGATATTCTTGTATCAGCTGCAAATAAAGCTGAACTTCAGCAAGTGTATCCAGTTTTGCAGCAGTCGTTGGCCACCTTTGGGCTATGTGTAGCACCAGTAAAGATTCAACAACAAGCCCCGTGGAAATACTTGGGAGTTAAGGTGCTAGATCAAACGCTTGAGCCACAGTCTATCCAGCTCAGAGTAAATGTCAGAACCCTAAATGATTTGCAGAAATTATTAGGGACCATAAATTGGGTAAGGCCATACTTGGGCCTTAAACAGACCAATTGAAACCACCCTTTGATCTGTTGAAGGGTGACACTGATTTAATGTCTCCCCAATCACTAACTAAGGAAGCCAGCTTAGCCCTAGAGTGGGTGGCCAATGGTCTGCAACAAAAAAGGGTACGCCATGTAGATTTAGAAACTCCGAGAAATTTATATGTTGTCATTGCTAACTATCATCCTATGGGATTGTTGGGCCAATGGAATGAGTGCTGGCAAGATCCGCTACATGTCTTGGAATGGTTATTTTTATCCGTACAACCACGGAAGACAGTAAGCACTCGGTTTGAACTAGTATCAAAAATCATCACCAAAGGATGTACACAGTGTGTTCAGCTCATGGGCCAAGATTCCAATCACCTGATAATTCCCATTGAATGTGATTATGTAAGCTGGTGTGACGAGCGAGGGAAAGCAAGCAGCCGACTCAATGTGAGTGATAAAGCAAGCTTTGATTTATTGCGGCGCGATTATGTCTTATATACAGTTCCAGTTAATTATGCCTACTAATCATCTGCTGATTGGCTAAGCTCTAAAGGGTTACACTTTCATACGTCCTCCTATTTGCGGTTTCTGCGGATAGCTAGCTACATATATTTTTCTTTTTTTCCTCTCTTGTCTACGCGAATTCCTCAAAGTTATTTACAACATTAGGCACAAGGTCAGCATGACCTTATCTCTCTTCCCTTATTAGCAAGCCTGGTAATTTTCCATTTCTAGCAAGTCTGGTAATTTCTCGCTGCGGCCTAGCTTGGTTCACTCCAGCTTATGTCAAAAGCTGTATCACACAGTCCTTCTATGGAACCGTGGCCGTTCTCTTTCATCCATTCTGCAACAATTCCCCCTTTTTCTTTTTGGACAAGGAAAACTGGTCCAGTTACACGCTCAAATAATTTTCGAATACAAGAGAGAGCACAGCTTAAACATATAAATCCAATGATAACAATTATTACTATAAGCAACACACTTTGCAACAGTCTTTTTAACCAGCCTCCTATCCCAAGCCAATTTGTTAAGCTTTCAAGGCCAAAAAATCCAACATCTTGTTGAATTTTTTGAGAATGTTCCATCAATTGTTTGATTTCTTTATGTATGGAGCTTGAATTATCTTCAAGGTCCATACAACACATGCCTTCAAAATCTTCACAGCCATGTCCATGTGCTAATAGTAAAAAGTCAATGGCCATGCGGTTTTGCAAAACAGCATGTTGAACAGTAGTTAAACTATCAGCTAGGTCTGATAAAACTCTGCTGCTGAGGTTGGCTTGTTTAACCACCCAACAAGACAGCGTTTCTAAATTTTTGTGGGCCCGAGCAGCGGCGGCACCTGGGATAAATAACGAAGCAAAAAATACCTCCCATTTGTTCCAAAGTTGAACGTTATCATCACAGGTGTTACCAAGGATCTGGGAAGTGTCTCTTCTCCATCTCACTGGATTTGATTTGTTAGGATGAATATGTGGTAAGGCTAAACTCAGACGACCGATGGTACATGGACCACCTACAGGCATTGAGGGTATTCCATTCCATGCTCTATTACCACAAATAAAAAACAAACCAGGGGGTAATTTCCTAGGATATAATACTCCAGGTGCAGGATTAGACAAATTTCGACTGGTATGGTTACACCAAACACTCCAATTAAACTGATTCTTAATTGGATATACGGGAGTGATAGCAGTTGTACTACAAGGCATGTTAGAGGCTTCACCAGCACAAGGGTACCGGGAAGAATTCAAATATACACAGTAAGAGGCATTTAGTGAATCGACTAGTTCGATTTCTTGAGGGCTAGGACCAATAGGGAGTTTGTCATCCCAGTTATCAAATTTTTCAAAAAAGCTGCTCATATTATTACCTCGAGCCAATATGGTAACTTTTGGCATCTGGTTAAGAGACTGGTTAAGGGCGATCCAATCTGAGTCATTTAACGGCACACCTACTAAACAAGTTAAAAAGGGTACGCTAGGGGTTGACAAACTTGCACAAAACGTGGTTGTGTTAACAGCTCTACTTAAAGTTACCCATACATTTTCTCGCAAATCAAACAATGATTTAGGCACAAAAGCTACAACTACGACAACAAAATTAATTAACACAACAATTCTCAACATTATGCTTAAAATATAGCTAAAACAATATTAATAAATCAATCACGAGTTGACATTGGTTACTGGAGCATCAGTCACTGCTGCTTTGGTCCATTTTGCTGGGATCCACTGCGGCCCTGTGGGGGTAAGTACACACATATAACCTCTTCCAGCATACTTTACTTCTGCTGGCCCTTTCCACAAACCAGTTGAAGGATCCCTATACATAACAAACATTGGAACATCATCTTTACATGTTTTAAGATACCCATGTAACCATGCAGGTGATTCTTGCTGTTCTGCAAATATACATAGATGATTCAACACAAAAAGAACTTTAGCAAGTCTCTCTTGTACATCTGTAATCTTCTCAAACTTTTGTAAATATTGCTTTAATGTCTGATGTGTTCTTTCAATGATTGCTTGTCCCGTGGGAGAGTGAGAAATACCTGTAATATGTCGCACTCCCCATGCTTGACAAAAACGTCTCATTTTTTCACCGACATAAGCAGGGCCATTATCAGTCTTTATTGTCTGTGGCACTCCCATGACAGCAAAACAACTTGTTAAATGCCGTATTACATGGAGTGCTTGTTCCCCTGTTTGTGCTGTAGCCCATACAAATTTACTATATGTATCAATTGTAACGTGTACATATTTTAATCTGCCAAATTCAGCAACGTGAGTGACATCCATTTGCCACAACTCTCTGGCTTTAAGTCCTCTGGGGTTCACTCCGATACCTAGTCCCGGTCCATGATGACTGCACGTAGGACAAGCTCGTACAATTCCTCTAGCTTCTTCCATTGTAATGTCAAATTGTCGATGCAGTCCCCGTGCGTTTTGGTGAAATGTGTTGTGTGATTCTCGTGCTTTAACAAACTCGCTTAGTGGAGCTGCTACAGACACGAGCTGGTCAGCACGCGCATTCCCTTCCCCCAAACCTTCAGACCATTTATGACTTCTAATATGTATAACGCAGTAGGGTTGCGTGCGCTGCTGTATTGCTGACAACAGTTGCCTAAGGAGTTCAAACAGCCGTTGACTTTGCACTTCTTTAAGGCGAGCATCTTCAATTCGGCTTATGATTCCAGCAACATACATCGAGTCCGTTACAATGTTTAACCTCGCATGTATCCATTGGGTACATACCCATACAACAGCAGCTAGCTCTAAAGTTTGTAACGAATCTCCTGCTTTCGCAGGAAGGGTTTGGTGGTGCCATTGATTGTTCTCGTGCCATGTTGCTGCTGCTTTTCTTGAGCGTTTCCCTGCATCCGTATAAACTGTGATAGCATCCGCTAAGGGTCGCTCACTTCGTTTCGGACGCTTTAACCAGTCATAATTACTAATCCATTTTAATATAGGTGCTTTTAAAGGCTCAACTTTAATCTCCAGAGCTTCACTTAATAAACTTAATTGTAAAGCTGATGAATTCTGCAACCACCACTCCAAGTCTTCTCTGCGTATTGGTAGATACACAACATTTGGCTCCATTCCGGTAATTTGTAAAATTTGCGTTCTTCCTTTTCGAATGATTTCTGCCAAATTTTGCGTTTTTTCTTGGATGGTAGTCTTTGGTTGCATTTTGGTAAAGATCCACTCTAATACTCTCACAGTCTCCCCCTTATTCTTTTTGCACTGTGTAAGTGCACCAATAAAGTGTGAGGGACCGTTTAACACAGTGAGGTCTACAGGAAGATTAGGGTCAATTCGATCCACTGCACGCTCTACAACCCGCTCACTGAGTTGCTGAATCATAACTTGTTGATCCTTAGAAACAATAACAGGATTAGATGGATCTGTTCCTTTTAATAAAGGTCGTAACACGTCTAGTTCATCATTGGTGATGCCTGCTACTGGGCGTAGCCATTGGAGGCCACCTAATAACTTTTGAGCATCATTGAGGGTATGCAGATCTTTACAAATGGTTAATTTTTGTGGACTCACTTGTGACTGAGTAATATTCCAGCCAAGATATTTCCATGCGGGTGAACGCTGGACCTTTTCAGTTGCTATGACGAGATTTTGCGTCTCTAACTGTCGTTGTAAAAAGGTCTCCTGTTGTTCAGTGAAAGGCTGTTTTTGGGCAAATAGAATATCATCCATATAATGGTAAATAATAACATGAGGCCATGCTTTTCGAATAGGTTGGAGAGCAGCATCAACAAATAGCTGACACAGGGTAGGGCTATTTTTCATGCCTTGTGGTAACACAGTCCATTCAAATCGCTGGTCAGGTCCCTCTCTGTTAACCGATGGCAATGTAAATGCAAATCGTTGAGTGTCATTGGGGTGTAGCTGAATTGTAAAAAAGCAGTCTTTTAAGTCAATTATTAATAAATGCCATTTGGTGGGCAACATAGCAGGATTAGGAAGACCCGGTTGTAAGGCTCCCATTGCTTGCATTTGTTGATTCACTGCTCGTAGATCATGTAAAAGCCGATATTTTCCTGATTTTTTCTGGATTACAAATATCGGTGCATTCCAAGGACTGGTTGACGGTTTAAGATGACCTTGTGTTAACTGGTCTTGAACTAGCAAATGTGCTTGTTGCAGACTTTCCTTTTTCAACGGCCACTGTCCGATCCAAACAGGCTCTTCTGTTAGCCATTTCAAAGGAATCGGGAAAGTCCATTTGACAGTGACCGTTCCTAAAAAGGTGAATTTGTGGCAAGTTGTGGATAACTGGCTAGCTGAAAAGGGTCACATAGACATAGTCCAGCTGGCTGGACAAAAATGCACATCGCTCTTAGCTTATCTGAAGTAAAGCAAAATACACTGTCTTTGGCTGTCCTTGTTACACAGTAACAGGAAGATTTTGGTGGGAAAAGAATGTTGCAGGTGGGAACAGATAACTACAGAAGAGAAACTAGGGGCGGGCTTGGTACTTAGGCAACTAACCAATAATGAGCTTAACTTTTGTAATATGTATGAGCTAATTATAAGAAGGCATAAAAGGTGACTGTAAGAGACAATAAAGGAAGTCTGCTGATCACTCATATTGAGTGACTGTGTCTTCCCTCCGTCGCAACAGTAAGTATTACTCCTAATTGATTCAACACATCTCTTCCGATGAGTGCATTCACTCCACTAGGTAAGGGCATAACAGTAACATGTAGTATCGCTGTTTTTCCATCTATGATGATTTGTATTCTTTGTTGACTGCGCTGAACAGGCGCTATTCCCCCTACTCCTTCAACTCCTCCAGGGACGTGTTGCAGTGGCCAATAAGGCGGCCACTGACCACGCACGATGATTGTGATATCGGCACCAGTGTCCAAAAGTGCAGTCATGTGTTTTTTATCAGTCCCATGTACAAGAATAATTTGGGCGAGTGGTCATTGATTCATAGGTACAGTTAACATCGCTAAGCCTCCTGTGGATCCAAAACCATCTGTCCCGCGATCGTGATTGGAGATTGCAGACATTTGGTGAGTTAAGTGTTGGAGTGGTATTAATTGAGCAATGCGACTACCTTTAGGAATATATATAGGCGGAAAAATTGTTTGAACAATTATAAAAAATTCTCCTTTATAGTCACAATCAATAAGTCCTGGTAAAACAAAGAGTCCCTTGAGGCCACTGGAAGAACAACCCAGCAGCAAAGCTCCATGAAGTTGTCCGTTTATCATTATAGGTCCTTTGATTCCTGTGGCAACTTTCTGTGGACGATTATCAAGTAGAGTAATATCTATTGCTGTTGCCAGATCCAATCCGAGGCTCCCTCGGGTTGCCGGTCGTAAATTTGTGGCTGGTTGAAGGCGGGAGGTGTTGGTTGTTGGTTGGGGAGCTGGTTGGGGACAGTCATCGGCATGCAGGTTGCTGGAGCCGCTATTGGGGTCGGCGCGCCGCGACTCCTGGCGCTCCGTTTCCCGAACGCCGGCAAGCTGCGGTATTATGATTATTCATTTGACAGTTTTGGCACCATACTTGGCGTTCTTGACACTGCCGGCGCGTATGACCCGAACGTCCACAACGAAAACATGTATAGTCCCTTCGATGGTGTATTTTGTCTCGATGTTCATCCGGAGGTTTCAGTGGAGCGAGGGCTGCAAATGCTTGCTGCTGAGCCTTAACTAAATTGTCCCCTACCTCTCTAAGCGCTTCAACTAACAGAGCTTGGGGTCCTACAGGAACTCTGCTCATTCGCTCTAACATGGTTTCAATAGAGGCATCCAGAGGAAGAGTAACTAAAATGCCTTTTGTATAAGAGTTACAATTTTCCAGCACACATTGTCTTAACAAAGGTCCTTTCATAAACTCAGCCATATCTGCACGATTAATAGCATCTGTAACCCTATCTACAAAAGAGGCAAAAGATTCATCCCTTCCTTGTTTGACTGACATATATGAGGGCGTAGCTGGTGTAGTTTTGACTTTTTGTAAGGCTTCTCGTGCTAGCCTCATAGACTCTAATAAGACATCTGGGCCAGATTGCATCTGCATTTCTACAGAAGCAAAGGGCCCGGTTCCCATCAATTGTTCTACTGTTAAACCCGCTAAACGATCATTCGGTGCGCGAGGCATATGTACAGATAGTTCACAAAGTTTCTGCCAATGGGCTTGCCATAACAACTGTTGTGATTGTTTCAAAATGAGTCTCATTATATTTTTAATGTCTTCTGGACAAAGCATTCCGCTACTCCAAATATAGTTTAACATTTGCCTTGCAGGTTCGCCATGTAAACCTGACTCATTAACTGTGCTCCGTAACCGATTTAATATTTTCCAGTCTAAAGTATGATGTTCTCCTGTCATTACTCCTGCATTATCAACAGTGTAAATTACTGGATAGGCTTGATGATTAATTTGAGCTACGACATCAAAGTCTTTTTGTTCCATCACTTCTTGGACTATTTTGTCCCAACCGACTCGAATTAGTCGTGGCTGCGGGTGAAGGCAAGGCGGTTTAAAAGTTTTATTAGCTGAATCAGTTTTTAACTTCCCATCGTCTGCCCTCTCATTTTTGTCACTTGTCTCCTCCTCAGTTTCACTTTCTTGTGATTCTCCCTGCACCTCCTCTTGAGGTGGTGCCGAGGGACAAGCTTTTTCCTCCGGAGGAGGAGGGGGAGGAGGATGGTCTGAGGGTCGGCAAACAACAGGAACAGGGATTCCCGAGGCAGGGGGGGTAAAATAATCACCTCCTGCCATAAGACGCCCAGCAGCCGGGTCAGACCGTTCGAGTCGGCTGGAAGCAGCTGCTGCCATTTGTTTTTCAACGTTATATCTTTTTAAACAATTAATAACTTCTCTCCAAGGTTTCATTAATTTCTTAGCAGCTTTATCATCATCTATTACTGAATCCCATAAACAATCCCCATAATTACGCCATTCTTCTACTTCAAACATATGCTCAGGATCTGCAAAATATCCTTTTGCTTTACCTAATACAATTAACCCGGCCAGATCTTTTAAAGGGCCTACTCCCCGCTTTTCTAAAAAGCATTGTAAAAGTGCTAGCGCTACCTCTTTTTCCATTGTGCACTCGTTAAAGTCCTCTTTGTTGCAGCCTTTTCCCTTGGGTAGCAGCTCACGGACGGCGAACCCCTTCTTGAATTATCCTGGGCTCAAGCACGGATCGGGTACGATGCCAGCATCAGCCGATCTTCTGCTCTCTGGTCGCTGCTACCAGTGCTTCTCCGTCCTCGCTGTCCGGTGAAGAACAAGGTTAGGGGTCCCTTGTTCGGGCGCCACTTTGACGAGCGAGGGAAAGCAAGCAGCCGACTCAATGTGAGTGATAAAGCAAGCTTCGATTTATTACGGCGCGATTATGTCTTATATACAGTTCCAGTTAATTATGCCTACTAATCATCTGCTGATTGGCTAAGCTCTAAAGGGTTACACTTTCATACGTCCTCCTATTTGCGGTTTCTGCGGATAGCTAGCTACATATATTTTTCTTTTTTTCCTCTCTTGTCTACGCGAATTCCTCAAAGTTATTTACAACATTAGGCACAAGGTCAGCATGACCTTATCTCTCTTCCCTTTTTAGCAAGCCTGGTAATTTTCCATTTTTAGCAAGTCTGGTAATTTCTCGCTGCGGCCTAGCTTGGTTCACTCCAGCTTATGTCAAAAGCTGTATCACACAGTCCTTCTATGGAACCGTGGCCGTTCTCTTTCATCCATTCTGCAACACTGGTGTTTGGCAAACAGTTTACCATTTCAGTTGGCTCTGGAAGGATTCAAGGGACAAATATCCTATCATCTTCCCAGTCATAAATTGTTACAAACTTATTTGGACATACAAATACTTCAAAAGCTGCTGGCAGCAGATACCCCAGTGCAAGGCCCTATGGTCTTTACAGATGGTTCTGGGATATCGAGAAAGGCAGTGGTCGCTTGGTATGATGGGAAGCGACACCAGGAATTGATACACTTGACACAGGGATCACTTCAATTGGTTGATTTTGGGAGAAGGGTTTGCCGGAGTCAAGAAATTACTCAATATGAGTTATGCATCTTGCTCAACTTTATTAGTTTCTAACACTACTTATATAGACTTGATACACATGCATATTCCCAAAGCAAAAATATAATTGGTTATTAGCCCCTAAGCACGTGCTGTTCTCACACCCCTAATTTTCATGACTAAAATAAGCATTCTATCCATGTAGTTATTTGCGTTGCTATGCTTCAGCCTTGCGGTTTGCTACTCCCTATATTCCCATACCACTCCCTATCTCTCTTGGCCTTGCACCTGCCTTTCCAACAGCTGCAGCTTGTTACAGCCATGGTCTGTTAGCACAACAAAGTTACTTGGTCTCAGGATTCAAGAATAGATCAAGGCTATTTTCTTGTTAACTTCAGCACAACTCTAATTCCAGGCCTATTCTAATACCAGGCCTGGATGGTGCAGATCTTTACGGATTCTATGGCCACGCTTCTGCAGCCATTCTTCTACAGGTTGAACTCAGTGCTGTCATTGTTTCCTTTAAAAAGTTTTCTTGATGTGCTGTAAACATTGTTACAGACTCTGCTTATGTTGCAGATGTAGTGTGATGCATTGACTGTGCGCTGCTTAAGGAGGTAAATTCAGAATGACTATTTTTTTATTAAAAACATTATGGGTAATAGTGAGCCAATGTACACATAGATTCTGCACATCCACAGTCACACTGGATTGCCACGATTCATCTGTGAAGGAAATGCCTGTGCTGATGCTCTTGCAGCTCCCGCTTGGAATCCTCTGGTGCTAGATCTGATGCAACAGGCCTTCATGTCTCATCATTTTTTTTCGTTGGTGGACTCGGGCATTGGTCGGTCAATTTAAAATATCTTTTGCGGATGCAAAATCCATCATCACCACTTGTCCAGACTGTCAGCGATTGGGTCCCGGACTGATGTTTCCAGGAGGGGTCAATCTATGTGGATATCAGTCCTTGCATCTGTGGCAAACTGATGTCACACATGTGCCGCCTTTTGGTTGTTTACAGTATGTTCATGTCTCCATTGATACCTTCTCAAAAGTTGTGTGGGCATCAGCCCATACTGGGGAGAAGGCTCCGGGTGCCATTTCACATATTTGACAGGCTTGGGCTGCTCTGGGGGTTCCAAAGCGTCTCAAGACAGACAATGGTTCAGCATATTCATCTGCGTGCATGGCCAAGTTCCTTGCCTCTTGGGGGGTGGAACATGTTACTGGCATTCCCGGACTGGCCAAGCCATTGTGGAAGGTGATCATAATACTTTAAAGCTACTTCTTGAAAAACAAAAAGGGGGAATGTGTTCTGAGACTCTGTGTGCTCGTCTATGGAAAGCTGTGTATACATTGAATCATTTGACTGTGCTGGCTAGGAAAGAGTGTCCTGTGATTATCTCCCATTTTTTATCTTTGCAGGGAGATGATCCTCCTATCCAAGCAAAGGTCTTAATGTGAGACCTACAGACAGGAAAATGGACAGGCCTGTGGGATTTAATTACCTGGGGATGAGGGTATGCTTGTGTCTCCACAGATGCAGGGCTGCGGTGGCTTCCCACTAGGTGTGTTAAGCCTGTTTTAGATCCTAGAATTGATAAGAGGACATCAGATACCGGCTGTTCCACAGAACCCTTGAGAAGGGGAGTCACAATGTCTGGGTGACCCTGATGCAGAGCCTGAATCAGGTGCAGCTTTGTGCCTTCTTAACTCTGCATGAACAGCCTTTCCACATATCCTGCCAAGGGCCCTGCAACAGATGATAGACATGGCTCTTTTTGATTAAAAACAAAAAGGGGGAATTGTACAGGAATTAAGACAGTGGGTTGATTAACATTGATAATATACAGCTGTGGCCTTGCTTCAAAGGCAGTAGATTGATTGACATGGATGATGTGCAGCTGTAGCTTGTTCCTGAAGAATGGTTAAATAGCTCTGAGGAGGATGGGAAAGGGGTCCCTGGAGGAAGAAAAGAGAGGGGAGAGCTGGGTGAAGCAGGAAGGAGGAGCTTAGAGAAAGAAAACTTCAATGTATCAGAGAGAAGGAGCAGTGTGGTTTGTCCTCTGGAGGATGGGGAAACAGTTTGGACAGTAGAATCTGACAAACAGTAAAGCCTTGTTGGAACTTGCTAGCTTGCCTGTGCTGTGGCAATTGGTGCCCTCTGTGAGACATGCTGATTTGGACTCCAATTGCAACAAAGAAGTAGCTACAAACCACAGAACTTGACAAGTGGCCTAAATGGTGGAAAAAATGCCACTAGGTTTTGACAAAAAGTTGCAAAATTCAGAAAGTTTTGACCTGTACTACTGACAGAAAAAATATCTGTATTTCTAATGCAACTTTGATGATACCTACGTGGACTTAAAGAACTAGATCCCTGCTTTACAGTGTTTGGAGTGAATCAAAAAATCCTTGTGCAAAGAAGACACATCTCTTTAGGACTTTCTTTACTTTAAAGAGCAAAAGCACCCTGTCCCTGTTGGATTTCTTAGGACTTTCCTGAAGGGTTGCAAAGAAAATAGTTGCAATGAGTTATTGTAAAGTTAAAATTGTTGTATTGCCCACATGCCTGCCTCAGGCCCTGCAGTTTCCTTCAGTTGTTCATGCTTTTGAATAAAGACTGCTGCTTGAAAAATGTGCTATTATTAAGCCCATTTCTTCCCAGTGCAATGACTTCCACAATAACAAGTGGCCCCTTGGCATATGACCTGAACAAACGCCCGTAAGCTTTATACATAAACTTTCAGTCTTCTTTTAACAAAGTTTTCATTAAATGAGATAAGAACAAAAGAAACCATCACCAGTGGAATAAGCAAAGTTTTCAACTAGTGACAACAGAATTATTGCCATGTCTTTTTATTGAAAAAGATTGAGATTCTTTGTGGAAATCTAGACAAGGTCATTTCTTAGATGTAGGCTGGGAAGTAGCAAGTTAAAGAGTTCAAACCAAACCCCATTTGTGTAACAACAAATGTCAGAAGGATTCTGCCTCTTCTTTTGCCCCCCATTCCAGCCTTGTTATAATTCCCTCTTAGATTCAATATGACTAGGGCTTTTCCAAATTTCTAGATTAACAGCACAGCACAAGTTCTTTTTTTTGTACCGCCAGAACTTTTATGTACTATTTCTATTATAAAATGCCATCTTCATGTTTTAGAGTTATACTCTGATATTCATGAAGGGTTCTATAAATGTTTCTCAAAAATTATCTGAGTTCAGTTTTTTAGGTAGTGTAGGGATCGTCCAATTAGCTACTGACAAGGTCCAGTACAGATTCAGCTGCCAGAATTCAATAAGGCAACATTGTCTGAGAATAAACATAGTGGATCTGTAATACTTCCAAATATATATTTTATATTAAATGCAGGGTGATCAAAATGCATTAAAGTACTTGATGCATAATAATATGCCAAAGCTTGTATGTTAAGCTTATTCCTTCGCTTTGTGTAACTGTAAACTACAGGCATGGACCTGGATGAAGATCTGGATATGAAATATTTTCAGACACCAACTCTGAAAACTATGAAAGAGGGATTCACCTCACAGTTAATTAAAATGCCGCAGGAACAGTGATGTGAGTCCTGATTCTGCCTCAAAACCAAAACTCTTACTGGCTTGCAAATGTGATAGGGTCTGCTCTGACCCAGTTTTCAGCCCCTTCCTCTGTTTCTGGCTGTTTCTTTCTAGGTTAATCAGTGCTCTTAAAATGCATGGAGCATTGGAGGATTGTTTTAGCTTTACAGATGTATAAAAAGAGAACATAATCAATTAAAACTGCCATTGTGAATACTTCAGAGGCAGGATGATTCCCTTCAACTGTTTGTCAATGAATGGTGTTATTCAATATGTGCTTGGCTCAGGGGATGACTGAATTGACTGAATGACAAGAGCCAGCAGCCCCTCTCATGGCTTCTCATTTTGTTATTTAGGACAGATTTTCCCCACAGCATTCGACAGAGGGCAAAGGGAAACACACCATTTATGTCACCCTATTAAGTATACAGCTTTGGCAGCCCTGAATCATGCTGTAAACTTTCTCATCCCTGTCTTGGCACTGTGCAACAGAGTAAACATCATAAAGAGCATAAAAAGGAGTTTTCCTGAATTTTCCCTGAACTTCCCTGGCAACAGAAAGCTTTAATAGGGTGAGGGGTTTTCCCGTTAAGAAAGCTTTCCTCCCACCCTTCTTCCTCCTCAGATAAAGTTGGCAAAAACTCAGTTCTTGTGCTTGAGGGAAATGATAAGGGGTCCCTCCAGAAAACTCCATTCAAAAGAGTTAATGCAGCAGCTCACTTGCCTGCTTTGAATCATACTATGTCCATGGTCACTTTTCCGCCCCTTGAATTAATTTTGCTTTGTAGTGTCCAAAATGTTATGGCTCACTCCTACTGTACAGGTTGATGGCAGTGAGCAGGCATCAGGCCAGGTTTTCTACCTTACACCTCAGATGGCCCTTTATATATATTGCTGTGTAAGCATAAACCACTGCTATCCTGGATTGATTGGTATTTTATACCCTGTTGCTTCTAAAAAAACACATACCCTCCTTTAAAAGATTCAAGAGTGCTTCCAATTAATCCTCTCAGCTGTGGCTGTTAAAGTTTGTGCTGGTACAGAACTAAGAGCCTAAGGCAGGGCTTAATTTTATGAGGTGCTGTATGTGAGTCCTCACTCGGGACATTGCAAGCCAAAAAAAACTAGAAGAGACAAACAAGTCAGGATGGGGTGCAAGTAGGATGCATGCACTCAAAATAGTGTGCATACATGTGTTAGCCCCTGGTGAGTCTTCACAATATGATTGTCCTTATTGTTATCATGGGGGAATGATGTGGTGGTTGACCTTGGCTGGACACCAGGTGCCTACCAAGCTGCTCTATCACTCCCCCGCTCAGCAGAACAGTAGGGGGGGGGGGGGAAATAAGATGGGAAAAAAAACCCCAACACCTTGTGGGTCAAGATAAAGGCAGTTTAATAAAGCAATAGCAAATGTTGTGTGTGCGGAAGCAAAGGAAAACAAAAGATGTTATTCTCTATTTACCATAGATGGTAATGTTTGGCCACTTCCTGGGAAGTAGGGCTTCAGTATGCATAATGGTTGCTCCAGAAGACAAATGTCATAATAACGAATGCCCCCACCTTCCTCCTCCTTTCTCTTAGCTTTTATATCTGAGCAGATGTCATATGGAATGGAATATCCCTTTAGTCAGTTTAGGTCAGCTATGTCCCCTCCTAAGATCTTGCCCACTCCCAGCCTACTGGCTTTTGGGGGTGAGGGAGAGGAATGTTGGAGAGACGGCCTTGATGCTGTGTAAGAACTGCTCAACAGTAGCCAAAACACTGGTGTAATATCAACACCTTTCTAGCTACATACAAAGCACAGCACTATGAGGGCTGCTATGAGGCTCAGCCAGACCCAATACACTGAGATAGAGAATTAAAGTGTCTGAGTTATTTTCCAAGGGAGGCACTGTGCCTGAGGTGTCATAATTGCTGCACAGTGATTGAAAATGGGATCAGAATTCAGAAGAGCAGGTCTACGAGGTCTGTAATAGGACCACAGTTCAGGGATTCCCAGACAACTATATTCAAACCTCTGTAAGACTGTCTGTGGCTTGGAACAGAGCTGACAGCTACCACCACCAGTGATGGTGCCAGCTGCCACCACCAGTGGAGGCATTTGGCAGCAGAGGTTTGTGGACCTCAGGTTGAGTTGTGTCCCCTTTAAGCAGATTTGTATTAAACAGGAAGGCCAACATTTTCGATCATAACTAGTGACACTTCCTTCTCATGTGTCCTGTTTGAGAGGCTTTACAGTGATCTGCTTGAAAGGGAAGTGGGCACACAAGCTGCTCACCAGCAAGCAGAATCCCACTCCCTTTCCTGAGTCCCTGGGCTGAGTCATGGTGCCCCATTACCTGGCATTCAGTGCCCATGTAGCATTCCCTAAGTCAGAAACACCAAAGGGTAAAATTCAAAGCATAATGGTACCAGCTGCAATAAGCATTTTGTGTCCAGCCAGAGGTCAACGGCCAACCTGTGAGTGCTGTTCACAATCTGGAAAACTGGAAACTATCCTAGATCTAGGATATAACTTTAATAGGAGAAATAAACGTGTTGCAAATGCAACAAAAATTTTTGGCTATTGGGCAGCATGCACTCCAGCAGTGGAAGTCCAGGCTCAAAATTCTGTACCCTAAAATAGGCTCAATTAATAGAAAAAAGAAAAAAAACAATGCTGGATGTCTGCCCATTAAGGAAGTTTTGCTACTTTTTCTCTTTCATTTTGTCCATCTGGAAGGATGAAAGATTCATATGTAGCCTCACCAGGGCATTTCTCAGGAGGAGGAAGCCTTCTTCTCCCTCTTCTGTGATGCAGTTTAACTAATGCAAACACAGCACTAGCATGTCTGACTCCAGTAAATCTGTTTGGGCAGAACTCAATGTGGATCTTTTACATGGAGTCTGAAAGTCACCTGATCTATCTGATGTGGGTCAAACACATGGCAGGGAACAAGCTAACAACTAAACTGCAAAGACAACTGCAGGACCATGCCTGATCCTGTGCCCTGGCATCTCAGGTTTGCTAGAACATAACCTAAATGAATGCATTACTGCCACAGAAAAACATGCTGCAAAAAATCACCTAGAATTTGCTCTAAAATTCAATTCACCTGATGCAAATTCACTTGGCTCCAAAATCATCCTCCTTTTTTCATCTTTGAACATACAGTAAATTTATTCTAAGATTACAGTTCTTTACAGAGTGAGGTGCAGGATAGGCAAGTGATGACTCATTCAGTTTTTGCTGAATGTTATGTATTTATTTTTGTTACGTTTGTATTTATTTTGTTATGTTTTGTATGTATAGTTTGAAACAATACTACTATACATAAGGTAAAGATGCCCAAGAAGAGCAAGAAAGGACCTTTTTATTAGTACCAAAACAAAAAAGAGGGATAAGAGAGGAAGTCTTTTCCCCACATTCTTATTACTGCATAGTTTGGAAGGTTGAAGCCTGAATCTTTAACCCCCATAAAATTTACATGTGAATGAAATTAATTCTTTTAAAACAGTTCAATCTTCCTGCTTGTTTCCTCAACTGTAATAAAATTAGTAACATGCTCCAAGGACCTGCCTTAGGTTCGTCCAGATCAGATGTTTCATATTTCTGAACCAAAAGAGAACAAGACAGAAAGTTTATGTCAGTCAGTTATCAGCGTTCCCATTTCCTTTTCCCATGTTCTGACCTTAGAGTGATGAGCATGCACATGTTTTGGGGGAAAAACATGAACGTATCAGTGGGCAATATCTGTAAGACTTGTTGTTTCATAGAACGGTTTGCACCTGCATGGGTGGAAGAAAACTCCAGCATCACTTGGTGGCTCCCACTTACTTGCCTGGAACAGATCCATAGGAGTATTGTATGAAATAATATATGAAATAGCATGAAAGGGAATGTTTCTTCACAGTACACAGATATTGTGAGCCAATCCTTAGCTAGAAAAGGTTGACTTTTAAGACAAAACCTAATTTTATACAATATTACATGATAATATAATGTGGACTAGCCACAAACTCTTCATGGGGAATGGGCTGATCTGGGCTTGTTATAGATTTGCTAATAAGTTAAGATTGATTGACTTTATTTGATTTTTTAAAATCATTTTTAATAGAAATATAGAGGGATAAGAAATATATTTTAATGAAACTTATAGTTGCACAGTAAAAGCTGCTATGAAATCCTTTGTACAGTCCTGTACCAAGGCCAGAAGAATGGGCTAGAATCAGTGTTTAAAACTTAGGTAATAAATTTAGGGTTTTAAAGGTTTCTTTGTAGTTAACTAGTCTTCCGTATGTAGAAAGTGTATTGAAATGTCAGAATATAGGATTAATGGGAACTGGGGAGAGTCGACTGGAACAGCTTGTAGTTACCTGCCAAGAAACCGTGAACTTTAGTAAAAGGTAATTCCGGCAGGGGGAGATCGCGACCACCGACTCATATACCACCTACCCAAATTGTACCCCAGACCCATTTCTGGACCTTTCTAACCTTTACTGCGCAGAATCGGATATGGGAGGAGAATATGTTAATAATTTTCAGGTAATATTATGTTTATGCATGAATACTTAATGAATATGTATGAATAAGTTCTATATGGTATCTGATTTTGAAACTTAGTGTGCGTTGATCGTGAGAAGACTCACTCACGCACCTGGTCGTTAATAAAGAAGTGTCTGCTTATCTACATCACATTGGTGTCGATAAGTTCTTCATTCCGAGATTTTGGTAACAGGCTCTGCCACAGATTGCGTGGTGTAAGAGAACACATGTCATTTCAGTGCATCTGATGACCACAATTACTTTTCCTGAATCTTTATTCAGAGTATATTTGCTCTGTGAGAGGGACTGCATTTTGCTGCATATTCTCTGGGACCTAGCTCATAAGTGTCTGCCTCAGCTTCTAGAGATAGTACTTTAATACAAACACTTTGGTATGAATAACAGCTCTCCTACCCCAGAAAGAGGGTTGTGCAGGTGTAGAACTGATTCTTCCTTTTGACCTCAAGGGAATTAATTTTTGTTGGAGCAATTATATTATGTCCTCTTGCTTCTCTTCCTAACATGTACCCTCTCTCTTAACTGTGGATCATTAGACACTCCAGATATCCTATACAGCTTCTGTACCATAACACTCATGAGGTATCTCATCAAGCTAACCAGCAAATTGCCCATGACGTCCTGGTCAAGCTCTTGATAAAGGTACTGAAACACGACACCCTCACTCTTTCTTTCTTCCTTGTAAAATCAGTTAGACTTGCACTTTAAATAGGCAAGTGGCCTAAAGGAAAAATTTTCCCAGACTGTCAGGATTCTGGGTAGGGGAGCTGAGGAAGGTCTTTCTACTCATCATTTATTGTTGAAAGAAAGTGGGTTACATAGGATTTATAAAGCATCAAATGCAGAGAAATATTTCTAAATAGTGTCTTTACCCTTCTGGCTGTATTTAACATCCTACATTGTGTTAAACTCAGTTACAGGAGTACATGAGGTGACTGATGTAATTGAGCATGATGCTTTGGCCTGGGAAATTAAAGAAAACCCACAGTTTGGTGAAAACCATGGCTAACAGGGCCACAGTTTAAAATGCATCTAGTAAACCTATAAAGACAGTTACATTAGAACCTCTCCAATTTGCATGGCATTAATTGGCACGCCATATAAATTGCACATCATGCCCCCCTCTACTCCCCAGTCCTGAAAGGTTCCCCCAGTTTCTCAGCATTGCAACAGAGCTTCCTCAGTAAGGCTTCACGTACTTCAAATACTTTACAGAATTAATATCATTTTGCAGATAAGTGATCAGTGTGTTCTATGATTTAATGCCTTTTCCAGTGTTTGCTCATTTATGTCTCATTTTGCAAAAAATTGTAGTTTGCCAGGAGTTTCCCACTCATTGGTGCTAATCAAATAAGGCTAGGCTATAGAGGTTCACCGATTTTAAGTCAGAATTGCCCCCTGCTTCTTTTTATGTGCCTTTTGGATTCTGAAACTTCAGCCAGCACTTGAGTCACATTTTCAAGCCTCTCTTCACAACAACGTGGTGTTCTTGCAGAAAAGACAAATGTCACTCAGATGTATTAGCAGGAATGCTGGGTATAAGACAAGAGAGGTAATGTGGTGAGTTGACCTTGGCTTAATGCCAGGTGCCCACCAAAGCTGCTCTATCACTCCCCTCCTCAACTGGACAGGGGAGAGAATATAATGAAAAGCTTGTGGGTTGAGATAAGGACAGGGAGAGATCATTCACCAATTATGGTCACAGGCAAAACAGACTTGACTTGGGGAAATTAGTTTAATTTATTACCATTCAATTCAGAGTAGGATTATGAGAACTAAAACAAAAATTAAAAAACTTCCCCCCACCCCTACCTTCTTCTCAGGCTTAACTTCACTCCCAAATTCTCTATCTCCTCTCCATGAGCGACCCTCCTCCCCCTTTCTGTAGAGACAGAAAGAAGATGATAACACTTTGCAAATGCATAAAAATTATTTTTAAAAAAGCAAGAAATCAATTTTTCCCTTCTCCACAAAGGGTAGGACATTAAGTAATTGGCTAATTCACCACTTAAATTTGGATTAAATTTAGATTAAATGTTAGAAAAAATAGTCCAATTACAAATACAGCATAGCATTGGAATAGGCTTTTCAGGAACATGGAGATCTCCTTTACAGGAATTTTTTAAGAATAAATCAGGCAAATATCTGGCATGCATTATACAGGCTGTACACAGTCTTGCTCCCTTGCCATGTGGGAATAACTTGCCGATGTTTCTTCCCGTTTCCATTTCTAGAATTTGGTGGTTCTAAGAGTGTAGGCAAGAAGCAGACATTTAACAAGAAAAGAAGTAAAGTTGAGGCTGTAACATAGCTGTTTACCTCCAGTCCTTGGCTTTACATGTAAAATAGTACTGTGAGAATCATGGTAAAATCTCACGTCTCCAATACTCTGGATGGCATGTTTTGACCCTTTACTTGGACCTCATACATAGCACATGCTACAGAATGTCCCTCCTTGGGTGTATCATTGAGCTCCATAATTTCTGATTGATTAAACACATAAATTAGAAAGATGTTCAATCTATCTCTAAAAAGCCTTTATTTCTTTCTCTAGCAAAAAAGATTCCACTACATTGCTTTCTGTGATGCTCCAAAGTCTAAACTGCCTTGTCAGAAATCTATATTTTCTTCCTATATATCCAGCTTTATCTGGTCTCTACTCAGTCTCATTAAGGTTGCTTCTGCCAGCAGATGTTATATGTATTTATAGATTTAGAGGTCAGGTCACCACATGGCCTTCTGATTGATAAGCTGAACAAAACTTGTGCAACTGTTCTGTTATGGCAAGACTGCTTTTCCTTTTCTCTAAAGTCTCTTGGAGTTCATACCTGACCACCAATGTTCAATAAGCATATGTGCATAAAGCCATGACCACAAAATTTCATAGGCAAAATAGGCTGGTGTGTGACATATTGCCATATCAAGAAGGCATTCACACCTGCATGTGCCATGACCACAAAATGGAATGCAAAACAAAAAATCCCAGTGGGTTTTGTCAGGGTGATTTGTTTTAACCTGGTCCTTGGTTTCTCAACTGAATTGACTAGTTCTTGAACTGTAAGTTATTTGCAAGCATGTTAAATGAAATGAGATATTTTGTTGGATGTACTATTAATGTAATAAGTTTCTTCTCTTTGCTGGATAAATACAACTTTTAGAATCAGACCCTGCTGCTACAAATACACATGACTGTGTACTCAGATTTGGCTTTGCTCACAAACTCTAGATCTTGCTTAAGCACCTGTTGTTCTGTGGAATATTTCCTAGAGTTGAAGAATTTAGAGTATTTGCAGGAGGCGAACATGATTGAGATGGAGTTGAAGGAAGAAGAATTCATTTCAGAAATGTAAAGAACGCATCTGTGAGCTCTTAAAACCAATGGAAGCCTTTCCATCTGCATATATTTGTTATTTCCAAATATTCTACAAAAAACACCAAATCCTTCTGGTGAGCCTCCAGTCACTTTCACAAAAAGTGCTGAAGTGTTGACTTCACCCTCAGTGCCAGGTTCAAGTATTGGGTATCAGTCATTAAGTGCTAGTTACAGAGAAAATTTGGGCGTGTCTCAAATTGTCAAGTCTACTTGTGCAAACTCAATATTTATTTTAATTGAGATAAGAAGTGATTCAGAGTCAGAAAACTGAATTGTTCAAATTACTCTTGACTGCACATTGAAAAACAAGACTCTCAAAAGAATCACTGTCTCCCCCCATCACTGTCCTGGCCTGTTCTCCTCCCCCAAAACAGGGCATATCAACTTTCTCCATCAGATTTTTGTGTCAGAATCTCTTTATATCAGATTTTTATCTGCTGCTGGTTTCTCTGTCAAGCATCAGGCAGGAAGGGGCAGGAAGGAGGATCCAGGAAACTACAGGCCTGTCAGCCTGACTTTGGTACTGGGGAAGGTTATAGAGCAGATTATCCTGAGCGCCATCATGTGTCATGTGCAGGACAGCTAGGGGATCAGGCTCAGCCAGCATGGATTTATGAAAGGCAGGTCCTGCTTGACCAACTTGATCTCCTTCTATGACAAGGTGACCCACTTAGTGGATGAAGGAAAGGCTGTGGATGTTGTCTCCCTGGAACTTAGTAAAGCTTTTGATACCATCTCCCACAGCATTCTCCTGGAGAAAATGGCTGCTCATGGCTTGGACAGGTGTACTCCACTGGGTGAAAAACTGGCTGGATGGCCCAACCCAAAGAGTGGTAGTGAAAGGAGTTACATCCAGCTGGCAGCCAGTCACTAGTGGTGTTCCCCAGGGCTTAGTATTGGGCCCAGTCCTGTTTAATAACTTTATCAATGATCTGGACGAGGGGATGGAGTGCACCTTCAGTAAGTTTGCAGATGATAGCAAGTTGAAGGGGTGTGTGTTGAGCTGCTTGAGGGTAGAAAGGCTCTACAGAGGGGTCTGGACAGGCTGGACTGATGGTCCAAGGCCAATTCTAAGAGGTTCAACAAGGAGAAGTGCTCG
This sequence comes from Falco peregrinus, assembly GCF_023634155.1. Taxonomy (NCBI): domain Eukaryota; kingdom Metazoa; phylum Chordata; class Aves; order Falconiformes; family Falconidae; genus Falco; species Falco peregrinus. The sequence goes on along the minus strand of NC_073743.1, from coordinate 8,352,896 downwards.
GTCCTGCACTTGGGTCATAACAACCCCATGCAACACTACAGGCTTGGGGAAGAGTGGCTGGAAAGCTGTCTGGCAGAAAAGAACCTGGGGGTGCTGGTTGACAGCCAGCTGAACATGAGCCAGCAGTGTGCCCAGGTGGCCAAGAAGGCCAATACCATCCTGGCTTATATCAGAAATAGCATGGCCAGCAGGACTCAGGAAGTGATTGTCCTCCTTTAATTGTCACTGGTGAGGTCGCACCTCAAATACTGTGTTCAGTTTTGGGCCTCTCACTTCAAGAGTGACATTGAGGGTCTGGAGTGTGTCCAGAGAAGGTCAATGAAGCTGGTGAAGGGTCTAGAGAGGAAGTCTTATGAGGAACGGATGAGGGAACTGGGGTTGTTTAGTCTGGAGAGGAGGAGACTCAGGGGGGACCTTATTGTTCTCTACAACTACCTGAAAATAGGTTGTAGAAAGGTGGGGGTAGGCCTCTTCTCTCAGGTAAAAAGTGATATAGGACAAGAGGAAATGGCTTCAAGTTGTACCAGAAAAGGTTTAGATTAGATATTAGGAAAAATTTCTTCACTGAAAGGATGGTCAAGCATTGGAACAGGCTGCCCAGGGAGGTGGTGGAATCACCATCCCTGGAAGTGTTTAAAAAACACAGATGTGGTGCTTAGGGACATGGTTTAGTGGTGGACTTGGCAGTCCTGGGCTAACGGTTGGACCTGATGATCTTAAAGGTCTTTTCCAACTTAAATGATTCTATGATTCTGTGATCATGACATCTGCAACATTGCTGAGCTTGCTACTAGACTGTGAGTCTACAGAAAAGAAACTTAAACTCTAAGCATTTCCAATTATTTCCTCAAAGGATGCTATTTTTTTGCAAGGTCTTCTTGAAAAGCCAGAAGACTTACAGACTCTAAACGTTCCATATTTCTATCATACGTATTGCTTAATGAGTGCTCAGGAGAAGAGTAATTACTGGAGCTGTAGATTTGATTGCAAGGCTAGAAAAATATTAGGATAATGTCATATTAAAAAAGAAATTCTCCAGGATTTTCCCACAGAGAGAAATTCCGTAAAATTTAATTTTTATATATACCTGTCTCCTAAAAATATATTTCACTTAATTTCCTGGTTTTCAACCTTTTTGCTAATCACTATTTTCAAGTCAAGATTAAAATGTAAAAAATATTTTTTAGGGATCATAATTAAAAATGTCAAAATTTGCTATCTATCCCACAATTTTTCATGTTCACATGTCAGGATTGCTGGAGAAAAGATACCACACTTATAACTATGAATAGTGAGGCATCTAGTTTAATCAGTTGTTTGAGCATTTTAAAGCTGTAGAAATATCACCTAATTCAGCTTTGCCTTACAGCCTGAGTCTGTGCTTGTGAAAAATGAGTATGAAGTGAGACTATCTGTATGAATGAGAAGGCATGCCCACGAGGCCAAATCTGGGTATTGATAGCACAGTTAATCTAAGGTTACATCATCTAATGAGCATACTGTCAACCTCATACCAATCCATATGCAAAGACAGCCATAGCATTAATGCCACACCACAATTTGCATGAATTAGCCACATTGCTGACAAGAAGCCAAAGACTGAACAGACTTGGAGAGTGAACTCTCTCTAGTCATCAAGGTGGTCCCATGAAAGATGGCAAGGCAGAAAGGTGTTTCGCAGAGAAGCCTGCATGTCTGCTGCTTTCTTAAACAAGGATGCCATGTCTGCCTCTACTAGACAAGAGCCTGTTACTTATGTATGTGTATCCTCTAAATATTTTAGTGAATGTCTGCTCTACAGCCCACTTTATGAGGATAATGCAGATAATTTGCAGAAATGAGATTTCAGAGTAAGAGTCGCAAGAATGTACTATGGAAACCCTATCATCAGACTGCTGTTTATCCAATCAGGAAATATAGCAGGGTCATGTGATCTGAACAGCTCACTTTTTAGTACTCCCAAAGAGCTTGTTACAGAAAAAGCTATGACTTAAGAACTATTTGCCACAAACTACTTAGCCAGTAATTTAAATACCAATTGAATTAGTGAAAACCATTACCTGTGCAGAAAGGTAAAATTTGCAAGATTAATAATTTCCTACAAACTATTTGGCCTATGCTAATCTGTTATTGAACCACTGCAGTTATCTTTTCCTTCCAGGCTAGTTGCTCTCTAATTGCAAGCTGAACTTTAGGTATAGAAGCTAATGACAACAGCTATGCAAAAGCTAACACAGGCACCTACGGTGGAGCATCATGGGCAAAACAGAGCTATGGTTATTACTCAGCTATCACATCTTAGATCTGCTCTCCTGAGTGCAAGTCAGCTTTTGCACCTCTACTGCACTCAGGCTCGCACCTCTACTCGCAGGCTACTGCTGTTGATCAAGTTTCTATTTTAGCTGCACATGACAAGGCATTAGAAATTATCTAGCAGAGGTAGTGTTTCATTAGCTGGTGGAAGTTCAGTGTGAATCTCTCTTGGGTCAACCATTAGACAGCCAAATTCCTCACTCAGCTTCAGGCTCTCTTTTCTCTGAGGTGTGACTTCTATTTAAGTCAAAGTAACAACTGAAAGTGTCAAATATCATGAGTCAGAGACAGGCAACCTGAATCTCACTCAGATGTGACCAGAAAGTGTTATAGGTAACATTAGAGCATACAGTATTATCAGAGAAAGTCTTAGCTTTTATTATCCATGACCACAAACTGATATGGTGGCATTAGCTGCTGCCTGGGGAAATGGTTATTCAGTAGGAGCTGTGCCTGTCTGCCCCTTAACTTGTATGTATGCTGGTCACTGAAGACCTTTGGATAGCCAAGTTCCTGTGCAGGTAGATGAGAGACTTTGTCCTGCATGGAGTTGAAAACTGAGGGCAGGCTTTGCGAGTGAGAGCCTGGCAAGGAGAAGAAGCTCTGCTCCACATCTCCCACAGGTTTGTCCAGCACTGTCATCCCCAGGCACTGCAGAGGCCTTTCCCTGGTGATGCCCACCCGAAGCAAAGGTTGTCATGGCAGGGGGCCTGGGTCTAATGAGAATCCAGCAGAGCTGTACTGATGGACACTGGAGGAAGCAGGGAGGGACTGGGAGCCAGGGCAACCACATGGGGCTTCCTCCTCTCCTCTTGGGGGATCTCCCATGCTACCATGTGGATCTGCAGGACAGGGGAGTCAAAAGCTTTGCTTTGCTTTTCAAAGGGGATGGATATTTGGCACAGTCCAGGGAACTGTCATTGTGTCCAAGAATTTTTACTCTGTAACCAGAGTTTAGATATACAATACAGACAAAGCAGTAGGGAACAAGGGTGCTGTGTGCACTGACTCCTTTTCTGTGGGATTCATTCCTTTCCGTCTTAAAAAAAAAATAAAATTAATCCTCACTTTACATTAGGTATCATGAGCACCTATTCCCACAGCAGGTGTCCTGGACAGCCTTATTTCATGCTCCATCAGAGAGACATGAGGCCTGTAGGAGTCAAGACTTCTGCAAGAAGTGACTCCTAACTGACCAGGAGGACTCTCCAGGATGGGGAACTCTCTTCTGGTAAAAAAGGCTGTTCATTTCACTGTAAGTTTTAATTTAGCAGAGCAATTGATTACTTTCTTCAGAGAAGGAGAATGTTCCACAAACAAAGACTGTCTATAAACATTAACTTTGGCCCCACTAAGCAAGAGGTCAGGTTTATTTTCCATACACTGTGCCTGCCAGACCTTTTTTTCCCTTGTTCCATTCTACTGCTTTTCATCAGGTCACTCTTATTATAATTCATTCGTGAAAAAAAAGAAAGAAAAAAAAAATCATTCCTTTAAAGCAAAGTTAATTCAAACATCAACATGCAAGAAGGAAAACAAACAATAACAACCAAATTTATGAATAAACTTCTTTCTTTGACCAAGCAGCACATGTCCCACAGCTATAACAGGACAAGATCAAATACTTTTCTAAGACCCCAGCAGTTAGTAATAAAACAGTGTGACAGTTTTAAAGGATGAAGAAATTCTGATTAGACTTGGCTACAATTTGTTTTCAATATAGTGTAGTCACAGGCAAGGGAGGAATGGAGGGAGTAATTCAAGATTTATTTTTGTGACCAAATTTTGCTCTGAGTAGTCTAGATTTTAGCATTACATCAAATGACTAGTCCATTAATCATATTTTAAATATTCCTTGCTTTTACATTTTCCTTTTTTGATGAACAAGAATATTTTGTCAATGGTGAGGATATGTAGATTCACTTAGTAAAATAAATCCTACAAACTGATAAATTTATTTGTGTCCAAGGGAATAGTCTTAAAATTCCTGAGAAAACCTGCAGAAGGAAAGACTATCTCACATGGGTATCCTCCAAACTCTGCAAAGAGCAAGCTGGGCCAATTTTGTTGTTCATGGTATATGAGTGGCTGCTTTAACTCAGTTCAGAGGCAGAAGGACACCAGAGCTCACCTTGATCTGGTGTGGACTTGACTCCAAAACTCACTGCAATTGATAGAAAGACTGTGACATCTTGGAAACACTAGTGCAAGTGGGCTTGGACAGCTGGCTGCTTAGCTGAGACCTGTGCAGCCTGCAGGAGCTGATGCTGTCAGTGGGTGAGCTGTGCTGTGGCAATCTTGGGGATGAGAAGCATCCAGCTGTCAATGTGAAATTGCATTCAGTTGAGGTGCCAACTGAAGTCTCCTCATCTGGCTGGGGAACAGCCATGTCAATGGTACTGCACTCATCAGAGAGCAGGATCTGGCCCCAGAGAGAGGAAGGTGAGTGAAAGGCAAAGAAAGTTCCAGTGCTTTACTTGGGCACCCAAGGCTCTCCTTGTGCTAAACTCACCTGAATGAAAAAACATGCTGTCTTCACACAAAAGAATAATTCAGCTGAACTAAACCATAAGCAAAGCCACAAAGAAAAGGCTGGGATAATGAAAGGCAATGCACCCATCACGAAACCCAGATATAGCAGTGACATTGAGGAGGTTGTTTTCTCAGCAAATAAACTGTAGAACCACAGCTCACATCTTCCCCTTCAGAAAGAGATTGCCCTCAGCCATGAGCCTGTTATTCCCAAGTTCAGTTTGTTTTGCTCAGTTTTGTTTGTTTCTGTTGTTCATTTGCAGTTTTTCTGAAGAGGACATTAACAGACACACACAATGTGGAAAATATAAATGTTTTGCTTTCTAGAAATTCCATGGGACACAGCTGAAACCACTTCTATTCCTTTCTTGTTATTATATAAATATCTTCTGAAAAAAGGAAGAAAATTGGCAGGGCACTAAACTGAAGAGGCCTAGCATTTCTAGACCTAGTCTTCTCTTGCTATTTTCTATCCACATCCATCTTCTCCCTACAACCAAAGTTGAGGTTTACCTATATCCTCTTTTCCTCTACATTTCACAGTTGGTTAAAATTATTAGGATTACTCCTCCTTCCCTCCCTGTACCAATGTTATTCAAAAGGACTGGAGGGATGGCAGAGGAGAGGTTTGCCCAGTCCTTGGTCAGCTCACATCCCCAAACTCACCTGTGGCAAAACTCCCTGTGTTCCAGTGAACACGGAGATGATAACTTCAGCTCAGGTTTCCCTGCTCCTTAACTCATGCTTATAGCCCTGGATGGCCTGAAAGGTGAAGCAGGGAATGCCCCTAGGAGGTGAGCCCTCTGTATCCAACAAGACATGGCTCCAAGCCAAACCCCAGGATGGAACACATTTCATCCTTGCTCACTGAAATGATCTTACCTTATTATTATGAGATCCATTAAAGGAGAGACTTAGTGCTAGATGGCAGGGTAGGAACAAAGTGCTTCTCTACGTGAGCTGTTTATTGGGTAACTAAGGTTATCTTACACCAGTAAGCTGGACATGGTGATGCATGCAACCTAGGAAGAAGATGCTGAAGCCCCTTAGGGCAATGCAGGTGAGGAATCCTGTCTGCTGACATTTATCAGGGTATTACTTTTCTCTACATCAGGGTATTACTTTTCTCTACCTATATCCTCCACAACTGTAGCAGGACTAGGTTAGTTGCCTGGCTGCTGCTGCCTTTGGTGGGGTAATGTCTGTGGTCATCACAATGGCAAAAGCAAGGGTGGGTCTTTATCTGGTGTTTGTCCAAAGACCTGTGGAAGGAAGATGCAGTTTCTGCCCCCAAAGACTGCAGAACATGGCAAAGGATCCCTGTGCCTGGCCTCTGCTAAAATGCAGGAGGATATGGGGCCAAGAGGCTGTGGCAAGAAGGTTCCTCAAAAGGCTGAGCCATTGCAGAGTCCAAACAGGTACAGGAATTACAGGAGGCGACCATCTATCAGAGACTGCATAGCTCAGTGGCAGACCCTCGAAATTCACAGGGAAAATTGTTTTGTCCCAGATGTGAAACTGAATAAAGAAATATGGAATTTCCCACCAATATCCCCTTTTTGTATGTGTACTAAACCACCAAGTGAGGAAAACTTAATGTGTCAATATGAAGGATATATCAAGGTGTGAAAGAGCTGCTGACTTTCAGAGCAACTGACTGCTACAGCTGGTCACTTCCCCCAATGAGTCCAGGGCTGACCACTGGTAAAGCATGGCTGAGGTAGTGCAGGAGGGAGGTAGTACATGACCTTTAATTCAACAGTTAGAGGAAACTGCCTGCAAGAATGCAGGAGAAATTAGAAGAATTAACTTTGTTCTGTTCATGTTAGATGTCAGTCTAGTTCTTTCAGGAAAGCACATGGCAATTCCCATAAACAACCGATGCATTTAAAGGCCTTTAGCTAGAAGTCTGGTCACATTCTATCCCACTTTTCCTGACCTTGAGCCTTAATTAGAAGGTCTCTGATTTATGACTAAACAGCACAATTGCATAAAGCAGAGGAGAAAGGCATCCAGACATAACTAGATTTACTCTAAATGTGAATGTTTGTGCATGTACTGATAAGCACCAGGATAATGAGGTGGTACATTCCAGATCTCTGTATATATTAGTGCAAAGCAAATGGCCCCAGGTGGTTTCTGAAATGAACAAAATCCTGCTCTCTATCTGGAACTGTTAATTGTTAACTACTCAGGCTTACATTCCTCTTACTTCACAAATTAAACCCACTTGTCATCTGTTATTGATTTCATAGCTTTAACATTCAGGGAAGGAAAACAGACTGGAGAAGAAAAAAAAGAAAACCTGTGTCAGGAAGTGCTCCACTGTGTGTGCAGTATAATAAAAGGCCTACAAACAGATTATCTCTTTGGCATTGTCCAGCCTCCTTATCCTTTACTCTGAGTGGAAAACAGCAGAAGAAAAAGGAGTTGTGTTTTGCAGAGGCAGATGAGCTCTGACGAGAAAGCATTCCTCCCATGGTGCCCTGAGTACATCTGCACTCTCTCTAAGCAGCACACATAAGGGCAGCACTAAAATGTAATTGCTGAACAAGGCATAAAACTCAGTTTAAGTTTTAGCAGCCCAGGGGGGTGATCGTGGCCCTGGGATCCACCCCCCCTGCTTCCCTGTGCACCTGCTTATGCCAGGAAGGGAACAGGGGGGTTATTCTCCAGTAATTCCCTTTTTATAGACCAACCTTCACTTCTGAGTGTGCTCTCTCAGGACTCTGGGAACATTCTGCAGATATCTGGCTTCTCCAAGCAGAAAGTTTTGAGTGCAACACAACTTGGCTGCATTTCTGCCAAGTGCTGTGACCTCTGATTTTCTTCAGCACATTTTTTAAACATTTTGGACAAATGTAACTACAGAGTTTCTGAATTCAGATGTAATCCAAAAAATGGTCACCTGTCCAGTGCAGAGATCCCCCTGTAGCAATCAATCCACAGTAATGCCCATCACCCTTTCACTTTGATGAAGTCCAAGGACCAACATTCAAGTCCCCAGTCCTTTATAGAAAATAGAAAGGAGGTAGGACATCCACCTCCTGATAGTGCAAAGATTTGCAGCATGGCCTCTCCTCTCCCTTACACTATTGCTATTTCTGGAAATCCAGGCTTCACTCCTTAAAATGAGATTCCATTTCTGTAGTCACAGTGGGCCTAAAACCAGATGCTACTAAACAGTGTGTTGTTAGCTGCAACTCTTTGGAGATGGATTCTGAGGTTGTATTTGGCCTGTAATTAAGGTATAATAAAATCTGTCATTTATCAAACCTAAATGCAGTAAGAATATCCCTCCTTTGACGAAGCAGTAGTGTGTACACATCCCAGCAAGTACAGCACCAGTGGAAGAAGGATAAACAGAGAAGTGTAATCAAAGAGAACTCAGCTGCAAAGGAAAAGTGAAACCAACACCTCAACCACAGGCAACACAGTAAAAGTAAAGAAAGCAAAAGTGTGTGGGCACAATTTTCTGTGTAATATTACCTCACAGCTTAAGCTTATTTAGTAGTAGCAATGCCAAGTGTAGGGTTACTTGTAATATATGGGGTCAATATTTTTGCAGACTTTCCTTCTTCCAGTTTGTGAACATTCAGCATGGTACTTTGAATTTGAGAAAGTCCCTTTACCTAAGATATTCCCTTGCTTTTTAATCCTAGAAAACTTTGTTACTTTTACTGTTTTCCTGTGAATTCAGACTTTTCTTTAGCTTGTTGGGACTCTCTTCAGGACTATACATTTTGCATTCACTCCCTGACACCAAGCAGCTACAGCAAAATAACTAGTGGTTTGACAAAAACTTTGAATGAGACGGTGTCATGGTTTAACCCCGGCTGATAATTAAGTACCACACAGCTCCTCACTCACTCCCCCCTCACCCAGAGGGATGGGGAGGAGAATCAGAAAGGCACGTAAAACTCGAGGGTTGAGATAAGAAAAATTTAATAATTGAAAAAAATTAAGATGAAAGAACAATAAGAATAACAATAACAATTATAATGAAAAGGAGGGAGAGGGGGAGAGGAATGAAATACAAAGGTAAGGGAGGAAGGAAAACACGTGATGCACAATACAATCACTCACCACCCTCTGAATGATAAGCTGTCAGTCCCCGAGCAACGATAGCAGGTGCCAGCCAACCCTCCCAAGTTTATATAGCAAGCATGATGTCCCATGGTATGGAATACCTCATTGGCTAGTTCAGGTCACCTGTCCTGGCTGTGTCCCCTCCCAATTCCTTGTGCCCCTCCAGCCCTCTGGCTGGCAGGGCCCAAGAAACTAAAAAGTCCTTGATTTAGCATAAACATTACCCAGCAACAACTAAAACCATCAGTGTTCTATCAACGTTGTTCTCACATCATAGCCAAAACACAGCACTGTACTAACTACTAAGAAGAAAATTAACTCAGTTCTTTCTGAGGTGCCATGTCACCACAAGACTTGGCTTTCAAGGCCTAGGATAGTGTTTTGGGCTACAGCATGGGGCACAGGGTATGTTTCCAGCATTGTAAGCACATGGTGCTTGCCTTGATGGGTCTGTGGGAGTGCGATATAGTCAATCTGCCAAGCCTCCACATATTTATATTTCAGCCATCATCCTTCATACCAAAGAGGCTTTAACCACTTGGCTTGCTTAATTGCAGCACATTTCACATTCATGGATTACCTGTGCAATAGTGTCCATGATCAAGTCCATGCCTTGTTGCCAGGCCCATCTATATGTTGTACCTTTTCCTTGTTGGCCTGAAGGGGCCACCAGGCAATCAATAATTCACCCTTATGTTGCCAATACAGATCCACCTGAGCCACTTCGATCTTGGCTTCTTTATAATACCTGCTGATTGTTTAGATGTTCTTCAGTGGCCCAACTCTTGGGTACATGAGCATCTACATGATGTACATCTACAATCAGGTTCTCCACCTGAGCAGCGATATCATGCCATAATACGGCAGAACAGATGGGTTTACCTCTACATTGCCAATAACTCTTCTTCCCTTGCTGTAACCACCCCTAAAAGGCATTTGCCACCATCCATGAATCAGTGGAGAGGTAAAATATTGGCCACCTTTCTCGTTCAGCAACATCTAAAGCAAACTGGATAGCTTTCACTTCTGCAAACTGGCTCGATTCAGCTTCTCCTTCAGCAGTTTCTGCAACTTCTCATAGGGGACTCCATACAGCCGCCTTCCACCTCCGATGCTTTCCTACAATACGACAGGACCCATCAGTAAACAAGGCATATTGCTTCTCATGTTCTGGTAGTGCATTATACAATGGGGGTTCTTCAGCACGTGTCACCTCTTCCTCTGGTAACATCCCAAAATCTTTACCTTCTGGCCAATCCATAATAATTTCCAAGATTCCTGGATGACTGGGATTTCCTATTCTAGCTTGTTGTGTAATTAATGCGAGCCACTTCCTCCATGTAGCATCAGTTGCATGATGTGTAGAGGAAACCCTCCCTTTAAACATCCATCCCAGCACTGGTAACCAGGGCACCAGAAGGAGCCGTGCTTCAGTACCAATCACTTCTAAAGCAACTTGAACCCCTTCATAAGCTGACAATATTTCTTTTTCACTTGGAGTACAGCGAGCCTCTGATCCTCTGTATCCCCGATTCCAAAAGTCCAAGGGTTGACCTCGAGTCTCCCCTGGTGCTTTCTGCCAGATGCTCCAGGTAGACCTATTCTCCCCTGCTGCAGTATAGAGCACATTCTTTACATCTTGCCCAGTCCAAACCAGCTCAAGATCTACTGCTTGAACTATCACCCATTTAATTTGTTCAAAAGCTTGTCGTTGCTTAGGACCCCATTTAAAATCATTCTTCTTTTGGGTCACATGATAAAGAGGGCTTACAATCATACCGTAGTTTGGAATGTGCATTCTCCAAACACCGATGACACCTAAGAAAGAAATTCTTTCTTATGAGTTGGTGGAGACATAGCTGTTATTTTGTTGATCACATGCATTGGGATCTCACTATGTCCATCTTGCCATTTTATTCCCCAAAACTGAATCTCTCATGTGGGTCCTTTGACTTTACTTTGTTTGATGGCAAAACCTGCTTTCAGGAGGATCTGGATAATTTTCTCCCCTTTCTCAAAAACTTCTTTTGCTGTATTGCCCCATATGATGATATCAATGTATTGCAGATGTTCTGGGGCTTCACCCTGTTCCAATGCAGATGGCACTGTGTTTCTACCCCTGGGGCAGTTGATTATGGGTGTATTGGATGCCCCTCCAAGTGAAGGCAAACTGTGGCCTGAACTCTGCAGCCAAAGGGATCAAGAAAAACACATTTGCAATATCAGTAGTGGCATACCATATGGCTGCCTTTGATTCCAGTTCATATTGAAGTTCTAGCATGTCTGGTATGGCAGCACTCAATGGCGGTGTGACTTCATTGAGGCCACGATAGTCCACTGTTAGTCTCCATTCTACATTAGACTTTTGCACTGGCCATATGGGGCTATTAAAGGGTGAATGGGTCTTGCTGATCACTCCTTGGCTCTCTAGTTGGCAAATCAGCTTATATATGGGAATCAGGGAGTCTCGGTTGGTACGGTATTTCCACCAGTGCACCATAGTAGTAGCAATCGGCACCTGCTGTTCCTCAACTTTCAGTAACCCCACCACAGACAGGTCTTCTGAGAGGCCAGGCAAAGTAGAAAACTGCTTAATTTCCTCTTTGTCCAGGGCAGCTATACCAAAAGCCACACTTTCAGATCCTTGAAATACCCTCTCCTAAGATAGTCTATGCCAAGGATACATGGAGCCTCTGGACAAGTCACAATGGGATGTTTTTGCTACTCATTCCCAATCAGGCTTATTTCGGCCTCCAATACAGTTAGCTGTTGAGATCCCTCTGTAACTCCAGAAATACTAATGGGATTTGCCCCTTCATAGCTTGATGGCATTAGGGTGTACTGTGCACCTGTATCTACTAGAGCTTTATATTCCTGTGGGTCTGATGTGCCAGGACATCGGATCCACACAGTACAGTAAACCCAGTCATCCCCATCCTGCTCCTGTCTGGAGGCAGGGTCCCCCTAACCCTGGTCGTAGGATTCCCCACTAGGATGACAAGTGGTGTGAGGCGGATGTAGCATGGAGTAGTTCTGCTCACTTGTGTCTTGCCAGAATGGATTAGAATTCCTTTTCACAGGATCAAGAGTAAAGTCAGCCCTATCAGTCTGTCTGGGAAACTGTCCTCTGGAGACTGGAGCAGCAACCTTCCTGGAAGACTCCTTATTTGTGATTGTTTTTCCTCGTAATTCATGCACTCGTGCCTCCAGGACTGAGGTAGGTTTTCCATCCCACCTCCTCATGCCTTCTCTGTGGCCCTGCAGGTAAAACCACAGGGTGCCCCATGGTGTGTATCTTCTATATTCTCCCTCCCAAACAGAAGGGTGTCTAGAGTTGATAGCTGAGATGCGGGTCTGTATAGGTGGAGAGTAGGATATATCTTCATCAAGTCCCTGGACCAGCATCTCCATAGCTGAGATGATGAAGGTAGAGACACTATCTTCATAGTCCTGGAGATGGCAAACCGCTTCATCCACTGTTGGTCATGCTTTGTGTCTCCAGCCCATTATTGCCAATGAGTTGGCATATGATGATGGTACACTCTATCCCAGCCAAAATCAGGACAGATGGACAGCTGACATCCTTTGGGAGATCTCCTGTAGGTCCAGGTTTTTTTCTTCTGCATATTTTAATTTTCTGATCCCAAACCCCAACATTTGGAAAGTAACACACCCTTACCATGCTGTGACTCTGTAGTCTGTCTTGCCAGCCAGCAGTCCATTCCCCATGCTAGCATGGTGCATCACAGCTCTCTTGCAATCTGTAACTGGATTCATTCCACCATGTCACAGATTCAGGTGTACCCTGTCACACAGCATGTGTATATGCTTTGGTATGGGCTCATTTTCCACTTCTTCCTATCTCTTTGGGAGCAGAGACCCAAGGAAGTGGGTAGTATTGAATCACAGTCCCAGACGGGGGGGTCCCTGTCTCAGTTCTGTCACCATGGAGTGGTTGCCTATGTCCACTCCTGATGTAACCACAGGGCTTTCAGTAACACAACTGGCAAGTAAGACATCAGTATAACAATGCTTTAATGGACTCAAAATGTTTTAACAATTAAAGGAACTAAATTAACCATGTGGAGAGGGTGTTCCCTTCTCTACAGGAGCAGACCCTGCATACCTACACAGCATCAGATGCAAATGAGTAATGATAATCTGTTGGAGGAGAGATTAATGTTTTCAGGATAGTTTGGGGAACCAAATCTCTTTTGATTGTGAACCATTTCAGATACCAATTGCTTTGGATAAATTAGTTTGAACCAAATTTAATTAAAATCATGTCATTTTCTGAATGCTTGCCAGCCACAGGTAACTGGTATTTGATTTGGACTTGGCAGCACATATCAGACCATCTTGCCCTTGTGACCAAGAAGGTCAATGATGTCCTGGGATGCATTAGGAAGAGTGTGGCCAGCAGGTCGAGGGAGGTTATCCTCCCCCTCTACTCTGCCCTGGTGAGGCCACATCTGGAGTATTGTATCCAGTTCTGGGCTCCCCAGTTCAAGAGAGACAGAAAACTACTGGAGAGGGTCCAGCAGAAGGCTACAAAGATGATGAGGGGACTGGAGCATCTCCCTTATGAGGACAGGCTGAGAGAGCTGGGCCTGTTTAGCCTGGGGAAGAGAAGACCAAAAGGGCATCTTATCAATGCATACAAACATCTTAAGGGTGAATGTCAAGAGGATGGGACCAGGCTCTTTTCAGTAGTGCCCAGCGACAGGACAAGGGGCAATGGGCACAAACTGAAACACAGGAAGTTCCATCTGAATGTTAGGAAGCACTTCTTTACTTTGAGGGTGACAGAGCACTGGAACAGGCTTCCCAGAGAGGTTGTGGAGCCTCCCTCTCTGGACACATTCAAACCCCACCTGGATGTGATCCTGTGCAAACTGCTCTAGGTGAACCTGCTTTAGCAGAGGGGGTTGGACTAGATGATCTCCAGAGGTCCCTTCCAACCCTGACCATTCTGTGATTCTGTGATCTGGTAATATTGTATAGGGAATGAGATCAACCGGTTAATATTCAGGCACACACAATGATGCCACCATTTCCTCCTCTGACAATTAGCTCTGCTCTTAGGTTCTGCTGAAGGGTAAAACAGACAAGCAAATGGCTCAGAGTACTGGTCCATTACTATCTGGAAGCCATTCTTATTTCTGCCTTCACTGTGCACTGCAGGAACAAGCTGTTAGTGCAGAGCTCTCAGAAGAGCATCGCAGAGGGAGGTTATTAACTTCTACTGTGAGCTTCTCCCTCCTAAAGGTTAGTTTAGTGATTTCACTATTTTGTGCTTCCTCTGCATGCATGCAAAAAGGAAGCACACAGGTGACTTGCTAAATCAGCAGGAACCTAATGAATATATAAATAAATTTGGAGACACCTCTGTGTTGCTCACAACTCCCAGCTATCCAACATGCAAATCTAAACCCCAATGCTGTCAGTTGGTGAAATCCTTGACATTGTAAATCTGCTAAATATCACCAACTTCCAGAGAGTCTCTTAAACTCAGACTTGCCATGACTCTGGCCTAGTGGTGTTGGCAGGCAGGAGAATTTCCCCATGTTGCTTTCTCTCCCAGGCGAAAATGATGAAGAGGCAATGACTCCTCTTGGACAGTATCTCTTTCTTCACCAGTGAAACCAGTCTGGCAGTTTGGGCTGGAAGATGAAGGCTTCAGCAGGTTATTCTCGTAGGACTATAATGTTTTATTAATTTCTTTTTAACACAAATTTGCTAGTTGCTCCCTATATTTGTATGTGTTTGTATTTTAATACCACAATCAAAAGGTTTTCAAATCTGCTTTATCTACTCTGATGTGCTGAATCAGGAAGAGGCCTTGGCATTTTTGTGGTGACATTTGTGAAGGCAGCAGGGGTCCTGATGGACTCCTTCATGTACTGCTGACTCATTTGATGTGCAGAATGCACAGGGCTCACAAAACGGCTTTGCTTCATTTGTTGCAATAAAAATAAATGAGGCAGGGAGTTGCCATGAGTGGTCTTGAGGCTATTGTGCCTGAATGATTTATTTAGCGACTAGATTCCTTTTTGGCCACAAAATTCACACAGGCAACTTGCTTATTCTGACCCTTGTATAAGTGATTTCTAGCTGTGTCCCACTCACTTCTAGTGCCTGATTTGTCAGAGCATGGATGCAGGACTGCCAGACTCCTATAATTATTCTAGCACATATTCCTGTTATCAACACAAGCCAGCTTTAGAGCAGTTTTAAGCTAAGCGACTGCCACCTCCACACCTCCTCCAGCTCCACATTCCTGCCCTCTGCTTTGTGCCTAGAAAGCTCAGTCAGGCAGTTATGTCTCTGCCAGACTTTGACCAGATTCAGATGCCAGGTGTCAGATTTGCTGTACTCTACCTGGGATGTTGCTTCTTTTGATTTTTCAAGAGAACAACCAGTTACTAGACAACTCAGTGATGCTGAAATAGAAAAGCCAGACAACAGACTTCAGAAGTTGGGACCCAAATTCAATCTTCTCTTTCAGTCTTAATCTTCTCTGTACTTCCAAGTCCCTTTTGTTATGTCAACCCAAAGGTTGCAGTGACAGCTAGTGATTAGCAGGAAAATGATCCTGTGAAAAGTAACAGATGTGTCATCATTGATTAAAGACTAAAGCAAATCAGATCAAATTAAGACCATAAAAGAAAACTAATTTCTGGCATTTCCTAAAATCTCTGTGTTGTATTTTATAAGTTTATCTTTCTTTAAGCATTCACCTGTATTTCATACAGGTCTGTTTAAGAACAGGAAGAAAAGATATGCTGAGAGAGCAATACCTACTGCTTTAGTCCTTTTTACATGCAGTGTCAAGGAATACAAAATGTGGAATGTAAAGGAGCATTAACCTAAATGCAGGAAAGAAAATCCACTCCTCCTGAGGCCTGTAGAAGCAAGATTGTCTTCTGAGTCAGGGGAAAACTGCAATTATAGGGATTCTCTAGTATGAGAGAGTTATTTTGGTTTTGGTTATTGCTGATTTTATTCCTAAAAATGTCTGGACTGGATTATAAAAGTCTGCATGCACTCACATGTGCATGTAAGTGTGTGCTTGTATATATGTACATGGAAAGGACCAGAAGACAAAGTGAGCTTTCTCATGCTTGCAGAGGAATGGATCACAGTCTGTAGAGGGTGGGAAAGGTGGGACCACTGCCCCAGACACCATCTTGCACTGCAACCAGAGCCAACAGGGAAATGTGACAAGGCTTTCACTTGAGCCCAGACCTACTGTGACATGGCTCAGCTATACTGTCCTGAGAGAGTCCAATCTCATGCCCGCACACACACACACACATATACAAAAATACACACGCATTCAGTGCATGCCCTCTACAATCCAGGTCATGTCTTAAAGTCACAGTAGAGGTCTAGATTGCTAAGACAATTTAAAAAGTTAGTCAGCTGAATTTTTCCTAACAATCGCAGATAACTAACTGCCTTCCTTTATTTGCAGCCTGATAGCTGCCCAAACATGTAGGAAGCTCAAGACTGTATGGTTTTGAGTCTCTTGTTTGGAGAGAGAAGTCCTGAGGAAAAGCACTTTTGCAGGCTTACTCCTCAACCACATCTCTGCCTCTACAGGGAGAGGTGCATCTCTGGGGAGTGAATGCCCTTACCATTTTTTTTTTTGGCCATCGCTGTAGAACAAGTGATTGTAGAAAATACTAGCCTGGCCTGCAAGGATGTGTCCATACTCTGAGCCTTGTCCTCCTCAGCGTACTCAGTGCAAGTGGAATTTTATCTGTTGGTGATGGTTTGGAATAACTAAGCCATTTTCCTTCTGACGGCTACCTATCCCCCCCCAAAAAAGGGGTCTTTTTCTTTTTTTGTTATATCCTGAAGTCAATAACAAACAGAGCCCTGCTCTGTGAAAATAGACCCAGGTATCAACATGCATTACTTCTGTCCCATTTCAGAGCAGTTCACCTTCAGCTTAGTGACTTTCAGCAACTAGCCTGGGTTTGACCAGTTGCTTATTTATATCTTAAAATTACAAGAGCCCAAACACATTTATTGAAACAAGAGCTGCAAAACTTGTCATCCAGGAAAGAGCTGTTCTTAAACAACTGCTAGCAGCGTATCTTTGTGGTGGTGCTTTGGTTTCCATTTTACTTGGATCAGCTCCAAATTCCAGTCCATTGCTTTCAACCATACGCCAGACACTCTGCTCACTTGTGCCAGTTTACAGGCATAACATTGGTGGCTTTGTGGGAAAAGTTATTCTAAGAATTTCTTAAACAAAGCTTTAATGATATACAGCTGCCAAAGTTAGCTGTTTCACAGCTGTAATAGTACACTGCTGGCTGTATAGCAGCCAATCTGGCTTTGTTATTGAGGTGTGAGTGCCTGTGAGAGCCATCATGGGTGGCAGCTGCCTTCAGAATCCTTGAAAGGATACGCTGTGATAATTTGATATGGTGTTTGCATGTGTTTGAGGGCATGACATTCACACAAAGCTGGGTGATTAGAGCACAATGTTCTTTGGACTCAAGGTGCTCCATCCACATAGAAATCGGGCATAAAATATGAAGCATGCTGTGTTTTTTCCACAGGGCTCTAATTTTTTCATGAGAAGTAATAGCCCTGCTAATGTCTGATTCATTTAATGTATTTATGTAGAGCTTGTTATATTCTTTTAGACTGTTCTCAATTTTCTCAATCAGGATACATCACATTTTGTTAGAGATCCTGACAATTATGATGTTGGGATGTGGGATGACATTCCCAGTCTGGGGCTGGTCTCTGTAAAGCTGGTGTAAATCAGCAGGAATTCCAATGAAGTTATTTTGATATAAATATGGGGTGAGTGAGATGAGTCTTAGACATGCTTTTATTATTGTCTGCATCTACATGGACCTAAACACTCCAGATACCATGACAATTTGACCACTGCAAACTACATTCTCCCCTTTCTCCTAGCTCAAAACTTGTTCATATGTTTCTTGAACAGTTTGCACTTCTGTCAACCATAGGGGAACCCTTTTACATAAAGGAAAGGCACAAAGCAAGGTCTTTGCATAATCAGATGCTTTTTCCCCTCTGCTTGTCATCAGCAGAAAGCCCCATCAGACCATCCTTACATCCAGATGCCACTCAGCCATTCTTGTTAGGTTGCTGTGGTTCTAGTTCATCGTTATCAGGCAGGGAAGCTCTCTCTTAAATAAGTACATAGGATCCTATACCTAAGGGTTTATGTTAGTATGCACAAGGGTGATTCTCCCCTCAGTCACATCAGTCTGTGGAACTATGTTAGCACAAGGGGGTGAGATGCAGTACCCATATATAGTGTTAATATTGGCATTCCTTGGAGAGGGTTAAACAGCATGCCTAGCTTCTTTAAATTGCCTGTAGTCAGTCAGAGGTACTGTGGTTGCATTTTCTAAATAACGGAGTAAGCTGATTTTAACATGAGTCTGTTTTTCAGAAATGGGGATTACACCATATGACTGACTGGCATACTGAAATTAGATGTGTATCCTATAGTGATAGAGTATTTTAAGACTGTATCTTGCCCTTGATGAATAAACTTAATACACGGTATGAACAGGGTTTGGTCCCATTTCCTCTTGGTGAAACCTCATACCTCATGAATACAAGTTCTTGGGTGGGTTTTTTTTCCCTTTATGATTAATTTGTCTAAACTCCACTGAAGTTATTGAGTTATGAGAGCTTAGCAAGAAGAAAATAAACTCTTAGTGATTGTCTTATTATGAAGGATTAAATGATTTAATTTCATAATTAAACCAGGGATACAAGCCAAGTATGTCTTGTTCTGAGATAAACACAGATGCTGAAGAAGTTGTCGATATCAGTGAACCATTTCCATGGTAGGAACCCAAGATGAGTGGACTGCAGTACATGTAGCTTGAAGCAAAATCTGTAGTGCTTAAACTTGACAAGGCAAAAGCACATATTATCTTGCATGTGACTACATTAGGGTTTCCAATTATATTATGCTAGCAGAAAATACAAAATCCCTCTCTCCTTTCCAAGAAGCCTCCAGCAAGAGAGGGAACTGTAAAACCCAACCATTGGTAAATACCTCTTTTTGGCCAGCAGCATTTACAAAATATTTCTCTCTTTTGCACAGGTAAATCAGAGCCAAAGGCCAAACCAATTGCATCTAATGTGTTTCAGGAGGTCTTTTCAAAATACCAGTAGAGATCCTGTCTGCAGTGGGTTACCCAAACAAATTACTGCAAATTAATGTAGGATGTGAGCTCACAGCAGTGCACATGTGCATGTGATCATCTCACTGAGTGCAGAGTGCCTTATTCCTCTCTCACTCAGAGGAGGAAAAGCTACTTCATATTTACTGCAGGATTTTATGGTGCTTGAAGCAAGTAGTGTACTATAAATTCACATCTTTCCTTATCTTCCATTACTTTGCTCTTATGCCCATAACTTGAATGCCTTTCCTAGTAGTTCCCTAATCTCATTACTAAATAATGTGATGTATTGGGTCCCTGAACTCCAGGTTATTTCAGATTTTTCTGCAGAGTGGGTGTAGCTGGAGATCTGGGCACAGGTTGCAAAAGTGAACAGATATTGAACTGAGGTTGGATATAGAGTAGAGGTCAAGAAACATAGGGCTAAATTTCCAAAATTCATCTAAAGAACATCAGAACTCAACACTTCTTTGGACCAATGTTTACATGCTGCATAATCAAATAGATTGCAGTTGTGAATAATCTTTTCTCTTAATGAAACTGTTTTCATGCTTTCTGTAGCTGCTTTTGTTCTATATGTAGGTAACCAGGTACATGAAAGGCATTCCACTAGCGACTTAATATCACAAGCACAATAGCTGTCCTGAAGATTCAGATAAGCTGAAAGTAAGTTAACTTTTAACAGGTGGTTTCCAAACAGACTTGCAAGTTGCAGCAATGCTGGTCTACTGATGCACACTGGAACTTGCAACTCCAGTGGAAAATACCTCAAGAATTGAAAAATGAGAATGTACTAAATTCCATCTCTTTTAATAGCTTTCCGAACTGTGCATTAGCATTGTGTTTTTAGCTGAATACCATGTAATTACAAGTTATTTCTTCATCTACATAACCAGAAAACCTGACCTTGTAGGCTCCACTGCACAGTCCTGCCTTTTGCATGCAGACTGAGTGAATGGGTCAGACCTACGTCAAAACTCATGTGGTTGTTTATTTCTTTTTTCAGTAGCCAGGCAGATGCTGAGTTTTATTCCAGAATCCAGGTCCTGGGTGACTGGCTGGCAGGTCTCCAAGGGTATTCAGCCCCAAATTAAAGGAACACCAAGACATGAAGTGCTATTTCTGTTCACTGCAGCTATTATAGCATTATATTATTATTGTTATTGTTGCTGTTGTTATTATTATTATTATTAATGCACAGGTACAGTTAGTTTTCTCCTTAGTAACAGGAAGAGGGGCTGAGGAACAATGAAAGTTCAGCTATCATGCACAACAGATCTGAGATGTGGAACCACTTAGAAATTATAGTTAGACCAAGAAATCAATGAGGAGGTGATGAATCTTGTGTGCAATATTAGATTTATGCATTAAGCCAGCCATCTGGGAGTTATTTAAATCAATTCAAATCATTCTTTCAACAGATGAAGATAGCAAGTAATCATTCATGGTATGGCTGCTATTCAGAGAGCAGTTGGGCTCCTGTCCTGCCTGTTTCCCCTGACACATGGAAAACTTCATTCTGAATTTGTGTGGAGAGGCATGAGCAGGAAAATCAACCTTCTGGGAATTTAGTTTTTTAATAGTCTGTGAAAAGACTGCTAGAACCTCTTTTGAGACCCTCCACTCTTCTCGAATGGCTTTTCCTTGGCCTTGTTCCCTGACTAAACCAGGTGGCTGTGGGACAGTTTTGTGCTGCTCTGTTCTACATTTAGACATAGGCATAGAGCAAAAGTGATACTATAAAAAGTTTCAACTCCAGTGAGAAGTTCAAATCTGCTACTCCTCCTGTAGGACCCTCTAGAGTGCTGCACTTCCTCCAAAGCCTCCTTGTCCTCTTAAACACAGGCAGGAAACATTTGCAGATTCTGAAACAGAGGTCACACCTAAGCCCTAGTGAGTTTATTTTGCAAGCCCTTTGTGCAGAATGAGTAAAGTAGTAATTATAGGTTTTCCCTACAGCTTTGTTGGAAGAGCACATGGACAGGTGTGGTCCATGCTGCAGGGGACAGCAGAGTTGGGTAGCTGGAGGATCAGCAGAGCAAACCTGTGGAAGTCACTGTATCAGTGCTCAAGTGGTGCAGCTCCTGCATGTAGGGAAGAAGCAGGAAGAAAAAAGCTCATAGACTGGGAAAGGACTTCAGAGGAGATGCTCTCTGTTTCCCACTCCACCCAGCTGCTTCTTCCAAGGGAGGAGAAGGGTTTTGGGTATGGCTGGCTTGTCTAGACTCTGCTGCTCAGTAGGTTCCTGCTGGCTTCATCTCTCCCTCATTCAACAGAAAAGGTGGTGTAGTTTTAAAGGATAAAAAACTTTCTGGACATCTTTTATACTGCCTTTAAGTGCTCTGTGTTGGCTTCCCACCTAACAAAAATCATGTAGTGTGTGTGTACATGTATATATGTACATATATTCAGTATGTTTAATTGTCGATTAGCCACCTTCTGGCTAACATTGTAATAACCTTGAAAGAAAGTCACCTTGCCAACACATCAGTACATAAGATATCATAACATTGCCCTGTACACAGCCTATCCAGTGTCTGCTATAATGGTGGAATATAGCTTGGCAGGTATTGACTCTTTGTATCAAAGATGGTACCTGTTGTGTGCCTGCCAAAATCAGTGGTTGATCAAATCCCCATCAATGCATATAGATGAGTCTCCTGAATTTGCTGCTAAGTACAACCACTTTTTTGAATTGTGTTGTGAAGCCATTTGAACTGTGTGCACATCATATTTCATTTAGCTCTCAGACTAACGTGGATATCTTTCTAACTACAGAATTAAACACAATGTGTGGATAACTGGCTAGCTGAAAAGGGTCACATAGACATAGTCCAGCTGGCTGGACAAAAATGCACATCGCTCTCAGCTTATCTGAAGTAAAGCAAAAATACACTATCCTTGGCTGTTCTTGTTACGCAATAACAGGAAGATCGCGGTGGGAAAAGAATGTTGCAGGTGGGAACAGATAACTACAGAAGAGAAACTAGGGGCGGGCTTGGTATTTAGGCAACTAACCAATAATGAGCTTAACTTTTGTAATATGTATGAGCTAATTATAACAAGGCATAAAAGGTGACTGTAAGGCACAATAAACGAAATCTGCTGATCACTCATATTGAGTGACTGTGTCTTCCCTCCGTCGCGACAACAATGCATTATTAGCTCTTAATAATGCAAATGTGAAATGGCCTCACTCTGTAACCCAGAAGGTTAAACACCTGTCACCTTCTTGGCTGGAAGAAGAGGATGCTGAAAATTTCCAGAGGTATCAAAATTTAAAAGACTTTATCCAGAGGTTATGAAATGGTTACTTTGAAGACTTGTTTTGGTTAATTCAGTGTGTAGGGCATTGTTGCTTATACAGCATCTCCCTGTACCTCAACTTCTGCAGCACCGCCACCACCAGTATTCATCTTTTCCCTCTCATGGGTAAATGTTAAAGAACGTGGACAAGGATGAGGAACTGATGACATGAATGAGGGTGCAGAGGATTTACTATTCAGTTGCAAAGTGACTTTTAATCTGACTTTGTAAGTGCCTGGATGGTCTTGCCTGTAAGCGTCTCTAAGAAAAAAATTTTCATGTTCAGAAACAGATTGAACTTGCATCCTTGTTTTCTTAAAACATTTTAGATGCATAGCATCAAGCACCACAAGCCAGCTACTTTCTGATGGCACTATAGCATCATTTACAATATTGTAGCCAGACTGATTTTACTATAATCATTAATTGTGTAGGACTATTTGCTGCCTTCCCCGTAGACCTCAGTTGCTTACATTTAAGAGACTCAAACTGGATACAAATTGCAATTGTATTTTCAAACATCAGAGGAGATCAAAATAAGTTTTGAGATTCACCATTAGATATCCCTTATCTATTATTTTTAAAGCAGATGCTATCCCAGGGACAAGATATTTTATTGCTAGGGAGAACATCCAAGCAATGGTGAGTCTAGACAGCTTTGTGGGACATAGATCTAGAAATTCAGCAAAGTTGTTTAAGACTATGTTTGAACACCTAGCATATTTAAGCTGTTATAAATACATGCATCCATATGGCTTTGAGCAGTTAGTAAGGGATTAGTACTCAACATGATAGACATAAATACATTTAGCTCTCCAATTATAATTGGCAATTTCCAGTTATCTTTTTCTTTTTTTGAAAACATTATACATGAGAGAATAACAAAGCTGGCAACAATATTTGATGTCTTTATATGCCTTCTGAAACATAAATATTCAAGTGTGATCTTCTATGTCCTGGCATCAGCAATAATAACAGGAATTTCAGAGACATGATTGTTCCCAGATGCGTGCTTACCTTCCCTGAGTGAACACAGGGGCTGTGGAACAAGGCATCAGGGCTGTTTGAGTGAACACCTGCACTGGCTTCATTTTCCACTGCTTTGGCAGAAAGTCCCAAACATCCCTAGTAATTTGGAGAGGTTACAATTAATACTGTTCCATATGGCTTTGTCCCAAAAATAACTTTTAAAGTAATTTCTAAATACTGTCTTTACAAGAAACAATTCTGGAAAAGTCTGGAGAAATTATTTTATGAGGGACATTTGGACATTGCATAAAAGGGACAAGCACCATAACATTTTCTGTGGCAGTAGGTAAAAAGGAAATTTCAGTTTCCTGAACCTGGAAAAAAATAATCTTCTCCTAAAGAGGGGAGAAAATAGACAGTTTTTTGTAGCTTTAAATGACTTAAGTGTGAAGTATTTATTGAACTCTTTTAATTCTTTTCTGCTCCAAAAGGGATTTTATTCCATTGTCAATGTCATTTTGTTTTGTGGCTAAGGTTATCTTGGTTATGAGCCTGCAATTTGGTTTCCAGTAATGAACCAAGGCTCACACATCTGTAAAAAGGTGAAGAGAAGTATGAATGCAGCTGAGAAAACTTCTACTAAGATGTATCTCAAGTGGTCATTATAATTTATCATTATTCTTCCAGGTCTACTTATGATATAACTGTAAAAGATATATAATTTCCCAAAGGCATGAAGTTACTGTTATATTTTTATTTCTCAGTCATATTACTTTTTTCTGGAGAACTATTATTTTAGATTTAGAATCAAGAAATAAAACCATCCTTTGCCTCAGAAAGGACTTTACTGGTGCTTGTTAGGGGGTATATTAATGTGTTGGGTGTTAACTGTGCTGTTCAAACAGTTCACACTGCTATTTAGCAAATGTGGAAGAATTCAAGGTCTTTTAGAAGACAACAGATACTTACCGTCCCATCACACCTGCAACAATGCAGATAAATGTTGCCTTCAATTTCTACAGGAAATTGAAACAGAAAAAGGTGAAGGAAAGGAAAGAGACCACAGTTACTCAAAAGGATAACAGCAGATTTGGGAGAATGATAAAATAACGCTTAGTATTTGTATTTAGCATTAAAAAAAAAAACAACAAACAACCAACAGCACATAAAAACAAGCAACAAGGCAATAAAACAGAAAATGTCCACAGTCCTGACACTGAATAGTATCTTTAGCAGCAATCTTACAGGAACCCGCAACTTCCCAAGCAAAAATCAATCTTAATACAACTACTAGCACTACATATTTTAAAATAATGTCTGTCCTTCTTGCCATTCCTATTCCTTCAGAGGGAATTTAATGTATATTTGTTTCTTTACTGACATTTTCACTTTCTTCTGATGAGAAATGAATGGCTTTATTTCATCAAAAGAGTGTAAGAAGAGAATCATTCTAGTCATGCATAACTGTTTCAATGAAAGCAATTATTTTTCATCAAGAACTTAGTTTACATCAGGCAAGATTTTTCACTGCAGCTAAGTGGTTTGTTTGTGACAGCAATTGTCACTACTAAATATGTGCAGTTTATCCAGGGAAAAAATAAAAGCCATTCTTTCTGCTATCATTTGAATATATAAGAAATAGCAGAAACTAAATGTCACTAAGCTACACTCACAACAGTGAAATAAGTGAAGCTCCTCTTTCATATTCTTATGAGTGCTTCAGTATAAGAGAATAAACTAATACTGAAAATCATAAAAAAATCTGAGTCCCTATCTGATATTACTATACAAGTGAACAGTTCTACAGCAAATCTGGGTAGAGCCTTCCTAACAGAACACAGGAAGAAAGACCATAGGGAAATTTCTTTTGCCCAGAGATATGCATTTTCATTTACTGGTCTGGCTGAAGATAATGTATTTAAAGATGGCATCTGGTAGTTAAATATGAAGTGAGATCATCCAATTTCAGGTATGCAGAAACCATGGCAAAATATCCACAAGTACTTGTGTTAAGACACAGTTTCCCTAAAGGAAGAAGTATGGTGCTTACTTCCCATAAAAATCAAGGGCAATTCATCAGCTGGACATGCATAAGCAAACAAGTTTCCCCTCTGTCTTGGACTTTTTCATAGGAAGGAAAAGAGAAATATTGTCTTCGCAAGTAACAATTCTAGTTGTCTTGTTACTGTACATATGTTACTGGGCTAAAAGCTCACACAAAAATGTGTGGCCAGAAGTTGTCAATCTGAAGGGACCCGGAGGGAAAGCTGGGGGGCCCTTAGTCTTCACAAGCCCCAAAGAAACTTAGTCCTCAGTACTTGTAAGCCTGCATGTCAAACACATAATTCTTTGTTTGCTTCCGACTCTAGAAAATATGTGGTAATGAAAGATGCCTGATTAGTTTATTATTAATAGCAAAGAATATGCAAGTGGACAAATTATTTTTGTTGTGACTTACCTCTGCTTATGCAGAGATGCCCAAGCTAACCCCAAGGGAGCTTGTTCACACTCCTGGGCACAGGAACCCACAGTGGCCCAGTGCTTTCCCTGACCTTCAGGACCGCTCTGCACCACACCACATTGTGACGTACAGGTTTAGGTCTGTGTCTGGGATGCCCAGCCAGCAGCAGTATCCCACAGAAATGTGTCTGAGCACACTTTGGGTTGTTAAAGCACAGTATCTAAATAAACCTATTACTATACGCAGGACAAAGATAATCCTACCTCCTCAATTCCTTCTGTCACTTAATCTGTAGCATATGTAGTTTAACCTGTAGTTAAATTTAATCAGGAGCAGACCCACCATGATGTATGGGGAGGAGGCAGGTTTCCTGAAATTCTTCTGTCTCTGTCTTGCTGCACTGCTGCCAGCTGCAGCCACAGTAGCCCATGGGGGCCCTGGCTGTCTTCAGTACACTCATCTTTTCACACACACGTTGAGAAACTAACACCGGTACCAAGCACGGCCACAGGGGCCCCTTTTACGTCACAGGTGTCTACAAGATTGCTCTCCATTCCCATAGCACATTCCTGTTATGGTTATGTTCTTCACATTTCCTGAGGCTCTGTTAGTCCTGCACTCAGAATGGCTCCTCCTCCTGAACCATGAGGTACCTCCAGCAAACTGCCTCTTGTGGTTTAACCCCAGCCAGCAACTAAGCACCACACATCCACTAGCTCACTCCCCTCACAGTGGGATGGGGGAGAAAATCAGAAGAGTAAAAGAGAAAACTCATGGGTTGAGATAAAGACAGTTTAATAGGTAAAGCAAAAGCCACACATGCAAGCAAAGCAAAACAAGGAATTCATTCACTATTTCCCATCGGCAGGCAGGGGTTCAGCCATCCCCAGGAAAGCAGGGCTCCATCACGCGTAACGGTTACTTGGGAAGACAAACACCATAATGCCAAATGTCCCCCCCTTCCTCCTTCTTCCCCTAGCTTTATATACTCAGCATGGCATTCAATGGTATGGAATATCCCTTTGGCTAGTTTGGGTCACCTGTCCTGGCTGTGTCCCCTCCCAGTTTCTGTGCCCCTCCAGCCTTCTTGCTGGCAGGGTCTATGAAACTGAAAAGTCCTTGACTTAGTATAAACATTACCTGGCAACAAATAAAAACATCACCAGCTACTAAGAAGAAAATTAACTCTATCCTAGCTTGAAACTAGGACAAGGCTAAATTTTTTTTCTCTTATTAACATTTGAGTCTGTGAACATTTTTGGAGATGGGATGCTTCTCATACAGGCCAAGATTTCCAGGAAAGACCAAAGATTATGGAGACTTAATGACGTACTTAAAAATGATATGACTTTCAGTGGATGTTCTGCACTTCAGGACAAGCAAGGTGGCTACACTGAGCCTACAAAAAATAAAGCATTATACTGTATTCAGATTTTTAAATCTTGGTTGATCACTGCAAATCCAAAATAAATTGTCAGAAGTCATTTGAGCTATGCAGAGATAACTGAGGGGAAAAAAGGTGGCAATTGTACTGTTTATTTAAACTGGTGCAAATTTTAACTTTTTATTGAAAGGAACGTATTGCAGGGACCTTTATCCTGAGGATCCCATCACAGCTACTGTTTCAAACAAAGCCTTGAAAATCCAAAGGTGTTGAAACAACTCAGGCTGGAAGGTGAAAAAAAAAATGCAAATTTTGTGATAAATTCAACCTATGACCTGTCACTATTCTGCTGATACAGGGAAAAACTGCTTCTCCGAGAGGAAGCAATGCCTCTTGTAGTCAGGTGAAGAGGTGGTTGACAGCAATCCCAGCAAGAGCAAAAATTTGCTCTCAGCCACAGCTAGTTCATTTTAGGAGATGGTGGCATTTTGCAGGCCAGTCCCAGTGCTGTGGAAAAATGTAAATCTTCCTGCAGTGTGTAATAATTCTGCACTGTTTCTTAATGTGTCAGGTGTATCTAGATTTCCTGCATCAACTCATGTTCTCCCAGAAGGTCTAGTCTGAGCTCCCTATGCAATGAAATAAGAGCTGTGCATATGTAAATGTATTAAAGGTTCTGCATGTTATGAAACAGTTAAGGAAGTTTCTCACAGGCTCCCCATGCTTTTATATTTTATATTTGGAGCTCCAGCAACCCTGCACAAGAGTCTGGTGAGAAGTGTGGCTTTGATTTCAGCTGACAAGTAATAGAGATTTAAGCCAAATTTACTTCTCTTTAAAGAATAATTTAGCAGATTTTTGTTCACTCTCTTTATTTCAGTGACACAGAGTTGAAGAGCACCAAATCAAAGCTGCATAATTATGAACTCAATGAAATTTAAAATACTCTCAAGCAATTAAAGGGTGGCTGCTCAGATGCTGTAGTACAGATCACAAATAATGGAGTACAGGGAATTATCTCACACACTGGTATTACTGATAGCATGGACACTTTCTGATCACCTTGAACTGATAACAATTCAATATAATCTCACACAGCTCAAGAATGCCTCTTTGAAACTCAGTGTTAAGAAAAGTTCATCCAAACACCAAAAATGGTTTTTCCAAAATCAGTTTTTCCTCTGAACAACAGCTTGATTGACCAACATGTTTTCAAAGATGACTACTCCATGTCAAAAAGCCTACAGTTTCAAGTGAGAAAAAGCATGTTGCAGGAGCGGGCTGGAAACTAGGACCATGCATGGCAATCAGTTAGCTGAGGGGAATGTACTCCAGCTTGTCTAGACAACAATTAACATGATGAGACATGTTTACAGAGCACAGGGGAGTGGGAGACAATGGCGCCAAGGATGGCGCCGAGGAAAGGTAACACCTTGCGGTTAATTGCTGGTAGTTAACCACCAATCAGGGATTGCCTAGTATGCAATGCTTAGCTTCAAGAACCAATCTGTTTAAAACGCGCAGCTTCTGAAAGTGTATAAAAACTCGTGCTTCTGTACAATAAATTGACATTTGCTTGCATCAAGCTGCGTCTCGTCTCTTCATTCGCCGTAGCATGTTGCATGAATTTACTGATATACTGATATATATGGAGGTAAAGAAGGTCATCAGGAACAGTCAACATGGATTCACCAAGGAGAAATCATGCCTGACCAACCTGATAGCCTTCTATGATGGAATGACTGAATGGGTAGATGAGGGGAGAGCAATGGATGTTGTCTACCTTGACCTCAGCAAGGCTTTTGACGCTGTCTCCCACAACATCCTCATAGTTAAGCTCAGGAAGTGTGGGTTAGATGAGTGAACAGTGAGGTGGACTGAGAACTGGCTGAACGGCAGAGCTCAGAGGGTTATGATCAGCGGCACAGAGTCTAGCTGGAGGCCTGTAGATAGTGGTGTTCCCCAGGGGTCAGTACTGGGTCCAGTCCTGTTCAACTTATTCATCAAAGACCTGGATGAAGGGACAGAGTGTGCCCTCAGCAAGACATGATCCTGTGCAACCTGCTCTAGGTGAACCTGCTTTAGCAGGAGAGGTTGGACTACATGATCTTCAGAGGTCCCTTCCAATCCTGACCATTCTGTGATTCTGTAATATTATAATAAATCTTTCTAGATCCTTCTATTTTATTCACTTCCATTCCTTCAGCACATCTTGAGGTGGAAAACTCTGGAATATCAGCACTTGACACTGCAAGGCTTCGTATAGAAATATAAGTGACTAAAATTGTCATCACACTGCTCTTTGATATGTCTCAAACCAACTCCAAATAGGTAAATTCCTACAATTCAGTATCCATTGATATCTTAACATGTCTCCTGGTATGTCAGTCATCAACATGAGTTCAGGATATAGATGATTATCTACCATAAAACACATGGAAATTTTTATTTTAGGGATAGGTGACTTCCCTGGTTTTATAAACCATGGCCCAAAGTCCAAGGCACACAGGCGTCAGAAGACACATGCAACTGAACCAAAGAGAAAGCAAGCTCAGGAAGAGTTTCATAGGCAAGAGATGAAAATGGTTCCTCATGAATCCTATGTTTTTGGTCAGTCAGTTGAAATAATGGCAGAAAATTGAAGACCTGATTTTGTCAGAGTGGCTCCAGACACATCAGAAACACTTTGGTAGTAAGAAGATGGAACAAAGACCTCTGACAGAATCATAGAATAATTTAGGTTGGAAAAGACCTTTAAGATCATCGAGTCCAACCATTAACCCAGGACTGCCAAGTCCACCACTAAACCATGTCCCTTAGCATCACATCTATACAATTTTTAAACACTTCCAGGGATGGTGATCCCACCACCTCCCTGGGAAGCCTGTTCCAATGGTTGACCACCCTTTCAGTGAAGAAATTTTTCCTAATATCCAATCTAAAGCTTTCCTGGTGCAACTTGAGGCTATTTCCTCTTGTCCTATCACTTGGTATCTGGGAGAAGAGACCTACCCCCACCTGCCTACAATATGAGTAATATTGCCCAGATCTGCAACACTCCCATGGATAACCACAAGCCCTCTACCAGGAGGACTTTCTTCACATGTTCTGGGTAAGGACAGACATCACAGCACTTGGAAAGAGTGCGTCATTAGAAAATACAAAGAATGTAAATACTTGGAGGAGACTAGATGTTGGGACACAGTATTTTTAATCTGGCATTTTGAATGCAGATGTGACAAAGTCTGGTGCCTTTGACCTCATTATTTAATGGGAAGAGATATCATGAATCCTCATCTGATGAATTTGTGTCCTCTCCTGGCAGGGAATTAGTCTACCTCACTGTCCTGCTTTCAGCTAGGACAGAGTTAATTTTCTTCTTAGTAGCTGGTGCAGTGATGTGCTTTGCATTTGGTGTGAGAACAATGTTAATAGGACACTGATGTTTTTAGTTGTTACTGGGTAATGTTTATAATATATCAAGGACTTTTAGGTTTCTTGGGCCCTGCCAGCCAGAGGGCTGGAGGGGCACAAGAAATTGGGAGGGGACACAGCCAGGACAGGTGACCCAAACTAGCCAAAGGGATATTCCATACCTTATGACATCATGCTGAGTATATATAAGCTAGGGGAAGAAGAAGGAAGGGAGGGACATTTGGCATTATGGCGTTTGTCTTCCCGAGTAACCGTTATGCATGATGGAGCCCTGCTTTCCTGGGGATGGCTGAACACCTGCCTGCCCATGGGAAGCAGTGAATTAATCCCCTGTTTTGCTCTGCTTGCATGCACAGCTTTTGCGTTTTGTTCTTATCTCAACCCTTGAGGTTTACATTCCTTTCCGATTCTCCTCCCCATCCCTCTGGGTGAGGAGAGAGTGAGCAAGTGGCTGCATGGTGCTTGGTTGCCAGCTGGGGTTAAACCACAGCAGTCCTTTTTGGCATCCAACATGGGGCTCAAAGGGCTCAAGATAGCAACAGATTTGATTGGAAGCGCTAGATCAAATTTATAGCTGTTATTGCTGTTTAGCTATTAAGGGTCAGGTTTCTGTGCCTTACTGCTTGCTTGGAGCTTGCTTACTGGAGCTTGCTTGCCTTACTGTATATTAGAGTCTAGAGTTCATTAGTGGCTGCTTCTTGCTTTCGCTGCTTGCTGTACTGCTTATCATCTCACTGTGCTGTGCCCGGGAACATTCTGATAACAGCAATGGCAATGCACCAGGGCTGGCAGGTGGCCAGGACATTGCTGCTGTTTCTGTGATGCTGTACTGGACAGGCTGGAACTCCAGTGTGAACTCGAGTCAAAGGGACTGTGTGACCTGCGGATGAGTCCATGTGGGAGCAGGACACCCCAAAGTGTCTGTGGCCATGAATATGTCCAAGCCCAAGCAGGTATATCTCGGAGCCTTTGTGGCCATGGTTGTGTCTGTGCTGCAGCAGGTATGCCTCTAAAAGAATTGTGGCCCAAGGGCATGTCCATGTTGGAGTAGGTATACCTCGAAGCATGTGTAGCTGTGGATAAGTCTGTGCTGCAGTAGGTACACCTTGAAGCATCAGTGGCTGTGCGTGAGGTCATGCTGGAGCACCTCAAAGCATGTGGCCATGGATAGGCCCACGACAGAGCAGGTACAGGCCTGGAGGCAGCCAGGGATAAGGCCGTGTTGGAGCTGATTTACTTCTGAAGGGACTGTGGCTGTGGGTAAGGCCACGTTGGAGCAGGTCTATGGTGATGGCCCATGGATAAGACCATGTTGGAACAGGTGCACCTCGAAGTGACTGTGGCTGTGGATGAGTCTATGCCGCAGCAGGTATACCCCTGGAGAGACTGTGGTTCATAGCTGAGGCTCCACATGGAGCAGGTTTCAAATTTCCTGTTTCCTTTTTCTCCCGCCTGGCTACAAAAGTCAGTTGTACTGTATCATGGACGTAGTTGCATTTTTGGGGGAATCTGCAACAGATTACTGCTAGCACACTTGCTACCTCTCCTCTGCAGTGCAATTAGAAAGTGTTTGCAACCTTTAGTGAATGTCACTGCAAAATGTCACAGGCAAAATTTTGGGTTTTTTGATCATGGGTTGGTCTACACAAAACCAGGCCTCCTGGCAACAGACAGGGTACACCTGTCTCAAAGGGGAAAAAGGATCTTTGCGTAGGAGTTAGCAGGGCTCATTCAAAGAGCTTCAAACTAGATTTGAAGGGGGAGAAAAGGGATATTACCAGGCCCACCAGAGATAAGACTGGAGGTGGCATACCAATGTTTGAGGGACAGTGTGCTAGAGAGGTTTTTTAGTCTGCAATCTCAGTGGTGGTAGGGGATGGAGATCCATGAGGCAGCAAAGATACAAGGATTATTGCTGTGTTAGAAACCATGGAAGCACCAGAGAATGGTCATGTAGGAATTAAGGCTTCTTCCCCCCAAAAGGTGGTGGGATCAATAGCCCAACTGAAGTGCATCTACACTAATGGACACAGCATGGGACACAAACAGGAGGAGTTGGAAACCATTGTGCAGCTGGAAAACCATGATATAGTTGCAATCACAGAAACGTGGTGGGATGACTGACACAACTGGAATGCTGCAATGGATGACTACAAACTCTTCAGAAGGGATAGGCAATGAAGGAGAGATGATGGGGTAGCCCTGTATGTTAGGGACTGTTTTGATTGTCTAGAGCTTAACGATGGTGATGATAGGGTTGAGTGTTTATGGGTAATCAGGGGGAAGGCCAACAAGGCAGGTATCATGGTGGGAGTCTGTTATAGACCACCCAACCAGGATGAAGAGGCAGATGAAATATTCTATAAGCAGCTGGGAGAAATCTCACAATCGCTATGCCTTCTTCCTGTGGGCCAGATCAAAACATGCAAGGAAAAACAGTTGCTTCAGGGAGGACTAGGGCTGTCCTTGGAGGTTAGGACATGATACTCATTACTGATCAACCAAACTTCTCTCCACAGTGACAAAGAAAAGGGAAAGGAAGGACAGTTATTGCCTTTTTCCTGATGTTCCAGGTCTTTGTTTCATCAAAATGACCTTTAAAAGAAGTAACAAGGAGAGTAAAAGTGCAATTCAAACAAGCAGATTTCATGCTGGTGGAAATACATTTACTCATTCAGCAGTTGAGAAAGCAGCAAGTGGTAGGGTTATGGTGAATGCCCAACCCAAAGTGACCTGAGAGGCAACATCTGAAAAACATGTCAGTCCAAACTAATATTAGCTGTACGGGGGAAGTCTATACCTGCCACCAAAGAGAGGATCTGATCTAAGTATTTGAAGCTTGCAGTTCAAGACAGCATTCATCTAGTCCTCTGGTGCCATTTGTTATTTCTTTTGGTTTAGCTCAGCCGTGATCTTCCTGGGATAGTGCATGGGTCAGGTCTGCACAGCACTCGTAGCTTCCCTTTCATTTTGCATCCCATCAGGAGAGGTCACATTGAGACTTCACAATGACAACAGAAGCACCAAGTGCCCAGGCTTGATTGCATCCAGCAGAGATGCAGATGCAGGGCCAAGAGAAACTCTCCTGAGTGCCTGCCAGCAGCTCAGGACAACAATGAAACCACTGAAGCGGGGAGCCTCACAGCTGCTGGGCTGACTCAGTGTATAATGATCATTCCCTGCACTTTTATAAGCTTGTCTGATCTTCAGACCAGCTTCAAGAAATTCCTTGCACATGTTTCATCCCAGATATCTGTTTCTGCAGTGTTTTGGTTCTCTTTTAATGTGTGCTGTGAATATATAAACACATCTCTCAGGTAGTTTCACATCAAGTGAAACCTGAAAGAAAATAGATATTAAGCTTAATTGCTTGTTTAAAGGCTTTTAGCCAGACTCCCTTTGATACCCACTATGTGTTGAGTAGGAGGGAGGCTCCTTGTCTGTAGCTGAAATTGGCAGCTGATGTTCCACATGGCCTAAGATGTAGCAGCAAAAGTGTGATCTCAGTTAGTCAAGGGAAGCTAAAATGGAGGCAGAATTTCTTTTAGTTAATCCTAGATGGACAAATTCTTAATTCCTTTTGCTACCAAGGACTGATTCCTACAATGTCTCCATGGCATCTATGAATTCTCGTCTGCCTCTGACATTCCCAGCTGTGCCAATGTGGGAAGTTCCTGGGGAAAGTCCCTCCTTGTGCTTGTGCTTTGAACAGTCCCAGGTTGTGGACAATGTACATGCAAAAATATAAACAAGACCAATTTTCCTTTACATGCAGATTTAAATTTTTTCATACTCTCCCTCTTAGGATCACCCCTTGAGGGATTTAATGAAGAAAAACTTTCAACATATATTTAATTTCAGTTGCAGGCTTCAGGTTCATTGACTTCTGTAGGACATAAGCAGGCACATAGACATATCTGGTGCAGACAAATGCCAAAGGCAGAACAGAGAAGTAGGTGGATTGTGGGTACAATCATTTATGTCAAATACTACTGTCTTTTACTGAAATAGAGCCTCAATGTTTGCTATTTTTTACCTTGTCTTCCTCTTTTTATTTTGTTCTAAAGGGCACCGTATAGATACATTTTACTCATGTGCTTTGTTATATCCAAATATTTGCTGCTGTTAGCCACATTCCTCCCTTCCCATTGAGAGATAACACTTCCATACTCTTCCTACATCTGGAAACACTCACAGATGTTTGCTCTGTAAAACTACCCTCTGTTACAACAGCACAGTGCCTGTAGCAACACTGAGAATCATAAATTAAAATAACTTAGGAAGGACAACACACATGGAAAGTGCTGCAGAAACAGGGAAATAATCCTCTGCAGAGATGTGAATGCTTTCATTATGATGAAACAGATTCTGACTCCAATTTCTCTAAATACTGCTGTGCTTTGAAGTACTCTAATAACAACAGTATTCAGTCACAGTGACTTAAAAAAAAAAAAAACAGCAAATAAAAATGTTCCAGGTTGCTCAAGTGATTAAAATGGTGCACCCAAACTCTCTGAAAAGACAGCCAAAGCCCTGGCTTCTTAGTGCATCTGAAATTCAAGGTTTACCTAAAGGTCAAAATACAAATGTAGATATCTAACAGTAGGCAAGAAAAACTGTACAGCAGTTATTAGTCATGGTGATTGTCTTGTTTTCAGCTAGGATAGAGTTAATTTTCTTCTCAGTAGCTAGACCAGTGCTGTGTTTTGGCTCTGATGTGAGAACAATGTTGATAATGTGCTGATGTTTTTAGTTGTTGCTGGGTGATATTTATACTAAATCAAGGACTTTGGTTTCTTGGGCCCTGCCAGCCAGAGGGCTGGAGGGGCACGGGAAAAACTGAGAGGGGACACAGCCAGGACAGCTGACCCGAACTAGCCAAAGGGATATTTCATACCATATGACATCATGCTTGGTATATAAGCTGGGGGAAGAAAGAAGGAAGGAGGGGACATTTGGCATTATGGTGTTTGACTTCCCGAGTAACAGTTATGCGTGATGGAGCCCTGTTTTCCTGGAGATGGCCAAACACCTGTCTGCTGATGGAAAGTAGTGAATGAATTCCTTGCTTTGCTTTGCTTGCATGCACTGCTTTTGCTTTACCTATTAAATTGTTCTTATCTCAACCTTTACATTCCTTTCTGGTTCTCCTCCCCATCCCTCTGGGTGAGTAGAGGTGAGCAAGCGGTTGCATGGTACTTGGTTGCTGGCTGGGGTTAAACCACAACAGTGATGTAGTTATGGTGAATTGTTATCTGGCACAGATCTGAACCAGAAGCCCTTGTCAATCCCCCACCCTTTCTATCACACTTGAGAGCCTCCATTCCCTTCCTCCCCAGTGCTGTGTTGGGTTGAGTCTGAAGTGGCTCTTCCTTCCTGAACCAGGTTATGGTGTGATCAAGACAGCAGCAGTCTCAGGAGAGCAGGATAACCCACTGTGTTTTCACTAGCTGGAGCTGAAGCCTCACAAGGATTTCTCTGAGATTTTGGCATCATCAAAACTGAATCTAAGCTTTGAAATGATTCTGAGCCTAAAGTCTGGAGTCAGATGTGGAATCCTAACATCATCTACAGGCAACAATCAATTGGAAACAAATAATGGCTCAAGTTGTTAATTAACAACATGTATCACAGGAATGCTGCAAAAAACTCTGGTCATCAGAAAGGGGCATTTCACTTTGAAGATAAACACAAAATGGCACACAGGCTCTGAAGAGTTCAGACATAGCTGACCATAATGAAAAGTGGTCACAGAAACCAAAGTCTTGTTATTCACTTTCTTAAAAATTCTTCATTTTTATACACCACTGTTCAATTTTTTACCTAATTTGTAAAATGGGGATAATGTTTTTCTCTACATTATAATTATAATTTTATAACTTAAGTGCTTTGAGTTGCTTGGCAAGAAGATAACATAATGCTTTGAACATCTAAACTCTGACAGGCTATGCAAGCAAATGGCAAAACCAGGAGGAATTTATACAGTTTAGAACCTCGGCTTCACAGTAAAAGACAGTAAGCATGGGGATATTTGTGCAGAAATACAATTAATATGCAATTTACAGAATTAACTAGAGGAATGCAAAGATCTCCCCTTTTAGTGAATCATGTTTAAGTATTTTTACCTGGGGTATGATTGCTGTCACAAAAACCAATCATAATAAACCTTCTATACTGCCAAGTACCACTTCAATAACAGCCACTCAAAGCAGGTACACAAAGAAGTAAGATATATTTCTTCTGTGCATCATTTCACCTCTTTCCCAGTGTTGTACAAAATAAAACATTTCCAGCCTTGGTGTTCTACTACTGCCATCTGCTTCTGTTAAAAGAAGAGCAAGACAGCATTATTGTGTATTACTCCTACAACTTACAGTACAGTAGGACCAGTTTACTTTAAAGTGTGTGACACTATACAAAAACATATGGTTTATTTATCTCTACAATGCCACAGCCATGCTTAAGGTCCCAGAAGTTTAAGTACTGAGGTATCATAATCATCTAGAATATCATGGCACACTGTTGGGCTACTGTTGGGGTCTGCAGCGGGTCTGCAGGCAAGTTAGTTGACTTCAAAGACTTAGCCGTGTACCTTTAAGACAGCCACAAATTGTCAGGTATGTAAACAAGGATGTGAAGAACCGGAACTTAGAACCGCAGCATACAGGCACCTACAGCAACAGCAAATAGCAAGCAAGAAGAACACAAAAACCTATCAGGGTCTGACACATGTACTAAGATATATAAATAATTTGTATAAACAATAAAGGCCATTTTGTCCAAACCCAGCCACGCAGACATAGTGTTTTTTTCAGTCCACCTCAACCTGTGTCACCACAGGCTACTATACCAAAAAAATATAAAAATGCACCATAACCTCACTGTTGACAACGTATCTGCTTTGGAATCAGCCCCTGCTCTGGAAAACAATTTAAAATAAGGTGTGAGTGGAAAATTTAATTTCCCATTTTGTAAGTGGGGACTGGGAGATTTAGCTCCTAATCCAGAGCTCATTGACTCAATGACAGCCCTTCTCAGTGACTTGCTGAAAGTCATCCAAGGAACTTTTCACAGCATTAATGAAAAGCCTGTCCTAACTGCAGGGAAAAGAGCTTGAAAGGAAAGGAAGAAAAAGACACACTTGACATGCTATGTATTCTGCAAAGTCCATAACATCTCATTCTCATGAAAGCTAGGAGTAAATTTTATATTTTACTAAGTTTGTAAAAAGCTGTCAGGGTTCAAGTCAAGGCTTGTATGCAAAAACCCTCTTTTCTCTTAATGGTGTAGCCTCTCCCATTATCAGATGAACAGATTACAATGTTTTAGGCAGGATCTGTACAAAAGGGTTTTGGATTTAATGGCTTCTCTTCTAGTCATGTCTGATCATGTTGTTCAAGTACATACATTACAGTATAACATCTCAGACAGACACACATGGAAGATATAATCTAGCCTTTCTCACGTGGAAGGACCCTGGGCCAAGAAAATGCAGAAAAAATTGTTGTTTATATTCTTTTTCTTTCCCTCCAAGATATCCTTTATTTTCAGGGTAATTGAGTCTACCTTCTAGATCACCAAAATTGTGTTGTAGAAGGTTAACAAATTACACAACCTGAATCTAATGTTCAAGGAAATAATTACTCTGAAATGAGAAAAGACAGAAAAACTTAAGGCTATATCACTGGACAGCTGAGAGTTGATGGTCCTCTTATGAAAAACCATTAATCTCAACAAATTTAACAGATTTCTTTATTGCTCACATATAGTTATTAAGTGTTCAAGTGCTAGGTTAGAGAATATCTAAATAGAAACTATTATTAAAACAGCTGGCAACATTCCATTGCACTCTGTGTGCATGGCCTTCTTTTACTGTGTGATCAGCTTTGCAAGCTTAAGTAACATACAACAATTTGTTCAAGGAATAGCTATATCTCTTACTAAGATAATATTGACCAAAATATAAATAAATTTCACAATATGTAGGAGAAATCAAATTGAAACCAATATTGAGAAACTACATTTCAGAAAGATAGGAGTATTAGTCAAAAAAGTCTTCATATCAAGACTTGGGGAATTAAAGTCTTTAAGCCTTGCCTGGTAACATTTTCATTTCTCCCACACCTACCGAGTTTTAAAGATTGAGAGCTACTGTAAAAAACAGGCACTGCAATAAGAGCAGGTGTAATAAATTAGCAACTCAATGAAAAACAAGTCATCAAGATCAGTTAGTATTCATCCAAGAATACTGAAGGAGTATAGAAATAAAGTGATTTAGCTGGTAATAAAAAAAAAAGAAATTGTAATTTTTATTTCAATTCAGAGATGTAATGATTTTAAAAGCAGACCTCTGTGATAAGCTAGTCTGATCCCTGCAAAGTATTAAGTAAATATTTTTGGGAAATTTTTGCTATGTCACATTCATAACATTTGAGTGAGACATCGTGTATCTATTCAGAATGCAGTGGTCAGCATTCAAATGTATTGTATGTAATGTACTAGCAAGTAGACCTAAAAACTAAAACCATGAGAATGATACTAAAGAAATTGCCAGTCCTTCTGTCACAATGAAGGAAAGGCATACAAAATACAATAAAGAAAAGTGATGCTGGAAATAATGGAAAACTTAGTTCAAGTGAAGGGATATAAATGTAAAACAAGGTATTTGTTTACACAATAGAAGTTGCCTCCACATGATATCTCAGAAGTCAAAAGCTTAAAGAATTAAAAAACATTAAAGGCACTTCTCTGGATAGAGAGAATACCCTCAAATACATTATAGATCATAGAACTTACTGAGTAAATACACGAGCAGTATAAGCATTTATACTTAGAGTCAAAAGGGAGTGAGGAAACCTTGGAATGGAAATATACCTGTGGTAGATTGTTAGATAATTTTCTTCTGTCGGGTTTCTTGTACCTTCTTCTGAATTCTCTGCTATTGACCTCTACTAGATCTGGATCAAGGGCATAGCCAGTCCAAGGCAATAATTGCTATGTTCATAATTGAGAAATAAGTCTTAAACTGATTTCAAATTTGAGGATCTAATATTGAAAGAAGATGTAGAAACTTGTAAATGAAAAATATTTATGATGCATATAAATAGCTTTGTGAATTTATCTTCTGTAGTCATGAAGCAACAATGATACTCTTTGGGGTTTGGGTCCTGAGCTGAAACCTCCCTGAAATTCATATGTTCTCAAATTACTCTTGGTTTATTTATCCCTTATTTGGTTGTGCTGCTTTTTGCATCTTGATATAGAATAACAGAACAATCGGTTATTTACTTTTCGATAAAAGTAGGGGGTTGATTTTGGATCTAAACATTGCTTTATAAACTAGTATTTCTTCATGGCACAAAACCCCAGAACTGACTATAACAGTAATTTTCAACTGGAAGCCTGTCTCTAGTAAAGGGCTGCTGACTGCTTGAAAATGTGTGAGAAAAGGGATAGGAAAGGCAAATTCACCTAACTGATGGCAATCATTTATGTGACTTTTGTAATGTGGTTGAGGCCTGCTTCAGAAAAATCTTGAGATTCCCCACCCTGAGGAAGGTGAGAACCACTGCTCTAGAAACACCAGGGTAGCAAAACTAAAACATAATAAAACTAATTTCACTGTATCAGAAAGTCAAGAAGTAAACATGTAGAAAGCAAAAATTTGTTTTAATGTAATTTATCCTTTCTCAGAAACCCCTCACTTGAGGTAATTTCACTTTTAGCAGTCAGTACCCATGTATTCAAAGTTAGTGCATAGATGTTGATGGCCTTATTCAGCCTCAGTAATTCTGATGGTCTTAATTACACTGGAGAAAAGTGAACTAATAATAACTAAACCATCGTCCTTTTACTGAGGCAAAGCTAAATTCAAAAGGCTGGTCTTCAATAAGTTAATTTACGGCAGAACTGTTTTCATCCCCTCTTTGTGCTAGTGAGGAAGGAGGTGAGAAGAGGCTGGAAATGAGATTGGCTGCTCATTTGCATCTTACCAAGCCCATTGGCTGACCCAAGGCCAGAGCCAAGCCATCCTTATCCTGCTGCCTCTGATCAGAGTCCAACCCAAACCACTGTCATACCTGTGGAGTTTCACGTGTTGTTGAGGCAAAAGATGGATTGAAATGGCCATGTAGCTGAGCTACACCAAACTTCAAAGATAAGAGAGAGTAATTTTTCATCATCAATCAAGGACATCCACAAGATTATACAAGGCTCTCCATCAGCAGCCAGCATTATGGTTTCAACCATGACATACACTGCACAATTTCTGTGCCTTAAGGAGACCGTAGAGCTCTCTAGCCATCCACCACTCTAACTACTATGGCATGCTCTAAACTAGTTAACATTAGAAATCCCTGCACACCACACTGCTTTACCTCAGAGGCTCCACACCCAAAAGACTCCACAATCATCATAAATACTTGTAATGAGAAGCTTTTACTATATCTTTTGTTTACACAAGCGTAGTACTTCACTGTCAGAGCCTGCTCCTGCTTCCACTCAAATCAATGGGAGTTTTGCCATTCTCTCTAATGAAAGTAGCATTGCATTACATTCGATGATGATGGATCACTATTCCTTACTTGCAAGAACAATAATTTAGCAATTATGACAATAAATATGCATGTGCTTAGTTTTAAACACCTGAATAGTCTTTATTGATTCCAGTGGAATTACATAAATCCTTGAAGTTAAATGCTCTTTTTGTTTGTTTTAACCTAGCCAACCCCTGGAATCCTCCTCTGTCAAGTAAACATGACTTCCATTAGAATACATACAAACTTGGTATAAATCTAGATACTATCAGCAAGCATGTGGCTAATCTGGCTTCATACTACAAGTCTTGTAATTGATTATGCTAAAAATAAAAATGCAAACGTGGTGTATGAAGGCATGGACTCAGGTTGTGGTGCAACTAGAGACAATCAATTGTGCAAAGAAGCTCATATTTATATCTCTGAGCCTGCATACAAATTCCAGCTGTATGTTCCACAAGGCTCAGGGCGGAAGCCATTCATGCAGTTACATAGCTATATATGGTTATGAACACACAAACACCTTTTGGCCAGATGTCGTAGTTTAACCCCGGCCAGCAACCAAGCACCACATAGCCACTTGTTCACTCTCTTCTCGCCCAGAGGGATGGGGAGGAAAATTGGAAAGGAATGTAAACCTCAGGGGTTGAAATAAGAACAATTTAATAGGTAAAGCAAAATCCACACCTGTATGCAAGCAAAGCAAAGCAAGGAATTCATTCACCACTTCCCATCAGCAGTAAGGTGTTCAGCCATCCCCAGGAAAGCAGGGCTCCATCACGCATAACGGTTACTCAGGAAGACAAACACCATAATGCCAAATGTCCCCACCTTCCTTCTTCCCCCAGCTTATATACTCAGCATGATGTCATAAGGTATGGAATATCCCTTTGGCTAGCTTGGGTCACCTGTCCTGGCTGTGTCTCCTCCCAATTTCCTGTGCCCCTCCAGCCTCTGGCTGGCAGGGCCCAAGGAACTGAAAAGTCCTTGACTTAGTATAAACATTACCCAGCAACAACTAAAACCATGTGTCCTATCAACATTGTTCTCACATCAGAGCCAAAACACAGCACTGCACCAGCTACTAAGAAGAAAATTAACTCTATCCCAGCTGAAACCAGGACACCAGATAAACATGTTTTTCTGACTTACTTTCCTTCATAAGACCCGGCTATTTTCTTACTTCCCATTGGTAACAATCAGACAGTCTCCATCCTCCTTTCCCACATCTCCCCCTTTTTTGCTTGTTAATTGCAATAAGGCAAAGGCTGCATGCAGCTGGGTGACCATGACTTGATTCATGCTACGGTCAACTAAACACTGAATACAAGCAAAAAGGCATGGGAGACAGGGCAAACATCAATAAGGTGGTTAAGGCAATTATAATAAATTCTGCAATACTTTTGACCCACAGTCCAAAGTTTCCCATCCATGAGAAGAGACCAAAGGCATCCCACCCCTGGCTCTGCTGTAAATCTTTGTTTAAGGTTTTTAAGTTTTGTATGCTTTTGTGAGTTGATTCAGAGTGGTCACTCAGATTCCTGCAACACATCCCATCAAAAATCTTCACACCCATGTCTCTGTGCTAATAATAAAAAATCAATAGCAGATCGGTTCTGTAGTGACAAATGACACACAGAATCGACATCTGCTAATAAGCCAGAAAGAGCAGCGCTTGTAGCATTACTTTCTTTAGCAAGCCAGCAGCCTAATTTATTGAGGTAAGGGTGTGTGCTGTTCCTACAGAGGAGATTAAAGAAGCAAAAATGTGTTGCACTGCATTCCAGAACTCAACCTGTGAGTTACAGTCTGCTGTGAGGCCTGTGTTATAAACATTTGACACATGGTGGGGCTGTTTAACATGTCCTGTGGTCCCTATATTTTGTCATGTTCTTATCATGTCTGACATCGTAGGGTTGCGATTGCGACAGGGCTGCAACACCCATTTGCAGTCTTCATTGGCATTATCATAACTAGTTGTTTCAAAAGCAACCCCTGAGATTCCTCATGCTCTACTTGTCGTTGCAAAATATTCTGAAGCTGGTCAATAAAGTTACTATATGACTCTCTTGGACCCTGCAAGACTGTGGCAAACGACTCACTAGAGGCGCACCCAGACTCCGGTATCTTCCAGACTGCCTTAATAGCCACCTCCTTAATTTGCAAATAGGCATCCCTGGGATACCCTGTCTGCGTCATGGAAGCAGCATAATTATTTTCTCCAGCTAACTGCTCATAGTTAATACCAATTCCCCGATTAAGGTTTTCAAGTGAGGCCACTACACATAACTCACAAAAATCAGATAACCACATCATATACTGTATCGGAGTTAGTACCATGCAAAGCAATGACTTCCAATCATGCAGTGCAAGTGTTTAAGACTGCCATCGCTTCAAGAAGGGACATAGTGAATGTACTATGAATCCCCCCTTCCTGCACTGCTTTTCTTAACTCTTTAATAGCCTCATATTCCATAGGCTGCCACTCTGGAGGTTGTTTTGGCCAATAAAATACTGGACATGCCATTGCAACTCCCAAATCCCCTCACTTAAGCGCTTCCCGCTTGCATACTCGCCACCGATCTCACCCTCCCTGAAAACACAGTCAAGTCATCAAGGGGAGGAGGAAAAAGGTCTGGTTCCTTTTCCAGATCTATAGGACCTGGATCAAAAGGTTTCTCAGTGTCAATGGAATCATTGTCCAAGTTGTCCTGTTCCCGTACTTGGTCCTGTGCTGGGAGGGTCACTGCAATCGGTGACAGGAGCTTTGGGGGCAGAGAAGGTGTGGAAGGAGTCACCATCATTGACGGTGTGTTGAGAAGAGCTGCACTGTTGGTGGAATTTACAGCCTCCCCTGGTTTAGCACTGTTAATAGAATTAGTCGACACTTGGCAAAGAGTAGTCAGGATCTGCCACCAGGTCAACAAATGCTTAAATGCTTTCCCGCCACGGAGTCCCCCTCCACAGCAGCATCATACAATCATCTGCCGACCACTTTCCAGGCAGTAATTTGCAAAGTGTCGTCAAGTGGAAAGTCCAGCACTTTGTCACAGATCCATTCTAACAAAGTCACTGGCTGCGGACCCGTCACAGCTCATTGCTAAGCTGCAAGCAGCCATCGCAATAAGTCCAGGCTGCACTGCTGATCTCAAGATAACTTCCCTCCCATGGTTCCCAACTGCTCACCTCCTTTGTAGGTGATGGTTGCACAAAGTCAAAATTTCCACAGCTCC
The DNA here is from genome assembly GCF_023634155.1 of Falco peregrinus. Taxonomy (NCBI): domain Eukaryota; kingdom Metazoa; phylum Chordata; class Aves; order Falconiformes; family Falconidae; genus Falco; species Falco peregrinus. The sequence goes on along the minus strand of NC_073743.1, from coordinate 8,308,446 downwards.
TGGTTCAGTCGGGCTATGCCACCAGTTCAGGCTCCGTGAGCCTCCTACTCAAGTCTCTGTTCAGGCGCCATTTGTGGTGTATGAAGGGATGGACTCAGGTTGTGGTGCAACCAGAGACACTTTATTGTGCTAAGAAGCTCATGTTTATATCTCTGAGCCCGGATACAAATTCCAGCTGTATGTACCACCAGGCTCAGGGCAGAAGCCATTCATGCAGTTACATAGCTATATATGGTTATGAACACACAAACACCTTTTGGCCAGATAAACATGTTTTTCTTTCTTACTTTCCTTCATAAGACCCAGCTGTTTTCTTACTTCCTGTTAGCAACAATCAGACAGTTTCTGTCCTCCTCTCCCACACAAACATATTCAATCAATTTGCAGTACACCTAGGTTTATGTTTTGGGGCTTTTACAATAGAAAAAATAAAGCTAGTGGTGTTTACACAGAATATAATTCTGGTTGGAAGTGTAATATATTGGGTCATCTACCAAATACAGGAAATATGTTATTCAACATGGTGATTCACACGAGTAATATAGTCTAAAGGGTATATTCTCCCCTGTGAACAGACATAATTCTCAATAACGCTAATAAACCCATAAATCCCAAAGGGCCTTATCTAGCTGAAAATATCTGCAGCCTTGTGAACTGTGCAGACTGCACAGGGCCACAAATGTCAGCTCCTCACCACCAGTGCAGCCCTACCAACCCCTGCTTAGTCTAGGAGAGCAGTGGTTCAGTGCAAGCAGTTGCAGAGCTCCCCAAGAGCAGAGCCTATTCTGGAGCTTCCCTTGTATAACCGTACAGGAGGCCTGACATTACTGGTTCCTGTACTCCAACTCCATAATTCTCCTTGAGGTTGTGACAGCAACTGAGACACTGACTGCCAAGCCAGTTTGAGAAGATTATCTGTCTGCTTAAGAAACCTAGCCTGCTTGGTGTGGAGGGTTTCCAGCTCCTTGTCATATTTGAGAAGGAAGCTTGTGCCTCATTGTCATTGCAGATGATGCTGAATAACAAGGAGTGACATTCTGGGACTATGCCATCCCCTTCAAACTTTTCTGGAGCTATCTTTTTGACTGAAACTTCTCACTGAGGAAAGTGGAATTATATATATGAAATAGGGAGCACCAAACTTTAGCAAGTTACTAATGGACCTATCTGGAATTGTGCTGGGTGGCTGGGAGAGGGACAATTTGTGGTACATTTCATAAGGCAGACAATAACTTCTGGAAAGGGGAATATTTTCCCTTTTGAAATAGAGAATAATTACAGCCCCACTTCTGGAATGGTAAAAGACTACAAGCCAGTGTGCAGCCTCAGCTGATAGGTAGGAATCAAAGAAACCCTACAGTGTTGAACTTTACACTCTCCCTGAGTTATAGGATACACTGATATCATTTTCTTCTGGGCCAGAAGTGCCCAGAAATTATAGCACTTCTGTAAAAAAGAGAAAGTGGAGTTGGTGTGATCTGATTTTAGCCAGATTTCCCAGCAAAAGGAGGCATATGTGTTCATACCACACTCATATACACACTTCTCTAGAGCTGCTTAATTCTCAGTCCAACCTCAGTAACCTTTGAACCAATCTTGAGAAAACAGTGAATGTATCCAAAATGCCCTGCAAGTTCTGTGTCTTTGGGTAGACAGAGCAAAGGTTTATTAGTGCCTCAACTGTGAGCTTTTATGAGATATCTGGATAGCTACATGAGAGACACATGCTCACTGCATCCATGCTGATAAATAAAAGAGGTCTATGAAGGGAGCTAAGCCTCAAGATACCTCATCCACACAGCTTATTTCTTTGTTCACCCCTTAGCATTGCCTTACATGGCCCCAACCAGCTTTCTCCAATACTAATGCCCAGCCTTGACTTGGGAAATATTTTGTCCAGGGACTGTTCCCAGGAGGCAGCATGAATGAGCTCTTCTCACTATACTTGGTTCCTCCCAGTCTATGAGTCCTTCAACACTGTCCCAAAGGCATTGCACCATCACTGTCTATATGCTTTACCCTAGGGCATGCAACATAGTCAGTTTAAAAAAACACGTGAGCTGCAACAAGGTCTGACCTTTATTTTAAAACACTTTAAAAAAACAACAACAACAACAACAAAACAACAACCACAACACACTAAGAATAATAATTGTTTCTTAGGGACCCTTTGACAAATGCTATACTGGCATGACAATTCTGCTCCAGAAGCAGCCAGTGGTACAGAGTGAGTCACTTCACTTGTCCTCAGGACCAGGAATCGATCACTGGTTCCCTTTGTTCAGCAGTATAGACCTATACATCAAAACTCAGCCCCCATTAACTGTTGTGTGGGACAGTCATTTATTTGGTCCTGTTTTTCAGAGGACCTTCATGTTACCACAAGGAAGTCACTCTACTGGTGGAGGAACCTCTTGCCAACCTTGGGCTCTCAGTAATGTTAGCAGCAGCTGGCCATTTTCAAGGTTTGCTGTCTGTGGAAAGAGCTAGAAACTTCATCCTGAATGCTGAAAATAAGCCAATGCTGAAGGAGCTCCTCTGAACCCATGAAATTGTGCCAGGACCTGCTGGATGCCTTTTGTCTCAACCTCACATTCAGAGTCAGCATCAACCCTTCCTGGGAGCCCCTGCCTCACACACAGTACAAATCATTTGATCAAATAAATTCAATGTCAGGCAATAATTGGACAGTTTATTGAAACCCTTTCCTGCCCGTGGCCTCCCCAACACCTAGAGCCTGCTGAGAGGCATCTGGAACCTGCAGCACGCTGCTGCTTGGGAGCCTCCACTGAACTGGTGATGCAGCTGCAGCACCCCACTGGGGATAACTGCCCAGCTCTGAGGACAGCTTTTGTTCTGTGTGATTTGGGGAGCAAACATGCCTGGGAAGGCAGGCTCTGGTGTTTGAACTTTTCAAGAAGTTAAAAGAGCCATTCCAGCATTACCTAGACTGTTGATTATAAACCCACAATTTTCTGTAATTTGGCCTCATTAATAAATTCCTCAAGTGTTCCAAAAGGCAAAAGAAGTAAAACAAGAGCCACAGGGATCAGAGCAACAGTGAACTATGAGGATACCCAACCGTGCTGTTAATTCCACTTAATCAGCTCAGAGCAGATCTGTATTAAAACAAACAAACAAACAAAAAAAACCAAAAAAAACCCAAACACCCAACCCATGACTTACAGAATACCCCTGCCATCAGAGAATGGGATTCTCTCCATTTGTAGTAATATTTTTCCCCAATTTTTGTCCTTTCTCTCATTCTGGTTTTGAGCAAGGAAAATGACCCTCCCTCATGGCATCCTGAGCACCCTCCATATCCCTGGGCCTCAGTGCAGACTGGAAGAACTGTGCTCCCAGGGAAAGTCCAGCACAGGTCCCTCAGGGAAAGGCAGAACGAGGGTGGACAAAGGGAGTAGAAAGCTTCTGAGAAAAAAAAAAAGTAGGGAAGAAAAGATTTGATGGGAGAAGGCTTGAATCGGACCTGGAAGATGCTTTAAAATTTGAGAGCATGAGTCTGCAAGCAGTTGAAAAGTAAGGAAGGTTGCAAAGCAATCAGAGACACTGCTCAGGCTGCTCATAACCTCTTATCTGCACTTCTCACCCTTCCTTCTCAAAATAGAAGATAGAATGTGAAGGTACTGGGTACTGAAGTGTCACAAATGGCCTGAAGGTACACCTGAATATGCTTGTGTATAGCCTGATACCTGGGCCTGTTTAGTTAACCAAGGATCACACACACCAAGGTATCTGTGAGGGAAACTCCTTGGTCCCCTTAGCACTTCTGTGTGTGATTCATCTAGTAAACACATCACAAGGAGTCATTAGGGCAGCCTGCAAGGAGGAAAATCCTCCCTCAAAACAAATGCCATCTCTTCTACAGCCAGCATGACTAAGGAAAATGTGCACTGCCATGGGCAACAGTTTTTTTTCTTTAGATATACCACTCAAGGTTTTCCAGCATAAAAGTCTTCCTTGAAACATGCAGTTTTGATGTCCTGACAAGCAGCAGGAGGAGAAATAGATATTACAAATGAAAACAGCTCCAATCACCGACCCCTATTTCTTTCGCTTTCCCACTTGCAGACTTGCTCCCTTACTTAATATTTGGAAATCCTTTAGTCTCAGCATCTACTCATTTTATTTTTATAAGCGTCCTTGAATGTAATGAAGAATAAATATTTCAGTTTTCACAGCCCTGTGGCTTTTCATGGGAGCTTAGCTGCGTCCACTGTGTTTACAAAACAGAGCTGCATCATCACATTTGTTAATTTGATGATTCTTGGTCTATCTGCATTTTTGGCTGCCTAGATCCCACTTAAATGTAGAGTTTGTTATGTTTTGATAGGCCCCAAAAGGAATTTCTTGATCAAAGTTTTAGAGTCAGAGGACCAGCCAGTTTTATAACTCACAGAATTACCAAGTTGTCAATGGTTGTAGAGCGCTGGTGGGAACTCTGTCACAGCGAGGACCCAGCCCTGCACATCCCCTCCTGAACCCACACCAACCTTCTTGGGGTTGCACTCTGGCAGGGGAAATGCTAGCAGGCTGAAGCCCCTTACTCTTGCACAGATGTGTCTGTGCTGGGACTGGGAACAGAGCCATGATTGTGCTTGAGGTGGAAGCCTCTCTTCCTGATTTCCATCATGAGATGCAGAATCTTGGAGGGGTGATGACAATCCAGACCTAAATCCCTGAAAATCTAGTAGCAATGAATTAAGATAACACAAATTTCAACTCTGGGTAAAGAGGAAATACAAAAGTAGGACATACAGCACCTTAAAGCGGTAGGGAATCAGGTGATGGCTGCACTGGGATGAGGAGGAAGATTTGCTGGCCTGTGGTGGAGGAAGACTAGGTTAACCACAAATATGACTGGAAAAACTTGCCTGGAGATGTAGGAGGAGAGTATTTGTCTCAGTGTGCAGCTCAGCCAAGGTAAGCAAAGGAGTGTTTCCCTTCAACTGCCATTTATATACATATAAGCAAAAGCAAGCAAGCAGTCTTGTATGTACTGTAGCTTCTAGAGAGTTAACGGCTTACAGAGGAGTTAAGATTAAAACTATGGTAGTCAATATATGCTGCAAGATGCAGTGGGGGCAGGACTGATGAAAGGGAGAGCTGTGTCTTACCACTGTATGAGAGATACTGTGACCAGCAAGAATGGAGCTGTTAAGGGGTTTTGATTAAAAACCATGCCTATGGATTCTTCTGCTCTGCCAGCAGCTGTGCCCTGTAAATATTATTTGTTTCACTCCTATAAAGTAGAAAGCAAAACTGGAATATCTCCACAGAATTTCAGCAGGTCCTTTACCTACAACTAGGCACAATAACATGCCACCTGCACAACCTGGGAGTAATGACTAAATGTATATTAAGGAGAAAATTGTTTCTTCTTTTAATCACTAAGATATCTACTGGCAAAGACATGCATTAATGCAGTGCCAAGATTGCGCACTTTGGAGTACTAAGCTCAGCAAAACTTGAAACTTCTGAAAGCCAGGACACATGCTAAGCATCTTAGCTCTGTCCCCTTTGAGCAATGTCCCAGCTTGCCCATTGCACACATCCTGCCTTTGCACCATCACTGAGCTCCTGGGCCATGACCACAGAAGGCAAAGAGAGCTGTGCCTTGATGGGAAGTACCCACACTTGTCCTCAAGCACTGAACTTGCTTCCCTGAAACAACATCAAACCTATTGCATTCTATAACTCATCCCTCCTTATGAAAAAGGCTGCTGTCCAAGACCATATTCTCAGTTAAATATCTTTAACTCACAGATTTCTCTCATATCCCACCTTGCTCCTGATTCTCTCCACAGCAAGACCTTTGTATATCACAAAGTGGTAAAATGATGTTGTTATACTTTCATCTTTTCCCTTTAATCACCCCCATGGTGGAAGCTTAGAGGAAGATTTGATTCCTTTGCTCAGATCTGCCCAGCTACTCCACAACCATGGCTGCTGCTCAGGGAACCCCCAACACACCACCAGCACTTGCACTGTAAGCCCTTTGCTTCCTCCCTGCTCTGCTTTTAAAAAAAGATTTTAGAAGACTGATAACAGAGAAAAGAAAGAAGGACTAGCTTTAGACCGTAAACTAGACATTATATTTATGTGTAGATCCCTTTTCTGCTTCTGGCACATGAAGAAGGATAAGGCTGGATCTCCCATGCCTTGACTCACGTGAATAGTCCCCCTAAAGTGAAGTTGATATCTAAATTAAGGTATACCCACATGAAATGGGGTTTCAGTAGATCCTGAGGGCTAAATATTTAGACTCAAACTATACATATAGTACATGGTCTAGAAAGAGTGTCCGAAGATATACTGGGGAAGGGAAAATGCCTGCTGATATCTCCTGTGTGGAAATGGAGTCCCTGAGTGTGGGAAACCTTGCACAGGACCTAAGCCCAGAGCTGTACTAGTCACAACAAATAGGAGGGAAAAAAGGGTGATCCAAACAGCAAAACCAGAAGAAAGTATGCAGCATACCTTGAAAAAGGGTGATTAAAGGAGTTCTGCTCTCAATGAGCTCTGACAGGTCCACAAGCTAATCCTGCCATGTGAGACTCAAGGGTTCCTCACACTTTTCCCCAAGCAGCACAGCTGAGGGCTGTTTTCCACCTGGGCTTTAAGCCACAGGGGTTATTTAAATAAGGGGTAGGAAAAAAAATGCAGTTTCCTTTATTCTAAGCAAACCTGACATCCAAGGCTGAGCTTGCCTTAAACTAAGGACACAGCCTGACAGCTAAAATGGTATATCTTCACGAGGGATGGATGACCCTCTGCACATGCACAGCTATTGTCAGCGAGTGGAGAGACAGTGGTGCTATTGAGCAGCCCTGAGAGTAGTTAGCTGCCCAGCTCTTCCATCCTATCCTGTGAATGTGTTATTGATGGCAATCACAGTCAAGGAACTTGCAGCCTGTCTTGTGCATAGAGGCACCAGCTGTGGCTTTCCTGGGCCATTACTGCTGGCACCAGCCATTCTCCCAGTGTAGGGGGAGGAAGGGGGAAGAGGAGGGACTTTTGGACCAGGCTTGCCCCTGCATTGCAGTTACAGCTGCATTTTCCCTTGGGATTGTGAACCATGGCCACAGGCTTCTGCCTCCTTGGCCACCCCAGAGTGAGTAAAACTGCCTCCTGAAGCATGCAATGTAATCCTATGTGGCAGAGAGGCTATTTATCTGCATTATTCACCATGCCTGGGAGGAAAGGGAGGCTGACGGTGGGATTTGTGGGGGGTGCTGCCATCCTGTCCAGCTCCTGGGCACTTATAGCTGGAACAGTCCTGGGAGGCATGATGGGTCACAGCAAAGAAACCATGAGCAGCAGTAGTGGAAAGACTGTCTGGCAGGAGCCCTGGGGATACCAGAGGCCTTGTGTCAGTGTATCCACACCTGAGCCTTTAAGATAATGGAGAAAACCTGGCTTTTCTAGAGACCTGAACAGGACAGGGTGGAGTTTGTTGCAGCACAGGAACCCACTGAAAATTGCTGCACCTGAAATGAGGCTAGACTTTCTCTGTAAAGAGGGGAGATGTGTTTTAATCTATTTCACATAGCAGGTCTGAGGTTTTCCTACTTAAAGACTATCTTCCTTTGGTTTAGAGATCTGGATAGACTAGAGAGCTGGGCAATCACCAACTGTATGAAATTTAACAAGAGCAAGTGCTGAATTCTCCACCTGGGACAGGGTAATCCTGGTTGTACATACAAATTGGGAGAATGAGAGGCTGGAGAGCAGCCCCCCAGAAAGAAATCTGGGATTTTGGGTTGACAGCAAGTTGAATATGACTCGACAGTGTGCCCTGGCAGCCAAAAGGGCCAACCATGTCCTGGGGTGCATCAAGCACAGCATAGCTAGCTGGTTGAGGGAGGTGATTGTCCCACTCTACACTGCACTGGTGCAGCTCCACCTCGAGTACTGTGTGCAGTTTTGTGTGCCTCAATATAAGAAGGACATCAAACTATTAGAGTATGTCCAGAGGAGGGTGACCAAGGTAGTGAAAGGCCTCGAGGGCAAGACTTATGAGGAGCGGCTGAGGTCACTTGGTTTGTTCAGCTTGGAGAAGAGAAGCCTGAGGGGAGACCTCATTGCAATCTACAACTTCCTCAAGGGGGGCAATGGAGGGGGAGGTGCTGATCTCTCTGTGGTGACTTTGCATAGAGAGCCAGATATTCAGAAAAAGTGTAAATTGGGGGGAGATGTGTTGATGCTGTATGTGCCAGAAAGAAGGAGTGTATATGTGGAGACAATTGCAGTAAGAATGGGACTGTATGTTGTGGGGGAAGGAACCATAGGATATACAATTGCTAGTGCCCACAGCCCCACCCCTATATGGTACAAATGCAGGAAAAATCATCAGATATTTACAAAAGAAAACAAAAAAACAGATGGGTGATGAAAACTTTAGTTCTGTTTTTAGCAGGACAAGGGTAAAAATCCAATCTGAGATTGGGCTCAGAGGGCAATCTCAATCTCAGAGGGCAAGCACTTGAGACAAGCAGTGGGGGTGGAAGGCTTACCAGTTTTTGTACACGTGCCATTTGCTACCTCTGATTTATTGAACAATTTGTCAGCTCTTATTGGGGAAAACCCTGACAGAATGTACCAACTTTTGGAAAACAGAGTCCTAAAGAAAGTCCATTGGCTTTGTATAAGCAGTTGTGAAGTAAGCAAAAAGTGAACAGATTTAAATCTAGATGAGGAAGCTAATCAGAAAATGTTTAACATGTTATTAATTGGAAAATCATCACAAGATATATGAGAAAGTTGCAGAAGTTTGACAGGGCAGGAAGAGTGTCTATCTTGCAGTTGATAGAGATAGTGTATAAAATGTATAACAACCAAAAGGAGAAAAAGGAACAAAAAGCATCTCTATTGGTAGTAGCTATAACTGAGACTGCTACAGGTAACAGAGGAATAGGTAGAGGAAGAATAAAGAGGGGAAGAGGAAGAGTGGGAATGGGGTTGGGAAGAAATTTGCAGGACTGAACGCTCTTGGGACTGAATCACGGTGCTATATGCAAAAAAAGGACATTGGAAGAACGAGTGTCCTACCCAGTGAGGAAAGACTGAGTCAGGGGACAAAAAGGATGTGAACAATATTTTGTTAGAAAATTCAGATGATGAATGAAGGGGACCAGGGCAGAAAATTGAAGTTTCCCCACCTAATCCCCTGCTTCCAGTGAAGATGGGGAACGAAATTATCGCTTTTTTAATAGATAGTGGAACAACTCATTCAGTAATCACTAGTTGTAAAGGACCCTTAAGTAAAATGACAATTCCAATTGTTTGGGCAATAGGAAAGTGAACAATACAGCCTTTCTTAAAACCTATGGAATGCACAATTGGAAATACTAAATTAATTCTATATATGACTTATTATGCAAAATGAATGCTCAAAAAACTTTCTCTGCGAACTCCGTATGGCTCCTCATCCCACCTGATGCAGCATGGAAAGCACAAATTTGCTTGCTGACATATAAAATTTTAGAGGAGCCTGAAGACAACATCCCAGACATGGTATTGGATGCAGTCATTCCCTTGGTTTGGCCATCTAAGAAACCAAGAAAAGCAAAGAATGTGTTTCCTATCGAAACTGACTTGAAACTTGAGGTGAAACTGTTCACTTTTCCCTGTGGCACCAACAACATTTACAGTTTCTTGTCTAAGACCTCCTTTACAAGCATCAAGTACAGAGTAAGTAGGTCCTGTGTCTACCAAAAATTCTATCTCATCATTCCCCAGCCTTAATATAACCAGGGGTTCAGCTGGGGATGACTCCCTCCATCCTCTCCAGGACTCATCATCCAATGTCATTAACTTAATGGCCTGCAAAGCAGGATCCAAGTTCCCAGCCTGAGGGCATTCCTTCTTCCAGTGTCCCTTTTCCTTACAGATTGCACATTGGTCCTCTGCCAGATGGTGTTGTATAGGTTGTATGAAAGGAGACAACCTGCCCCCTCCCCTGCTCCTTCCCATTCCCCGGTACCTTCTTCCTCTAGGGACTCCCCCTGGAGCCCCTGTCAGGGCAGCAATTAACCTTCCTTCTCTCAAATTTTCTCTTCTAATCTGTCGTGTCTCCTTTTCTTTTTCTTGATTATAAAAAACAGTCCATGCTACCTCCAGCATTTTTCCCAGATCCCTTGAATCTGCTCCTTCTAACTTTTGAAGTTTTTTTCTCATATCTGGGGATGATTGCCCCATAAAAACAGAGGACATTTGAATAGCTTCTTCTGGGTTCTCTGGATACAGATTAGTATATTTTCTAGCAGTTATTTTTAACCTTTCCATAAAAGCCAATGGTGATTCATTCAGCTCATGTTTCACTTCATACAAATTGGACCAATTGATTGCCTTTGGCATAGCATATCGATGAGAGTTCATCCCATTTTATCTCTCGCCTGCAAAATAGCATCAATTGCAATATAGTATTGCATATTAAAGTTCCATTCTTTGGCCATTTTTCTTGGTCATCAAGGGTAATTATTGGCCACCAATGTTTACAATATTCTACGAGTTGTTTCCGAGTGAGAGAACTCCCCCTCACCTTTCCCCAATGCTTCAATGAACATCCCAAGGGGGATTTCTTTAAAATACCTCCTTCAATAGATTGAGCTGTTCCCATGATAATAAACACAAATTACAATAAATGACAAAACACCTTAGACATGACAATACAAAAATCCAAGACAATTCATTCACACACATTCTTACAAAAATTTTCATCTTAAAACATAATCCAGGTCTCAATATCCAATACCATTCCGTGATCAAAACCACAATTGTATGAAGTAGGACTTTAACCCACAATTACGTACAATACCAAAACCCGTGTGTTCCACAGACTTTCATCTAGCAGAACTACAGTCTTCCCTTTAGGTACCTTTACAACTCAACCCTGTGAGGCTTTCACCATGCCTTACAGACAGGCAACCACCCTTTTCAAGGATCCTGTTTCAAGAAATGAATGCCTTGACCTTCCCAGGGGACTTGCTCAGAGCTCTTCAGTCCAGGTTCTCCCCAAGAATTCTTCTCTGCCAGCTGGTGGTTCTGCAATCCCATGGATCCATTGAGATTCAGCAGCAGTGTCCTATCTGGGTCGCCAAAACTGTCACGGGTATCCGGAATAAGAAAACTCCTTAACACCAATGTAGCATTAAGAAGCAGGTATTCCTTTATTGCAGCGCTGGATGCACACGGGATCATTCCACCTAACATGTATGCTATATGTTATATTTAGGCAAGATTATACGGACCATATATATGTTTATGCATTACATTGTAGAAGAATTTTTAAAGGACCAAGGACATATGTTACCATTGTCCGGGTTGGACAACCCAGGCCTGTTAGTTGAAGCTGCAGAGCAACTTTAACTTGTCCAGGGAACAAGCAGGGTGAGAAAGAAAACAAGCTATGCACAAACAAGAAGCCAGGTGCAGAGCAAGTCCTGGGAACCACGGAATCAACACACTCTCATCAGCACACTCTGATCAGGCACCTGCAGCATGCCCACCAATCAGCGACACAGAAGCCCGCGTGACCAGAAACTTTTATCCAATCACCTGTGTGTAGAGTCGGGTGAGCGGTCGGTTTAAGTTATAAATATGACCTGTTTGTTTAATAAAGTGAGCACGGCATGTAGCCATATTGGTGTGATTGTCGTGACTTGGCCAGCTCTCCACGGGGGACCCTCTTCGTCTGGCGCCCGAACAGGGACCCTTTAAGATTCTTCAATGCGGTACGCTTAAATGCGGATTAGCTTAAATGCTGTTCGCTTAAATGCAGAAGTCTCCGTGCATCGGACCCGAAGGGAAGTTGTCCGATTACGAAGCTGGAGGTCGGAGGCGGGCGGAACCTGGAAGGCGAAAAGCGGAGTCCAGAGTTCGGCGTAGAGCTGCAGATCGCACCCCCACTGGAGGTAAGACCGCGACAAATAAAACGCGGCAGGGCTCTCCACTGATATCGTCTCTGAGAGAGGGGAGGGCACTAACGAAGACCACAACGAATAAAACACGGCAGAGCTCTCTGCCGATACCCTATCTGAGAGAGGGGTGAGCACTAAGGAAGACCGCAATGGAATTAGACGCGGCAATTAAACTGTTAACTAGTATCCTCTTTAAGAGAGGTGAGAGCACTAAAGAAACAGAAGTGGAGGCTTTAGTTCGCTGGGCATGAAAAAAGGATAAGGTTCCCAAGCCCACATTATTGTTTAGCATTATGGAATGGAGAGAAGTGGGAAATTGCCTCTGGGATACTACGATCGAGGGAGGTAAAGAAGGAAAAGAAGCTAAAGCGTTAGAAGCTACATGGCAGTCGATAGTTAACACTCTGAAAACTATGAAGGCGGAAAAAAAAAGTAGCGGCAGCAGCTATAGAAGCATTGGGAGGAGAAGTGGTAGAAAAGCCAATAGAGCAGAAGGGTGATTCACCTAAGCCTTCTCTCTTGGCTACATTTTTCGGAGTTGGGCACACTCGTCCTATGAAGGGTATGTCAGCCTCTGCGTGTTCAACAGTACAGGAGTTTTTAGATAAGACAGCAGACAACCCAAAAGTTACTTCTCAGGGGTCTGTTGTAACTGAGCTGAAACCAGAAGAGGCTGTTGAGCCTCCCCAGGAAGGAGAAGCAGCGAGTCATGCTGAACCAATTGGAGCTGTGGGTGGAGCAAGACCAAAAAGGAGGGTAGCTACAGCTCGTAGGTCAAATCAAGGGGAGCAAAAGCGCCGTCCGATGTTGTATCCTCCTCTTCCTGAAACATCGTCGGACGAATTTGAGGAGGAAGGCGGGGAGAAGGTTTGTGATAACTATACAGAGAAATCTTTACAGGAGGTAATAGATAAATTAAGAAACCTGGAAAAGTGAGTTGAAATAAACCTGCCTACTACTTCAATACCTGTAGTTCCTCCAGTTAGCCCAACTACGCCTCCATAGCTAAATTCGGGAAAAGATCCAATACTACAGCGTTGGTCCGGTGTTGTTTGTGATGCTATTTTGGAGGGTGACTGGCAGGTGACTAGCTCGTTAGCTTGTCCAGTAGTGGTTAATAATCTTGATGCACATAACTGGGACATGATTTATGGATGGTTAATGATCAGATTTTAGCGATGGGAGTGTTGCAACCTGGTCTTCAACCTCCTATGATGATCCCTCAGAACTGGCAAATTGTTGTGATAGACTTGAAAGACTGTTTCTTTTAAATCCGACCTCAGAAAGTAACTCTTACTACACAAATAACTAATCTGCATGATGCTCAAAGGCTTTTAGGAGATCTACAGTGGGTTTGTAATATAGTTGGCCTCACTAACGATGATTTGCAACCGTTACGATCCTGGTTGCATGGCACCGAAGCCAGCAGTCCTCGAACTTGTTCACCAGAAGAGCAGGCTGCCCTGGAAGTTGCGTCCCACAAGATTCAGACTGGCTGGTGTGGTCGCCAAATGGCGAATCATCCGTTATCCTTTTTGGTTTGTAATGTTGCCACTTCACCTTTTGCCCTTATTTTGCAATGGCAAAAGAAAAAGGGGGAAAATACGGCGATCATTTTAGAGTGGTTGTTTTTGCCATTGCAACCCAGACATTGTATTTTAAGTCATCCTGAACAGTAGCGGCCTTGGTGAGAAAAGGAAGAGACAGGTTTGTTGGAATTGATGGGACTGAACCAGCAGATATCAGTATTCCAGTCCGTGGGGATGATTATGAGTGGTTCCTGAGACATTCAACAGCCATAAAGGAAGCCTTGATGGGGTATACAGGTGTTGTACACAACAACCGGCCAAAAGAACCTCTCTGGAAGATGTTAGAACATTACCAGTGGATTGCAAGACGGCTGTGCTCAAAAAGACCAGCTGAAGGGCCAGCGGTGTTCACAGATGCAGGACGAAAGATGAAGAAGGCTGCGTGTGTATGGCAATCCAATAATCAGTGGCAGAAACACGTGATTGTAGGAGCGGGCTGGAAACTAGGACCATGCGCGGCAATCAGTTAGCTGAGGGGAATGTGCTCCAGCTTGTCTAGACAACAATTAACACCAGACGTGTTTACAGAGCACAGGGGAGTGGGAGACGGATGGCGCCAAGGATGACGCCAAGGAAAGGTAACACCTTGCGGTTAATTGCTGGTAGTTAACCACCAATCAGGGATTGCCTAGTATGCAATGCTTAGCTTCAAGAACCAATCTGTTTAAAACGCGCAGCTTCTGAAAGTGTATAAAAACTCGTGCTTCTGTACAATAAATTGACATTTGCTTGCATCAAGCTGCGTCCCGTCTCTTCATTCGCCGCACGTGATCACCGGTCAACCACGGGACAACCTTCAGACCTTAGAACTGAAAGCAGCGTGTTGGGCATTGGGAAGCTGGAACAACACACCTGTAAACATAGTATCAGACTTATTGTACGTAATTGGTGTAGTACAGCGCATAGAAGATGCCTTGTTGAGAGAGACAAAGAACCAACATCTTGGTGAAATGTTTATACAACTGCGTAGTACTCTTTGACAGAGAAAACATGAATTTTGTATTATGCATATTAGAAGTCATCAGTGGACCACTCGGTTGGGAGAAGGTTATGCTAGAGCTGATGAAGCAGTCAGCTGTCTGGCAATAACTCCTCCAACAAAGAAGTTTGAAGAAGCTTGTAACAGCCACGAGATGTTTCATCAGAATGCAAAGTCTTTACATCGACAGTATCAAATACTAATAGCAGATGCAAAGGGTATTGTCCGCTCCTGTCCTCCATGTAGTCATCATGGACCTGGTTTAGGGGTGGGCACTAACCCAAAAGGTCTGAAGGCACTTCAGGTTTGGCAAATGGATGTAACACATGTACCTGACTTTGGGAAGCTTAAGTATGTGCATGTCACAATTGACACCTATTCTCATTTTATATGGGCCACGGCACAAACCGGTGAAAAGGCATTACATGTGGAGAGACACTTAATGTCTTGTTTTGCTGTCATGGGAGTACCTGTAGAAATAAAGACAGACAATGGTCCAGCGTATAGTAGCCAACGAGTCGCTAGGTTTAGGACAACATGGGGAATTAAACACGTCAAAGGGATTCCTCACTCCCCAACGGGGCAAGCAGTTGTTGAAAGGGCAAACCATACCCTGAAGGATTATCTTCAGAGACAGAAAGTATCGCACGACATCGATGTAACTAAACATTTGACTAAGGTGTTGTTTACCTTAAACTATCTCTCCCTTATGGAGGATAGAGAGGGACCACCTGTTGTTATACATCACCAAACAGCGCGAGGGAACCAAACAACTACAGTTCCTGGTTTGAATGTTTTGTATAAAAATATGGCTTCAGGCGTATGGGAAGGACCTAATCCGGTGTTATTTATCGGTAGAGGTTATTTTTGTATCTCCACGGATAAAGAACCTATACGGGTCCCTAGCAAGTTTGTGCGACCTGTATGTCAAGATCAGAAGACAGAAGAGAAGACTCAGAGCAAGCAGACGGAATGAACTGTCTATGTTGTAAGGGATGTAACCCGCGGGTATTGTGCCAATGTATGCTATGTGGGGTAAAATGGTTCTGTAAGCCAAAGCTAAAATGTAAATGGTGTAAAAAGTGTATGTGTTTGATTAGTAACTGGGCATGAAGCAAGAGAAAGCATACGGCTAGTGCAATACCATGCTGATTGGAGACAGTATACATCATCAGAATCTGTGAAAGCACAGATATGTGGTGTGGAGTATAGCCAAAAAAAAAAAAATATGTGGAAATTGCAGGAGTAAACATGTTTGAGTGGTGGACTTGGTTTATGGTCTTGATGAATAAGAATATACGAAGGTTAGCGTGCTGGGGAGAGAAACAATTTAATCTTACATCGCAGATTTTAAGTTCGTTATTGCTTGATGTAGGTAGTGTTAGGCATGCTACGTTACAAAATAGAGCTGCAATAGATTTTTTGTTATTAGCACATGGACACAGGCGTGAGGATTTTGAAGGGATGTGTTGTATGAACCTTTCCGATCATTCCATATCGATGCACAAGATGTTGTCACAACTGCAGGGAAACACGAAGCATATTCTTGCTGATGATAATCCCTTCGATGAATGGTTGAGAGGGTTGGGGATAACAGGTTGGTTAAAGACGTTATTGATGGAAGGAATACGCTTTGTTATAAACATTGCTGTAATGTTTTTAATTTTTGGCTGTTTATTTTCTTGTTTGAAGAAAGGTTTAACATCTATTGTGAAACAGATATGGGTTGTCCAAAAAGAAAAAGGGGGATATGTAGAGGGATTTTTAAAGGACCGAGGACATATGTTACCATTGTCCGGGTTGGACAACCCAGGCCTGTTAGTTGAAGCTGCAGAGCAACTTTAACTTGTCCAGGGAACAAGCAGGGTGAGAAAGAAAACAAGCTATGCACAAACAAGAAGCCAGGTGCAGAGCAAGTCCTGGGAACCACGGAATCAACACACTCTCATCAGCACACTCTGATCAGGCGCCTGCAGCATGCCCACCAATCGGCGACACGGAAGCCCGCGTGACCAGAAACTTTTATCCAATCACCTGTGTGTAGAGTCGGGTGAGCAGTCGGTTTAAGTTATAAATATGACCTGTTTGTTTAATAAAGTGAGCACGGCATGTAGCCGTATTGGTGTGATTGTCGTGACTTGGCCAACTCTCCCCGGGGGACCCTCTTCGTTACATTTCTTGGAAGAGTTATATATATTAATTAATTTCCCAAGAATAGGTTGTACTATGTGAATTAAGCATCACCCATGCTCCTTAGAGGTATTTAAGACAACTTCTGGGGGTCTCAAACAATAGTTGTCCCTCTAGTTACAGCTGTCCAAGAATTGAACCTCAGTTTGCTTTCCCTATATGAACTTCTCTTGACCACAGTTCAACTTCTTTTGGAAAGTTTGGTTTCAGATCCGGCTTTGCAAGAAGATCTTTTGTTTTAGTTCCTTCTTGGAATTATTGATTAACCTTCCCTTAACAATATAATGTTGCACAACTACTGTTTGATGGTAATTTTCCATAGTGATTATACTGAAACAAACAATACATCGTGTTGCAGATTGTCTTAAAGTTTTACTGAATCTTTCTGTATTTTGTGTTTGTTTGTGAAACAGTTAACTATAGGAACATCTTGATTTTAAGAAGCCAGCCTCTGCGTTAGCATTATATTAACACTTATTAACCAATGATGTATGGGTTGTTGTGCTACTTGTCATTTGAAGCTGTGTTACTTGAAGCCCTTATTCTCTAGACCATAACCAGAGCACCTAGGTTCTATTGTATATAGGATGAGTTATTGGACAGCTTGGCAAGGCAGATATCCAGCCATCCAACTTGGCAACAAATTTTACCTTTAAGGTGTCCCAAAGTGAACTACCTTCATTATAATACTAAAAATCACACCCACAGGTCAAGAAGACCCTTGACCAGGTGAAGACCCTTCCTCTGCACAAGCGTAGTAACAGAAGAGGATGACACAGCAGATATTATAATTATATGCAAATTACCAAACAATCATTGTAACTGGGAGTGTACACCTTGTAATTTTTCTGTATAAATGTGATGGTGAAATCAGCATAGGTGTGCTTGATTTGTGGAGATTCCACCGAGCACCCAGCACTGCAATAAAGGAGTGCCTGCTTCTTAATACTACATTGGTGTTAAGAGGTTTTATTCCCAATTTCGGTGACAATGGCAAAAAGACTAATACAAGGGGAAAATATAAATTCTTCTGTCATGGCCGGCAGCCAAGCACCATGCAGCTGCTCACTCACTCCCCCACCCAGAGGGATGGGGAAGAGGATCAGAAAGGAATGTAAAACTCAAGGGTTGAGATAAGAACAATTTAATAGGTAATGCAAAAGCTGCGCATGCAAGCAAAGCAAACAAGAAATTCATTCACTACTTTCCATGGGCAGGCAGGTGTTCAGCCATCCCCAGGAAAGCAGGGCTCCATCACACATAATGATTACTCGGGAAGACAAACGCCATAATGCCAAATGTCCCCACCTTCCTTCTTCCCCCAGTTTATATACTCAGCATGACGTCATATGGTATGGAACACCTCTTTGGCTAGCTTGGGTCACCTGTCCTGGCTGTGTCCCCTCCCAATTTCCTGTGCCCCTCCAGCCCTCTGGCTGGCAGGGCCCAAGAAACTGAAAAGTTCTTTTCTTAGTATAAACATTACCCAGCAACAACTAAAAACATCAGTGTGGTTATCAACATTTTTCTCACATCAGAGCCAAAACACAGCACCATACTAGCTACTGAAAAGAAAACTATCCCAGCTGAAACCAGGACATCTTCCCTTATACAGTCTCAAAGGGGCGATTTGATACAAGAATTATCTACTTTAAAGTTATCAAGAAAGAATTTGTAAAAGAGAGGATGTTAATCAATCCTTACAAACAGTTAACAAGACATGGCCTTGGGAGAAGGAATAGATACCATAAATACCTCAAGCTAAGAAATAACAAGATAAGCTCAAGGAAAACCAAATGGTTTATGAGACCAAACAGAAAATTACTGGAACTATGGGTAAACTATCCTAATTAGCATACTAAAAGATCCACCCTCAAAGCCCCCTACTAACAAAGTGAAAAAAGAGAACACTGTACCTTTAAATGGAGACAAGGCTTGTAAGACCAAATGAGAATTAAGTGTGACTAAACGTAATTGTGAACATTTTACCATGTGTTAAGAGGTGTGCTAGCTTTGTGGATTTACCACCTAGCACCCATCTCTGTGCAGACATGCAATAAACAAATATCTGGGCTCTATGTGTGGATCAGCTCTTGCACACTGGGTGAAGAACCCAGATTTGGGATAATATGCCTCTTAAAAATGCTTACGGCTGCTGTGCCTTAAAATGATAGGAGATGGTGAAAAGCGATGGAAAAATGGTGGAAATGTTGTCTGGGTCAGAAGGACAGTTTATAAAACAAGTTCCTGCCTTATCTGCAGAGATTATGTCTCTTCTCAAGTGTCAAAATTATTTTCTCCCTCCTGGTTTTACAGAGAGAACGTTGGTTGGATCTGCAGAGATGCAGTTCTCAGGCTTGGTACTTTCCCACCAGAGGCAGGTATGTCCCATAATTAGTGCCTCCTCTGGGCCTCTTCTGGAGGAGGATTGCAGTTTGCCAGCATATTTGAAACAGCTCTCCATGTCATTGGGAGTGCTCCTGTTGTCTAAACTCCTGAATTATAGAACTCTGATTTAGTGTCTAACTATGTTAAACAAATATGTGCACATAGTTTAGTGAAGCTGACCCACTCTCTAACGTCATCAAAACTGATGAATGAAAGGACTTCTAATGAAGGGAGTCAACCTTGGGAAAAAAAGAAGAGATGGGGAAAAGAACATCATTACTTAAATCAGGGGTCCTCAAACTATGGCCCACGGGCCGGATATGGCCCCCCAGGGTCCTCAATCCGGCCCCCTGTATTTACAGACACCACCCCCCCCGCCGGGGGTTGGGGGGGGAAACCAAGCAGCCTCAGATGACCTCCTGCCACTTCATCCGCACACCGGCCCCCTGTTTAAAAAGTTTGAGGACCCCTAGTCTAAATTATGCAGACAGAAGCCTCCAAGTATGAAACTTCTGACTGCAAGAGGAGACAGGCTGATAAGGTGTTGCAATCAACAGAAAATTAGTTGAAAGTAGGACAAAGGTAATTGTGGTAATGGGAGATGGCAACCTGCAATGCAAATAGCCACACACACACCCAAGAGGGCAAAACCCAGCTTGGGGAGCATGCATAGTTAGTAAAAAACTTCAGTAGTGCTATATGAGATTGCACACACTAATTTGCATTAGAATCGAGAAACCTGTAACCAATCTTGTGTGTGAATGAAAATGAATATTCAATGTACTATGAATATGCAAGTACTCTATTGTATATAATGTGTACCCTTGAGTAACTTGGTGAGCGTGTTAGGAGGAAAAATCCCCCATGCACCCAGCACTGCAATAAATCAATGTCAGCTTTCTAAACTATAATTTGGTTTGGAGAGTTTTTGAGGTTATGATTTTTGGTAACACTCCCATAAAAGTATTCTAGCTTGTTAAAACATCCAAAATTAAATATGTGTCTGCCAGACAGAGGATCATCCCAGCTAAAGATGAAAAATGCCTTAAATCAGAGAGTCTGTCTCCATGCTAAGGTAGGATATAGCTCTCAACAGATACACATCTCTGTTATGCTTTTTGATTTCTCTTCAGGATGCATGCCAAAGGCTTTTTTCATAAACCCAGAGAAGGATCTATGCAAGAGAAATTCCAAAACAGCATCAGGGAAGAGTACGCTTTTTTTCTTCCCTCTCATTATTTCCTCACATCAAACAATTCATTGACTTTAATTGTGCTCACCTTGGACAAATAAGCCTGGCAAATTTGAAGACCATTTTATTATTAGTTAGGTGAGTTTACTTGCCAAGCATACTTTCCCAAGATCTCTGAACATGCTACTCATCAGTCACTAACAAAGGGCCCATTCACATAAGAGCTACCAAATGGGTTTGCAACACAGTTCAGAACTGACCCTGGGTGAGAGCTTTCAGAACTCCCCTCTGTCTGCTGCTGTGGCATCCATGGTCATCTACCATTAAGGAGGGTGCTTAAGTCTCAGTAAGGGGAGGACTCACCTAAAGGAAGGCTTAAATGGAATTGCAATGTCTTGGAACAAAATTGCAATCCAAAAAGTTCCTATTCTCCCAAGGTATTTCAAACTCTGCTCCTTCAGGTGTCCAGATCTGATACACATCAAGCAGTCCCTCTTACTTCTGTGTGCAGGTGGTAGATGTTCCCTCTCTAATTTAAAAACTCCTGAAATAGGAGACACATTTTCAGCTCCATCTTCAGCCCAGGGATGTTTACTGGCTGTTTCCTGTTTTCCTAAGTAGTGCCCCAAACACCAGAGCGTTGGAGGGCAGGAAGACATTGTCCTGCTTTCTGGCTGAAGCTGGATCCAAGAGCTGAAAATACAATTAAGTCCAAGAATTTACGGAAGAGAGGGTGAGTCTGTAGTGGTTAGGAGATAAGGCTTAAATAAGGCTTTTCAGGGTGAAGAAGGAATTCAGCCCGAGTGCTGCTCTCTCAGATATGGAGGTGGGTCCTTGTTGCAGTTTATCCCCAGCCAGCAACTCATTCCCTTTACGGTGGGATGGGGAAGGGAATCAGAAAAGTAAAAGTGAGAAAAATCATGGGTTGAGATAAAGACAGTTTTATAGGTAAAGCAAAAGCCACGCACTCAAGCAAAGCAAAACAAGGAATTAATTCACCACTTTCCACAGGCAGGCAGATGTTCATCTATCTCCAGGAAAGCAGGGCTCCATCACGTGTAACAGTTACTTGGGAAGACAAATGCCATTACTCTGAACGTCCTCCCCTTCCTTCTTCCCCCAGCTTTATATGCACTGAGCACGACATCATATGGTACGGAATATCCCTTTGGCTAGTTTGGGTCACCTGTCCTAGCTGTGTCCCCTCCCAACTTCTTGTGCACCCCCAGCCTACTCACTGGGGGTGTAGTATGAGAAGCAGAAAAGGCCTTGACTTTGTGCAAGCACTGCTCAGCAATAATGAAAACATCCCTGTGTTATCAACACTGTTTTCAGCACAAATACAAAACATAGCCCCATACCAGCTACTGTGAAGAAAATTAACTCTATCCCAGCCAAAATCAGCACATCCCTTTACCAGGAAAACCCCTCAGTTTGTCCTCTAAGGTTTTGAGCCTATGCTGCCCCCCCCCCAGTGCTGCAGGAGGCAGAGTGCCTGCCAAGCAGCCACAAGGCTCTTGCCTGAAAATACTCCCAAGGCAGTTAGTGGTAGTGTGGGGGAGTGCCACTGAGGCACATCTACACTTCTGCTCTTCCCCAGCGACTGATGGACACACTCAGAGAAACTATTTGAAACTGAGTGCAAGTTAACTTGTTGGTAAAAAGCAAAACCTCTCATCACTCAGTGTGATGAGATGAACCACGTTGTGCCTTTTGACCAAGCCAGCCAGAGTCATACAGCTGCAGACTGGACTGTGAATGCGTACACAGACCTGAGTGATGTGGCCACATTGTTTGGTCTCTTCCAGCGAAGAATTAAGGGCTTGCTCTTGCCTCGTGCTGCTGATGGTGCAGGGCCCTTGTCACATGCCAGTCCAAGACCAGAGCGAGGTTCTGCTTGTATTCTTGGGAACAGAATTAAGACTCAAAATGGAGTCAAGAGCCAAGGAACTTTATTTGCTCAACAACAGGTTTGCAAATGCAAAGGAGAGAGCGAGAGAGAAAGTCAGAAAGGAAGGAAAGAAAGAAGGAAAGAATGAAAGAGCTCACAGCAATAGCTACCAGCCCGGAGCTGCAGCATCCCGACAGTCCAATTCATTTCTAAGTCCAGTTGGGGAACATTCCATCCGATTATGGTTGGTTCTGTTCTTTTATAGGGTTTTCACGAGCTGTTCTGCTTAACCACACCTTCCACCTGGCGGTGGTGTGCATGCCCAATACCATCAGGTGGTCCTCAGAGGTCTCCAGGCCCCTCGATCCCCCCAAGCCTGGGTTTGGGTGCATGCACAGGGCTTTAGTTAAGTTTCTCAGGATTAGCTCCCTCTGTTGCTCCATGGTGTCAGTCAGTGGGTTTCCTGCCATAACAATGTTGAGACAAACATCTGCTGTGGCAATGGTGGTTCTCACCGACGCAGTCACTTACAGACCTGCAACTCTGCACCTGCCTGCTGGCTCTCCCATTCCCCTGCCTGTGGCTGCTCCCAGCACCCGCCTCCTCCCGCAGCCTCCATGGCCACCTTGCATGCAAGGACAAGTGCAAGTTTTGCTCCCACCTGTGTCAGTATGCAGTTCATGACCTGCCAAGGTTTCACACACATCAATTGCGTGCTACACCAAAACTGAGCCAAGAAAATTGAGACAAGAAGCTTCCATCCCTTCTTCAGATCACTGTACCTCCACTGGAAAAGGGAAAGCAGTTTTATTCCCCTAGCCAATACACCAGGCCCGTCCTTCCCAGGCATGTTCTTTGCTGCTCTGGGCACACTATGAAAGAAATTCAGAGGTGGTGTGGGAAAATCACTTGGGGGGGGGGGGGATTAGAGAAAACTGGGGCCTAATAGAAGCATAGTATTACAAAAAGCTTTTTAGGGTAAAATACAGCTATCGCTTTCAGGATGGTTGGCATGCACGGAATCTACATCACCACAGTTCCCTAAGCAACACATCCTGCCAGCCCAGCACAATGTGATAGGAGTAACGGAGGATGGAGCAGAGTGGAGACACCCCACTCCACAGCCATGCTCTGTTGTGCTCCCTGCAGGAATGGGAACTTGATGGCACCACACAGCTGATAAACTGCATACCACTTGTCACATGAGGAATCCATGAGATGTCCGTGGCTGAGCCAACCATTGTGGTGAAATGACTTTCCTCAGATGAAATAAACTCATTGTAATACTAACACACACCTCCATCTCAAAGTTACCTGCCTCCAAGGTACTACTACACCTCAACTGGGCACACGATACCAGTTAGTAACAACAATAGGTATGACTAGAATCACTCAAGCTCCACCTAAATGTGATGGAAATGGACTAGTCCTGGACTGAAATAAGTCCAGACAGGGGGGAATTGTTGTCTAAACTCGCGGATTACCCAACTCTGCTTTAATGTTCACAAAGCTAGGTCAAACTGACCCACTCTCTAAGTTATTCTGAATGAAGGGACTTCTAATCAAGGTGGCCAGCCTTGGGAAGGATGAGAAACAAAGAACAGATGGTGAAAAGAACACCATTATCTAAGTTACACAGAAAGAAGCCTTCAAGTGAGGGAAGTTCTGGCTATGAGAGGAAGCAGGATGATAAGGTATTGCAGTCCATTGACAGCAACAGAAAATTAGTGGAAAATAGGACAAAGATAATTGTGGTAGTGGGAGATCACAACCTCCGACTCAAATAGCCCCCCAAAAGAGGGCAAAACCCCGCTTGAGGAGCATGTGTAGTCAGTAGAGAACTTCAGTAGTGCTATCTGAGGATGCGTACTAATTTGCATTAGAATTGAGAAACTTGTAACCAATCCTGTGTATGACAAATGAATGTGCAATGTAATACAAAGTATAAAAAGTGGACAGATGAGGGGAGAAGTCAGGGAAGACTCTATCATAACTTCTGTGATCAGTCAACGGGCTGAACCTGTCTTCTCCCCCATAGGGACGCCTATTGGGTAAGAAATGTATCTTATAAGCACTAAATAACTAACTCATGCTAGCTGTTATTAGTGATTATAGTTTGGTCGTATATCACTTCAAGCTTGTTTTTTCAGACAATCCCTATCACCGGCATTCACAAACCTTAATTTGTCACGATTTTATATTGATAAAGAGTGTTATTCTATAAGTTGTTAGTTTTAGTCCTTTGTGGGCGTTAGCAGTCGCCTGCAGCGGGTAACATATTTGAATAAAGTGGGCAAACCCGCTGAGGGGTCCCCCTTATGCTGTTGGTGCGTTTCCCTGAACAAGGCAGTTGAATTGTCCTCCGATCCAGCAGGGACTGTTCAGTGAAGGGTCCCTATAATGGGACACTGACAGACTGGTTGACCACAAGGGTCTTGGCTTTCCTGGGGTGCTGATAGACAGATCAAACACTAGGGGTCGAGAAATTCTCCCCCCACCCCCTTTCATGTGACAGGTGGATATCATCTTTGCTCAGCCAAACTCAGATAGTTTAGTTGCTGTGTAATTTCTCTGACTTGGGTTACTCTTTCATCAAAACAGAACAAAATGAGCAATGTAGGCTTATAATCTCAAGATTATTCAGCAAAAGCTTAATGTTTGCTTATTTGGGGACATACTTTGAGGTCTTGTCTTCTCCCAAATATTTTTCCATTTTTGAACCAGGGACTAGGCAGTGTGGGATGGCTATACAGATCCTCAGATCAGCCCTATCCTGCCCTGGTAGTATTCTCCCCATCTTATTATGGTCTTGTGTATCAGCAGAGAGACCTAACTCGTTTCTGTTCATTTTTATCTATATGCCATGAGACAGACAAGTTGGGTGGGAGTTTGAGACTAATAATTATTAAAACATCAATATGATAAAATTATCTTATACCTGTTCTCCTTAGTGAATTTCATTTTGAGTATTTCAAACCAGCAATCTAGATGTGATCTCTCAGACTACTGGCAGTCTTTGCTCATTAATCTTGCTGAATGAGAAGTGAAGATCTGTTAGTCATTGAGTAAAGCCTAACACTGAGCCTTGCGAAGATGAACTCTTCACCTTGAAAAGACTGTGTTAGTTGAGGGAAGCAATGACAAAAATATTTGTTAGGTGAGTAGATGGGAATTAAATATCCTTGCCTGAGCATTGGGTTGTACAACATTGTGTTTGGCCATCACTTTTGGTACTTTTACTGCCTGCCTCCTTGTTTTCAATCATGAACATGTTACATGCTCCACCTCCTTCTCCAAAATGTAACTGGTGCCAGAAGTAAGCCAGATCAGCTCTGGTGATCCTCACACACTTAAGCAGCAGGCTAAGTTTTGCATGTAGTAGTTTTCCTTTTTGATTCAAGTTTCAACATCATTACAGGGTTCTCAATACCTGTCAATACCAGAACCATCATACTGAAAACAGAATAAGTAAGTACTGCCCTGAAAATCAGCACAGCATAATCAGGCTTTTAGGTTTAAATTCTTCAGCTCTATCACCTTGTCTTGCACATCATACTATTTGTACAATGGAAATGATAACCAGGCAAGGAATCCTATAACCAAAATAATTTGCACTCTCAGTGAGAAGAGGCAATGCAAGTCGTCAGCAGTGCTGTACTGCCCATATTTTTGTCATCATAAAACTCTGAGATAAATAAATTTTGCTATAAAACCTCCCTGTCCCAGCAGCCACAAGCCAGCCATAGCTTCTAACCTCTGTGCTACTGGAGTGTCTGTCCTGGTTTCAGCTGGGATGGAGTTAATTTTCTTCTCAGTAGCTAGTACAGTGCTGTGTTTTGGCTCTGATGTGAGAACAATGTTGATAACTACACTGATGTTTTTAGTTGTTGCTGGGTAATGTTTATACTAAGTCAAGGACTTTTTGGTTTCTTGGGCCCTGCCAGTGAGAAGGCTGGAGGGGCACAGGAAATTGGGAGGGGACACAGCCAGGTCAGCTGACCCAAACTAGACAAAGAAGTATTCCATACCGTGGGACATCATGCTTGGTATATTTACCTGGGGGGGTTGGCTGGGATGAGTAGATCATTGCTCCGGGACATCGGTCAGCGGGTAGTGAGCAGTTGCATTGTGTACCACATGTTTATTCGTTTCCCTTTGGATTTTATTCTTTCCCTCCCCCTTTTCATTATAACTGTTATTGTCATCATTGTTATTATTGTTCTTTCATTTATATTCTATTTCAATAATTAAATTGTTTTTATCTTAACCCTAGAATTTTACATTCCTTTCCGATCTTCCTCCCCATCCCTCTGGGTGAGGGGGGAAAGATCTAGCAGCTGTGTGGTACTTAATTACCAGCTAGTGTTACACCAAGACAGTGTCTGAAGGCAACTGAGAAGCAGTGTCACCTGCACACATTGCAGGGGACAGGCACCTCCCCAGCTTTGCCCCTCTGATGGGGGTGCTGCAGTGGGGACAGAGGAGCCTGTGGGGCATCTCTGCTGCCTCCTGGCTCAAACGCCTGCTCAAGCTGCAGCCTCTCCATGGAAGAGTTTCCTATCCAAGATGTGGGTTTATTTCAGAAGCACAAGGGCCTTTCATGCTATTACTCAGAGCACAGTAAATAAAATATAAAGCACTGGGACTTCATGTCTGAATTGCTTACCAGTCATTCTTGGTCAGCAGTTAAGAGATGACATCTCTCACTTTGAATGAGCCTCTGGTTTTACTCTCAGACCTCTTCTGCCATTTCAAATATCCCTGTTCCCTGTGGTTGTGCTTGTTTCCCACCTGACCTTTCATTTTAAGTACAGTCAGCTAAAATGTATGTTCATGCGGGTTGCAATTATTAGTGGTTGCTGGTCTTCAAACATTGAGAAATTTAAGTTATTGTAGATTTGATCACTGCCACATGTTTACACACATGAAATTTTTTGAAATGTGAGTTGTTGCATTTGTCATTAGAGATGTGCAATATCCACATGTATTTAGACTTGTTCTGTGAATATTTACATGGCTATAAACAACGAGCGCAATTGGGGGTGGCAGGATCATATCATTCATTATTCATGACCATTTCACATTTTTAAAAACTGTGAATATAACTCTGTGTCTTGGCTTATAGCAAAATCAGTTATACTGAAAATGGATATAAACACCCACCATATTTGCTATATGTCATTCTCTATAAAAGTTTCAGTCAAGCAGAAACACAGAGCACACTGGAAACTGCATGGCTTATAGTACTGATAGCAAATTGTTAATAATAACAGCTTTTGAATCAGCCATACATCAACATTGCTTCCATATGCTATCAGGCAACTACTTAAAAATAATTTTACCTGTCAAAATCAGATCACTAACAAATAGGGAAAAGCACTCAAAATGACATTGTAAAATATTCACAAAAATAATTTTACTAATTCCATGCTAACGTGATAACTGAGACAAAGATGAAACAATCTACTTTTCCAATGTAATGTGCTTTTTATATAATTGGTCATTTTTCTTTTCTGATGGAAAGTTTAATATAATTGGAATAAAAGACAGTGGGGAAAACAACTAAATGTCTGCAGAGATGGATATGCTACTCTCTATCCCTCCATCTTATGTGAAAACAGAGTCAGGGAAATAAATGTGAAAAAAGCAAGATCAATATTTTGTTGGGGTTTATGTCCCTTTTATTAGACATATAATTCTATTAGATAAATTGCTAGCGAGTCTTGCTCAGCCTTTGCTGAGGGGAGTAGCCCGTTGCTGAGGCCCCTGCCCCGCCACCCAACAGCCCCACTTTGCTGGAGAGTGGTGTGGGTCAGGCAGAGAACCACTGAATCCTGAAATCACTTCTGATGTTTAAGTCACCTCTTGCTTAGACTAAAAATTTCCCCCCATAGTCTTCAAAAACGTGGAGAGCAGCTTCCCCCACCATCTCCAGCTCTCTTTGTGCTGCAGGAGCCCATCCTTCCTGGGTGCTGAATCTCCCAACCGAGACTGTTAACTACCCAGGCTGCATTTTATTCTTGTGCATCACCCCAAGGCCAGGCTTCAGGCAAGTTAGACTCAGCTGGCTG
Organism: Falco peregrinus; assembly: GCF_023634155.1. Classification (NCBI taxonomy): domain Eukaryota; kingdom Metazoa; phylum Chordata; class Aves; order Falconiformes; family Falconidae; genus Falco; species Falco peregrinus. The sequence goes on along the minus strand of NC_073743.1, from coordinate 8,280,207 downwards.
GTAGACTAGTGGCTCTGCAGCTTTGATAGCTAGACTGAAAGGCCTTAGGAGATAAACTGTAGAGTGACAGACCTTGACAAAATTCCCTTGTCTTCTTGGATTCATCATCCCCTCTTTCACCTTTGCTGATGGCGCTCCCACATGGGTGGGATCTGGGAGCCAAGGGCTGTGTCCTGCCCTGCCAGCATGGGAAGGTTTATCTGAGTGCAGCAGGGATGGGGCTTGGTGCCATATCTCTCCTGTGGGATTCATCCTTCCCTTTCATGCCTCCCCAGAAATTCAAATGGCAAAGTATGCTCAGGGGTGTTGGCCTGGCTGGAGCCCCATAGCTTTCCCTCTGTCGCGCCACACCTGCATCATGCTGTTCAGGCATAAACACAACATCACAGTGGGGGCACCCAAAATTGCATTCAGTACATTCAGTCCTCCTCCCTGCTTCAGTTTCCCCCCTGTTTAAAATGATGCTATTGCCTACCACAATGGGCCATTATGATTAATGAGTGGACATCTCTAACATGCTTTGCAAAGGAAAGGTGCTGCATACTCTCAACACTAAGTATATTGATTTCTTAGAACAAAGCTTCTGTAAGAACACAGAACTTGTGCCATGTACGGTAGACATTTCTGGCATAGCTTTTATTGAGGTTAATATAATATTCATAACAGCTAAAGGACTTTTTGTTGGACAAAAGGATTTTGCTACAGGCATTTAGCTTTAGAAAAGTTTTTCTGGTTTATGCCCAAATACTAGCATATATTTATAGTAATAAAGTCTAGTCCCTTGTTTGAAAGGACTACTGCCAGTATTATGAAATCATGGCAATTGTTGTAAAAATAAAAGAGGTCATAACCCCTATACACACATACTCTGTAGGCTGATATCAAATAGCTTTGGTGGGAAAATGCAGACCTTTAAACTTTCTCTACCAAACTCAATGCATTCTGTATTAAACTTCTATAAAATGGTTTGTGATACAGAAAATGTGAAAACTGCATATAACCATTGAAAAAGTCTGTACTTTATTAGTTACTGAGTCCAGTCCAATTTAAGCAAAAGAACCACCATTTCTTTGTGCTAACTATTTCTAATGATGTGCATTACATTGTCCTGGTTTCAGCTGGGATAGAGTTAATTTTCTTCTCAGTAGTTAGTACACTGCTGTGTTTTGGCTCTGATGTGAGAACAATGTTGATAGGACACTGATGGTTTTAGTTGTTGCTGGGTGATGTTTATACTAAATCAAGGACTTTTCAGTTTCTTGGGCCCTGCCAGCCAGAGGGCTGGAGAGGCACGGGAAATTGGGAGAGGACACAGCCAGGACAGGTGACCCAAACTAGCCAAAGAGGTATTCCATACCATATGACATCATACTGAGTATATAAACTAGGGGAAGAAGAAGGAAGGGGGGGACATCTGGCATTATGACATTTGTCTTCCCGAGTAGCCATTATGTGTGATGGAGCCCTGCTTTCCTGGGGATGGCTGAACACCTGCCTGCCCATGGGAAGTAGTGAATGAATTCCTTGCTTTACTTTGCTTGCGTGCGTGGATTTTGCTTTACCTATTAAATTGTTCTTATCTCAACCCTTGAGGTTTACATTCCTTTCCGATCCTCCTCCCCATCCCGCTGGGTCAGGGGGAGTGAGCAAGCGGCTGCATGGTACTTGGTTGCTGGCTGGGGTTAAACCATGGCAGTCTTTTTGGCGCCCAACGTGGGGCTTGAAGGGTTCGAGGTAACAAGAGATTTGATTGGAATGTGCTAGTTTGAATTTAGTTTATAGTTGTTATTGCTGTTTAGCTATGAAGGGCAGATTTCTGTGCTTACCATGGGGCTTGCTTGCCTTATTGTATATTAGAGTCTAGTGCTTGTTAGTGGCTGCTTCTTGCTTCCACTGCTTGCTGTACTGCTTATCATCTTACTGTGCTGTGCCCAGGAACATTCTGATAACAGCAATGGCAATGTGCCAGGGCTGGCAGGTGGCCAGGACATTGCTGCTGTTTCTGTGATGCTGTACTGGACAGGCTGGAACTCCAGTGTGAACTCGAGTCAAAGGGACTGTGTGACCTGCGGATGAGTCCATGTGGGAGCAGGACACCCCAAAGTGTCTGTGGCCATGAATATGTCCAAGCCCGAGCAGGTATATCTCGGAGCCTTTGTGGCCATGGTTGTGTCTGTGCTGCAGCAGGTATGCCTCTAAAGGAATTGTGGCCCAAGGACAAGTCCATGTTGGAGGAGGTACACCTCAAAGCATCTGTGGCTGTGGATAAGTCTGTGCTGCAGTAGGTACACCTTGAAGCATCAGTGGCTGTGCGTGAGGTCATGCTGGAGCACCTCAAAGCATGTGGCCATGGATAGGCCCATGACAGAGCAGGTACAGGCCTGGAGGCAGCCAGGGATAAGGCCATGTTGGAGCTGATTTACTTCTGAAGGGACTGTGGCTGTGGGTAAGGCCACGCTGGAGCAGGTCTATGGTGATGGCCCATGGATAAGGCCATGTTGGAGCAGGTACACCTCGAAGTGACTGTGGCTGTGGATGAGTCTATGCCGCAGCAGGTATAGCCCTGGAGAGACTGTGGCTCGTAGCTGAGGCTCCACCTGGAGCAGGTTGCAGTCTGTGGATAAGTCCAAGCCGGAGCAGGGGCAAGGGGAGGAGTTCATTGCAATGTTAAACCCTAAGGGGTGGTCCAAAGGGCCCAGGGGTGGAGATTGTAATGAATATACCTTTAAATGGTTGTAACCCTTGATAAGAGTTTCACGTTATAGGAATAACTATAGCAGCAACCACCTGAACCATTGGAGGAGAAGCCTTACAAGAAGCAGTGCAAGTGCAGCAGTGACCTGATCTGAGCTGGCTTTGATGCCTGATAACCCCGTACAACACGCAATTTCTCCTGAGTGACCACCATAAGAGATCATGTTCATGGACTAAATGAACTCAATGGACATTTTGTGGACATTTTATAGACATTTTTACAGGGGTGGTACATAGACTAAGGGAATGATGTCTTTGTATTATGTCAAAGGATGAGAAGGGTGATGGTGGTTAATGAGGTTGTATTGGAGACTGTGGCATGAAGTAAATAGTATGGAATAAGGGGTGGATACTGTCCTGGTTTCAGCTGGGATAGAGTTAATTTTCTTCTCAGTAGTTAGTACACTGCTGTGTTTTGGCTCTGATGTGAGAACAATGTTGATAGGACACTGATGGTTTTAGTTGTTGCTGGGTGATGTTTATACTAGGAAAAGGACTTTTCAGTTCCTTGGGCCCTGCCAGCCAGAGGGCTGGAGGGGCACGGGAAAAACTGGGAGAGGACACAGCCAGGACAGGTGACCCAAACTAGCCAAATAGGTATTCCATACCATATGACGTCATGCTGAGTATATAAACTAGGGGAAGAAGAAGGAAGGGGGGGGACATCTGGCATTATGGCATTTGTCGTCCTGAGCAACCATTATGTGTGATGGAGCCCTGCTTTCCTGGGGATGGCTGAACACCTGCCTGCCCATGGGAAGTAGTAAATGAATTCCTTGCTTTGCTTTGCTTGCATGCGCAGCTTTTGCTTTACCTATTAAATTGTTCTTATCTCAACCCTTGAGGTTTTACATTCCTTTCCGATTCTCCTTCCCATCCCTCTGGGTGGGGGGGAGTGAGCAAGCGGCTGCGTGGTGCTTGGTTGCTGGCCAGGGTTAAACCATGACAACATGCATCATCCTGTCCTTATGCCAAGGCTATTTGAGAATCAACTTCTGCTTCACTGTTCTAGTTTTGGCAAAGAGAAGTAACAGGAAACATGTGCATGGAGATGCTTTTTCATGTCTACCAGGGCAGGAACATTTCATTCTCAGGAACAAAATCATGCAAAGAGGAAAAGCAGAGTGAGGCATGACCTGAGCCTCTGTGTGTCACAGCTAAACATAGAAGGTGGCACCCATGTGCAGTGTCTGGGACAGAGCAAGGCCAGCTTTGCTTGCCAAGCATCTCCAGACACAAAGCTGCACATAGGGCTTTTAGGTGCATTCCTTTTGGGATGCTTATACTGAGGCCCTGGTTCTGCAAAGTGTTTGAGCTGCCCTGCTGAAGGAGTGTCGCGGTTTAACCCCGGCCAGCAACCAAGCACCACGCAGCCACTTGCTCACTCCCCTCAACCAGAGGGATGGGGAGAAGAATCAGAAAGGAATGTAAAACTCAAGGGTTAAGATAAGAACAATTTAATAATTTAAACAGAATAAAGAGGTAAAACCAACAATAATAACAATAAAAATAATAATAATAACAAAATGGAAAGGTGGGGGGAAAAGGGTAAAGCAAAAGCCATGCACACAAGCAAAGCAAAGCAAGGAATTCATTCACTACTTCCCATGGGCAGGCAGGTGTTCAGCCATCCCCAGGAAAGCAGGGCTCCATCACACATAATGATTACTCGGGAAGACAAACACCATAATGCCAGATGTCCCCCCCCTTCCTTCTTCTTCCCCTAGTTTATATACTCAGCATGACGTCATATGGTATGGAATACCTATTTGGCTAGTTTGGGTCACCTGTCCTGGCTGTGTCCTCTCCCAGTTTTTCCCGTGCCCCTCCAGCCCTCTGGCTGGCAGGGCCCAAGGAACTGAAAAGTCCTTTTCCTAGTATAAACATCACCCAGCAACAACTAAAACCATCAGTGTCCTATCAACATTGTTCTCACATCAGAGCCAAAACACAGCAGTGTACTAACTACTGAGAAGAAAATTAACTCTATCCCAGCTGAAACCAGGACAAGGAGCTTGAATTTTTGTCAGGTGTTCCGACCAAATCTCCAAAAATCACACCCTGCATGTAATTCTCACGTGTTAGTCTCAGAAGTCGTAGCTTCAGATTTGGGTCTGGCCAAACAAGACAGAATTGAAGGCATAGTCAGGTAGTAAGAGGAGGAATTAGAGATAAATCAAACAAGCACAAGACCGCTGCATTTGACAGCTTCTTCCTGTTCCCTAAACTCTTCATAGTCTAAAGAATGTCATAGGCATACAGTGGAGACAGTTGAAAAGTACAATTCCCAGTGATATGGAGAAATAGTGTGAAATGGGGATAATGGACATCGATTGTGATTTTATGTGTCTGCTCAAGGAATGTGGGTATGGTGACTAGTCATGGGTGCGGTGTCTGGTCACATAGGCACACAGCTCTGAGGAGACAACTACAGTTTTGAGGAGATGCCTGCCCCTCTTCCTCTAACAAAGGGGAGACGCCTGCCCTTCTTTCTCTAACAAAGGGGCTATTTAAAAGAGAATGAGAAAAAGATGAGAGACATTCAAATAGAGGGAGGGAGTGCTAAGTCTCCTTGCTGGAGAAGATTGGATGGTCACAAGGACATGAATCACCTGAAGAAGATCAGATGGTCACAAGAACATGAATCACCTACAAACCTGCAAGACCACCACATTCCAGGCAAAGGACTGATAAGCTAATTAACATACGAAGCGGGGTTTAGGTAACGAATATGTATAGGCGTTAATTGAATATTCATTTGTTCATTGTATAAATGTGAGATGGTTGGTCACTTCGGGCATGCACGCTTGTGGAGGAGCGATCCCCCGTGCATCTGTGTGCAATAAACATACCTACTTTATAACTTTCGAGTTATAGAGTCTAATTCCGCACGTCACCAGCATGGCCCTGAGTGAGCTGCATTGTTTTGTTTTCTTAGCTGAGGCCTCTGGAGCCAGTGGGAAAAGAAAAACAGCAACAAAGTTCTCAGTTGTTCACTCTACTGGAAGTGAAATGTAAAGAATAAGCAGTGTGTGTGTGTGGAAAGATAGCAGGAGTAATTTACAGGTTTCCAAAGGGAGAAAAGATGCTCAGAAAGAGTGATAAAGGAAGGGGGTTTTGGAGAATGCTAAGAACAATGAAAAACTTGCTTTAATTAAAAACTGGAGATAGATTTTTCCCTATTGCTCCTGTGTCTCATTCAGGAAGAGGAAAATTCAGAAAATGAGTGCAAGCTGGACACAAACAGGTTAAGCTTAGAGAATAAAGCAGTAAAGCCAAAAATATGGTGACAGATCCTGCTTTTGTTTATCCTGAGGTAAATCTTAAATTATCCCATTGGGATAACTCTGGGTTTGCCTCAACACAAATGAAAGCAGAATGTGGCCCTTGCATGATATGTCCAGATGTTCCTTTTTTCTACGATGAAAGTGTGAGAGATTCAAAGAGCTCTCTCAGACTGATGACATTCACAGCCTCCATCCTCTCCCCATGTAGTTCTACTGAATTCAGCTGAGTTATACCAGAGACAACTAGACTTTTGTCTCACGGAATATTTTTTTCATTATTTTACAGCAATTTTTTTTTTTTTTTTGCTTCTTACCTTATCTGCAGTCTGCAGGGGCAACCAACAACTTGCAGAAAGAAATATTCCCCTTGTCTCTCTTGGGCATCATGCCAGTGACAGATAATCAGCAGGCAGAGGTAATCCATTATTTGCCACTGAACCACCTAGTGCGGGTGTATATCCTTTACTTCAGCTGTCCTTCCCACTCTCTGGCTGAATGATCTCATTTTGTACAGATCCCCTGCACTTTGTAAAGAAACCCAGAGATATAGAATAGATGCATCATTTTACACTCCCATGCGAAATTCTGGCAGTGTATAAGCAGGTGCTCAGACATGCTGGAGATCCATAAAATCAAGGTCATTACAAAATAAGATGGATAATGGGTTTAACTCACTACACTTCCATGGATATGTTCATGCTTATTGCAGGAGCTAAAGATTGCCCCAATGATACAGTGCACAGGATTTGGGGACAGCAAAGGGGGAGGTTGGTGGGGGGTTAAATGTATAGGACCCTGCCATTTCCCTTCCCTGGAAAACCCTCCATGTTGTGAGGCTGAGGAGGTCATGGGTAGGGAACAAATATCCTGTCCTGCCTGGCAGTGCAGCAGCTGCCCATATGTGCCTCTGCCTTCTCCACCTTGCAGCCCAATGCTGTGGCCAGTTGGACCTGCATGTGACTCAGAACTTGTCCACTGCAGTGGGGCTGGCTGGGGAGACTGTGCAGCTGGGATGGCTGTATGATGTGCTGCAATCAGCCCTTACATCCTTCCTCTGACATTTTCCCATTGACTGTCCCCAACAGGTAGAGTCAGATCTGACACATGGTTTGCAATCTTGTCTGGGCAGCAGGGGCTGCTTCACTGCCGTCTTCAAAAGAAGATGAGCTATGGGGCGCCTCATCTGCTGCATGTCCAGCTGCAGAGAGAAGAGTTACTGAGTCATCATGGCCAGGGAGACACCTTCTCTCTGTCTCTACTTTCACTCAAACTACACAACCGCTGGCATCATGCTGGTAGTTCTCTTTGCTCTCTCATCCTTTTTAGCCATGCAAACTTCTCTACTTGGTCACCTGCTATTGCAGCTGTAGGGTCTGATCCTGTCATATCAGGGGTCCTTTATGACCCTCAAAATGCTTTTGCATTCAATAGGCAGCCCCAGGACTGGTCTTACTACCCTGGGTTTGGGCAAGTGAAGACAAAATGCATGGACAGGCTGCGGCCATAATAAGGTTCATCCCTGTTCCCATGGAAGACCATGACAAACTCCCATTGTTTCACTGGATGGTGCAGGTGCAGACTGCTTCCAGTTCTTGCAACAATTTGGTTTCTGTGGCAAGGTTTTGGTAGTGGGTGCCTGCAGGGGTGACTTCTGTGAGAAGATACCAGAAGCTTCCCTTATCTCTAATAGAGCCAGTGCCAGCCGGCTCCAATGATGGACCCACCCAAGCTGAGCCAATCAGCAACAGTGGTAGCACCTCTGTGATAACACATTTAAGAAGGGGGGGGAAACTGCTGTGCAACAGCAACTGCAGGTGAAGAGAGGAGTGAAAATATGTGAGAAAAGCAACTTTTCAGACACCACAGTCAGTGAAGAAGGAGGGGGAGGAGGTGCTTAAGGCACCAGAGCAGAGATTCCCCTGCAGCCCATAGTAAAGACCATGGTAAGGCAGGCTGTTCCCCTGCAACCCATGGAGGTCCACAGTGGAGCAGATATCCACCTGCAGCCCATGGAGGACCCCACACTGGAGCAAGTGGATGCACCCGAAGGAGGCTGTGACCCTATAGGAAGCCTGTGCTGGAGTAGGCTCCTGACAGGACCTGTGACACTGTGGAGAGGAACCTACTCTGGAGCAGGTTTTCTGGCAGGACTTGTGACTCTGTGGGGGACCCACACTGAAGAAGTCTTTTCCTGAAGAATTGGACCCTATGGAAAGGACCCATTCTGAAGCAGTTTGCGAATAACTGCAGCCCGTAGGAAGGACCCATATTGAAGACGCTTGTGGAGGACTGTCTCCTGAGGGAGGGACCCCACACTGGAACAGGGGAAGAGTGTGAGGAGGAAGGAGCAGCAGAGACAACATGTGATGAACTGACCACAACCATCATTCCCCATCCCCTTGTGCTGCTCAGGGGGAGGAGGTGGAGAATTTGTGAGTAAAATTTAGGCTGGGAAGAAGGGAGGTGTGAGGGGAAGGTGTTTTAAGATTTGGTTTTATTTTTCATTATCATACTCTGACTTTTGATTAGTAGTAAATTAAACTAATTTCCAAGTCAAGTCTGTTTTGCCCATGATGGTAATTGCTCAGCAATCTCCCTGTCCTTAACCCATGAGCCTTTCATCATATTTTCTCTCCCCTGTCCAGTTGAGTAGGAGGATAGTGACGTACGGAATTAAACTCTATAACTCGAAAGTTATAAAGTAGGTATGTTTATTGCACACAGATGCATGGGGGATCGCTCCTCCACAAGCGTGCATGCCCGAAGTGACCAACCATCTCACATTTATACAATAAAACAAATGAATATTCAATTAACACCTATACATATTTGTTACCTAAACCTGCTTACTCTCGCTTTGTATGTTAATTAGCTTATCAGTCCTTTGCCTGGACTGTGGTGGTCTTGCAGGTTTGTAGGTGATTCATGTTCTTGTGACCATCTGATCTTCTCCAGCAAGAAGACTTAGCACTCCCTCCCTCTAGATAACATTGGAATGTCTCTCATCCTTTTTATAAATAGCCCCTTTGTTAGAGGAAGAAGAGTAGGCCTAGTCTCCTCAAAGCTGTGTGCCTATGTGACCAGACACCACACCCATGACCAGTCACCATACCCACATTCCTTGAGCAGACATATACAATCAGGATGGATGTCCATTGTCCCTATTTCACACTCTTTCTCCATATCGATAGAGTGGTTTGGTGGGCACCTGGCGTCTAGCCAAGGTCAACTCACCAGATTTAAATGTCTTCCTAGTAGTTTGAATGGGCTATGTTTTGAATTTGTGATGAAAACGGTGCTGATAACAAAACAGATGGTTTAGTTATTGCTGAGCAGTGCTTACACAGTTTAACCTCGGCAAGCCAAGGCATTTCTTTAACCAATAACAACTGGGGAAAATGAAAGCATGGTGGTGCATCAGTGAAATAATTTACCCTTTTTCCGCTGCTGGAACAAAAGTCCTCACAGGTTCTCTTGTGGAGCCTTTCCTGGAGCACCACAACATCCCCTCCTGCAGCTACAACAGTATCCCTTTGGTTTGTCATGCTAGACCTGGGCTGCAGCATGTTGCTTTGCTATCTGCAAGCTGGGCTGCCAGGAGGAGGGGGGCCAGCAGTGGGGCTCCTCCCAAGCTTTCCCCCTCGTGGTTTAGACCTGGCCGGCAACCAAGCACCACGCAGCCACTTGCTCCCTCCCCCCCCCATCCGGAGGGGTGGGGAGGAGAATCAGAAAGGAATGTAAAACTTGAGGGTTGAGATAAGAACAATTTAATAATTTAAACAGAATAAAAAGACAACAGTAATAATAATTAGGATGGAAAGGTGGGGAAAAAGGGCAAAATCCAAAGGAAAAGGGAAAAAAACCCAAGTGATGCACAGTACAACTGCTCACCACCCACTGACCAATGCCCAGCCAGTCCCTGAGCAACGATTCCCCACCAGCTAACCCTCCAAGTTTATATACCAAGCATGATGTCCCATGGTATGGAATACCTCTTTGGCTAGTTCAGGTCAGCTGACCTGGCTGTGTCCCCTCCCAGTTCCTTGTGCCCCTCCAGCCCTCTGGCTGGCAAGGCCCAAGAAACCAAAAAGTCCTTGACTTAGTATAAGCATTGCCCAGCAACAACTAAAAACATCAGTGTCATTATCAACATTGTTCTCACATCATAGAGAAAACACAGCACTGTACTAGCTACTGAGAAGAAAATTAACTCCATCCCAGCTGAAACCAGGACACATACCAAGCCCTGCCAGGAAGGAGAGGCATCAGCAGGCTGGCAGAACCTGTGGGCTAGGGAGAGCATGAAGAGGGGCAGAACTTGTGGGCTTGAGATATTGTCACAACTTACCTCTCACATCTGTCCCCTGCTCATGGAGAACCTCCTCTCAGCTGATGAGCTCCCGCACAGTAAGCTGGACATCGAACTGGGTGCCCTACTGGAAGCAGTGTCTCTGTATTTGGGGTCTCTGTTTTAACCTCTCACCCCATGCTCCCATGGCAGTGGCCTTACAGCAGCCCAGCGTGGCCTGGCAAACCTAACACTGTGCAGGACTACCATTTTGAGACTCACTCTTTGGGGTAAATTCACTTAAACCAGCACCTATGTTGTTATAGATTTGCTAATAAGTTAAGATTGATTGACTTTATTTGATTATTTGATTTTATAAAATTATTTTATAAAATTGAAATATAGAAGGATAAGAAATATTTTAATGAAATTTATAGTTGCACAGTAAAAGCTGTTATGAGATCTTCTGTACATCCTGTACCAAGGCTAGAAGAATGGGCTAGAACCATTGCTAAAACTTAGGTAATAACTTTAGGGTTTGAAAGGTTTCTTTGTATTTGACCAGTCTTCTGTATGTAGAAGGTGTATTGAAATGTCAGAATATAAGATTAATGGAAACCGGGGAGAGTCGACTGGAACAGCTTGTAGTTACCTGCCAAGAAATCGTGAACTTTAGTAAAAGGTAATTCCGGCAGGGGGAGATCGCGACCACCGACTCATATACCACCTACCCAAATCATACCCCAGACCCATTTCTAGACCTTTCTAAGCTCTACTGCGCAGAATCGGATATAGGAGGAGAATATGTTAATGATTTACGGGAAATATTATGATTATGCATGAATACTAAATATGTATGAATAAGTTCTATATATGGTGTCTGATTTTGAGACTTGGTGTGCGTTGATCGTGAGAGGACTCGCTCACGCACTCGGCCGTCAATAAAGAAGTGTCTGCTTATCTACATCACATTGGTGTCGATAAGTTCTTCATTCCGAGATTTCGGTAACAATGTGAGCATGCTTCACCTCCTGTCTGTTTTTCTTCTGCAGAACTGAAGATCCTCAGAACAAGAACCCTTTCTGGTTGTGTGCTTGCATTGTGCCCCACCACAATGGGTTTGAGTCTACAGAGGTTTCCCTAACACTTGAGCAGACTGACCAAGAGAGCTCCCTGGCAAGCATGCAGGCAGCTGAAGTAAAATCCTCTATGCCATTGCTACCCCCCCTTTTTAGCTGCCTAATCAGGGCACAGCAGTAGCAAAGTCAGAATTGTTTAGTATCTTTTGCCCAGCATGAAAGAGGCAGGAATACCCAGGGAGAAAAAAGTTGCCCTTGGGCACAGCTTTAGATAAGCAGCAATGAGACACAAGAGGGAGGACACACATGACATTGCCTCTGGCCAAAATTTATTTCTCAGGGAAGTGTTCAGCAAAACAACAGCCATCACCACCACAGAGCTCTCTGGATCATCCCAGGAGATTATTACACTGATTAGTTTTAAAGTTAAAATGAGGGAAAAAATGTTTGGAACGATTCTTGCTATCAACTGAAAAGAGAGACTAATACTGCCCTATATGATAAAAGTGTAGCTCACATTCAGTGGGAAAATGTGGATTTTATTTTCTTCAGTTATAGTGGTTAATCTTGTCAGCTAATTTTAATAATGCTTTTTATAAACACACTCTGATACAGATACGGTATGTTATTTTGTTCTTTTTGGGGATGCTGGGCATTTAGTCCACATTTACAACACATTAATGATACATAAAAAGAAGGGATACAAAAGCTATGGTCCAATAATTATTTCTAACATCTTCCAGCATCTTTTTCAAAATGTTTAAATTTGCTTTATCTCTACAGGACAAGGCTTGTCTGCATACCAGGTTTGAAAAAAGATAAAAGATCCTAGTTTGACCTGAGGTTGACCTTTCTGTACATAAGCTTCGCTATTGTAGAGGAATGGAAAGCAGCAGTGCTTAGGAAAACCAAATCAAACAACCCCCTGAGAAACAGGGGGGGGGGGGGGGCTGGAGCTGTCTCCCTGGAGAGAGGTGCAGCATGTAGTGCAGACCTTGAAGAGCATTTGTATGCAGTGAACCCAAACACACCAGGTTCCTTGCCAACTTTGGAAAGCCTTGTGTCTAAAAGCAGATCCAAACAACTGTTCTAAAGAAAAATACTTTTTTTTTTTTTTTGCAAGTCAAATTTGCTGTAACCCTCCTTGGTTTGACCATCCTGAGCAAGGCACGTTCAAAGCAGGCTGCAACTGCTCAGAGACTGATGGGGTATTTGGGCTTGCAGTTACTTGCAGGAATTTGGATTATTACTCATCCTTTAAATCTGAGACATTCTATACCCATGCCACTCCTAATTACAGAAGCCACATAAATTTGTGATTCCTTGTAGATGGTTTTTAATGGATCCTGTTATGCGAGATAAAGATTTTTCACACAGACATGTAATATACTTTTGGCTTCCTGGCCTAGTTCCCACACTTGAACTGTTGGTGCTTTGACTTAGCTGCAGGAAGCTGCTGACCACACTCCTGCTCTGCAGATATCTGTTGTGCTCTGCACATCTCTGTTGTTTAACAGAGCAAATCAGGAAATGATTTTTCCCTTAAGAGAAAATTTCCTCCAAATGAAAAACAAACCACTTTATAAAGAACTGTTTTGTCAAAATTGGCCAGGTTTTTGTTGGAAAAATCTGAAAAGCAAGTCTGCATAATGATATGAAGAAATAGTGTGAAATAGGGACAATGGACATAGATTGTGATGGTATATGTCTGCTCAAGGAATGTGGGTGTGGTGACTGGTCATATAGCCATACAGCTTTGAGGAGACGCCTACTCTTCTTCCTCTAACAAAGGGGCTATTTATAAAAAGGATGAGACATTCCAATGTTATCTAGAGGGAGTGCTAAGTCTCCTTGCTGGAAAAGATCAGATGGTCACAAGAACATGAATCACCTACAAACCTGCAAGACCACCATATTCCAGGCAAAGGACTGATAAGCTAATTAACATACAAAGCGAGAGTAAGCGGGGGTTTAGGTAACGAATATGTATAGGCGTTAATTGAATATTCATTTGTTTTATTGTATAGATGTGAGATGGTTGGTCACTTTGGGCATGCACGCTTGTGGAGGAGTGATCCCCCGTGCATCTGTGTGCAATAAACATACCTACTTTATAACTTTCGAGTTATAGAGTTTAATTCCGTACGTCAATAAGAGCTTAGATGAGGGAGTCACAGCTTAGGTGGGTACTCTGCTGTAAGGACAGCTTCAGGACTGACTTCAAGATGAGATTCATCTCCCTTCTTAGGTGCTGTGAGCCTGCCAGTAAGGCTGGAAGATGCCCTCTAGGACACATGGGTCTAGCAGTGTTTTGCAACCACCCAAGCTACAACCCCACAGGGCCAGTTTGCCCAGAGGGGCTAAGACACCCCCTGCACCACAGCAGGGAGACTAGGAGGGTATTTTGCTCTGGGGCACCCTGGGGCCACCCTTTCCCAGGGACGTGCAAGTAGCTGGACAGTCTCACTGATTTTAATGCAATTGCTCACAAGTGACATCAGAATCAGGCTAGATAAGTCCCATTCCTACTGCTGGCTGTATAAAGATTCCCATATCAAAAACAGTTTTCCTTATGATATTCAGTGCTGCTTTTCCCAGTTCTGGCCAGCCCCCAGCCTCCCAAAATGCCTACAAATTATAGATGAAGAGTCTGAGAGGAAGAGAGGAAAAACCCAACCCTCTCAGGGCTCACAAGAGCTGCAGCTCAGTTTGTGCTCCAGAGGAAAGAGATCGTCTTGCTGTATCAGAAATAGTGCAGCTGCCCAAGCCACTGAAATATTAACATGCTGCATCAATTTATGTGCTTCCTGAATGCATTATATTTTACTTCTATCAGCCATTTGTTTTTCCAGACTTGACATTGGCAGTTTCAGTTCTACTGCTAAAACGCACCTTGCACTCAAAATATTTCCTGTTCTTGTTCCTTCCCAGTAGCTTACAGAAACTGTGAGAGATCAGACAGCAATGGAAACTGTGGACACATCCTCCCACAGTTGCTTAGCAGCAGAAAAAACAGACAGCTGCTGTTGCTGAGAAGCAGCATACATGCTGAAACCACCACTTGCCCGGTCCCTCTGCCAAAAGGGACCCTATAGGAGAGCCCAGCCAACATAGAGGAGGGAGTGAGACCCATCTCTGTGCAATATTGATAAAACCATTTCACTTACCCTCAGGGTCACCTCCCTGCACCCTCTCTTCTAGCAGACTCACCCTCCCACATCCAGTAGCAGGACCAGTGGGAACACATCTTTGAGAACTTGTGTGCCCAGGTGCTGCTGGACCTAGGATCCCCAGCACCTTGGCCTCTGCACATACCATCACTGTGCCCTGAGCTAAGGGCACCCTCCATGGGACCACCCTACCCCATGCCCTCCTCTGCCTCTGTGTCCCCTGAGCAAACCCAGCTTCACCCAAGGCCTGGACTGCAGTGCTTAAAAAGCAACATGGTGTCTTGCAGGAGGAAGACATCTGGATAAATACAGACAGAAACCTATTGAAAGCACAGGAACATTTCCCTTCACCTAAATAAATCCATCAAACAGATTTCAGCTGTGTGGCCTCCAATTAGACTGTTGTTGTGATCAGGCTCTATGTAAGCTACAGGTGACTCCACACTTGTATCAAATTTAGCTCCTGCTAATCTTTAGATCATGTAAAATTTTTTATAAGTGTTTACAAAAAAATAACTATGCTGCTCATAAGGCACTAAATACAAACCATGGAAGGGGAAGTCTAGGAAGTGCACTTGGTGAGAAGACCATTAACGGTTATGTCATGAATCAAATACTGTCAGAAAGGTACATCAAAACAGATCAAGGTAAGTATAGTACACCGCTATAATACTAGTGGGAGCAAAGTTAGTCAGACCAACATTTCAGGTGCTTTAAGGCCAAGTGAATAACAGAAATAACCATCAATTTAACCAGCAGCTCCCCAAAACACAGAGGGATTTAAATTATTAAACAAATGCTCTTTGACTACTTTATAAAGCTGGATCTATAACATGAAAAATCACTCAGTTTGAGTGACAAATAATATCTGTTATTTGATCACAGTTAACAGTACACAAATTTATCACTTGTTTCTTAGAATTTTTTTTGTGTTGCTGAAGCTCTTGCTCTGTGGGCATGTTCACAGTTGTCAGATGCACATGCCTGGCCTGCACATCCCAGTACACATACATGCCATCACTGCATGGCATAGTCTCCTGCTACTAGAGGCATTGAAAGTTGTCAAATCAGTCTAAGCAGTGACTATTCTTATGCTTCTCTTCCCCTCCATATTATATGGATTCATCTTATGCTAATCCTGCTATTACCTGGTTGACACCAATAAGAGGTGTGAACACAGCTGTGCAGCAATTCCACAGTCTGTTTATCCTGAATAAGGCATTCAGGTTTAGCTGTTGATGTCTGCTCTGACACTTCTGGGAATACAGGGTCCTGAGTGCAAACAATCTGCCTAGAGTGAAGGGATTTTTAATCAGGTTGCTCACTAGCATACTGGATTACCATCCTCCCTTACAGACATTTTTCCTGAAGTGTTGTACATTTAATTATAACTAAAAGACTAAAGAAGATCATCTTTGAAGCCTCTGCAATTACTTTGTCTAGACTGTAGTGTATTGTCACAGCACTATCCAAACTAGCTGGCTACAACAAGGCTTTTACCATCACATGCCAGGTTAAATTCATTAAGTAGTTCCCGCATCTTGCCCCAGCACAGCCACCAATCCCCCACAAGGTTTCAAAAGTTCATCTACTGTCTGTGCTGTTTCTTCAGCCCAGTCCACCCTGCTTCTTGCCTCTGCTACGTCCAGATTCTTCCTTCTCCAGGCTCCTCTTCCAGCCAGCCTCACCTCATCCAGGCCCCCTCCTACATCCAGGGTGCTCTCTCTCCTCCCTCTACTTCCTCCAGGTCTCTCTTCATGCAGCATTCCTCTTCCATACCCCTTAGAGCTATTTAACTACTTAGCAGGAACCAGCCACAGCTGCACATTATCCACATCAGCCAACCCACTGCCTCTGAAGCAAGCCCACAGCTGTATATTATCAATATTAACCTGCCTTCATTCCTCTATAATTCCTCTACAATTCCCCCCCCTTTTTTTTTCCTTAACATTTCACACTTTATGTATTTAACAATTATCACAACCTTTTCACAATCAAACTTCTCATACAGTCCAGACAACTTGTCCCTGAACTCATACACATATTCCTCCACTGCATTCTTTGCATCATTTCTTTCTTTCTCCAGTTGATCTTGCATAATCCTCTTTCCCTCTATTTCAACATAGATATTGAGGAGATCCTTTCCTAACTGCCAAACCAAGTTAGCTTCAGTAGGTCGTTCCACATTCTTCACTTTTATCTTGGGCTTTTCAGCTTCTGGGGGCTGATCACCTTTCTTCTCATCTGCTTTCTTGACATCTGGGATTTTGTTTTCCTCAGAGAGAAGTTCTGATGAGCTTATAGTACCTCATCCTTTCACCTCCTGGGTCACGCCAGACAGTAACCTGAGGGAGCTTTCAGCAGCAGCAGCTCTAGAATACAGCACTAGCACATCATTCCGTGTCCTGAAAAGATTCTCAACATCCTTGTGGTCACCCATTTCTTCTACGAGTGGGGACACCTTCAATGAGCACATAAACATCGGCAAGAATACTGCCAGGCCGAGCAGTAGCAGGAGCCACCCACAGCACTGCACTGCTCCTACGCCTTGCCGCAGCACAGCCATCACTGCTGTCTAGCCGGACCCACTCTGGCCCTGCCACAGGCCACTGCCACGTCTGATCATATATTCTGCCATTGCTGCCCATCACCCTCAGTCTCTTAGCTCCACAGCAGTCAGGCTTCCTTCTCTTTGATCCCAACGTCTCACCTCTACCAGTGTCTGATCCAGATCCCCATGCTCTCCCCTCCTATTTCAACATAATCCGGATCACAGGCTATCCCCCCCTGTCTCTGCTATATTAGGCACCAAAGTCACCACTTCAAAACTTCAAATAACCCCTGGCACAGCCATCACCACTGTTGCTGCTCATTACACTCAGTCTCTACAGTGTATGGCATTTTTTAATTTTGCCATGCACAGGCTGTTTGCAATTGATACAGAAAGAAGGGAAGAAGGAAAAAAAATGGAAGGAAGGAAATATGGCATAGTAATATCACTGGAGCATTAACTAAGCTTTTGGATATGTGAAGAATATTCAGCATGATGAAGCACTCATCTCTTTGTATGATTTTCAGATGTTTTTCCAATACAAACACTGATAGTCATAACAACACAACACTAATTAATCAAGATAGCCAAGCTATTTCTTCCTTACTCATTTGTAAAGTGTGACATAGCTGTTTACACAGCACTCTAAAAAACACAGGTAGCAAGGACCCATTGAAAAGGCAGTACTTTCATAGCATTCACTTGGTTTGCTCTTGAATACACTGCATTCTTTATAAAACAGCAAACTGAGCAAGACAGGAATCTACAAATTCTAAGAGACTCTTGCAAAAAAACCTGACACTTAATGTACATCTGCAATTATAAAGGTTGTGTGAAAGCTGTAAAATAAACTGCAACCCTGGAGGATCTGGTTCTGCACATCTACTCACTTACAAACCAAGAGGAGCTGACAAAAAACTCTTTATATGAAGCTAAGAAAGCACTGAAAACTGAAAAACAGACTCCTATGTTCTTTGTGTATCCAAGCAATTTCCCAGAAAGGTTTTAAATTTTACAGTTAGCTTTTGTACTGAAAAGAAGAGAAAGATAGTAACCTTTACAGTGAGCGACAGCTCTGTGAAAACATAATACTGTGTGAAAACTTATTATATTACATACTACATCATGAGGTGGTTTAATTAATTAGACAATATTAGTTTCTGTTGACATCAAGAGTATTCTTACTTTTCCAAAACAAAATATAGACAGTTTTGCAATCAGAACATGTTTTTCACCAAAGGAAAAAATAGGTAATTATGTTTTAACATCATGGCCCTGATTCTTAGGTTGTATTAACTTGCATTCTGCAAGAGATTAGTGGAATGGATTTTACCTTGGATCTCGACCAGCCAGAACTTCCTCTGTATTCAGAGAATTATGGTTTCTTTATATTACAAGAAAAAACAAGATGTGTCAGAGCTGTGAATTGGGTACTCCATCAGCATAATTTGTTGGATAAATAAAGTTGTCTGGCAGCTAGAGAAAGGCCTGGGAGATACATCTCCTGGGTTATGTGCCCATTTTTGCTACCAGCATACTTTACAAACACTCCGCAATCTCATAACTTTCATGTGCCTCTGTCTCCTGCTTTATGAATAAGGCCAATGACAACTTCAGCTTTATAAGGAGTTTAGGGAGAAATGGGTAAAAGGTATTATCTTAATCCTATAGCTTAGCATTGTTATCATTACTGAAAAAAACGGTTGCAATTTTGCAGGAAGGAAACTAAATAAAAATTTTAGTAGATTATGTGTTCTGGATCACATGGCAGAGGAGGTTTTTCACAGTGACAGTTCAATTGACATAAAATCACAGAAAAGTAGAACTGGAAAGGATTTCAATTGCATTCCCATGCTATAAGGCCATATCAAGCATAACCACACCATCCCAGACAGTATCTGCACAGGGGCAGGGACATAGGGATAGGGAAGACAGGATTGCCACAGTGTTCCTAAGTAATCTATTCAGACACTAACTACCTCTGTAGTTAAAAAAGTTTTCCTCCTATCTAACTTTGCTGACATTAAGTTAGTTAAATCTTATCCCACTCTTACTGAATTTAGCAAGCAATTGATTTTTGTCCTTTGTTCCAGGTATAGGTAATATGTCCCTTTTCAGTCCTCTTTTTTCTATTCAGAATAAATCCAGCTCCTCACAAGCTGTGTTTTCTCATTGTTACCTCTGAGCTTCTTTGGACTTTCTCTTATTTGTTTATAACTTTAAGTTCTGAGTCCAAGTGTAGAAACTTCACTCATCTGAGAGGCCTCACCTGCAGCGAATGAGGAGACGGGACGCAGCTTGATGCAAGCAAATGTCGGTTTATTGTACAGGAGCACAACTTTATATACACTTTCAAAGGCTGCGCGTCTTAAACCAATTGGTTCCTGAGGCTAAGCCTTGCATACTAGGCAATCCCTGATTGGCGGCTAATTAACAGCAAGATGTTGCCTTTCCTTGGCGCCAACTTTGGCGCCATCCGTTTCCCGCTCCCCTGTGCTCTGCAAACAGGCCTCATCATGTTAATTGCTGTCTAGACAAGCTCATCATGTTGATTGCTGTCTAGACAAGCCCGAGCACATTCCCCTCAGCTAACTGATTGCCACGCATGGTCCTAGTTTCCAGCCTGCTCCTGCATCTCCCCCTTCCTGTTGCACAAAAAGAACCCCTGAAACCGAGCAAAACCAAGGCACAAGTAATAGAACAAATAAAAAACCAACTAAGACATGATATCAATGTCAAAATAACCCACTGTCCTTGTTCCGTACAATTTTACAATTTCCCCTTTTTGCTTTTTGAACAGCTAGTACCAGGTTTGCCATGTTCTGCAGGGCCCTTGCAAACATGACAGCAACCAAGGCAATAGCAAACAAACAATACTGCCAATTGAGTGAATGAATGCTAAAAAGGCTGAAATTTTCTCAGATTTTGATAACATGTTGCTGCAGTGGGGCGCCTAAAATCCACGCAGCACATACCATCAAAATCCTCACAGCCATGTCCCTGAACCAACAACAAAGGCAGTAGCAATTTTGACTCACATTCTTAACTGCCTACCAAACAAGGTGATTTAACTCTTTAATGCTTTTCCTACTGTTACTCTGGGTAAGATAAGAACCGCTGCGATACACGTTCCTATCATAGCCTCCTACTACATTAACATCTACAGAAAGACAATTATCGACAAAGTGTAAACAATATCATCTTTCTTTTAAATTAACATTATACATAGATGGAAGGGCACACCAAACAAGAACTGGTTCAATCAAAAAGTTCGAAACATCAAACATCGCATGCCTTCTTTGAACACACCTCTGGGGTCATTCCCTTCATTCCCTCTCTTTTTTTATGCAAAGAGAGACACTTTACCATAACAGAGAAGCCCCTATTTACATCTCTGAGCCCGGACACAAACCGCAGCTGTATGCGCCACCAGGCTCAGGGCAGAAATCATTCATGTAGTTACATAACTATATCTAAACAGTAATCTTCACACAGTTTTTATTTCATTCTGTAGGGTCGGTGTCGGTATCAGTTGTCTGCAATAAAGGTTCACGGAAAGGTCTTACATTCTTCGTTGGGATCCATCTAGGTCCTTTTTCTTTAGAGACACAAGCATAACCTTTTCCCCATGTAACAAGAGGATATGGTCCCATAATTTTACCTGTTTCTGGATCTCGGACCAATACTGGGGCTTTAACCCGTGCCTCGAAGGAGGCATTTGCAGTAAAATGTCGAACTATCGGTGGATTGTTATCTATTAAAGAACAATTCAAAAAATTAAAAACATACAATGCTTTCTGTAACCGTTCCTCCGGAATAGCCATTCCCATTCCCCCTTTTTGTTGTTGTAATAAACGCTTTAGAGACTGATGAGACCGTTCAATGAGAGATTGACCGGTGGGGGAATGAGGAATGCCAGTAATATGAGTTACACCCCATAGGGCAAAAAAGGTTTTGATAGTGGTTGAAACATAAGCTGGACCATTATCTGTCTTTATCTTTAAGGGAATACCCAAAGTAGCAAAAGCACGCATTAAATGTCTACGAACATCTCGTGCCTTTTCTCCTGTGTGACAAGAGGCAAACAAGGCACCTGAAAATGTATCAATGGAAGAGTGGATATATTTAAGGTTACCAAATTCAGAATAATGTGTGACATCTGTTTGCCATAATTGTAGGCTTTGTAATCCTCTAGGATTAACTCCTGTAGCAATTGATAGGAAAGAGTGTTTTTGGCAATCAGGACAGACAGCAATAATACTTGATGCCTGTTGAGAAGTAAGGTCAAACTGTCGCTTAAGAGCTCCAGCATTTTGATGGAAAAAAGAGTGACTTAGTTTAGCTTGTGCAATACGGTCTGGCAGTACTTGAACTGGTAATGTCAGTAGATCAGCTCGTCGATTGCCTTCTGCAAGAAAACCAGGTAGTGAGGTATGAGACCTAATATGCATAACAAAATAAGGTGCAGATCGAGAGTCCAAAAGGAAAATAAGTTCCTGTAACAGGGTCCATTTCCGGAAAACACGAACAACTGCATTCAGTTCTACTATTTGAGGTGAACCGGAGACTGTCTCTATGTCCGAGTCCCATTGTCTCCGTTGATCATCCCACCACAGAAGAACAGATTTATGTGATTTGCCTGATCCATTGTGTGTGAGGTTGCCAGGTCCAATCCTGCGCTGCCTGAGGTTGCTGGACAGAGACTTGAGGTGTCGGTACTTCTCTCCGAGCTTGTTGAAATGTCAGCTGTGGCATTTGTGTCTGCGCGCGTCGCTGCCCCGCGCTCTGCGGTCCGTTTCCCTGTATCGGTTGTCCCTGGAAATCATACTTAGATCGACACTGATTAGCATAATGACGCCCTTTCCGACATGTCGGACAAACTCCAGGACCAGGAGGTTGTTGTTTATTCCCTGCAGCCCGCGCAAGACAATTTCTCTTTAAATGGCCAGGCTTACCACAACCATAGCAATTCCCCACACCACGCATTGTTGCAAAAGCAGCAGCCATAGCTTCAAACTTATGGTCAACCGTACCGATTCGGTTACATGCTTCCACCATTTCCACCAGAGTGGGGTTTGGGTTGGGAAGAGATTTCAATAACCTTTTACAATCAGCATTAGCATTTTCAACAGCTAGTTTTGTTAGCAATATATCCCGAGCTTCCGCATTATCTACTTGACGTTCCAAAGCCTGTTTTAGTCTATCAATAAACTGCATATAAGGTTCTCGAGACTCCTGAGTGATGTTAGTAAAAGCTTTTTGTGGCTTTTGTACATCAGGAACCTGGAAAAAAGCCTTTTTTGCCTCTTCTCTAATTGCCTCGAGAGCCGCACGGGGGCAGTGTTGAGCCTGTGTTACCGGATCAACATGTGCCCCGGTGCCCATAAGATGTTCTATTGTTAATGCAGCTAATACAGGATCATTATGATTAACATACGTGAGCAGGAGTGCTTGCAGTCCTCCTCTCCAATGCGACTCCCACAACGTATACTGAGTCGGGGTTAGTAACAATCGTGCTAAAGATTTCAAATCATGAGGAGTCATGATATAAGTATCAAACACAGAAGATAACAGGCTTATAAAATAGGGAGAAGAAATACCATGTTCCGTAACCGTGCGGCGCAGTTCTTTAACAACCGAAAAAGAAAGAGCCTCCCATCGTGCTCCCCCTGCCCGACCCTGAGAATACAAGACCGGAGCAACTATAGTTTTAGCCATGTCCAAATCCCCCTCCTTTAAGGCTTGTTTCTTTATTTTTGTCCACACATCACGTAGATCAGGAGGGTATAAATCAGGTTCTTTTTCACGGTCTATCGGTCCTGGGTCAAAAGGATCTTCTTCTGGCGGATACCCCACTGCATTGACACCCAGGGGTCTAGAGCACTGTGACTTAGAGGCTGATGAGGAAAGAGCTGTAGGAGCTTGCGATTCCTCCTCCTCTCCTTCCTCTGCTTTCATAGTCTCAAAAATAGCTCTCCACGAAGAGAGCAGACGGTGGGACTCAGTATTGCCCTTTGTCGCAGAATCCCATAATTTCACCCCTGTGTCGTCCCAAAGTTCCCGCGTAAAAATTGTAGATGCAGTCACTGCGGGCATATTTACTTGCACCCACCTGAGCATTGCTTTAAGGTCTTGTCCAGAGATATTTTTCTTATGTTTATTAAGAAGACCTTTCATAAGCTCATAAACGTCTCCTTCTGGGGACGAAGCCTGATTCCCCATTACGGATTCCCCACAGCTCACCTCTCACCTCCGGAGGGATTTATGGCCGGCTCCTGCTTCCTTTCAGCAGATCATTCAAAGTTCTGTGGGATTCGCTGCATGTCGCTCAGATAGGCGATTCGAGAGCCCTTCACGTTAGATCCTTAAATGTATCACGTCGGGGTCACCAATTTGCGGCGAATGAGGAGACGGGACGCAGCTTGATGCAAGCAAATGTCGGTTTATTGTACAGGAGCACAACTTTATATACACTTTCAAAGGCTGCGCGTCTTAAACCAATTGGTTCCTGAGGCTAAGCCTTGCATACTAGGCAATCCCTGATTGGCGGCTAATTAACAGCAAGATGTTGCCTTTCCTTGGCGCCAACTTTGGCGCCATCCGTTTCCCGCTCCCCTGTGCTCTGCAAACAGGCCTCATCATGTTAATTGCTGTCTAGACAAGCTCATCATGTTGATTGTTGTCTAGACAAGCCCGAGCACATTCCCCTCAGCTAACTGATTGCCACGCATGGTCCTAGTTTCCAGCCTGCTCCTGCACTCACCCAAGCAAATGCAGCAGTTACCTCCCATGACTTTCACATGATGCTCCTGCTAATATCTAATGGTATAACATTTGCCATTTTTGCAACAGCCTCACACTGTTGGCACCACTACAACCCTGATGTCCTGTAGCAGGACCACCACCTACCCAGTTTGCATTTCACACCGATCTCTGCTTCCTAGCTATTGTATGTCACATCCGTCTTTCTTAAATGTCATTTGCACATTTTTAATCCTTTTTCCAGTCCAGAAAGGCCTTCTTTTTTTCTTATCCTGTCCTCCAAAGTCCTGGCAATCTTTTTCAGCTAATATTGTAGATGTGCCCTTTATTCCCTCATCAAAATTATAACTGAAAATACTGAACATAGAGAGTACTCAAATACAGACCACTGTAGACATCAACAGAACATTCAATTATTGCTGGCACCTTTCTGAATACAACTTTTTCAGCTAATTATGAATCAAACATAATGCACATCATATGTCCTTAATTTACTCACCATGAGGAAGAAAGTTATATTGTCATGAGACAGAGAACACAGAATAATAGTTCTTTAAATGAAAGCCTATTGCAATGTTGAAAATAAGGACTATTTTAGTTATATTTTCATCATATTTTAACCTTAAAAAAAGACAGAAATGAACTGAGTTGAAGTTATCCATTACTGTTTATATACTTAATTGCAAAGCTCTTGTACTGGGGCAGCCAGTACTTCCACAGCCACTGAATTTTTAATTTCATTTTCATGAATGTGGGTGTATCCTAGTGAATTTTAAATATAATGTGTCACTGAATTCGAACTGGCCCCGGTTCAGGGCTGGCTGTGTCTTTAATCTCTTTCACTCTCTCCTGGAGCATTTAGGTGGCTGGGCTCCTGTCTCCACCCCCTTATAGCAAAACCTTGTAGCTCATCCCTCATTCTCGGGGCAGCAGCCTCTCCCCTGCTGAATGCATTTGCCTCATGGACTCAGCCTGACACAGCTGCCTTGCAAGACATCCTTTTGGGAGCATTGATTCCCAAAACAGGCTTTTCAGAATAGCATCATTAGTTTCTAGAGATTACCACAGCAAACAGCCCACAATCCCAGAGGGAGAAAAGGCTCCTCTAGTTCTGCGTCCTGGGGGGGGGGGGGGGGAAGGAGGTTTGGTGCTCCATTTACCCAGCCTCAGAGACTTGCAGCGGGGAGCTGTGCCAGCTCTTACAGACTGGCTCCAGCCCACTCTGCATCCCTGTTCATGCCTCAGTTTTGCTGCCAAACGATCTGCCCGCCTCAGCGTCAGGCACCAGGGCTGGGCAGGGAGCAAAATGCTTTCCACATCTGCACTCCAATTCAGTGCAGGGACTCAGGCTTATCTGACCCTGCATCAGCACAAACAGCACAATTACCCTGGCAACTTCAGCAGCAGCAGGTGAAACTTCACATTTGACACACATCAAAGAATCGGAGCCCAAGTTAAACTTCCCAATCCAGTCCCATTTCAAAAAGCTTTGGGTGCTATTGCTCCCAATGTGGTACACTTGTGGCGTATGAAGGCATGGACTCAGGTTGTGGTGCAACCAGAGACACTATTGTACAGAGAAGCTCATATTTATATCTCTGAGCCTGGATACAAATTCCAGCTGTATGTACCACCAGGCTCAGGGCAGAAACCATTCATGCAGTTACATAGCTATATATCACTACAAGCATGCAGACACCTTTTTGCTACTAGATAACCATATTTATCTTTCTTACTTTCCTTCACAATACCCAGCTGTTCTCTCATCTCCTGCCAGGTCAGACATTCTCCATCCTCCTCTCATATATCTCTCTTCAGACATTCTCTATCCTCCTCCCACATACACTTTGCATTACAGAATCATGGTTATACAGCATGGCAGCATTGGAGCTGGAGACAACTGCTGGCACTGGGGCACATGCTCTACCATCTAACCTGGTTCATCCTCAGAAGTGCAGGAATTACGAATTACGTGGTTGTACAGAGAAACTTCCACTGGTAACAGAGACACATGCAGAGAAAATCAGTTTGTCAATACAGTCCTTTCCCCCTTGTAGTGCTGATGTGGTTTGTGCCTGCATCCAGCTTCCCTAAAACCAAACTAAAACCATCTCCTTGCCTTTCTCCTTTTGAAATTGAAATTGAAAGTGTGTAAAACATCTAAATGGCATAATCTGACTCCTGTTTTGTACTGATTTAACAACTTACTGTTGGTGGAGGCTCCTCCTCCTCCTCCTCCTCCTCCTCCTCCTCCTGCTTTTCCGGAACCCATTTTCTGTTGACATTGAAACTGTTGATCCGATTTACCAAATGGAATTGGCCGAACTACAGACTTGTGACTCGCTGAAAGATGCATTCAAATCAAGCAGCCTTACTAATTTCTATGCATCTCTCCCCTCAGAGACATATCATAATCTCAGGAACCACGCACTCAAAATTGCAACCATCTTTGGCAGCACCTATGTCTGTGAGCAGACTTTTTCCTGAATGAAATATCTGAAATCTCCAATCAGATCCAGACTAACTGATGAACACTTGCATCACTTGCTATGACTAGCAGTGACAAATATGGAACCTAACATTGACCATCTCATTAGCCAAAAGCAGGCCCATGGTTCACATTGAAATATTATTTGTGTTTGTTGATTACAATTGTTCTTAATTTTAAATATTGCATTCTTTTTCCTGTTTTTTGTGCACTACTACAAATAAAATATGTGCAGTGTGCATAGGAATTCGTTCATTTTTTTCCAAACCATAGTCCGGCCCCCGACAGTGTCTGAGGGACAGTGAACCGGCCCCTTGTTTAAAATGTTTGAGGACCCCTGCAGTATGTTAATGTTAAGTCTGCTCTCAAACACCCCATCTGCTCTGCAGATGTTTCCTCTCAGATGCTGCTGCAGATTAAAGACATCACAGGGACCAGGGGAACGGCAAAACAGTGTTTTCAAGTTGCTTGCTAGTTGTGGATGTGCATAATTTGCCTTAAGTACAAGAAAATCCCACATGCAAGCCATCCAGCCAACCGGGGAAGTGCCAGTTGGTAGGTGCAAGCATGTTACCATATGCAAAGCCAACCATTAGGTTGCTCAAAAAAACTCTCTAACATGTTTTCTCCTCTAGCCCTATTGCTGTATAGAGCACCTTGTGCATTTTCTTAGCCTTCAGTTGACCTCCACATGACAGTTAAGCCTGTAGTGCACAATTCATTTCACTCACTAAGAGGCACATACAAGAGCTGACAGCTCAATATGCCCTGGAAATAGTTTATTATAAGGATAACAAGTTTTTGGTTTGCTACTTGTGCTTCTTGCCCTCATTTTCTGGCATTTTAGTTATTATAGCTATTTAATCAGGGTAGAGGAAGATAAAAACATTTTGCCATCAGTCACAGCTGGTAAAAGTAAAAAAGTAATTTTAAGTCATTTTTTTTGCCATTGGTGGAGAGGGGTCAGAAATTTGACCCTTTGAAAATGTTGAGATGTCTTTGGCAGACAGGGAGAGCAGATGATCTCCCAGGCTTCTTCCAGCCACACAGTTCTCTGATTCTGTGTATAATGAAGTAACTTCCTAAAGCCATTTGTGCTGCCTGCACTTATAGATATGGTTAATTAATGAGATTGTCCATTAATAATAAAGCAGAACATTGCTATGGAGAGAATATTGTACTTATTTCCAACAACCCTCCAGAGTTTTGTGGTATGCAGGATTCTGCTGCTCTTAATAAATAATATATAACTCTGATATTCTATAATATTATGCCACTAAAGAAGATCTCTAATCAATTCTGCTCATCATCTTTCACCTGCTATATAATTGTTGTGGTTTGTTTAGAGAGGATTACTTATCTCCCCTTGCCTCCTTCATAAAACAATCTCTTTTGACTGTTATATCACTCCTTTTTCCAAGGGGACAACATTTATATTGCACCTGATATATTATCCAATATCCAAATGAAAGGCTGAACTTGGCCAGCACATCTTCACATCTCCACATTCATCATGTTCCTAAATGTTTGAACATGTCCATACTGAAATGCATAGTTTAAGTTACTTTGTAGTAACACACTGTATTGTTTCCTCTCACCTATAAGAGAACCTGAGGAACCTGAATGTGCACAAGTCCATGGGACCTGATGACATGCATCTGTGGGTCCTGAGGGAACTGGCCCTTTTGACATGCCTGAGGAAAAGGATGTCATCCAGAGGGACCTTGACAGGGTGGAGAGATGGGCCCATGTGAACGTCATGAAGTTCAACAAGGACAAGTGCCAGGTCCTGCACCTGGGTCAGGGCAATCCCAAACATGGATACAAGCTGGGCAATGAGTGAATTGAGAGCAGCCCTGTGGAGAAGGACTTGGGGGTACTGGTGGATGAAAAACTGAATATGAGCTGCCAATGTGTGCTTGCAGCCCAGAAAGCCAATTGTATCCTGGGCTGCATCAAAAGAAGCATGGCTAGCAGGTCAAGGGAGGTGATTTTCCCCCTCCACTCCCATGAGACCCCACCTGGAATACTGTGTTCAGCTCTAGGGCCCCCAACATAGGGACATGGACCTGCTCAAGCAGGTCCAAAGGAGAGCCACAAAGATGATCAGAGGGCTGGAGCACCTCTTCTATGAAGAAAGGCTGAGAGAGGTGGGGTTGCTCAGCCTTGGAGAAGAGGAGGCTCTGGGGAGACCTTATAGTGGCCTTCCAGTAGTTAAAGGGGGCCTACAGAAAAGATTGGGAGAGACTCTTTATCAGGAAGTATAGTGATAGGATGAGGGGTAAAGGTTTTAAACTGAAAGAGGGTAGATTTAGATTAGGTATTTTAGGAAGAACTTCTTTACTGTGAGGGTGGTGAGGCACTGGAACAGGTTGCCCAGAGAAGTTATGGATACCCCATCCCTGGAAGTGTTCAAGACCAAGTTGTATGGGGCTTTGAGCAACCTGGTCTGGTGGAAGATGTCCCTGCCCATGGCAGGGAGAGTGGAACTATATGATCTTTAAGGTCCCTTCCAACCCAAACCATTCTATGATTCTATGAATTAGCAATGTTTAAGAAGGTAAACCAGAGCCAATGCCCTTTTTAGCAGCTCACACTTGAAAATGTGGTAGCATACAAAGATGATGTAATGTAAAAAAAGGAAATTTCAGAAAACTAATTTTTTTTCTGCTTTACCCTGCAAAACCTTTTTTTATTTGAGGTGAGGAAGGCAGAGGTATATGAGATGTGTTCAGAGAATAATTTGGCCCATGCCATACAGTGCAATCTCATTTGGATTTGGATATCTGGGAATGCAAGACCACTATATTTCCATGCAAAAAACAGTGGCAACTCTTGTCTTATGACACTTATCTGACACGAGTAGGATCAAAACGTCTGGAGTAGGAGCTCAATAATTTGCTTTCCTGAAAAAGGAGTATTTTTTTAAACCATTGATATGTTCTGACATGATGTCAGATTGTATCAGGGCATTTTCCATAAACCAGTTTTGCATATGTGCGAGATGCTGTCCACAACAGGCTCACAACTGAACTAGATAAATATTTAAATTATTTAAGTATTTAATTTATGGGCTGTTCACAAATATCAATTTCTATTCTCTCGGATATCCCAGGATAATCCAGTGTGTCTCCTCCTCTTCCCCATGACTAATTGTCTGCAACCTAAATATATAGATGAGGTCTGTATTCTGTGTGCTTACCCGCAAGGGCATTATCAATGAAGAAAGGTCTCCTGTTTGGTTTTCACCAGTCTTGCTCAACATGAAGATAGAGTACACTTTTAAATCATAGCTATGCTGTTGTTTGAAAAGAGCTGTTAGAAAAACTAAACATAAAAAATGTATTCTCTGTCATCTAGGAGCTGATCTCAATCCTACCTCAGGCAATGGAAAAACTTCTGTTAGTATAGGTGGGGCAGAATCAACACTTCTGGGAGAAATCTGGGCTTTTCTCCATCTCCATTTTCTGTCTGTATGGTGGGGCTCCCCTTTTCTCCTGACTTCTGATTAAGATAACAAGGGGTTCCTCTGAGTTTCACCCAATTAAATTTTAAACACCCCTTGTAACTGAGACATGAATATTCATGTCAAATTCTCCCAAGAAAGATGGGGGGAAAATTATCTGAACAAAATTCTCCAAGACATACAATAGTGTCTTTAAAACACCATGTGTCATGAAGTTCGAACAAGATATTGACAATGCTCAAACTGATGAGACATTTTACAATGGGCACCAGGAATCATAAAAACTGTATAGGTCAAGAATCAACTGTGGTGAAAAAGGCTGCATATACATAAAGTAGCATGTTGTCCTAACAGTTCACAAGATTTCTGAGACTTATTTAGCTCTGCCCTTGTGAAAAGTGATGAGCCCAATCCAGTCACAGCTGGCAACTGGACAAAGTGATGTAAACCATAACAGCAGCAACTGCTTTATGAATCTGCAGGTGGGGATGCCCAGTGTGCTCTGTCCTTCTGCAGACATGGCCACACAAGGGTAGAGAGGGGCAGGATCAGACCCAGAGAGGCTCAGTGCTACTGCAAAATTTGTCATGGACAGTGGGAAATCCCACTTATTGCCCAGTTCTGTAGCATGCAGACCCACTCTACCAATTCCCTCATGCCTTGCAAGGGACAAAAGAGGTGCTAGTTTAATGCCATGATGGGAAACAAACTGCCAACATCCCAGGTTGGCACTGCACGGGAAACACACTGCAAGGAGAATTTCAAGCTAATTCTAAACATCAACTGATCAATCTGTTAAACAAAGATGCCTAAACCAGACTCAAAATAGCACTGAGGAGCTTCAGTGCTGTATACATGGGTTTCAGGTACCTACCTGCTAGAAAACAATATTTTAAAAAACCTGTCTAACCTGCTGAGGTGTCGCGACGGAGGGAAGACACAGTCACTCAATATGAGTGATCAGCAGACTTTGTTTATTGTCTCTTACAGTCACCTTTTATGCCTTGTTATAATTAGCTCATACATATTACAAAAGTTAAGCTCATTATTGGTTAGTTGCCTAAATACCAAGCCCGCCCCTAGTTTCTCTTCTGTAGTTATCTGTTCCCACCTGCAACATTCTTTTCCCACCAAAATCTTCCTGTTATTGTGTAACAAGGACAGCCAAAGACAGTGTATTTTTGCTTTACTTCAGATAAGCTGAGAGCGATGTGCATTTTTGTCCAGCCAGCTGGACTATGTCTATGTGACCCTTTTCAGCTAGCCAGTTTTCCACAATTCCCCCGTTTTTATTTTGGGTGACATAGGCTTGGTTGACCATTTTCAATAACAGCGTTTTAACACAGGAAAATACACAGCCAACTTATAAAATCTCAGTTCAGAAGTATAATTCCAGAAATACTTTAAAAATAAAGTTAGCTTGAAGCTTTAATTTAGATGCTCTTTCTGTTCCAGTGATATAAAAAGCTTAAAAAATTCAAAGGTAATTTTAAAGTTCTGAACATGGACTGATGCAAGCTCAAAACCCAAAAAGAAACCAAACTGATGTTTGACTAGGAATATTTGCAAATATTTTAGTGGAAAATCCCTGACCATTAACAATTTTCCATCCAAATAACAACTGTCCTTATGCAACCAACCAGTCCATACATTTTCTGAAGAATACCTCATTGATATCAAGGAATTAACAAAGGGAAAAAATTAGTTCTAAGCTATATACATTCATAAGTGGATTTTTCAATAGTTACATACAGATTTACACACTAAGCCATAATGGCTTGTAGGTGATACACACAAGAAGAGTACGTTGCTTATCTGTCTGAATGTCTATGCTAAATTTGACAACTATGCCACAAGCCAAGCCTACATGGGTGCTGTATGTTATGCACGTTCCTTAACAAACAGAAGTATAATAGGTAAATTCCCAAGATCTAATCCCCAACCTAATTATATTATTTTGTAGCCAATTAAGGAAAATAACACAAATGTGCATATCTACATGTGCACACACCTTTTAGT
The DNA here is from genome assembly GCF_023634155.1 of Falco peregrinus. NCBI lineage: Eukaryota > Metazoa > Chordata > Aves > Falconiformes > Falconidae > Falco > Falco peregrinus. Next base: position 8,248,343 of record NC_073743.1, on the reverse strand, counting down.
TCAGAACCAATCTGTGATAAAAGGCCTTAGCCTTATGGCATCATCGAATCTTAACGAGTACAGTAATTAAAAATGCAGTCTTACTGTAAGTGCAATTTATGCTGACATTCCCTCAAATGCTACACGTGAGTATTTCTCACTCAACTGCCTCGTTAAAATAGTAGTATTTGTTAATATGTATTAAAAAAACATTAATTCTCTACAATAGCAGTTGACTTCCATAACACTATGTAAGCAAAAGAGGCTTAAGATGGGTTTTCTGAATACTAACAACTTATTTTAGACTGTCTAAACTCAGGTCTTGAAAGATTTCACTCTGCCAGACATAGAAACACTGTTGCACTCCAGTTGTGATATCCCTTTTCCCAAGTTGTCACATGCACATCTCGCTCAAGCAACATTATTGTTTAAGTTTCTCTCTGCTACATAAAAGCATATTGCACTTGTAGATATAAAAGACAGCACCCTTACTTAGATTATTACCTTATTCCCTCATAACTCTTAGTATACCTTGTATCTCTGATTTCATCACTTCAAAAATTCACCAGAAGCAGATAAAACCACAGCCTCAGACTAAACTACACCTTAACTGCTGATTCAAATAAAGGCATTTTCTTCAGATATGCCTAATGCTTACAAATAATTTTGGCTGGTTTTGATCAAAAAACTATTATTACAATATTGATCAAAAATAATAATCCCGTTTGCAAAATGCCTTTAAGCCAGCCTCCTAGTCCCAACCAATTTCCACATTCAGAATACAGCATAAATACAGAATACAGAATAAATTATCTCCATCAAGGCAAAAAGCCTTCTCTTTAAGCACAGAGATGTTTGCTAGGTCAAGGCAGAAACCCATTTCTTGTAGGGGACATCTGAAGCACATTTTTTTTTTTTTTCGTGGGTTTGTAATCAATTCCGTATTTTTCCTTGAGAAGCTTAAGCTGTTCCTCTTGTTTCAGGAGTGTTTCCAACTCTGATTTGTCGAATAGGTCTGTATTTCCCAAAAATATCATACATTTCCTCCGCTGTGAGTTTATACGGCAGGTTCCGAATATAGAGGATCCGATTGACCTCTGGGGGCAGCCAGATGTTAGCTCGCTTGGCCGCTTGCATCGCCATGGCGCCGATCGGAGGGAGGGGGGGTGCCGCCTTGGAGAGAAACCTCAGATATCCACACTGAGGCACTTGAAATACCAAAATCACTTGCAGTTTCTGGCAAAAACAACCTTAGCAACAGTAGCTATGCTATCTTGCATGCCAAATAGCACCACTCTCTTGGGTGGCATGACTATCTAGGTACCTATCTCCTTGACTATTGGATCTTCAGGATTCAGAAATTAAGTGCCCCTGTGCCTAAATCCCCTGAAGAGTATTATTTTTTTATGCATACCAGAACACACCTAAGACAAACCAAGAGTCTACATCTATTCTAGTGAAGAAAATGGTTTCTTTAGCCCTCAGGGCAGCTAGCACAGCACAGCATGCACTCAGTTTCACCCCCCTTGCCTCCAAAGCTGAGGGCCAAAACCCTACCAGGGCTCTACTAATGGCTCAATATTATGGACAGTCACATGCTGCTGCCCAGGTCTGCATCTGGCCATGTTTAGTTTGTTAGTACATATCCCCTGTCCTGAACAGCTCTGGCCAGTACATTAGGATGCTCCTGGCTTTGCTCCAGACTGTTGGTTAGGGCGTTTGCCTGGGAGCATCCTATAGGGGTGTGAAGAAATACAATTTCATTTCAGATCATGTTTCCCTGATCTCAAATATAAACAGCAAAAAAAAAAATTTAGATAAAAACTGGAGATTCACGTTTTTATTTTTGCAGCACAGTTGATTCACATTTTGAGGTTTTGCAGTGCAGTTGGAAGTGCATGGAGGATGGCACTTATGACAGGTAAACTGTCCCTGTAGTTCCTTGCCCAGCTTCCCATTGCCTTCTGCCAAGGCTACCACTGCTGCTCGGTGGCAACTTCTTCTGTTAAACTTTGTTTAGTTTTGTTGGTTTTTTTTTCCCATTCACAGACAGATTAGAGCTACAGGAATATATTGACATGAGCTGTGCTCATTCCCCACAAGACAGAACAAGAGCTCTTCTCAAAGCTATTGCAAGCTGTAAGCTTCCATAGCCTTCAGAAGGCACCTCTGTCTCCTAAGCATAGGAAGGAGAAGTATGAAATGGGATCCTGTCTAGAAAGGATTTTGATTTCCTGATCTGCTCCAACGACACAGGGCCTGCACTGGAAGTACTTGCCCTTCACACCATGCCTGGGAAGGCCCACAAGCACTGTGAACCCTGCAGAGATCAGTTGCTTGAATGAAAAACTGCTCTGGGGTCCCGCCTGAGGGATGAGGAGGGGTTCATAATAATGTCTTTCAGTGCTGCTGTGTTTCACGCTGTACTGTGTAGCGGTTATGGAAGATAAAACTTCCCAGAGCTCCTTCAACAACAGCATGAATTAATGAATAACCTCAGTCTGGGCAGAGATATGGAAATGCACCCTTATGAGCTCTGCTCTCAGCCATTTGAGCTGAGGAGCAACAATAGCGATATGTCGGCTGGGGAGGATTAAGGAGGGAGTGCAAGGATAAAAAACCAAGAGAATGGGACAAGAAGGAGGAAAAGAAACTTTCTCATGATTAGGAATGATTGATGATCACATGAGAAGTGGGTTTGAATATGACTTCCTTTATGGGAGCAGGGTATGCAAGAGCGAGAGAAAGAAGACAGAGACAAGTGGGTTTTCACATTTGTGAAGAAAAAAACTTCTCAGAAAGAAATAGGCTTGGAGATAGTGAAGAGAGAAGACAGATGAAGAAGGATATGGGTAGGACCTGATGAGTTTCTGCCAAGTCCTCTTACTTTTATGTGCTCTATCACCATCTCTGTTGCAGGGGAGTCAAAGGCCGATATCAGTTACAGGACCCTACTGCACAAAATGTTATACTAGAAAACACAGAACTGTCACTTAAGGGGAACATGCCAGGCTGACAAATCCCAAGTATGTGGGCCAGGTCCATCTTCTGCCACCCTACCTACCAGCGAGCAGCTTCCCCTTTTTGCATCTGTCCATGAGCATGAGTTTCTTCTTGCTTCTCTGAGTAGATCAGCCCCAAAACCCAGTCTTCAGGGAGGAGGACAGACTCTAGGACAGCCAATATGGCCAAAGATGATTTTTTAAAATTAATTTTTTTTTGGGGGGGGAGAAAGAAGGAGGGAGAGAAGAAGGAAGGAAAAAAGGAGAAAAGGTGGCAGCAGGAATGACAGAGAAGGTTGTAAAGGGAAAAGAAAAGAAGATATGGTAAGACTAAGAAGAGCAAAATCTTCTAAAAGTCAGTATAAGTGTGAGCAAAGGGATAGCCCCAGTAGCAATACACAGAAGGTGAATTAATGGAGAGTGGAGGTTGCTGGAAGGGCAAACAGAACTCTCTTGGGGTTTTTATGCAAATATTATTTTACTATTTAATTACATGTTCTGCAGCTGTATAAAAGATGGGTCTGTTGTGTGAAACCCCATTACTCCTGTGAAGTGTGCTCAATATCATGATATTTAGCATACCTTATTCCTTGGCAGCCCTCCTGTACATTGCTGTGCCAATAATGTTATTGAAAACAAAGAGAAGGCAACTTGGCCATTTATTTGATATCTGTCGTGGTTTAACCCCGGCCAGCAACCAAGTACCACACAGCCACTTGCTCACTCCCCCTCACCCAGAGGGATGGGGAGGAGGATCAGAAAGGAATGTAAAACTCAAGGGCTGAGATAAGAACAATTTAATAGGTAAAGCAAAAGCCATGCATGCAAGCAAAGCAGAACAAGGAATTCATTCACTACTTACCATGGGCAGGCAGGTGTTCAGCCATCCCCAGGAAAGCAGGGCTCCATTACACATAATGATTACTCGGGAAGACAAACGCCATAATGCCAGGTGTGTCCCCCTTCCTTCTACTTCCCCCAGCTTATATACTGAGCATGACGTCATATGGTATGGAATACCTATTTGGCTAGCTTGGGTCACCTGTCCTGGCTGTGTCCTCTCCCAATTTCCTGTGCCCCTCCAGCCCTCTGGCTGGCAGGGCCCAAGGAACTGAAAAGCCCTTTTCCTAGTATAAACATCACCCAGCAACAACTAAAAACATCAGTGTCCTATCAATATTGTTCTCACATCATAGCCAAAACAGCACTGTAATAACTACTAAGAAGAAAGTTAACTCCATCCCAGCTGAAACCAGGTCAATATCCAAAACTAATTGCTAAGATTTAAGCCCAATAGTGGGGTATGGGAAAGCATCACATAACACTAATGCTTAAAAGAATATTTATCTTGTTCATTTTTTTAACAAACTCTAGTTGAAATATAGCTTAATTTCATAAGATCTTGAGAATATATGCAATGTTTAACAATCTTTCAACAGGTCATTCCTCACATGTCATATTAAAAACATACTGAAAATCCTATTCTTCATCCTTTTACACTCTTATGTAAATAAGGGTGGTGAAACACTGGAACAGGTTGCCCAGAGAGGTGGTAGATGCCCCATCCCTGGAAACATTCATGGTCAGGTCGGACAGGGCTCTGAGCAATCTGATCTAGTTGAAGATGTCCCTGCTCATTGTAGGGGGGTTGGACTAGATGACCTTTAAGGGTGCCTTCCACTCCAAACTATCCTATGATTCTATGATTAATTTAGATACAGAATCAAATAAGCTGGTAGGATCAAAGTCACTCCTAATATTCAGAATTCCAACAGAGCAATTCTTCTCATGTGCATATCAAAATGCTGAGAGATATAACGTGCTAGCTAAAACCTGGTACTTAATGTAGCTACATGGTTCTACCAGAACATGTTCAGGGATCGTATTATGCTTTCTGTTCCTCAAAAGCTGAATACCTAAAGTGAGCTCCAGTGCTGTCATGAACAGAGCCATGCATGTGTTTGTTTCTGAATGTGTTTTCCAGGGAAAGATGGTAATAACAGGAACCTTTGAGATTGTCCATATTGGACTTGAAGTGACATGAAGACATTCACTGGGACTTGGAGGAGTCATCTGTACATTTCAGTTATTTACAGGAGACACCTGTAACAAAGCTGCAAGCTCTGATTTATCCAAACTCAGTGAGTCAGCATTGTATAGCTGGTTACTGAGTCCTTTCTACACAGACAGAGCTACATGCTTATTTAGAATCATGTAATCATTTAGGTTGGAAAAGAACTTTAAGATCAACAAGTCCAACTGTTAACTCAGGACTACCAAGTCCACTACTAAACCATGTCCCTAAGCACCACATCTACACATCTTTTCAACACTTCCAGGGGTGGTAACTCAACCACTTCCCTGGGCAGCCTGTTCCAATGCTTGACAACCCATTCAGTAAAGAAATTTTTCCTAATATCTAATCTAAACCTTCCCTCGTGCAACTTGAGGCCATTTCCTCTTGTCCTATCACTTGTTACTTGGGAGAAGAGACTGACACCCACCCACCTACAACCTCCTTTCAGATAGTTCTAGAGGGCAATAAGTTCTCCCATCAGCCTCCTTTTCTCCAAGCTAAACAACCCCAGTTCCCTCAGCTGCTCCTCATAAGACTTGTTCTCTAGACCCTTTGCCAGCTTTGTTTCCCTTCTTTGGATGCACTCCAGCACCTCAATGTCTTTCTTGTAGTGAGGGGCTCAAAACCTAACACAGTATTCAAGGTGTGGCCTCACTAGTGCCGAGTACAGGGGGATGATCACTTACTTCCTTTGTCCAGCTGGCCACACCATTTTGGATACAAGCTAGGATGCTATTGGCCTTCTTGGCCACCTGGGCACACTGATGGCTCACATTCAGCTGGCTGTCAACCAGCACCCCCAGGTCCTTTCCCACCAGGCAGCTTTCCAGCCACTCTGCCCCAAGCCTGTAGTATTGCATGGGGTTGTTGTGACCCAAGTGCAGGACCCAGCACTTCTCCTTGTTGAACCTCATACAATTGGCCTCAGCCAATTGATCCAGCCTATCCAAATCACCCTGTAGAGGCTTTCTACCCTCAAGCAGAGCAATACTCCTGCCCAACTTGGTGTCATCTGCAGACTTCCTGAGGGTGCACTCGATCCCCTCATCCAGATCATCAATAAAGATATTAAACAGAACTGGCCACAATACTGAGCCCTGGGTAACACCACTTGTGACTGGCTGCCAGCTGGATGTAACTCCATTCACCACCACTCTTTCGATATGGCCAGCCAGCCAGCTTTTTACCCAGCTTAGAGTACACCCATCCGAGCCATGAACAGCCAGTTTCTCTGGGAGAATGCTGTTGGAAATGGTGTCAAAGGTTTTACTAAACTCCAGGTAAACAACATCCACAGCCTTTCCCTCATCCACCTTGTCATAGAAGGAGATCAGGTTAGTCAAGCAGGACCTGCCTTTCATAAACCCATGCTGGCTGGGCCTGATCACCTGCTTGTCCTGCACATGCCATGTGATGGCGCTCAAGATGATCTGTTCCATAACCTTCTCCGGCACCAAGGGCAGGCTTGACAGGCCTGTAATTTCCCAGATCCTCCTTCCAGCCCTTCTTGTAGATGGGCTTCACATTAGCTAACCTCCAGTCTTCTGGGACCTCTCCAGTTAGCCAGGACTGCTGATAAATGATTGAAAGTGGCTTGGTGAGTATTTCTTCCAGCTCCCTTAGCACCCTTGGATGGATCCCATCTGGCCCCATAGACTTGTGTATGTCTAAGAGGTGTAACAGATCACTGACCATTTCCCCTTGGGTTACGGGGGCTTCATTCTGCTCCCCATCCCTATTTTCCAGCTCAGAGGGCTGAGTACCCTGAGGGTAACTGGTCTTAATATTAAAGACTGAGGCAAAGAAAGCATTAAGAACCTCATCTTTTTCTTCATCCTTTGTGACTATGTTACCCCCATACATCCAATAAAGGGTGGAGATTCTCCTTTAGCCTTCCTTTTGTTGTTAATGTACCTATAGAAATATTTTTTTATTGTCTTTTATGGCAGTAGCCAGATGAAGTTCTAGTTAGGTGTCCTGGTTTCAGTTGGGATAGAGTTAATTTTCTTCTTAGTAGTTAGTACAGTGCTGTGTTTTGGCTCTGATGTGAGAACAATGCTGATAGGACAATGATATTTTTAGTTGTTGCTAGGTAATACTTATACTAAGTCAAGTATTTTTCAGTTTCTCAGGCCCTACCAGCAAGAGGACTGGAAGGGCATAGGAAATTGGGAGGGGACACAGCCAGGACAGCTGACCTGAACCAGCCAAAGAGATATTCCATACCATAGGCTGTCATGCTGAGTATATAAACTGGGGGAAGAAGAAGGGAAGGGGGTGTAGAGGAATGAAGGCAAGTTAATTAACATTGATAATATCCAGCTGTGGGCTTGCTTCAGGGGCGGTGGGTTGGCTGATGTGGCTAATGTGCAGCTGTGGCTGGTTCCTACTAAGTAGTTAAATAGCTCTAAGGGGGCTGAATAGAGGAAGAGTAGGGTATATTGGTCTGAAGAAATAACATATAAAGTAGATGAACTTTTGGAACCTTGGGGGGGGGGGGGGGGGGGGGTTAGTGGTTGTGCTGGGGCAAGGTGTGGGAGCTACTTATTGAAGTTAACTTGGTATGTGATGATAAAAGCCTTGTTGCAGCTGGTGAGTTTGGATAGTGCTGTGGCAGGGGGACATCTGGCATTATGGCATTTGTCTTCCTAAGTAACCATTTGTCATGGTTTAACCCTAGCTGGTAATTAAGTACCATGTAGCCACTCACTCACTCACCCAGAGAGATGGGGAGGGGAATCAGAAAGGAATGTAAAAATTGAGGGCTGAGATAAGAACAACTTCATTAAAATAAAATAAAAATGAAAGAATAATAATAACAATGATGACAATAACAGTTATAAGGGGGGGGGGGGGAGAATAAAATTCAAATGGAAAGGAAGAGAGAAAACAAGTGATTCACAATACAACTGCTCACCACCTGCCAACCAGTGCCCAGCCAGTCCATGATCAATGATTGGTAAGCCCTGGTGAATCCCCCAGGTGTATATATACTGAGCATGAAGTCCTATTTTATGGAATACCTCTTTGGCTAGTTCAGGTCAGCTGATCTGGCTGTGTCCCCTCCCAATTTCTTGTGCCCCTCCAGCATTCTTAATGGTAAGACCTGAGAAACTGAAAAGTCCTTGACTTTGTATAAACATTGCCCAGCAACAACTAAAAACATCAGTGTCCTATCAACATTGTTCTCACATCAGAGCCGAAACATAGAACTGTACTAGCTCCTAAGAAAAAAATTAACTCCATCCCAGCTGAAACCAGGGTGCCATTACACATGATGGAGCCCTGCTTTCCTGGAGATGGAAGAACACCTGCCTGCTGATGGGAAGTGGTGAATTAATTCCTTGTTTTGCTTTGCTTGCATGCATGGCTTTTGCTTTACCCATTAAACTGTCTTTATCTCAATCCACGAGTTTTCTCACTTTTACTCTTCCAATCCTCTTCCTTATTTCCCTGTGGGTGGAGTGAGCGAGCAGCTGCGTGGTGCTTGGTTGCCAGCTGGGCTTAAACCATGACATTGGGCTTTGGCCCTTCTAATTTTCTCTCTGCATAACCTCACGACATCCTTTTAGTCCTCCTGAGTTGCCTGAATATACTTTGGCTTTTCTTGTTAGCTAATTGTAAAAAATGTCCCTAGTGAGATGATATATAATCAGTAACTTTGTTTTACCAAAAAAAGACAAATGACTGCTGTGTCTTAGCATAACAAGTGCTGTTGTTGTGGGATAATTATTGATTTGCTACTCCACCTTGGGACACTTTCTGACTTGCAGAAACTAATGTTTTATTTCATCCAATTTCCAAACATTAATCAATATGATAATTTGATGATGCTGAAGGATGTTTGATGGTTATTGATCTAAAAAAACCCACCACATAAGAGCTATCATTGCCTTGATCCTCATAGTTTCTCATTCTCATTAGTAGTTGATGCTATCTCCACTTGAAAACAAAACAACAGTTTTTCTTGTCTGAACTTAATTTATTACCTAGCTACACTCATTTTAAGCTTACTCGACTTCCTTCTTGGCAGTCACTTACCATTACTGTCACACATAGATGCTTCTTTCCTAAGTGAGTTCACTTGCAAGATTTTATGGAGAACTTTTTCCTACATAATTTAAAACTCTTCAAAAATGAAGAAGGTATAGGCTAAAAAAAAGAATATGGAAAGCTCAGAGAGTATTCCAGTACACAAAAAGCACTGAGGGAAGTTCCGAAACACTGCAGGAGCGCTATGGTTAATGTAGAAACTTAATAAGGGCCTGAGCTGCATAGGAGTGGAGGGGAGCCTCAGTCAGCATGGCAGCAGCCTGTGGAAACAAGGCTGCCATGCAGAAAGCACTAGAAAAACAAGAAAATGTTCTGAAGTAGCGCTTAAGGAGAACAGGGCTTCCAAAGGAGGATGGAGAAGGATAGATTGGAGACGTGATCTCCTCTTCAGTGACCTGGATGGAAGGAATACCTTGGGTCTCTCCCCACAGAGCATCATCTCTGGTCTTTAATCACTCTCAGTGCTCTTCTCTGAGTCACCTTCACTGCTTCACCATCACTCGAGATGTACAGCTATCCGAACACTCCAAGAAGAGATGCATGTGTACCAAATATGGACAGAGGCATAGTCTGCCTGGTGACAGCAGATGACAGTTTGGCACCTCCTCCCATGACCTCCTCCAGCCATCACAAGTGTCCTGTAAATGGTGTCTTCTCCTCTACACAGCTGAGAGGGAAACTTGGTGTTCCCTCTGGAAGAGGATGGGGAGACTTCACTCAGCAGGGAGGTTGCCAATTTTGCTGTGCCCCCGCAGTCTTTGGCCTTGACTACAGAACTTGTGGATCATCTTGCTCTAATTGGAGAGGCCCCATGTAGCTGATTATCTACCACACTTTCCATCTCCTTTTCCTAGTGATTGCTTTCCTGTCCTGTAAGCCTGGTTCACATTTGTGCACAGGAGCATGATCTTACAGTTGGCTTTTCTGAAATGCATGTTATGGAGCCCTCCAGAGCACTGTGTATCAGCAGCCCATCCCTCTTCCACTTCTCAATCTCTATGTCAATTTTAAATTCTGTTTGCAATGGTATTACATTTTTTTCAAGCCATTGATCAAATTATAAAATGGCACAGACTGCAGTGGAAGTACATTTAACTGGAAAATACTCACATGGAATTACATTTCTGACATATTAAGTAGAGCATTTAATACATTGATGTGCTATTGATGCCTAAATAAAAATATCATATAGAACCAAATAAAATGTCTTTTTATGTCAACACTTCTATTAAGAGGACTCAACATACAATCTCAAAAAACACAGCAGCCTACCTTTGGAAGATAGATTTACCACAACTCTGTATATCTTGGATTAAATTATATTGCCATCTCTATTTTTTTGTTAATTGAAACCTATATCAACATTATTTTTCCTAAAATCAAGATCAGGATGAGTTCTAGACTTATTTAATTGTTTTATCCTTTTAAGTATTAGCTCCAAAATAGCTGCCTCCCAGTTCTCTGGAACTTCTCCAGGGCTCCAGAAGGTATTAAAAATAAGCAGTATTGATCCACAAGCTTTTTTAAAATGTTCAGATATGTTATCTTGATTTACTGATTTTACTTTTTCATAGCTTCAGTTTTGTATTATTCTTTAATATCTTTGCAATGAAGAGTATTTCATTGTTATGAATATTTAAAAAAAATATGTACTGATAACTTGTGATATTCAATCATAATTATTGACAGTTCCTTTATTTCAATCCACAATTTTATGTGTTACTTCTGTTCCTTAATATCTGCTATTGCCTGCATTAGATTCCTTCTTGTGTTCTTTTTCTTCCCCTATTAGTTTTTTACAGTGTCTGGCTTCTTCTTTATATTAATTGTTATCAACTTTCCCTGTTTCTTTTTATTTTGTATTTTTGCTTTTTCTTTTGCTCTTGCACTTCTGTAAAGTTCTTTTTAAATAAGTGTAAATTTATGATCTGATTATGGGTTGCAGTTTTAAGCTACATATATTTGTAAATTACTCAAGTTTAGTCACAATTTCCTATTTATATTCTTTCCTCTGATTGATTTGACTTATAATTATTTTCAAGTTTGAGAAATAGCCCCTTGAAAAGGACATCCGTCTATACATTTATTTATATATGCAAAACATACCACACACATATCTATTTACACATAAAATGACAGAATTGTGTGTCCTGATCACTTTTTTCTAAACAAACATTAACTTGTAATTTTATAAGCAATTTTTATTTATCTGATAATACAAAAGATCTGATACAGAATTCCCTGGATTGGATATAACCTGTTCTGAGGCATTGTTAAAATTCCAAGGACACTGAAACACTGACAGCATGAGACCACCAAAGAGTCAACAAGAGTTCACTGATCTCTATGACATGAGCTGAATGAAAAATTTATCATTGTAATTTTCCATCTTTAGTGGAATTCGATCAATTCTGGAAATTATCCTGCTTGAAAAAGCTATTAGGCATATATTTAAAGCTTAGCACATACTGAAGAACTTTACAGAATGAGACTGAATTTAAGCACATTTTTAAATGATTCCCTGGTACCTCTAGCACCCATCTGAAAAAAAGTCATAAAAATACAGAAACAACAACTGCTGTTAGCAGATATTATTCAAATGTTTAAAACTGAGCATATGCTTAACATCACTGCTACACTGCAGTAGGTATGTTCAGACTATAACTTGTTATACACTACAGTTTAACATCCGTGGGTAATTAAGAGGTCAAATATATCTGTATCTCACAGGGTTCACATCTGTGAGCTTGCAGATTAAATGCTCATGATCTCTCCACAGCCTTCATCCAGCAAAGTACTTGACAGTCTTCAGAAATGAGAGCAAGTGAATCATAGGGATATTGCTATGTTTAAAGGCCTTACTGATTTAGGACTGATTTAGCAGAGTAACGCTATGAGTACTAATCAACCAAATTTCCATCATTAAAACCTGCCATCATTCTTTTTGAAATAGTGCCTGTCAGAGCTCATCAGTGTCATGGCTAGTATATCTATAACTGCTTAGCACTCTTGTATTGAAACAATTATTTGCTGAAAATGTGCCTTTGCTAAAATAAAAAACAGCAGCAAATCAAAACATCAGCTGCATCAATAAATGCTCCTTGGCTCCTGGAATGAGTTTCTGGACAAGGAGAATGACAGAGAGAGTGCATGTACAAGCCCTGTCGCAGAAACACAAATACACTGATGTTCAGAGCTTCACGTCACCTGGAGAGGGAAAAGCCTCCTGCTGTGAGTGATTTAGTGTCCAGGGCAACTCTTCTTTCTAGCCCGATGAATATCTAATTACTTACACAGTGTGAATATATGGCAGCAGGAGAAAGTGTCTCCTATACAAATTCCCAGTATGAATTAGATGGAGCAAGGATTTGAACTTGTCTCCAATGCCCTAAAAGGGTGCCTTGACAAGCAAGTGAGTTAGTATACTGGACTTGATAGGAATCAGAGATAGGTTTTGCCTTCCTTTTCTGAATAAGGAAGGAAAAATAGTAAAAGGAGCATTAAGATTAACACATCAGAGTTAAAAATGTATATGCTGCAGCGCCTCTGTTGCAATATTATAGGGCAGGACTGAAAAAAAAATAATGTATCTCTATGTGTATCTGACCTCATGAAGAATGTAGAAGTAAAGAGCAGAATGGAGAAGGATTCATTACAAAGCAGAAGTAGCCCTGACTGAAGTAATGAAACCATGAGTTTGCAACCACACCGTGAGAAGTGAGAGCATGTGCAATACTACCTATGCTTTGAGGGAAGGAGCTGAAACCGCAAAGCTCTCCTCTTCCCCAGAGGAATTGTATCCTTGCTCAACACAAGAGGAGGGGAAAAAAGAGCTAGAAGTATTTTTCCTTTTCTCTTCTGTTCCTTGGCTTGTTTTAGATTGGAGAAAACAAATCAAAACCTGTGGCAGGAGTGGTGAGACGCTTGTGTTCCTGCTGGACTTGCTTGGCCTTAGAAAGCAAAATGAAAGCAAGGATCATCTAATCCATGAAGCATGAAGTTTAATGGAACAAGGGGCCAGGCCCAGCCTCCCAGCCAGCCACCTTGCAGAGTTGGTGTCTCACAGCTAGATCTGCTATAATAAGCCCTACAAGCCCTGCCTCTTTGAAGGATGCTCTATATTTTTAAATCACTCAAGACTTCAGTCTAATTAAGGAATGTTCAGTGAAGACAATTAATTAGCTCCAAAAACATGTGAGGTGCAAACATATGATGAGCCAAGCTGCTTATGCAGAAAATAGAAAAACCCTAAATAATGTTTAAAAGCAAGCATGAGTAAAACTGTTTTGGGGTTTCTCACTTTACAAAATGCAGACAGTAAAGACTAGCTAATGCAAGAATTAACCAATATATACTGTTGATTAAGGAAGGACAAAAGTCAAAAAACTGATTTGTACTGGCCTGTTGAAAATACCTGGCAGTATTGGTAGATGCCCCAAGTTAGCACTCCTTTGTTTGTAAGCCAGCTGGCCCTCTTTGAGCAGGGTCACTCTCCCAAACAGTGCACCAGGGAGCATCCGATGAGCAAGGTGCTACCAGCTCTGGAATGCCACACTCCCACCACTCTGTTTTCCCAGCTGTCAACTCTGTTTCTAAATTGTCCATTTATAGCAAATACAGCACCTGCTATGGACATTTCAAGCTGCCAAGTGCTCGAATATATCTCAGAGAGCCACTCCATGCTTTAGCCTGTTATGCTCAACCTTTTCTCAACTGTTTGGTTAAAGCAGCTTTCCAGGATTTCTGAGGGCAAGTTTAGGCTGTTATGAACAAGATGGAAAAGCCTTTAGAATTGTTTTTGGGTAGACCTAAGATGTACGGTATTGCCTCTCAGAATAAAATAGCATATCCACTGAGCCTTGAATATACCACCCTCTGTAACCATACTACTTTTATGCTTTACATAGCACTTAAAGATTAATTCAGACTGATAATTCAAAAAACTTGAAATTAAAAAAAAAATCCTACTGAAGCTTTTACTGTTTAGTTCAACTGATTTGCAATTTTGATATTACCAAAATATGATGATTATTCATGAATAACTCCCAGGTGGAAAATATCAGATGCCTGGCTTTGTTCAAATTCATTCACCTCTTCCTTTAACCAACCTCCTTCACCCTAAAGGTGCTCAAGCACAAGAGAAAACACAAAAGGGTTCTGTCAGCCCCATTGCTTGGCTGCCCAAGAATAGTCCAAAACACAGGCTGGCTGTGCAGGAGCAAGCACAATCCAGTTCCTGCTATAAAATCAAAGCAACCCTGAGGAAAACTCCAGCTGCAGCTGCCAGTCTACAAAGACAGAGATCCCAGAGTTGCTAATAACCAGATGAGGAAGGAGTTGGGGTTGGTGCATCTTCAGCCAAAGGAGGGCTTTTGGGAGGCTGCGCAATGCAAGGGCTCCTCAGTTTTTGAATTCACTCCTCCTCCTCTGTGGCCAGAAAGAGCTCCAAATTCTTGACCTTCAGGCATAGTATAATCAGCCCATTTATTAGTCTGGGCTTTTGGGGAGGCTTCAGATGTACAAGGGGTGACTGGGCTCAGAGATTAATGATTTTTTTGGGGGTAGTTGCTTTTCACTGGGGTTAGTGATTTGCTTCTGCATTTCTTGCATTTTATGGGATGTGATTGGATTAACATAAGGCTGTCAGAGTATGAAATGGGCTTTCTTCATGTAGCCAAGTCAGAATTCATACAGAAGTGAATGAATGTGTCCTCGAATGCCTTGAATGTTATAAATTTCTGATTTTCTCTGGACTGTTCATCTCATTTGCTCCAGTGCAAAGTTGGCACAAAATACTACTGAATAAAAATTCTCCAACAATAGTAGCCTTTACAACAGGTCAGGCTGATTGCACAACTCACCAGTGACCCTACAAGCACTGTGGTGCTGCCTTGCAGCTGGACTATGCTCACCTAAGAAGGGTCTTCCCATCATGAACAAGGTGGTCCTGGTGGTCTGTCTTCAGGGAAGCTGGCACCCAGTGATGCTGAAGAGCAACAGTCTAGAAACACTTCAATAATCTGTGAAGCTCACTGCCCCAAGATTAAAGGAGGTCAAGTGCTCAAAGACTCCAAATGGATTAGCTTTTGTACTGCTCCTGCAAACTTCTAATTGTACTTGACATTCACAGATGAGAGCAGAGAAATCTTCACATTACAAGGCATTATCTAACCTTTCCTGGAGTTAAGGAAAAAAAAAAAGACAAAAAAACATTGTCCAAACAATGTCTCAGGAGCATCTGACAAGGCATAGTAAAATAGAAACAGACACCGCTGCCATATGACCGTTCATAAATGCCTCCCAGGTGCCTCCTAACTTGCCCAGGGGTAAGCGCAGGGGCAGCAAACACCACTGAAGCTAAACAGCGAGTCCTTACCAATGTTTGGTTGGCCCAGGAGATGCTGACCGTGCAAATTATCAGCAAAATGTGAAGGTGGAGGTTTGGTGGGATGAGGCTCAGCACAGCATGGATGCAGTAGGCTGGCACAACCAGCTGCAGCAACCCTGACCACTTACACCTTGTGGGAGTGGTGGTGGCTTCCTGGGCCCTTTGCATTGGTGCCAAGGGAAGGCAGTGAGCTGGGAGCTGCCTCCTGACTTGGTGCATGTCCACCATCAAATCCCTGCTCACAGCCCCAGGCTCAGGGATATACCTCAGAGGAGGCTTTGATTTTCCTCCAAAACACTGGTAGAATGATTTGAAAGCCATTGGTATGGACTATGTTATTACTGACTTGTTTCTCCTCTCTAATATCAAATTAACTTGTATGGGGACAATATGCAAAGAAAACAATATTTTTCAGGTTTCCCAGATATTACTTAAAACACTGAAATAATATTGGTTTAAGCATATGACCCATACCGTAACACACAGTTTTGAAATATGCTTCTTTCCTCTATATTTATTATTCAGAAGAGATCTAAAAAAAAATTCAGAGGCTCAAGCTATACTTTTAGACCTTTGACGCTCTAAATTGACCAATGTCTACTAATTTTGTTCCAGTTAATCTGAAAAAGCTTTAAATTGAACACTTTGTCTCCAATTTTAATGTTACTCACTTTTGTGGTTATGTTTTCAAACCAAGACATTGTAAGAATTATAACAAGTTCACTGGCAGACCAGTCTTTTACACCACAAATCTGTTTTTTAGACTTCAAAAATAATTTCTAATCACTTAGGTCTAAAAATGCATTACTCTTTCTGAGTATGGATTAGTAGTCCATAGAGATTATGCAGATCTAAATTCACACTCTGCTACCAAATATAAGGGAACCTTTGAAGCCCAAGAACAGCTAAGAAAATTGTCAGTAAAGAGATGGAGTCACATGGACAGGAAGCAATACTCCTGTTGCAGCTTTAGATGACTATCAAACTGAAATAAGAAGCCAGAAAGGTTTCATTTCATCAGCAACACTTAGGTTTACTACCCTACTTACAGTACTCCCATGCCTGTGGGTCATTTCAGATAAACTGCTTTCTTTTCTTTTTTTTTAGCACTGGGGATTAAAATTCCTTTCTCAATGAAATCCTGAAATAATACTACATATAGACATACAATGGTATTAAATCCTAGTTATCAGTGAAGTAGTTCAGAAAATGCCCACTGAGGCATACTGATACAGGTAAAGATGTTTACAAGAACTTGGAAGCCACAACTAAACATATTTTTTAATTAGTTCTCAAATGCACATTAGCATTTGCGTCCAAATCTTCAGGAGAGGTCAAAAAATTGTGTCGAGAGTTTTTGGGATGTGGCCTTCAGCTCCACTATGAGAGTGGTTAGGTGTCAAGTGAGTGCTTCTTGAAGTGCTTTCCAGTTGTGTTTGAGGGCTGAGTATCGGAGAGCATGACTTACTTTAAAGATTTGGCCCACTGCATAGGGAGAACAGAAAATATGGTGACTGTCAAAGAGTGCATGTAAGCATCAAGCAATACATCTTTACATAGAGTACTGTAAACATTGACTATTCTGGAAGTCATTTTATTAGAATGGATTCATAATGGAAATACATGGAGGAAATCATTATATCTACCTGGACACTGGTGAATTGTGTCCAACAGGTATCCAGTGAGAGGGAACAAATAACAAATAACTGTTGCAGAGTTAAGCACATTCACATTTTCAAGGTTAAGCTCCTCCAGTGTGTTTAGATATTGGAGAGGACACAATTTTACTTGTCACGTTGTACTGACATGACAGATACCTATACTCACAGCACACAGCTTGTGCAGGCATGTAATCTGTAAAAGAAGCTGCAGCTTTTGGCTCCAATCAATAGTATGTGCATCTTGACATGTTACTTTTGTTTAGGATCTTGGCTGAGAGCCTAACCTTTGGGTCATTGAGTCGATAATGCACAGAAGATATTTTCCTGTATTTGGTAACACCAGTTTTTCTCACAAACATGTCAGTAGTGCTAAGTGCACATTTCATGCTCATATTCCATATTTTCATACATACGTCTCAGTGAAAGACATTATATATATCACCTATGTATGCTGACTTGCAATGGCTCCCACTGACCTCTAATATTTCTTCACTGACAATTACAAGGAATTTGCTGATGAATATCTACAACTGGCCCCTGATATGCACCTTCACTCAGTAAAGATGCTTCTGTGCGATTGGCCACACACTGTTGTCAAGCATGTTTCAGACCATGCTTTGGAATAGGTAGCCCTGCTCCTCAAATTCCCCTGGATTTTACCTGACACATTTTTATCTGCAATAATTAATATCCTCATTGCTGTAGCTTTGGTATCCTTTTCTCTTACTACAACTCAGTTTCATTCTCTGTGATATCTCCTCCTTCATTCTATATGGGAATACTGCTTCTAATGATATAAAACTTTCTTAACTTCAGCATTCCTTGAAAGCAATGGGAAAAGAATCAGGCCTGAGCTGCCCATACAGAGCAGATAGCCAAACTGTGAGCAGTGTACTATGAATGATACACAACACACCTCAAAATGCTATACAAATGGTTCCCATGCAGCTAAATTCCTCTTTTTGAGAAACAGGAAAATTAACATTGCAGCACATGTACAAGACAGAAATCTTCAGCAGCTTCTCTTCAGTTCAGTGCTTGGCGCAAAGACTGAAAGAAACATCACAAGAATCAGCTCTGATCTCACTGTCTGAGATCAGGGGATAACTTGTGAGATCAAGTCCTTTGTAACAGACAGTCCTGGTTTCAGCTGGGATAGAATTAATTTTCTTCTTAGTAGCTGGTGCAGTGCTGTGTTTTGGCTATGATGTGAAAACAATGCTGATAGGACACTGATATTTTTAGTTGTTGCTGGGTAATGTTTATACTAAATAAAGGACTTTTCAGTTTCTTGGGCCCTGCCAGCAAGAGGGCTGGAGTGGCACAGGAAATTGGGAGGGGACACAGCCAGGACAGGTGACCTAAACTACCCAAAGGGATATTCCATACCATTGAATGCCATGCTGAGTATATAAGCTGGGGGAAGAAGAAGGAAGGGAGGGACATTTGGCATTATGGCGTTTGTCTTCCTGAGTAACCATTACACGTGATGGAGCCCTGCTTTCCTGGAGATGGACGAATACCTGCCTGCCCATGGGAAGCGATGAATGAATTCCTTGTTCTGCTTTGCTTGCATGCATGGCTTTTGTTTTACCTATTAAATTGTTCTTATTTCAGACCTTGATTTTTACACTGCTTTCTGTTGGGGTCTGCAGACAAGTTAGTTGACTTCAAAGACTGAGCTGTGTACCTTTAAGACAGCCACAAATTATCAGGTGTGTAAACAGGATGTGAAGAATCGGAACTTAGAACCGCAGCATACAGGCACCTACAGCAACAGCAAATAGCAAGCAAGAAGAATGACACAAAAACCTATCAGGGTCTAACACCTGCACTGTCTAAGATATATAAATAGTTTGTATAAACAATAAAGGCCATTTTGTCCGAACCCAGCCACGCAGACATAGTGTTTTTTTTCAGTCCACCTCAACTTGCATCACCACATTCGGTGACCCCGACGTGCCGATGTGATCCCAGTAAAGGATATCAAAAAGAGACCCTAAGACTTTGCTGACATGACCCCGGAAAGGGGTGTCAGGAGCAGATCCTGAGTCTGTGACCAGCAGGTTGCTGGGGAGGCGGAGCCTGATGAAGCGGAGTAGCGCAGCGAGCGGCTGCAAGATCCCGGGAGAACATGACACCGGTAAGGTGAGCCACCAGGGACAATATGGAGACTGTTATCTAAAGAAGATACCATAGTGCTATCAATGTGGAAATTAGTATTAAAGAAGCGTGGAATTACTTTACATGTGCTTCGGTTAAAAAAATATGTTATTGTGGGCCAGAACACGTGGAGTGGAAGTATCCCCCGCGACTGCTCTTAGTGTGTCGACTTGGGACAATTTAGGATCAACACTGTCAGGAGCTCTGGAGAAAGGGGACAAAGAGGCATCAGGGCTTTTGCCTACATGGGGACTATTTAGACATGTTGTAGGGTGCTTCAAAAATCCGCAAGACACAAATGGGGGCTTGCAAAATCAGAAAAATGCAACTGGGGGCTTGCAAAATCAGCAAAATGCGAGTGGATACTTGCAGAGTCCACAAGATGCGAGTGGGAGCTTAAAAAGTCAGCGACATGCGAGTGGGGGCTTGCAAAGTCCGCAAGACGCAAGTGGGGGCTTAAAAAGTCAGCAAAATGCGAATTAGGGTACATTGTTCAAACCTCCCCTGTATCCCCCTCCAGAATACAGACAAGAGGATGAGGGGGTGGGGGAGGGGGAGAGTCTGTGTCCCTTACCAAACGGCACTCCCCAAAGCCCTGAATCCCCTAAATGTCTCCAACTGCATCGACCTATACTTGATACCGATTCCAAGGACAACAAGCAGAAACCTCGGTGGACCGACCCCAGCCACCCTGACCCCCCCAACATTTGTGCCAACCCACACTCCTTCCTCCCTCGGCTCCGGCTCCGGCCCTCCCGCCCACCCCGTTGGCTCCGGCCCTGCCTGAGCTGGATGGAAATGCCGAAAACCTGGATTCGGGTCCAACTACGACAACGTTATCAGTCACAGGCAATGAAGAAGTTGGAGGTGGTAAAAATCCAGTTTCCAGTGGTACAGTAATGACGCGCAACCCTCGGCGATTTTGGCAGGCTATAAGAGATGGGGCATTTGAAGACGGGAACTGGGATTTAGTAGAACAGATAGGCGGACCACTCCTTGATCTTCCTACTCCTTCCACCGATGCACCGCTTGCATATCCTATTGTATTGGGAGATGCGGCTGCTGGTAATCCTCACATTCACACACCATTTGCTTGGAAAGTAGTACAGGACTTGCAAAAAACTGTTTCGCAGTACGGGGTGACTATATTCTGTCACGCAGAAAAGCTATCTATAATCAGCAGTTGAAATGTATTTTGCTGTTAAAAAAAAAAAAAGGGAATTGTAGAATTTTACGGAACAATGGAACAGAGACAGTGGGTTGTTTTGACATTGATAATGTGCAGTTTTGGCCTTGCTTTGAATGTTGTGCAGCTGAGATCCTGCAGCAAAGAGTTAAATAACTTTGGGGGAGTATGAGAAGAAACTAGGATGAGACAGAAACAATGTAGGAATGTGATCTCACCTCTAGAAGATAAGGAAACAGCATGAACGGTAGAGAGTAGCCTATAGTGAACAGCGCTAAGGAAAGCATATGAATTTGACTGATCACTCAAACTGTATTCATAAGCAGCTTGCTGAGTTAAGAAAAAATGTACAGGCTATAAAGACTGAGAACAGGTTAACGGACTGGCTACAGAGTTTCAGAATTACTGGTTGGTTAAAATATTTGTTTCTGCATGGGATAACGGTATTATTTGCCATTGTAATCTTTTTTATGATATTGGGCTGTGTGTGGAATTGCTTTATGAGAATTATGAACAGAATAATAAAAGGGGTCTGGATCGCAAAAAAACAAAAAGGAGGGATCAGCATGTGGGCACTGGGACCAATCATAGGGGAAATGGAAGCGTGTGAACGAGCAGTTTTAACCTATCATCTTTTACATAACAAAGCCTGTGTAGCATGTGTATTTTTAGCTGGGGGTATAAATTGGTGTGAGTCTATTAATAAAGTGGCACTAACTTAAAAAAAAAAAAAAAAGGGGGGGGGGGAGGAATGAAGGGAATGACCCCAGAGGCATGATTAGAGAAAGCATGTTATGTTATGAACTTTCTGAAAAGCTCTGCCGATCATGTGGTGCCTCCCATTGTACGACATTTTGTGTCAATTGGTGACAAGCAGCAAAAGCACAAAGGTGTCTTAGTACGCATGAAAGACCCTCGTACCGGGCATTGGTTGGGACCGCATGAATTGTTAACCTGGGGGAGAGGTTATGCTTGTGTTTCTACAGATGAAAGTCTGCGATGGATACCTGCTGGCTGTGTGCGGCCTGAGCTTAGCGTGCCAGATCGTGGGAGCGCTGCTGCCGCCAGTCAACCCAACAACTAATGTGTGGTCTCCTTACTGAACCAGTCCTTGTCTGGTGTGCCCTTCCTTGAAACTGACTTGCAGACATTGTTGCAAAAAAGTGAATGTATGTGGGGAATGAAGAATCTTACTGAAAGTCTTGATATTTGGGATAATTGATTAGCTCTGTATAATGTTAACCCAAAAGAAGTTGATATTGTTTGCACTTTGAATGTTGATAGTTGTCTTTAAGTAGATGCTAATGTAGTAGGAGGCTATGATGGGACCATGACACCCACATAAATCAACACGTGAACATGCTAATAAGCATAATGCATTTAAACACAATATAACTTTGGATGAAGCATGTAATGATGTAGTTGATTCATGGAACTGATGGGAACATATTGCAGTGGTTCTTCTCTTATCCGGAGTAACAGCAGGGAAAGCATTAAAGAGTTAAATCACCTTGTTTGGTAGGCAGTTAAGAATGTGAGTCAAAATTGCCACTATTACATAGAAAACAGAGCAACTATTGGCTTTTTGTTGTTGGCTCAAGGACATGGCTGTGAGGATTTTGATGATATGTGCTGCATGGATTTTAGGCCCCCCATTGCAGCAACATGTTATCAAAATCTGAGAAAATGTCAGCCTTTTTGGCATCCATTCACTCAGTTGGCAGTATTGTTTGTTTGCTATTGCCTTGGTTGCCGTAGTGTTTGCAAGGGCCCTGCAGAACATGACAAACCTGGTACTAGCTGTTCAAAAAACAAAAAGGGGGAATTGTTGGGGTCTGCAGCGGGTCTGCAGACAAGTTAGTTGACTTCAAAGACTGAGCTGTGTACCTTTAAGACAGCCACAAATTATCAGGTATGTAAACAGGATGTGAAGAACTGGAACTTAGAACTGCAGCATATGGGAACCTACAGCAACAGCAAATAGCAAGCAAGAAGAATGACACAAAAACCTATCAGGGTCTAACACCTGCACTGTCTAAGATATATAAATAGTTTGTATAAACAATAAAGGCCATTTTGTCCGAACCCAGCCACGCAGACATAGTGGTTTTTTTCAGTCCACCTCGACTTGCGTCACCACAGGAGCCCGTTCCAAAAATAACATTTTGTTCACTACACAAAGTGGTGCAGTTTAGAAAGATCCACCAGCCATGTTCAGCATGCCAAACTAGGACATGGAATACAGGAGGTCAGGTTATCCATCTGAATCAGCCAGTGAGGGGATTTGAACCAAAGTCTGTCATGTAAGCAGTCTACAACTGGCTGTCATTTCTTGGCAGTGGGGTGGACTGACTCTTGAAAAACAGAAAAAGAAAGAAAAGGTGAAGCAAAGTGGTTGTTTTATATGCCTTCAGATAAGTTGTTTCAGATGGAAGACAATATTTCCCAGCAGATAACTGATGCTAGAAGCAATGATTCTTAGCTCTTCCCCCTAAGGACTCACAAATACAGCATGCTGATCTTCACAGGTTTCATTTTGGGTGACTGCTTCTCCCTTGGGAAGAGCCTGGGTTGACTCTAGAGCAGTGAGTGCACTAACATTATTCATACACTGAAACTTACTACAATACCTGAGAGATGCTTGCGAATCTAGTCTCCAGTTAGCTTGGATAGATTTTCCCATTACCTTGCATAGTACTTGGATTTCCTGGTGCACCTAAGCAACATATTCAGGGGAAGGCTATGAAAATGGAAAAGATACAGAGAAGAACTTTTTTTGGTTTTAATTCTTCAGCTTTCTGGCTATTCACAAATGGTCAGAAGGCCCTCTTAGAGTGAAGTATTACAGTGAAGTCCTTCACACAGCTCTAAAAATGCTATAGCTATAAAATGGCTCTTACTGAGTCCTAGTTACTTACTTGTGGGAAAACAATGCTATGTCCCACAGCACTGTAAGCAAAGCATATTTCATTTTAAAGTAGACCACTATAAAAGCAAATGCTAAAAAATGCTATATGAAAATGTCAAGGTATTCACCAAAACATTTTCTGACCTTTTTTTAATAAAAATGGTTATGTTTTTCTTCCCTTCGTAGAGGACACTTGTTTCCCAGGATGCCTTCCTGGGGGTGAGTCTTTGGGATGGGAGTAGAGTTTAAAATTAGGCTTATTTATTTATTTGTTCGGGCCAGATACATGACTGGCACTTCATTACATTGTTTCCTCTGATAGTAAGTAAACATTTTTCTTTATTCTATAGTATTTCAATCTTTGTTTGGCAGTAGTTTGAACATAACAGTATTAGCAATTTTAAGTATACCCTGAAATAAACACACCAAAGTGCAGCATACTTCTTGGTCTACTTAGTTCCAATTAGAGGTTTAGTAGAAATTCTCCTAGAAGGAAACATAACCTCAATCAAACTATTTTAATGCTGTAAGGACAAACAAACTCTCAGGCAAAGTTAAACACAGCTCACTAAATTACAGGGCTGTCTTTCCCAGAGTATGAAAAGATATAAGTAGACTAAACTGAATCTCTCCACTCTCACAAATGAGGAAAAATATGTGACAGAGAAGTCATTTGTCCTGAAACAAAGACCCAAGGTAATGTTGTTATGGCTACAGTTCTGGATATGCTTGATAGTACTTCTCTGTTCTATGCATCAGCCTATGCCCATCCTTGCAGACAGATCTCAGATGTGCAAGCAAAGGGGATAGCAAGCTCCCTTATAAAAAGATCTGCCATAAAAACTAGAAAATATGAAAAAATTGGGAGTGAGAAAAAGTCCACTTGTAGCTTGTCTAACAGTAGGCATGTATGTGATAGACCTGTAGCTTGACCAAGGCTAAACCTAGCAAAGAAAGCAGACCCTGTAGGGACATTGCTCTATGTTTGATATAAACAGCTATTCCTGTGTCCTGACCTCCAGGACCAAGAAGATATTTTTGTTTAAGGTCACAAAGAAAATTGAAGTTAATAGGGCCTGGCAGGTTTTGAACAAGAAACTCCTTAATTACATGGAGACAGACAGATTGCCTGCCTACCTGTGGAAAGCTAATTCTGCTAGCTAGACTTGATGTAAACTGACCACCATCTGAAGAGCTTTCCCATTTAGTGTTCATGTACAAGATGGCTAGCCAAAGTGAAATCACTTGTATTTCATTAATAGAAGTCATTACTAAAATGAAACTGGTTTCCTGGATTTTTTAAAAAATAAAGCAACCAAAAATAGTCATAGGCCACTTCCAAAAAGTTAATGCAGTCCAAATTCCCATGGAAAGCATGAGCATGTAGTATTTTCATCATCTGGTGTATAATTACTGCTCAAATGAAATGCTACATATCTCACCTGGAGTCCAGGAGCTACTGCCATGAGCCATAAAAAGGAGGCTGTGTAGCACGCTATTCCTTTCTTCATATAGGTGTTGAAAGGAGAATGCTTATAATGAGGCTTTTGATACAATGTTGTACTAATAGGGTCATATATAGATCAAATAGAAAATACACTCTGTTCTAAAAAAATCTGGCAATGGCTCTGTATCAAAACTAATAAGGGTAGCAGGAGTATATAAAGAAATCTGAAGACTGAGGGCCAAATCTTATGAGATGCTGAATGGTCTCATCTTGTTCAGAGTATTAAGCATTGTTTAGACTCTGTAACTAGCCCCAGTGACTCAATGTAATAACTCACCAGGTCAGAAATACCAATATTGATTTGTCTTAGCCCTTCACTAGAAAAAAGAAAAAAAATATCATGGTTTCTCACATATTTTTAACTTATCCAGGCCCTTAGTTTAGTTATGGGACACTACTCTCTTAACTGTGAATATCCCTTCCCATTTGATTTTCAGTATAAGTCATCTTGGGTGCTCTATATGAACCCAGATGTCTTTTGAGAGCTGTTTTAATAATCAGTACTTGTGGTTAAACTTGTACATTCTGACATCTCTGGGAACTGTAGCAGTTTGTTAGTGTAATGGGCTATGCTATTAGCTTTTAATTTCAGTATATTTTATGAGCTTTGTGTGAAGCTCTGATCTGTGTTTTTCTTTGAAATAGGACAGGATCAATATTGTTTCAATTGTGATTTGATTCTTTTTGTGCGCAAAATATAAAAGAAGCTCTCATCCTTAGAAGTATTTCCCTGCAACACACCATTCATTGTGACAGGAAGCAGGAAGCACTATGGAAACTGGGGATGGTTAAAATCAGAAGAATGTTAATTATGTAGTGGGAAATTAGCTGGAGCAATTCTTTTCGACCTGTTTCTGTTTGGAAGCCCCTAAAAATCTGCAAGTGGGTGCAAAGCACTTTTCAGGGGAAAAAAAGTTACCTACTAATGTACTTATGTTTGGGTTGTCTTTCACAAATCCTTTAGAAGAGTAACTGCTAAGCTGCAACACTGATATAGAGGTTCCTTCTTAAGAAACTGGGAAATGCCACAGATTCTTTATGATGTCTTGTGGTGAGAACCCCGGTTAGTAGGATTTTAACCACTGAAAAGACATTTCTTTCAGCAATAACATGCTCAAGCACCCTCCCTGTTTGAGCTGTTACAAAGAAAAGCCATATTGGTATCTTCTGGCAGTTATTTGGATTTTTCTTGGGTAATTGCTATACAGCTTTATTAATACTTAATTTGATACTTCCTGTGTTCATGGACTAAGATGTATTTCAGATGAAGTCATTCTTAATTCTCAGAATTAGCTAGCATTACTTCTAATGCTCAATGGTTACATAGCTACAACCTTGCTGAATGGTGTATAATATGACTGTACTTATTGAAGAATTTATAATTTAGAATATATATTTGTTCATTTTTAAAATATAAAGGGGAAATAATGTCAACTTCTATCTCCTTTTTTCCTCCAACTTCATCTAGTAAAGGTCCTATCTACATTTCATACCTTTGCATATCTGAAAACAAAGATATAAGTTCTCTCTGAGATCTGACATAGATGATAATCAAATTATCTCCTATGTATGTATTCCCTACTCAAGGAATAGCCTTGATGAGTTTGCATCTCTTCTCCTTTGTACTTAGAGACTAGACTTCCAGGACCATTATCTCATATTTTTGAGGGATTTTAGACTACAATAATATTTCTTATTCAAGCACAAGATGCTACATCATAGGTATTCTTTCTTTCATAAATATTCAGTAAAAATTTATTTCTTGTATATGCATGCCCTGCCTCTATGAGCTGTAGGACAAGGCCTCAAGGACAAGAGTCCAAGTACTGATAGCCTGATGAATAGAGACTTGTTAGAACTTGTAGGGCACAAGCCCTGGGAGCAAAGGAACAAGCTAACTGCAGACCCCTGAGCCGTTACAGTTGAGGAGGCAACCAGACAGACAGAGAAACAAGTAGCCAGATAAGGGAACGGATGGCGCCAATATGTAATCAAGAAAGCCATGTAGAAAGAAACTCCCTAACCTTGGAATAGAAATTATTGCTATGTCAAGATAAACTAGTAAGTTCCTATTGTTCTAACGGTGTGCCTTAAATATCAACCATTCAGTGTTTTTTACGCTTAAGATTTAACCAATCAGTGTGTAATATGTAGAAGGTAGAAACGTATATATTTGTAAGAAAATCACTAATAAATGGACAACTTGCTTGCATCAAGCTGCGTCCCGTCTCTTCATTCGCCGCAATGAGCTTTGAGAAATTGTGATTCTTTCCCAGAGTGAATCATTTAAAAAATATTGCTAGACTGAATTTACACAGAAGATCCTCTGGACTTCAGCATTAGTAATCAAGATTGGAAACTAAAATATTGGGTTATTTTTGGTTAATGAGAACTTTTGAAGTTACACTTGAATGTAATTATTTCCTTTACCTGTATCTTCATGTTCATAGCATTTTTCTTTAGCAATCATGTCAACATTGCTTAGAGAAATTGAAAGGAAACAAGTTGGAAGGCTTTTAGCATATAGTCAATATGTTGTATTAAAATACTTCTACAGAATATTAAAAAAAATGTAAACACCTGGTGTGGATAAAAGACACATGAATAATTTCTGATGGTCCAAAATCTGCATCTACTAAGCAGTCATTGGGCTCTGTTTGGAAATAGAAATGGATTATTTGCTGTCATTTTCTGTTACAGAATGGATGAGAGAAAACGGCCACGGATCCATGGAAGGACTGTGTGACACAGCATTTGACATGATTTTGGAGTGAACCAGACTAGGCCGCAGAGAAAAAATTACTGAGTTAATGGACAATGGACAAGGAAGATAAGGAAAAGGTCATGCTGAGCTTGCAGAAAATATAGCAAATAACTTTGAGGAAGTCATGTAGAGCACGGAGCTGAGCTACGTGACAAGTTAAATGCAGAAACCGCAAGTAGGAGGTCGTATGAAAATGTAACCTTTAGGGCTTAGCCAATCAACATATGACTAGTAGGCATAATTAACTGGAATTGTATAAAAGACATAATCGCGCCGTAATAAATCGGAGCTTGCTTTATCACTCACATTGAGTCGGCTGCTTGCTTCCCCTCGCTCGTCGCAATTTTCAATAGAAAACAGAAATTTAGTATTTCTTATTTAGCTCCTTATGGTGGAGGTAGCCTCACGATCACAGGCCCTGGTTCTCATGGGGGACTTCAACCACCCTGATATCTGCTGGAAAGACAACACAGCTAGGCACATGCAGTCTGAAAGGCTCCTGCAGGGCACTGATGATAACTTTTTGACACAGGTTGTGGAGGAGCCAACGAGGCAAGGTGTGCTGCTGGATTTTGTCTTCACAAACAAAGAAGGAACGGTTGGGGATATGAAGGTTGGGGGCAGCCTTGGCTGCAGTGACCATGAGATGGTGAAGTTCAAGATCCTGCATGGAGGTAGCAAGGCAACAATAGGATTGCAACCCTGGACTTCAGGAGAGCTAACTTTGGCCTCTTCAAGGACCTACTTGGAGGAAACCCATGGGTTAGGGCTCTGGAAGGTAGGGGGGGTCCAAGAGACCTGGCTACTGAATGATGAATGATGTACTACTTATCTATAGGATAATGTAATTATGTTTATCTAAAAGTTGGGAAACGTCCAAGGACCCTTATTGCTAACATGATGGATGTACTAATTGTTAAGTCCTTGGATTTGTCATCTTTAAAAAGGCTATCTGTTCCTAAGTTCCTGTTGTTTATACAACGTGGCAAAGACAAGGACTTAAATCATGGTCACTAGTTTAGTGAGATATGTAAATGAGTTCCTGGAATTGTAACTAATATGTAAATGATTTCCTGGAAAACTAATGAATAGGTATGAGTTGCTTGTATAAAGAGGGGACTGAAAAATCCCCTCAGTGTGCATGACTTTGGTGGAGTGATCCCCCATGCACCCAGCGCTGCCGAATAAAGATAACCTCCGCTCACTCGAATATTGGTAATAGATTCTTTATATCACTACTATTCAAGCATCACTTCCTCCAAGCTCAAGATAGGTACATCCCTATGAGTAGGAAATCAAGCAAAGAGGGAAGGAGGCCTGCATGGATGAGCAAGGAGCTCCTGGAAAAACTCAAACAGAAGAAGGACATTTATTGGATGTGGAAAAAGGGACAGGCCACTTGGGAGGAATATAGGAATATTGTCAGAACATGCAGGGAGGCAACGAGGAAGGCTAAGGTCTGTTTGGAATTACAACTGGTGAGGGATGTCAAGGACAACAAGGAGGACTTCTTTGAGGACATCAGTAGCAAAGGGAAGACTAGGGAAAATGTGGGCCTGCTGCTGAATAAGGTGGGTTCCCTGGTGATGAAGGACACAGAGAAGGCAGAGTTAATGAATGCCACCTTTGCTTCAGTCCTTACTGCTAAGGCCAATCCTCAGGAATCCCAGACCATGGAGGTAAGAGAGGAAGTCTAGAGAAAGGAAGACTTCCCTTGGTTGAGGAGGATCACGTTAGAGATCATTTAAGCAAACCTGACACCCACAAATCCATGGACCCTTATGTGATGCACCCCGAGTGCTGAGGGAGCTGGCAGATGCTATTGCTAAGTCTCTCTCCATCATCTTTGAAAGGTCATGGAGGACAGGAGAGGTGCCTGAGGACTGGAGGGAAGCCAATGTCACTCCAGTCTTCAAAAAGGGCAAGAAGGAGGACCCAGGAAACTACAGACCAGTCAGCCCTACCTTCATCCCCGGAAAGGGGGTGGAACAGCTCATCCTGGAGGTCACCTCAAAGCATGTGGAGGAAGAGAAGGTTAACAGGAGTAGTCAACATGGATTCACCAAGGGGCAATCATGTCTGACCTACCTGATAGCCTTCTATGATGGAATGACTGGATGGGTAGATGAGGGGAGAGCAGTGGATGTTGTCTACCATGACTTCAGTGAGGCTTTTAACACCATCTCCCATAACATCCTCATAGGTAAGCTCAGGTTAGATGAGTGGACAGTGAGGTGGATTGACAACAGGCTGAACAGCAGAGCTCAGAGGGTTGTGTTCAGCAGCAGAGTCTAGCTGGAGGCCTGTAGCTAGCGATGTTCCCTCGGGTCAGTACTGGGTGCAGTCCTGTTCAACTTAATCATTACTGTCCTGGATGAAAGGACAGAGTGTGCTCTCAGCAAGTTTGCTGATGATACAAAACTGGGAGGAGTGGCTGATACATCAGAAGGCTGTGCTGCCATTCAGCGAGACCTGGACAGACTAGAGAGTTGGGCAGAGAGGAACCTAATGAAGTTCAACAAAGGCAAGTGTAGGGTCCTGCACCTAGGGAGGAACATCCCCATGCACCAGTACAGGCTAGGGGTTAACCTGCTGGAAGGCAGCTCTGTGGAGAAGGACCTGGGAGTTCTGGTGGACAGCAAGTTGCCCATGAGCTGGCAGCGTGCCCCTGTGGACATGAAGGCCAATGATGTCCTGGGATGCATTAGGAAGAGTGTGGCCAGCAGGTGAAGGGAGGTTATCCTCCCCCTCTACTCTGCCCTGGTGAGGCCGCATCTGGAGTGCTGTGTCCAGTTCTGGGCTCCCCAGTTCAAACAAGACAGAGAACTACTGCAGAGGGTCCAGTGGAGGGCTGCGAAGATGATTAGGGGACTGGAGCATCTCCCTTATGAAGACAGGCTGAGAAATCTGGGCCTGTTTAGCCTGGAGAAGAGAAGACTGAGAGGGGATCTTATCAATGCATACAAATATCTTAAGGGTGAATGTCAAGAGGAGGGGGCCAGGCTCTTTTCAGTAGTGCCCAGCGACAGGACAAGGGGCAAAGGGCACAAACTGAAACACAGGAAGTTCCATCTGAATGTGAGGAAGAACTTCTTTACTTTGAGGTTGATAGAGCACTAGAACAGGCTGCCCAGAGAGGTTGTGGAGTCTCCTTCTCTGGAGATACTCAAACCCCACCTGGATGTGATCCTGTGCAACCTGCTCTAGGTGAACCTGTTTTAGCAGGGATTTGGGCTAGACAATCTCCAGATGTCCCTTCCAACCCAAACTATTATGTGATTCTGTGATTCTTTAGACAGCCTTATAATTGTGATTTGATTCATTTTGTGTACAAGATTTACAAGATGCTTTCACCATTAAAAAGCTTCTCCTGAAACACAACACTATTCATGGAAATTGGGCATTTATGTGAAGTAATGAGAAGAGAGGAAACAAATTGGCTTCACAAACTGGCAATTTTGAAAGAAATGTTACAACGTTAAAACATTTTTATGCTCAATAACATAGCCCCAGGTTTAAATGGGACTATACAGACCATCCAGATTTTTACTGGAATCAGGCTGTCAAAACTCGCAGAATTTCTCCCTACAGCCCGAGCACTCAATAGGGCTGTAGGAAGTTATCACCAAGTGTTTTTCTGCTTTTGAGCACACACATAAGCATGTAGCTTGATAACTAAATTTATTATAGAAAGATGCATTTTCACTTGCAGTCACTGTGGAGTTTCTGTTTTCAGCATAATTTATGCTGAATGATAATGTGCAATAGAGAGCTCCAAGGTAAAAGGGCAATGGGTTAGATTATTTATCATAAAATGTGTCCTCATGTGAGCCCAGGTTGTGAGATGTTCTCACAGATTTTGTTCTGACAAGGAACTGCTAGAAGGCTTCTCTTTATTCATGATGTAGAGGCATCAGCATCCCATGGAGATGATCTAGGATATGAACTGAGTGGATATGTGTAAAGTGAGTAATTCAGAGATCTTTCTTCACATGAAAATAGATTCATTTAATGAGATGGCTCCAGACAGAAGTATCTGAACTTCTATGGTGAAGTAACTAATCAACAAAACAGCTGATGAACTTAATGAGTCATCTGAAGATTTAAGATAATGAAAGTAAGTTTATTTCTTAAAGGAAGAAAATATTAGAGAGATATCACACATTTTAGGAGATAAATTTATTTCAGAAAGTCAGTGAGAGAGAAGGGATCCCAAACTCTTTAGTCAGTAGAGATCCTGATCTCAGAGTGCTGAACCCAAATTTGTAAAAATGTGAAAGAAGTTGTTGTTTTACATTTCTTGAGCTGTTTAATGTGCTATGTGAGTCAGCTATTGTTTGTCTGGAGAGAGAAAGCAGTGAACTGAAGCAGTTGCTTGGTCAGACTTCTAAAAATCCTGGACTGCAGACATGAAGCATTAGCATGGGAACCCAGACCACACAATCCTGTTAAATCAGCTGGACAACAAAGGACACCCAGGGAAACTCAGCTCAACCACCCAGTGATGCAGGGAGCCAAGGATTTAGCACGGGGAGTACAGTCTGTCACAGTCCCTGTACCTTTGCAATTTGAAATTGAAAATGCTTTGGGGCAGGGATTGCCTCACTGATTCTGGTAGCACAGTGGGACTCGTGTCTCAGTTGGAGCCCTCTAGAACCACAATAAAGCAAATAATGACAGTCATCTTCCATAAACCTACTGAACCCCTGACTATTTCAAGGAAGGCACCATGATTATTAGTTCCTGACAGGGTAACAAGTATAAACCCTCATCATTTACTTTGATCTCTAGTTTTTTTAAGCTTATGTTTTCAGTTAGCTAAAATAAACTGCATTTTAATTGATAGCTTTTATGCAGGTAAATATGGACAGTGGACTTTTTATTAGGAGTGATTTAGTTAATTCTGCCCTTACCTCTGTTTTAAATGTACTTGGTCAGTAGGGGAAGCTATAAATAATGTAACCTTGCACTTTCTGTCTGTGGAACAAAGAAATGCAAATGACAGTCTAGTTGTACATGCCTGAGCGAGGACTGGAACTGAGCAGACTAGCCCCTATTAACATTTTAAGATATTTGAATCAAAATGATATTATAGGCTTAAATCTAACCAAAGGTTGTAATGGATTTTCATGTTATGGATAATTCCATCTAGCTCTTTAATAATGAGCAAAATATTTTAAAAATAAGCTACAGAGACTTTTGTAACAGAGTTATTTTAAAAAACAGGCTCTTCTATAAGATATGCAGCTTAAGGGCTACTGACTGTGAGCACTATACAATCAAATGAATTAATTTCTGAAAAACAGGCTACTTATTTAATTGCTGCATATGGATTTAGGTGCATGAATGTAAACACATATTTGAAAATCCTAAATTATATGGCCTTTTCTGATATAGATCAAATTGTGGTTTGGTAGTCATGTGCCTCAATTACCTTCAGGAAAGCTGCAGAAGTACATTTGACACTGAAGAAGGGTTCAATGGTCCAATACGTGCACAGGGAGGGAGGACAGATACTGCATAGGCCTTCATGCCTTGCATTGTAATCTCATTTCCTGGGTCTGATCTAGTTGTAAAGTCCCTGGATGTGCTGGAAACCATCTGTGGAGTCACTGGTTTGACAGGCAAAAACATTGTTATGGCTGATAATGGCTAAAAAATATGGCTGAATGTCTTCCAATGAGCACCAGAGAGTCAATAACAGGCTCTCACCTGGGATTTACTTATATTTCCATAGGGTACAAAGTCCTTCAATCCTATTTTGTGTGCATTGCAATTATTCTGTGTATGTATAAAACTGGGTTTCCCCAAAACTACTTTTAAGGGGACTACAGGCTATTATTTTTACCCACTTACAATAATGATTCCTAAATAATTATCAGGACTTGTTCACTTCCTAGCAGTTCATCAGTTCAGCTGTACAGATACCAGATAAACTTCTCAATTTCTTTTTCAAGGTGTGGCCCTGCATTAATGATCCAATCATTGCCATAAGGTCATGGGTCCCTGTCAATCCCAGGGGTGGATTCCTAAAAGGTCCAGGTTAATCTTTAATATCAGGTAAAATAAGAGACATTTGGGGTTTGAGGAAATTACAGATTTGCTGTTTTGGTGTGATTTAAAGAATCACTTCACCAATATTCCAGCGAGCGGAGGTTATCTTTATTCGGCAGCGCTGGGTGCATGGGGGATCGCTCCACCAAAGTCATGCACCCCAAGGGGACTTTTCAGTCCCTCCTTTATACAAGCTACTCATACCTATTCATTAGTTTTCCAAGAAATCGTTTACATATTCATTACAATTCTGAGAATACATTTACATATCTCGTGCCTGCGCAATGCCCTTGAGGAGTTGTCTCTGCGCAGACTCTATTCCTTAGCGGCCATGTTTAAAGTCTTCATCTTCGCCACGTTGCATGTACAACAGGAATCTAAGACCAAATGTCCCTTCTAAAGATAACCAACCCAAGGACTTAGCAGTCTGTACATTCGTCATGTGGCAATAAGGGTCCTTGGACAGTTCCCGACTTTTAACTAAACATAGGTGCGCCATCCTTTAGATAAGTGGTACAGCATTCACTATTCAGTAGGAATATAGAGTTATAAGAAATATCTTAGTGGAGTTTGTGTTTGCATAGCAACCGACAGCTACTATGAAATCCTCTGTACAGCCCCGTACCAAGGGTCAGAATCACCTAGTAGGAATGATTAGAAATTAGATAACAGTTTCATGATTGAATGCATGATTGGATACAGTGTTTACATGTAGCCTAGGAGAATGTATTGAGATGTCAGAATGTAGAATTAATGGGAACTGGGGAGAGTCGAATGAAGCAACTCGTAGTTACCTGCCAAGAAACAGTGAATGTAGGTAAAAGGTAATTCTGGCAGGGGGTATCATGACCACCGACTCATGTACCACCTACCCGAATAATACCCCAGACCCATTTCTGGACCTTTCTAACCTTTACTGCGCAGAATGGATATGGGAAGAGAGTAAATTAATGATTTTTTGGAAATACTATATTTATGCATGAATACTTAATGAATATGCATGAGTAAGTCCTATATAAGGTGTATGATTTTGAAACTTGGTGTATGTCGATCATGAGAGGACTCACTCACACACCCGGCCTTTAATAAAGAAGTGTCTGTTTATCTGCATCACATTGGTGTTGATAAGTTCTTTATTCCGAGATTTCGGTAACAATTCCTTGGCCCAAGACTGTCATCTATATAGCAGTAGAGATGTCGATATGTAGCCCTTAAAAAATGGAAGAAGATGAACATTTAGAAATCAGATAGCAAGCACTTTTATTACAACTATGATCTACCCCAGAGATGAACTAGAAATTATTCTAAACAATCTAATAAGTCTAACCTGATCTAATTGTCTGTAAAATGATCAATAACTTTTACTTTGCATTTTCAGACTGATAGAAAGCTTAGAAATAACTAGATTAATAGGATATGTAAAACTTAGAATAATTAAAAGTCTCATTGCATGTACGAAGAGGAGCTTCACAGTATGACTTCGCAAATTAGGCCCGGTCCTGGGGCCCTTTGTACTGATAAGATGGACCTGGGATGCTCTATGTGCTGATAAGAAGACAAGGGTGTGTGGTCTGTCCTGGCGGTTTTGGTTTTGAAGAAACTCGAGACAATGACCCCCACCAGGAGACAGTGCACAAGAGCAAATGGGAGGAAACTTATGTTAATGACTTCTTGGTAGACTAATTATCCTAACCCAACCTATTCTCGGACATCCTATTGAATATGTACGAATGTATACTTTAAATCACACGTGCACAAAGAAATTGGGGCAGCAGGTGCTTTTGGAATTATCCACCCTGATGCCCGCCGGTGAATTAAACATACCTGCTTTATAACCTATCCTTAGTTATGGAGTTTAATTCTGCACGTCAAGACATGGTCAGCCGTCACTGACTTTTGTCTAAAGGTTTACTTAATTGACTACCTCTATATGAAACTTTAAAAGAAGAAAACTAATAATTCAAATCCATGCATGGAATGTTTTTAAATATTTTTTCCAGTTTTTATAATGACTGTTAGACAGCATGTCTCCATGTATTTTAGGAATTTGTCATAAGAAACTACAAAGCTTTAAATGATAAAAATAAGTGAAATCAAAAGAAAACGTTCCTCTAGTATCAATACTTAGCTCTAGTGTCAATGATATTTAATTTTCTTTTAGAGAATATCGTGCTAGACCACATGCTTTGGACTTGATTATTCTAAGTAGGTAGTCTTGAGTGATTTATGTGAATCAAGGATACATCAAACCTCTTGGTCATTTCTTACACACTGAAGTAAGTATCATATGTAGACACAGTCTTCATTCTTGTGTGTTTTTAAATGTATGTTTTGCTTTCATTTTACACTTCGGGGGGAGAGACAACACAAGAGACAAGTGTTTGTACAGATCATATAGATTTTAGTAGACTTTAAAATTGGCCTAATTTTAAGTAGTGTAGACCCAGAGTGTGCATACCTTTAAACCAATTTAATCCTTGTTGAAATCAGTTCAGCTTGTCTAAACACAAGATGCTTCCTTCACACATTACTTACAAGATGCTAATTGCTCTAACGCTCTAATACATATTCCCTTTCAAATCTTTGAATTTTGATCTCCAAAATGGTTTTGGTAGAACTGTTCTTATGCTACAGGTTGTTAAAACATGTGAATGCATTGTAATTGAAAGAATGTTGAAATTTTGCATGGCTAATCCACATTTGCAAAATGTGCAACTTTCAGTGCTAACTACATGTAGCACTGTATACATCATGATTCATCTTCTCTGTCTTTCTCAGCTGCTAATTCCATGCCATGTTTCACTGATGGCAGTTTTGTGTAGTATAAAGATTTGAAATCAGTGTGTGGTTGGTGATAATTAGAGAAATAAGTTAAAAGGTCCCAGGGCTTTATTTATTTTTAAGGTCTCTGGACAGTTTCTCAAGTCAGTAGCACAAATGACTCCTTTTGTGTTTTTGGCTAGGCTTCTTTCAGTTGCTGTTTCACAACAGCTGAGGCAACAGACAAATTAGGCTGCCTTGGTGACAGGCATTGCCATCAGTTTACATTTCCTTTTAAATATTGCTGGAAAACAAGGGGGGAGGGTGTTGCTGCAAAAATACATTTTAATATTGTTACCACTGAGTTAGATATGTGCGCTGGTTTTGGCTGGGATGGAGTTGATTCACTTCACAATAGCTGGTACAGGGCTACCTTTTGCATTTGTGCTGAAAACAGTGTTGATAACACAGGGATGTTTTATTATTGCTGAGCAGTGCTTGCACAAAGTCAAGGCCTTTTCTGCTTCTCATACCACCCCACCAGTGAGTAGTCTGGGGTTGCACAAGAAGTTGGGAGGGGACACAGCTGGGACAGCTGATCCCAACTAACCAAAGGGATATTCCATACCGTATGGCATCATGCTCAGCATATAAAGTTGGGGGAATAAGGAAGGGGGGGACATTTGGAGTGATGGCATTTGTCTTCCCAAGTAACTTATGTCTGATAGAGCCATGCTTTCCTGGAGATGGCTCTAAACACCTGCCTGTCCATGGGAAGCAGTGAATTAATTCCTTGTTTTGCTTTGCTTGTGTGTGTGGCTTTTTCTTTACCTTTTAAATTGTGTTTATCTCAACCCATCAATTTTCTCACTTTTACTTTTCTGATCCTCTCCTCCATCCTACTGTGGGGGGAGTGAGCAAGCAGCTGTGTGTGTCTTAGTTGCTGGCTAGGGTTAAACCATAACAATATGAGACTAAAACTTCTCTCTGACTATAATTGCAAGAACTCTTTATGAGGCACAATTGATAAATCTTGATGGTACTTCAAATGTCTCTAGTTTTTTCACAGGAAGTACACGAGATCACTTGGGTTTTGCCACCTTGCAGAAGGCAGACTGGATAGCTGAGGTGATGAACACAGTCTTAGGTGACTAGGGCCATATCATTAAGTTAAAACCCCAAAGAAAGGGAGGTGCTAATGGAAAACATATTCTCTGGCTGTTGTAACTGGTGAAAGGGTTAAGCCCCCGAAACCAAGGAAGATGTTGTGAGTACCTTAGATATTTAGTTCAACAAAAGAGGCTCAGGATGGTTGTAAGATAAGGGATGGGTGTAAAATAAGGGGGGACCAGGATAATCTCATGGTAGACAACTCAATCTTGAGAACAGATACACAGGACCATAGAGGTAAGAAAGTTACAAGAGAATTGGTAACAATCACCTTGAAGGATATGGTCTACTGATCCCAGAACTGAGTTTGCACAGAAGTAAAGGTCAATCAGTGGGCACAGTGAAGAAAACTACAAGCCTTCATCTGAAGACCCCAAAGACCACCAAGGAAGGCAATTGCACATGTGGACCAGGCATTTGCATATGTTAATGAGTTCCAGGACATCTCATTTATATGTAAATGAGCTATTGGAAATCTTACGCATATGTATAACTTTGTGGTATATAGTCTCTAAAAGTTTGTCAGATTGTTGGAGCAGTTACGGAGGAGCTATCCCCAGTGCTACCCCAGCGCTGCAATAAAGGATATCTTACTTAATAACAGTCTGCTGTTACTGAGTTTTATTATACTGGACTCCTTACCCAGCCGCACCTAGCTTCTCACTTTGGCGAGGTTAGAAAGCAAGGGGGTTTGGATGCTGCTGATTATTATCCAATTTCTCAGCTATAGCCACATTGGGAAAAAACACTCTCAATGTACAAGTGCCTGACCATCTTGGTGGTAAAGCTTTTCGTGCTACACTGCCACATATCCAATACCACCCATTCCCCAATGGAACTTTCCAGTACTTATAGTTAATTCTGACAGGTTCATCAGTTGCATTGACCAATCACAATGTGGGTGGTGCCCCACAAATACCTGAGTGTTGCAGAATGGCTGTGTGATCACGGCCATGACTCCCTTGAAGATCTTTGTGAAACAAAGTTAGCGTAAATTAGCTGAAGCAGGCCTTGCAGCTATGCTGAGGCATGCTGATAAGGAAGCTGAGAAAAACACACTGACCTTGTGCCTAATGTTGTAAATAACTTTGAGGAATTCGCGCAGACAAGAGAGAAAAAAAAATATGTAGCTAGCTAACTGCAGAAACCGCAAGTAGGAGGACGTATGAAAATGTAACCCTTTAGAGCTTAGCCAATCAGCAGATGACTAGTATGCATAATTAACTGGAACTGTATATAAGACATAATCGCGTTGTAATAAATCAAAGCTTGCTTTATCACTCACATTGAGTTTGCCTGCTTGACTTCCCTCCCCGTCAGCACCTGAGCTCCATTTGCATGTGTCTTGGTTTTATTTGTAGTAACAAACTCCACATCAGACAAGTGTGGATTCAATATTGCCCAAGTTTGGAGGTCAATCTCATTCCAATTAGTGTACTTTGGTCTTACCCACAAGTTATTCCAATTAGTCCTGAATGGAATGGGGATACCAACTAGAGGAATTCCTTTATGAGTATATTCAGGGAAATGGGTACATACCCAACACTCGGTCTTATTAACAACCTTCATCAGTCTTTCCAGCATTTCAAATAAGTATTTTGTGTCCATGTGACATGCGGAATTAGACTCTATAACTCGAAAGTTATAAAGTAGGTATGTTTATTGCGCGCAGATGCACGGGGGATCGCTCCTCCACAAGCGTGCATACCCGAAGTGACGAACCATCTCACATTTATACAATGAACAAATGAATATTCAATTAAAGCCTATACATATTCGTTACCTAAACCCCGCTTCGTATGTTAATTAGCTTATCAGTCCGTTTCCTGGAATGTGGTGGTCTTGCAGGTTTGTAGGTGATTGTAGGTCCTTGTGACCACCCGATCTTCTTCAGGTGATTCATGTCCTTGTGACCACCCGATCTTCTTCAGGTGATTGTGACCACCCAATCTTTTCCAGCAAGGAGACTTAGCACTCCCTCCCTCTAGATAGCATTTGAATGTCTCTCATCTTTTCTCATTCTCTTTTAAATAGCCCCTTTGTTAGAGGAGGAGGGACAGGCGTCTCCTCAAAACTGTAGTTGTCACCGCACCCATGACTAGTCACCATACCCACATTCCTTAAGCAGACACATACAATCACAATCCATGTCCATTATCCCCATTTCACATTATTTCTCCATATCACATGAGTCCTCCTGATCCCACCGAATTTGAGAATTTATCATACCACATAACAGACAAAATTCTATACATTTGTAAAACATGTTTAAACAAGTGTCTTCAAAGAAGAGACAGCTAGCAAACTCAAACCTCCCTGTATAAAATCCATATCTATATAGGGTCTTATTCCAGTCATTAACTTTCATGTTTCCTAGCAATATTGCAGGAGACCTAACCTCAAACTTTATGATTCTTGAGTTAGTTTTCAGTGAAAAGGTCCTTGCTTGACAGTCCATTCTGGCGATGCAGCTGTCTTAACCCTGCTATGATGTATCCATGGAGTGATTCCTTCAAGCTTGACAGCAGCGTAGGTGGTGAGTAAAATCTGGGAAGGTTCTTTCCACTTCTCTTTCAATGGTTCATCTGACTACTTTCTCAGATAAACCCAATCTCCAGGTTGGTATTGATGTACACACATCTAGGGATAGAGGTACGCTCACAGTGACATACCTGTTGAGAGAGGACAGGACCTTTCCTAGAGAAATAACTTACTCTTTTAGGTAGTGTCTCCCTACGACTTTGGGATTCACTCCTGTTTCTGTCACCTGATAAGGTTTACCATACATTTCAAAAGAAAAACCTTTCTCTTTAGTTTTAGGCTGGATGCACATTCGTAGCAATGCTAAGGGTAAAGCATCTGGCCACCTTATCTGAGCTTCTTGGCAAATTTTACTCATCTGTCTCTTTAGGCTTTGATTCATTCTTTCTACTTTCCCACTTGACTGAGGTCTCCATGGGCTATGGAGATCCCATTTTACCCCTAATATTTTAGCTAAAATTTGAACTGCTTTTGCTATGAAGTGTGGGCCCCTATCCAATGAGTTTCTTGGTGTTTTCTATTAACCAATTAATGCATAATTTCCTGTGTAACTATTACTTGATGCAAAGGAATCACCCACCATCCTTCTTGTTTTTTGGTTGCCTTTCATAAATTAGCCAATTGATTGTCTTCTGATGTATACTGTGGGCTCTTGGGTCCTAACCTCTGGACTTTTTCTGGCAGGACTAGCAATACTTGACTTTCAGCTGCTTCTTTCGCTGCTTTATCTGCCATTTGGTTTCCTATATGCACCAGACTATCTCCAAATTGATGCGCTTTACAATGCATAATTGGCACCAGTCTAGATAAATTTATTGCCTGTAATAATTGTTGGATCATTGACCTGTATTTGACTGGGGATCCTTGAGAGGTTAAAAGTCCTCTTTCTTTCCAAATGGCCCCATCAGCATGGACCACTCCAAAGGCAAATTTCAAATCTGCCCATATATTAACAGCCTTATCTTTTGACAGCTCCAACGCTCTTACCAAGGCTATGAGCTCCGCCTTTTGGTCTGATATGTTAGATGATAGAACTTTGGCTTCTATAATCTCTTTGATAGTTGCCACCACGTAACTTGCTCTTCGGGTCCCATTTCTCACAAAGCTACTACCATCTACAAACAAGTTCCAGTCTATGTTTTCTAATGGCATGTCTTTCAAGTCCACTTGGCTAGAGTATATCTGTTCCATCATCTGTAAACAATTATGAGTCAGTTCTTCTTTTCCACTAGGATCAGTAGTGAGGAAGGCTGCAGGATTCAGGATGATGGTTGCTTTCAGTTCCACATCATCTTGTTCTAAAAAGATGGCTTGATACTTTAGCATTTGGCTTGGTGACATCCAGTGTCCTCCTTTCTGTTCCAGAACCATTGTAACTGCATGGGGTATGAGTACAGTTAATTTTTGCCCAAGTGTCAGTTTCTGGGCCTATTGGATCAGTAGTACTGTAGCTGCCACTGCTCGGAGACAGGTTGGCCATCCTTTGCTGACATTGTCTAGCTCAGGGGTCCTCAAACTTTTTAAACAGGGGGCTGGCACGCAGATTGTCAGGAAGTCATCTGTGGCTGCTTGGTTTCCCCCCCCAACCCCCGGCGGGGGGGGGGGGGGGGGGCAGGGGGGTGTCTGTAAATACCGGGGGCCGGATTGAGGACCCAGGGGGGCCGTATCTGGCCCGCAGGCTGTAGTTTGAGGACCCCTGCTCTAGCTGTTTTGAAAAGTACCCCACGAGTCTTTTCCATGATCCCAGTCTCTGGGCCAACACTCCTAAGGCAATGTGTAATCTTTCATGCACTAATAGTTCAAATGGTTTTTCTAAATTCAGGAGGCTTAGAGCTGGAGCACTCATTAAAGTCCGTTTCAATTTAGTAAATGCATCTCTGCACTCCTAAGTCCAGATAAGGAGTTTTCCATTTCCTCGTACAGCTTCATATGAAGGTTTGGCAATGAGTCTGAAATTCATTATCCATAGGTGACCATCCAGCCATTC
Source organism: Falco peregrinus (assembly GCF_023634155.1). Classification (NCBI taxonomy): domain Eukaryota; kingdom Metazoa; phylum Chordata; class Aves; order Falconiformes; family Falconidae; genus Falco; species Falco peregrinus. Next base: position 8,206,143 of record NC_073743.1, on the reverse strand, counting down.
CAAGGAATGCTCTAAACTCTTGTTTTGATTTGGGTTCTGGGATTTTAATTTCTTTTTTTCTTTGACTTCTTTTTTTTCAGTTCTGAGACTACACTGGCCCTGGGAAATTGTAAATCTCAAATATGTTACTATGTCTTGAGTGATCTGTGGCTTTTTTCTGGATACTTTGTACCTCGCTAGCCCCAGAAAGTTTAGGAGGTCTACTGTCATTTCTATAGAATCTTCTTTATTACTGGTTGCTAGCAGTATGTCATCTACATATTGTAGCAAGGTGACATTTTCATACATCCTTTGACAGCTTTCCAACTCTTTGTCTAATTCATTTCTAAAGATTGCAGGACTATTTTCAAATCCTTGTGGTAACACGGTCCAGCATAATTGGGGTTTTCTACAAGTCTTAGGGCTTTCCCATTCAAAAGCAAACAATTCTTGACTCACAGCCGCTAGAGGTAGGCAAAAGAACACATCTTCTAAATCTAATACAGTAAACCATTTATCTGTTTCCTTCAGGGTGGTCAAGAGGGTATACAGGTTTGCTACCACTGGGTGGACATCTTGCACAATTTGATTTATAGCTCTTAAATCTTGGACCCGTCTATATTCTTCTGAATTTGGTTTCCTGACTGGTAATATTGGAGTGTTATACTTTGATTGGCATTCTCTTAGTAATCCAAAATTTATGAATTGTTCCATTAATGGCTCTAATCCTTTCCTGACTTCTAATTTAATTGGATACTGGTTTTGTCTTACTGGTTTGGCATTTGATTTCAACTGGATGATTACTGGTTCCACCACTCAGGATCGCCTTGGTGTTCCTGAAGCTCATACAAGATGTGTTGCAGCATTTTCAATTTCTTCTGGTATCTTCTCTAATTCGGCTTCCTTTTATAACAAAAACTTGGGCATCCAAAGCTTTATTTTCAGGAATATGGATCTGTATTCTCCCTTTTTCAAACAGATTTGTGCCTTCAATTTACATAGTATGTCCTGTCCTAATAGTGGTATAGGGCAATCTGGTATGTAGAGAAATTGATGGGTTAACACCCTTTTCCCAATTCCAAACTTCAAAGGCTGGAAAAACAGCCGATTTTCTTTCTGCCCTGTGGCACCAATAATTTACATGCTTTGTTTGCTCAAATTTCCCTTGCATGCATTCACTACTAAATAGGTAGCTCATGTGTCTACTAAAAACTGTATTACCTCATTCCCCAACTTTGCTATAACCAGGGGGTCTGTTTGGATAAGTTCCAATTCTTCCCCCAGTCCTCCTCAGTCTGAGTCTAACATCATGTTAACAGACTGCCTCAGCATTTCCTCAAGGCCCTGCCAACTTGTGGACATTCCCTTTTCCAGTGCCCTTTCTGCTTGCAGAAAGCACACTGATCCTTTTGTAATGGTATCCTGGCCCTTAGTGCTCCACCAGGAAACCTTCTTCGCCTCAGGCCCTGATGGCTCAGCCCTCTAACCCTACTAGTTTCCTGGGCTATAGCTGCTGCCAGTATCTTACTGTCTTTCAGCTTTTCATTTCTCTGTTTTCTCTCTTCCACCTTTTCCCTATTATTATATACTTTCCAGGCGTTTTCTAACATTTTATCCAATGAACGGGCATCTGACCCCTCTAGCTTCTGTAACTTTCATTTTATGTCTGCACTAGGTTGTCCCATAAATATGTGAACTAGCGAGACAGCATCTGTCTCATTTTCTGAATTCAAATCAGTATATTTTCTCCATTAGTCTTTCAAAGAAAGACTCAGTTAATAACAATCTTTGAGCATGGATGTTGGGATCCCAATTAGGGTTGTTGGAGGGAAAATGATCCTCTATCCATCATGCTTGTGAGACTTAAACATGCACTTGCTCTGGCTCCTCTTAAGCTATAGTCATAATAATTCTTCTTTCTTCATAAGACACCAAGTTATTTTAAATAACTTGCAGATCTTTCCAATCCGGATCCTGATTTTCAATTACAGTCTCCATAACCTTTGCTACCCATTCGGGGTCCTCTCTATATACACCAGCCATCTCCTTCCAGGCCTTTAAATCTGATACTGAAAATGGCACTTTTACCCAAACTGGTCCTGCTGGTCCTACTGCCTGCCTGAAGGATGCTTGGTATGTTCCCAGCATTTCCCCACCTAGTGCTACCTGCCACCGGACTGATACCTTCCTCCTTGCCGGAATCCTCTTGCTCATTTCTCCTTGCCTCATTGCTCCTTCCTGGTCTGACCAACATGACAACATCCTCCTCTTCTTTCTCTGCCCATCTCTCTTTATATTTGTTGCATCGCTTACCGATGCTACATGCTGAACAACAACACTTAGGTGGTTTCTTATTTTCTGCCTCTAGTGCTAATACACCAAATTGAGCAACCAAGCCACACTCCTTACGTGTATCATAATTATCCCAGAATGCAAAGATCAAATTCACATATGGCATCTCATCCCATTTTCCTTTGTATCTACAAAACAGCATTAATTGCAATACTGCATTATAGTTTATACTTTGATTCTTAGGCCATTTCTCCCGATCATCTAGGGTATACAAGGGCCACCAGTGATTACAATATTATACCAATTTTTTACGAGTGAGGGGGTCACCCCCAAACTTGCTCCAATATCTTAATATACAACACAATGGAGCACTCTTAAGAACCCCCCCCCCCAGTAAAATGTTCAGTCCCCATGTTACAAAGTTTTCAAAATCAGATAGCCAAATCTTAAACAAAATCCTAATGAGACAAAGAATGGCAAAAAAAATCCAATAGAAACAAAGTCCAGCAAAGAAAATCCAAAAAAGTTTCAAATTACTGATACCAGTGATACCAGAAGTTGAATGTATAACCTTAGTTTATATATAACTTTAGTCCAACCATTAGACTGTAATCAAGAAGTCCTTGTATTAGTATAATTATTAAGATCGTGATCAAGGAGGCCTAGTATTGTACAGAGATTTATGATCCAATTTGAAAAGAACATCTGGAATAAGAAAGAACAACTAAATGAATCTTGAAGGAACATCTAGGATGAAAGAACTAATTAAATCTCATGAAAACTTGGAAGGTTTTGCCAAGAAAACATCGAAAAAGAGGACTAAGACAACCAGGCCACAAAGTATCTAGAAATGGATTTGGGTCAGTGGTTGCAAAAGCAACCCTTTGACTCAATTCAGAAGACTACGCACATGCAAAGGAAGGAAGGAATAATGTAAAGGAATTCCGGGAAATAATCAAATATGAACAGGATGTCATAGAAATATAATGCATATGTATGTGTCACATGAAAGGGGGAAAGATTCTCTGAACCCCTAGTGTTTGATCTGTCTATCAGCACCCCAGGAAAGCCAAGACCCTTGTGGTCAACCAGTCTGTCAGTGTCCCATTATAGGGACCCTTCACTGAACAGTCCCTGCTGGATCGGAGGACAATTCAACTGCCTTGTTCAGGGAAACGCACCAACAGCATAAGGGGGACCCCTCAGCGGGTTTGCCCACTTTATTCAAATATGTTACCCGCTGCAGGCGACTGCTAACGCCCACAAAGGACTAAAACTAACAACTTATAGAATAACACTCTTTATCAATATAAAATCGTGACAAATTAAGGTTTGTGAATGCCGGTGATAGGGATTGTCTGAAAAAACAAGCTTGAAGTGATATACGACCAAACTATAATCACTAATAACAGCTAGCATGAGTTAGTTATTTAGTGCTTATAAGATACATTTCTTACCCAATAGGCGTCCCTATGGGGGAGAAGACAGGTTCAGCCCGTTGACTGATCACAGAAGTTATGATAGAGTCTTCCCTGACTTCTCCCCTCATCTGTCCACTTTTTATACTTTGTATTACATTGCACATTCATTTGTCATACACAGGATTGGTTACAAGTTTCTCAATTCTAATGCAAATTAGTACGCATCCTCAGATAGCACTACTGAAGTTCTCTACTGACTACACATGCTCCTCAAGCGGGGTTTTGCCCTCTTTTGGGGGGCTATTTGAGTCGGAGGTTGTGATCTCCCACTACCACAATTATCTTTGTCCTATTTTCCACTAATTTTCTGTTGCTGTCAATGGACTGCAATACCTTATCATCCTGCTTCCTCTCATAGCCAGAACTTCCCTCACTTGAAGGCTTCTTTCTGTGTAACTTAGATAATGGTGTTCTTTTCACCATCTGTTCTTTGTTTCTCATCCTTCCCAAGGCTGGCCACCTTGATTAGAAGTCCCTTCATTCAGAATAACTTAGAGAGTGGGTCAGTTTGACCTAGCTTTGTGAACATTAAAGCAGAGTTGGGTAATCCGCGAGTTTAGACAACAATTCCCCCCTGTCTGGACTTATTTCAGTCCAGGACTAGTCCATTTCCATCACATTTAGGTGGAGCTTGAGTGATTCTAGTCATACCTATTGTTGTTACTAACTGGTATCGTGTGCCCAGTTGAGGTGTAGTAGTACCTTGGAGGCAGGTAACTTTGAGATGGAGGTGTGTGTTAGTATTACAATGAGTTTATTTCATCTGAGGAAAGTCATTTCACCACAATGGTTGGCTCAGCCACGGACATCTCATGGATTCCTCATGTGACAAGTGGTATGCAGTTTATCAGCTGTGTGGTGCCATCAAGTTCCCATTCCTGCAGGGAGCACAACAGAGCATGGCTGTGGAGTGGGGTGTCTCCACTCTGCTCCATCCTCCGTTACTCCTATCACATTGTGCTGGGCTGGCAGGATGTGTTGCTTAGGGAACTGTGGTGATGTAGATTCCGTGCATGCCAACCATCCTGAAAGCGATAGCTGTATTTTACCCTAAAAAGCTTTTTGTAATACTATGCTTCTATTAGGCCCCAGTTTTCTCTAATCCCCCCCCCCCCCCAAGTGATTTTCCCACACCACCTCTGAATTTCTTTCATAGTGTGCCCAGAGCAGCAAAGAACATGCCTGGGAAGGACGGGCCTGGTGTATTGGCTAGGGGAATAAAACTGCTTTCCCTTTTCCAGTGGAGGTACAGTGATCTGAAGAAGGGATGGAAGCTTCTTGTCTCAATTTTCTTGGCTCAGTTTTGGTGTAGCACGCAATTGATGTGTGTGAAACCTTGGCAGGTCATGAACTGCATACTGACACAGGTGGGAGCAAAACTTGCACTTGTCCTTGCATGCAAGGTGGCCATGGAGGCTGCGGGAGGAGGCGGGTGCTGGGAGCAGCCACAGGCAGGGGAATGGGAGAGCCAGCAGGCAGGTGCAGAGTTGCAGGTCTGTAAGTGACTGCGTCGGTGAGAACCACCATTGCCACAGCAGATGTTTGTCTCAACATTGTTATGGCAGGAAACCCACTGACTGACACCATGGAGCAACAGAGGGAGCTAATCCTGAGAAACTTAACTAAAGCCCTGTGCATGCACCCAAACCCAGGCTTGGGGGGATCGAGGGGCCTGGAGACCTCTGAGGACCACCTGATGGTATTGGGCATGCACACCACCGCCAGGTGGAAGGTGTGGTTAAGCAGAACAGCTCGTGAAAACCCTATAAAAGAACAGAACCAACCATAATCGGATGGAATGTTCCCCAACTGGACTTAGAAATGAATTGGACTGTCGGGATGCTGCAGCTCCGGGCTGGTAGCTATTGCTGTGAGCTCTTTCATTCTTTCCTTCTTTCTTTCCTTCCTTTCTGACTTTCTCTCTCGCTCTCTCCTTTGCATTTGCAAACCTGTTGTTGAGCAAATAAAGTTCCTTGGCTCTTGACTCCATTTTGAGTCTTAATTCTGTTCCCAAGAATACAAGCAGAACCTCGCTCTGGTCTTGGACTGGCATGTGACAAGGGCCCTGCACCATCAGCAGCACGAGGCAAGAGCAAGCCCTTAATTCTTCGCTGGAAGAGACCAAACAATGTGGCCACATCACTCAGGTCTGTGTACGCATTCACAGTCCAGTCTGCAGCTGTATGACTCTGGCTGGCTTGGTCAAAAGGCACAACGTGGTTCATCTCATCACACTGAGTGATGAGAGGTTTTGCTTTTTACCAACAAGTTAACTTGCACTCAGTTTCAAATAGTTTCTCTGAGTGTGTCCATCAGTCGCTGGGGAAGAGCAGAAGTGTAGATGTGCCTCAGTGGCACTCCCCCACACTACCACTAACTGCCTTGGGAGTATTTTCAGGCAAGAGCCTTGTGGCTGCTTGGCAGGCACTCTGCCTCCTGCAGCACTGGGGGGGGGGCAGCATAGGCTCAAAACCTTAGAGGACAAACTGAGGGGTTTTCCTGGTAAAGGGATGTGCTGATTTTGGCTGGGATAGAGTTAATTTTCTTCACAGTAGCTGGTATGGGGCTATGTTTTGTATTTGTGCTGAAAACAGTGTTGATAACACAGGGATGTTTTCATTATTGCTGAGCAGTGCTTGCACAAAGTCAAGGCCTTTTCTGCTTCTCATACTACACCCCCAGTGAGTAGGCTGGGGGTGCACAAGAAGTTGGGAGGGGACACAGCTAGGACAGGTGACCCAAACTAGCCAAAGGGATATTCCGTACCATATGATGTCATGCTCAGTGCATATAAAGCTGGGGGAAGAAGGAAGGGGAGGACGTTCAGAGTAATGGCATTTGTCTTCCCAAGTAACTGTTACACGTGATGGAGCCCTGCTTTCCTGGAGATAGATGAACATCTGCCTGCCTGTGGAAAGTGGTGAATTAATTCCTTGTTTTGCTTTGCTTGAGTGCGTGGCTTTTGCTTTACCTATAAAACTGTCTTTATCTCAACCCATGATTTTTCTCACTTTTACTTTTCTGATTCCCTTCCCCATCCCACCGTAAAGGGAATGAGTTGCTGGCTGGGGATAAACTGCAACAAGGACCCACCTCCATATCTGAGAGAGCAGCACTCGGGCTGAATTCCTTCTTCACCCTGAAAAGCCTTATTTAAGCCTTATCTCCTAACCACTACAGACTCACCCTCTCTTCCGTAAATTCTTGGACTTAATTGTATTTTCAGCTCTTGGATCCAGCTTCAGCCAGAAAGCAGGACAATGTCTTCCTGCCCTCCAACGCTCTGGTGTTTGGGGCACTACTTAGGAAAACAGGAAACAGCCAGTAAACATCCCTGGGCTGAAGATGGAGCTGAAAATGTGTCTCCTATTTCAGGAGTTTTTAAATTAGAGAGGGAACATCTACCACCTGCACACAGAAGTAAGAGGGACTGCTTGATGTGTATCAGATCTGGACACCTGAAGGAGCAGAGTTTGAAATACCTTGGGAGAATAGGAACTTTTTGGATTGCAATTTTGTTCCAAGACATTGCAATTCCATTTAAGCCTTCCTTTAGGTGAGTCCTCCCCTTACTGAGACTTAAGCACCCTCCTTAATGGTAGATGACCATGGATGCCACAGCAGCAGACAGAGGGGAGTTCTGAAAGCTCTCACCCAGGGTCAGTTCTGAACTGTGTTGCAAACCCATTTGGTAGCTCTTATGTGAATGGGCCCTTTGTTAGTGACTGATGAGTAGCATGTTCAGAGATCTTGGGAAAGTATGCTTGGCAAGTAAACTCACCTAACTAATAATAAAATGGTCTTCAAATTTGCCAGGCTTATTTGTCCAAGGTGAGCACAATTAAAGTCAATGAATTGTTTGATGTGAGGAAATAATGAGAGGGAAGAAAAAAAGCGTACTCTTCCCTGATGCTGTTTTGGAATTTCTCTTGCATAGATCCTTCTCTGGGTTTATGAAAAAAGCCTTTGGCATGCATCCTGAAGAGAAATCAAAAAGCATAACAGAGATGTGTATCTGTTGAGAGCTATATCCTACCTTAGCATGGAGACAGACTCTCTGATTTAAGGCATTTTTCATCTTTAGCTGGGATGATCCTCTGTCTGGCAGACACATATTTAATTTTGGATGTTTTAACAAGCTAGAATACTTTTATGGGAGTGTTACCAAAAATCATAACCTCAAAAACTCTCCAAACCAAATTATAGTTTAGAAAGCTGACATTGATTTATTGCAGTGCTGGGTGCATGGGGGATTTTTCCTCCTAACACGCTCACCAAGTTACTCAAGGGTACACATTATATACAATAGAGTACTTGCATATTCATAGTACATTGAATATTCATTTTCATTCACACACAAGATTGGTTACAGGTTTCTCGATTCTAATGCAAATTAGTGTGTGCAATCTCATATAGCACTACTGAAGTTTTTTACTAACTATGCATGCTCCCCAAGCTGGGTTTTGCCCTCTTGGGTGTGTGTGTGGCTATTTGCATTGCAGGTTGCCATCTCCCATTACCACAATTACCTTTGTCCTACTTTCAACTAATTTTCTGTTGATTGCAACACCTTATCAGCCTGTCTCCTCTTGCAGTCAGAAGTTTCATACTTGGAGGCTTCTGTCTGCATAATTTAGACTAGGGGTCCTCAAACTTTTTAAACAGGGGGCCGGTGTGCGGATGAAGTGGCAGGAGGTCATCTGAGGCTGCTTGGTTTCCCCCCCCAACCCCCGGCGGGGGGGGTGGTGTCTGTAAATACAGGGGGCCGGATTGAGGACCCTGGGGGGCCATATCCGGCCCGTGGGCCATAGTTTGAGGACCCCTGATTTAAGTAATGATGTTCTTTTCCCCATCTCTTCTTTTTTTCCCAAGGTTGACTCCCTTCATTAGAAGTCCTTTCATTCATCAGTTTTGATGACGTTAGAGAGTGGGTCAGCTTCACTAAACTATGTGCACATATTTGTTTAACATAGTTAGACACTAAATCAGAGTTCTATAATTCAGGAGTTTAGACAACAGGAGCACTCCCAATGACATGGAGAGCTGTTTCAAATATGCTGGCAAACTGCAATCCTCCTCCAGAAGAGGCCCAGAGGAGGCACTAATTATGGGACATACCTGCCTCTGGTGGGAAAGTACCAAGCCTGAGAACTGCATCTCTGCAGATCCAACCAACGTTCTCTCTGTAAAACCAGGAGGGAGAAAATAATTTTGACACTTGAGAAGAGACATAATCTCTGCAGATAAGGCAGGAACTTGTTTTATAAACTGTCCTTCTGACCCAGACAACATTTCCACCATTTTTCCATCGCTTTTCACCATCTCCTATCATTTTAAGGCACAGCAGCCGTAAGCATTTTTAAGAGGCATATTATCCCAAATCTGGGTTCTTCACCCAGTGTGCAAGAGCTGATCCACACATAGAGCCCAGATATTTGTTTATTGCATGTCTGCACAGAGATGGGTGCTAGGTGGTAAATCCACAAAGCTAGCACACCTCTTAACACATGGTAAAATGTTCACAATTACGTTTAGTCACACTTAATTCTCATTTGGTCTTACAAGCCTTGTCTCCATTTAAAGGTACAGTGTTCTCTTTTTTCACTTTGTTAGTAGGGGGCTTTGAGGGTGGATCTTTTAGTATGCTAATTAGGATAGTTTACCCATAGTTCCAGTAATTTTCTGTTTGGTCTCATAAACCATTTGGTTTTCCTTGAGCTTATCTTGTTATTTCTTAGCTTGAGGTATTTATGGTATCTATTCCTTCTCCCAAGGCCATGTCTTGTTAACTGTTTGTAAGGATTGATTAACATCCTCTCTTTTACAAATTCTTTCTTGATAACTTTAAAGTAGATAATTCTTGTATCAAATCGCCCCTTTGAGACTGTATAAGGGAAGATGTCCTGGTTTCAGCTGGGATAGTTTTCTTTTCAGTAGCTAGTATGGTGCTGTGTTTTGGCTCTGATGTGAGAAAAATGTTGATAACCACACTGATGTTTTTAGTTGTTGCTGGGTAATGTTTATACTAAGAAAAGAACTTTTCAGTTTCTTGGGCCCTGCCAGCCAGAGGGCTGGAGGGGCACAGGAAATTGGGAGGGGACACAGCCAGGACAGGTGACCCAAGCTAGCCAAAGAGGTGTTCCATACCATATGACGTCATGCTGAGTATATAAACTGGGGGAAGAAGGAAGGTGGGGACATTTGGCATTATGGCGTTTGTCTTCCCGAGTAATCATTATGTGTGATGGAGCCCTGCTTTCCTGGGGATGGCTGAACACCTGCCTGCCCATGGAAAGTAGTGAATGAATTTCTTGTTTGCTTTGCTTGCATGCGCAGCTTTTGCATTACCTATTAAATTGTTCTTATCTCAACCCTTGAGTTTTACATTCCTTTCTGATCCTCTTCCCCATCCCTCTGGGTGGGGGAGTGAGTGAGCAGCTGCATGGTGCTTGGCTGCCGGCCATGACAGAAGAATTTATATTTTCCCCTTGTATTAGTCTTTTTGCCATTGTCACCGAAATTGGGAATAAAACCTCTTAACACCAATGTAGTATTAAGAAGCAGGCACTCCTTTATTGCAGTGCTGGGTGCTCGGTGGAATCTCCACAAATCAAGCACACCTATGCTGATTTCACCATCACATTTATACAGAAAAATTACAAGGTGTACACTCCCAGTTACAATGATTGTTTGGTAATTTGCATATAATTATAATATCTGCTGTGTCATCCTCTTCTGTTACTACGCTTGTGCAGAGGAAGGGTCTTCACCTGGTCAAGGGTCTTCTTGACCTGTGGGTGTGATTTTTAGTATTATAATGAAGGTAGTTCACTTTGGGACACCTTAAAGGTAAAATTTGTTGCCAAGTTGGATGGCTGGATATCTGCCTTGCCAAGCTGTCCAATAACTCATCCTATATACAATAGAACCTAGGTGCTCTGGTTATGGTCTAGAGAATAAGGGCTTCAAGTAACACAGCTTCAAATGACAAGTAGCACAACAACCCATACATCATTGGTTAATAAGTGTTAATATAATGCTAACGCAGAGGCTGGCTTCTTAAAATCAAGATGTTCCTATAGTTAACTGTTTCACAAACAAACACAAAATACAGAAAGATTCAGTAAAACTTTAAGACAATCTGCAACACGATGTATTGTTTGTTTCAGTATAATCACTATGGAAAATTACCATCAAACAGTAGTTGTGCAACATTATATTGTTAAGGGAAGGTTAATCAATAATTCCAAGAAGGAACTAAAACAAAAGATCTTCTTGCAAAGCCGGATCTGAAACCAAACTTTCCAAAAGAAGTTGAACTGTGGTCAAGAGAAGTTCATATAGGGAAAGCAAACTGAGGTTCAATTCTTGGACAGCTGTAACTAGAGGGACAACTATTGTTTGAGACCCCCAGAAGTTGTCTTAAATACCTCTAAGGAGCATGGGTGATGCTTAATTCACATAGTACAACCTATTCTTGGGAAATTAATTAATATATATAACTCTTCCAAGAAATGTAACGAAGAGGGTCCCCCGGGGAGAGTTGGCCAAGTCACGACAATCACACCAATACGGCTACATGCCGTGCTCACTTTATTAAACAAACAGGTCATATTTATAACTTAAACCGACTGCTCACCCGACTCTACACACAGGTGATTGGATAAAAGTTTCTGGTCACGCGGGCTTCCGTGTCGCCGATTGGTGGGCATGCTGCAGGCGCCTGATCAGAGTGTGCTGATGAGAGTGTGTTGATTCCGTGGTTCCCAGGACTTGCTCTGCACCTGGCTTCTTGTTTGTGCATAGCTTGTTTTCTTTCTCACCCTGCTTGTTCCCTGGACAAGTTAAAGTTGCTCTGCAGCTTCAACTAACAGGCCTGGGTTGTCCAACCCGGACAATGGTAACATATGTCCTCGGTCCTTTAAAAATCCCTCTACATATCCCCCTTTTTCTTTTTGGACAACCCATATCTGTTTCACAATAGATGTTAAACCTTTCTTCAAACAAGAAAATAAACAGCCAAAAATTAAAAACATTACAGCAATGTTTATAACAAAGCGTATTCCTTCCATCAATAACGTCTTTAACCAACCTGTTATCCCCAACCCTCTCAACCATTCATCGAAGGGATTATCATCAGCAAGAATATGCTTCGTGTTTCCCTGCAGTTGTGACAACATCTTGTGCATCGATATGGAATGATCGGAAAGGTTCATACAACACATCCCTTCAAAATCCTCACGCCTGTGTCCATGTGCTAATAACAAAAAATCTATTGCAGCTCTATTTTGTAACGTAGCATGCCTAACACTACCTACATCAAGCAATAACGAACTTAAAATCTGCGATGTAAGATTAAATTGTTTCTCTCCCCAGCACGCTAACCTTCGTATATTCTTATTCATCAAGACCATAAACCAAGTCCACCACTCAAACATGTTTACTCCTGCAATTTCCACATATTTTTTTTTTTTTGGCTATACTCCACACCACATATCTGTGCTTTCACAGATTCTGATGATGTATACTGTCTCCAATCAGCATGGTATTGCACTAGCCGTATGCTTTCTCTTGCTTCATGCCCAGTTACTAATCAAACACATACACTTTTTACACCATTTACATTTTAGCTTTGGCTTACAGAACCATTTTACCCCACATAGCATACATTGGCACAATACCCGCGGGTTACATCCCTTACAACATAGACAGTTCATTCCGTCTGCTTGCTCTGAGTCTTCTCTTCTGTCTTCTGATCTTGACATACAGGTCGCACAAACTTGCTAGGGACCCATATAGGTCCTTTATCCGTGGAGATACAAAAATAACCTCTACCGATAAATAACACCGGATTAGGTCCTTCCCATACGCCTGAAGCCATATTTTTATACAAAACATTCAAACCAGGAACTGTAGTTGTTTGGTTCCCTCGCGCTGTTTGGTGATGTATAACAACAGGTGGTCCCTCTCTATCCTCCATAAGGGAGAGATAGTTTAAGGTAAACAACACCTTAGTCAAATGTTTAGTTACATCGATGTCGTGCGATACTTTCTGTCTCTGAAGATAATCCTTCAGGGTATGGTTTGCCCTTTCAACAACTGCTTGCCCCGTTGGGGAGTGAGGAATCCCTTTGACGTGTTTAATTCCCCATGTTGTCCTAAACCTAGCGACTCGTTGGCTACTATACGCTGGACCATTGTCTGTCTTTATTTCTACAGGTACTCCCATGACAGCAAAACAAGACATTAAGTGTCTCTCCACATGTAATGCCTTTTCACCGGTTTGTGCCGTGGCCCATATAAAATGAGAATAGGTGTCAATTGTGACATGCACATACTTAAGCTTCCCAAAGTCAGGTACATGTGTTACATCCATTTGCCAAACCTGAAGTGCCTTCAGACCTTTTGGGTTAGTGCCCACCCCTAAACCAGGTCCATGATGACTACATGGAGGACAGGAGCGGACAATACCCTTTGCATCTGCTATTAGTATTTGATACTGTCGATGTAAAGACTTTGCATTCTGATGAAACATCTCGTGGCTGTTACAAGCTTCTTCAAACTTCTTTGTTGGAGGAGTTATTGCCAGACAGCTGACTGCTTCATCAGCTCTAGCATAACCTTCTCCCAACCGAGTGGTCCACTGATGACTTCTAATATGCATAATACAAAATTCATGTTTTCTCTGTCAAAGAGTACTACGCAGTTGTATAAACATTTCACCAAGATGTTGGTTCTTTGTCTCTCTCAACAAGGCATCTTCTATGCGCTGTACTACACCAATTACGTACAATAAGTCTGATACTATGTTTACAGGTGTGTTGTTCCAGCTTCCCAATGCCCAACACGCTGCTTTCAGTTCTAAGGTCTGAAGGTTGTCCCGTGGTTGACCGGTGATCACGTGCGGCGAATGAAGAGACGGGACGCAGCTTGATGCAAGCAAATGTCAATTTATTGTACAGAAGCACGAGTTTTTATACACTTTCAGAAGCTGCGCGTTTTAAACAGATTGGTTCTTGAAGCTAAGCATTGCATACTAGGCAATCCCTGATTGGTGGTTAACTACCAGTAATTAACCGCAAGGTGTTACCTTTCCTTGGCGTCATCCTTGGCGCCATCCGTCTCCCACTCCCCTGTGCTCTGTAAACACGTCTGGTGTTAATTGTTGTCTAGACAAGCTGGAGCACATTCCCCTCAGCTAACTGATTGCCGCGCATGGTCCTAGTTTCCAGCCCGCTCCTACAATCACGTGTTTCTGCCACTGATTATTGGATTGCCATACACACGCAGCCTTCTTCATCTTTCGTCCTGCATCTGTGAACACCGCTGGCCCTTCAGCTGGTCTTTTTGAGCACAGCCGTCTTGCAATCCACTGGTAATGTTCTAACATCTTCCAGAGAGGTTCTTTTGGCCGGTTGTTGTGTACAACACCTGTATACCCCATCAAGGCTTCCTTTATGGCTGTTGAATGTCTCAGGAACCACTCATAATCATCCCCACGGACTGGAATACTGATATCTGCTGGTTCAGTCCCATCAATTCCAACAAACCTGTCTCTTCCTTTTCTCACCAAGGCCGCTACTGTTCAGGATGACTTAAAATACAATGTCTGGGTTGCAATGGCAAAAACAACCACTCTAAAATGATCGCCGTATTTTCCCCCTTTTTCTTTTGCCATTGCAAAATAAGGGCAAAAGGTGAAGTGGCAACATTACAAACCAAAAAGGATAACGGATGATTCGCCATTTGGCGACCACACCAGCCAGTCTGAATCTTGTGGGACGCAACTTCCAGGGCAGCCTGCTCTTCTGGTGAACAAGTTCGAGGACTGCTGGCTTCGGTGCCATGCAACCAGGATCGTAACAGTTGCAAATCATCATTTACACAGAATATAAGGAACATGTATTCGAGAAGGTGAGCATGTTAGGAGATATCTCCCATACTCCTGGCACCGTAATAAAGAATGCCTGCTTTCTAATCTTCAAAACAAGTCTTAGAAAGTTTCTTTGGCTGATCTTCCAGTAACATTTTGTCACCCCAGATGGGACCTCACTCCTAACAATTGGTGATTCAGGGAATCATGGACCCTCCAGCCGGCATCAAGATGCTTTCTCAAGGAGACTCCCTGTTTCCCAACCCAACCATCTCAGAGCCAAGAATATTGGTAAAATGTAAGGCATTCTTTTCCATATTTATTTTGGATTTATTCTGGTTCTGCCTGCCTGTAAGACTGTGGTGAAAGCCCTGCAAGGTTGGGCTAAAGAGTACCCAAGGGGTTAGATCCCTCCTGGCTGAATCACGTGGCAAAAGCCTGATGTTCTTTATTTGGTTTGAGGATTTTCAGATTATTGTTCTGGTTTTAAACCTTTAGCTCTGTTATTTTGTCTAAGATTAAGATTGTGTTCTCATATTAAACTTTTGGCTCTGTTATTTTGACTAAAGACTGTGCTAAATAATTTGGTAACATGGGGGTGGGCTCATCTCAAGGGAGTATTATGAAGTCACCTTTGGAAAGAAATTGGTGGGCCCCCAGGAGGGTCAGTAGATCGAGGAATGTTAATTAAGTATTGTAATCAGTGGTGGCCTCTATATAAACTGGATGATGGGGAGAAATGGCCCATGAATGGATCTTTAAAGTATAATACTTTGTTGCAATTAATGCTGGTTTTGATATGGAGAAATAATGTGAAATGGGGAAAATGGACATGGATTGTGATTGTATGTGTCTGCTTAAGGAATGTGGGTATGGTGACTAGTCATGGGTGCGGTGACAACTACAGTTTTGAGGAGACGCCTGCCCCTCCTCCTCTAACAAAGGGGAGACGCCTGCCCTTCTTCCTCTAACAAAGGGGCTATTTAAAAGAGAATAAGAAAAGATGAGAGACATTCAAATGCTATCTAGAGGGAGGGAGTGCTAAGTCTCCTTGCTGGAAAAGATTGGGTGGTCACAATCACCTGAAGAAGATCGGATGGTCACAAGAACATGAATCACCTACAAACCTGCAAGACCACCACATTCCAGGCAAAGGACTGATAAGCTAATTAACATACGAAGCGGGGTTTAGGTAACGAATATGTATAGGCGTTAATTGAATATTCATTTGTTCATTGTATAAATGTGAGATGGTTGGTCACTTCGGGCATGCACGCTTGTGGAGGAGCGATCCCCCGTGCATCTGCGCGCAATAAACATACCTACTTTATAACTTTCGAGTTATAGAGTCTAATTCCGCACGTCAGTTTGGCGAGCCAGGCAGGAGGATTTCTGCTTGGCTGAGGGACCAGCTGCGGAGCGGACGCTCCTAGGCGCGCCCCGGGAGATTTCCTCGGAGGAGCCTCCTCTTCTCAGCTGTTCACCTGGGAGCAGAAGAGAAACCCCTGGATCCACGGATAAAACGGTATGTTTAGTAACGGGGCGGCTGGTGAGACGCACGGAGACGTCCGGCGCGCAGCGTACTCCCTAGGAGGAAAGGTACCTTGGGAGGGGGTTTGCTGACCAAGGGGTGGCCGCTAGCGATCTTGAGGGCAGATCGAGCAAACCCGAGGTTACTGCCATTCCTAAAAGCCCGGAGGCCTCGTGACGGAAAGCAGGGGGCGGGACGCAATAAGGCGGAATCTCACAGGAACCAGAGGGACCTCACAGCAAAAGTAAAAGGGAAACTTTTGCGTAGGAAAAAGAGGAAGCTAAAAACTTCCTTTAGGTTGTCTTAAGAATTGGGGAATTCCTGGAATGTAACAACTGAAATAGCGCTCTGTGTCTTGTTTGTTCTATGTGTTGTCTTGTTATATGTTCAAAACTCGGAGTTATGAAATGTATGTTGAAAAATATTAACATTCTGGTAATTCGTGGCAAATAGCGGAAAACTTAACACTCTGCTTAAGACCAGGAAAAATTGGTTTTTGTTTATTGTTTGGTTTTTGGCAATTGTTCATTGAAATGCATACTTTGTGAACTGTTAGTGTTCCTAAGACTTTGTACATAAGTGCACGGTACCATACTGCTTGTGTGACTGCGGGCTGCCCGGAGAGTGTGAATGGTGTGATTGAGATGCGCATTTTGATTTTCCGTGTATAGCTTAATTATTTTGACTGAGTGTGAGTGCAAGAGTGCTTGAGACGGGCGTTTGAGTGCAAAACGAATAAGAAGCTCTATCCGCGTTTCCGACCTTGGGTGGCTAAGGCGGCCGGAGAAAAACAAAGTAATTAAAATTGCAAAATGGGAAATGGAAGGAGTAAGCCCTGTGAAAAATCGCCTTTGGGTTGTATATTAAAACATTGGAGTGATATTGTAGGACATGGTGGTACCGAAAATAGAAGGAAATTGGTTAAATATTGTAATCAGTGGTGGCCTTTGTATAAATTGGAGAGCGATGCGAAATGGCCTCAGGAGGGAGGAACGTTAGATTATAACACTCTCCTGCAATTAATGTTGTTTCTGAGGAGAGAGGGAAAATGGGATGAAGTATCATATGCAGACATGTTCTTCGTCCTCCGGGACAAACCTGAGTGGCAAAAGGACTGTGGATTAGTACCCCCTCGGGATCCTATGGTACTAGCACTAGAAAGAGTGCGGGATTAACATCACCTGATCTTTGATTGTGGCTCTAGAAAAGGATAGGAAAAACTGAGACCTAAACTAGAAAGATGTTCTTGTTGAAATTTTTGTGTTAAAAAGCTCAGGTTGCGGTTCCTTCTGTGGAGCAACCAGAATGAAACACGTTGTAAGATATAAAAACTTGTACTAATGTATGTAAAACCTGAGGCGTGTGTGTGTGTGTAGAATCAAAGACCTTGTGAAAGTGTTGGGGTGAGTTTGTACAAACCCCTGTACCCCCTCGAAGGTGCGACTGAATCATGCTGGGATGCATGGCAGGATGTTTTCTGTTTGCTTGCAAAGGCATGATATGTAATAACACAGACTTAAAGCAATAAGTAGCAGATTTGCATTCAGGGTGAGAAAGAGTTAAAACAGAAGTGCTGCTGCAGAGGCAGGCTTGTGTAACCTGCAGAGCAGGAAGAGCATCTCCTGCCCCGAACCCTTCTGATGGTGGGGAGGAAGGGGGTTGCTTATGCTGACAATTGAGCAGAAGGACCTGACAATGTCACCCCCAATTGCTGCAGCATTTGCAGTACAACAGGACCGGTAACGGCCCTTCTAGGGCAGGGAATGGGTATGAGGTGGAATTTTAGTGAATACAAAACCAACTTAAAAAAATTATTACAGTTGTGGGAGCTGCTGGCCACCAGGAAAACATCCTGAAACCTTTAAAGTACAAACTAAAAAAACAAATAAGAATGCCAAATTCACTAAAATCTTTGTTGGGATGAGATTTATTAGAACATCTAGACGTTTAAAGAAGGGGAAATGAAATTAAAAGTTAAATATGATCAAGTAATTGAAATATTGAGCTTATCTTTAATTCAGCAGAAAAGAGGAAAAGAGGACCTCCCTGAAGTAAGAGAAATTTTTAACCAGGTGTATCTGAAAATAAATTCCAGGAAAGGTGAAAAATGCTTTACCTGTTACAGTAAAATGATAAGGGGGAGACTTGCTCAGTTCAGATAAAAACAATATCCCTTGGTCAGCAAGGCTGTGGGGATATTGGCAGAAAAAGTGAAATAAAATACACTCTGTAGTAGTTCTACTAATGTAAATCTGTGTGTTTTACCATGACAGTGACTTGTTATGGGATGTGCAGATGAAACTGCATTGACAACGAAGTACAAGGAATAAGGTTGTTCAGGTGCCTCCTACCATAGTCAAGGGCAAGACTGGGTTGGCCTCTGTGTTTGCCACCAAGAAGAATCTTGAGCTCCGCTGTTGGCTGCAACCCAGTAGGCGTTGAGTGGTGGGAACATATGCCATGCCAGACCTTGATGCGAGGCATGGCCCACTCTGAGGCACTGATTTGGAAATTGGAAACTGCCTGGCCGACCATGAGGCCAGACGAGTAACAGAGGAGGTAGGAAAGGAGGAATTATCCTTAATACCAGATGATAAAATCCAAACTGTAAGTACAGATCAAGAGCCAAACTATTCTAAAGAAAACTTAAAGGTAATTCAGGAGATGAATGATAAAATAAAAATAAATAAGTGGATTTATTTAAGGGATGGTCGTATAGTGGTACCATCCAATTTAATATGGACCACAGCCCTATTATTAATAAGACGCGTTGGGGAGCTGATACTTTATATAAAAGCCTAAATCAGAAATTGAAAGGGTGAAACTTGTATACTAAATTGAAAGGGTGAAACTTGTATACTGTAATAAAACAGGTGACTCAGCAATGTGAAATGTGTTTACGCAATAATCCCAATACAGCAAATAAAATAAAACTAGGGAACATTAGTAGAGGGAATGTTCTAGGGCAACATTAGCAGATCGATTTCTTGGAACTTCCTAGAAAAGGGGGGTATCGATATTTATTGGTACTAACAGATACCTTTTCAGGTTGGCCAGAAGCCTTCCCGTGCAGAACTGCTAAAGCCCGGGAAGTGACCAAAATACTACTCCAAGAGATAATACCTAGGTTTGGAGTCCCAGCGGTAATGTCCTCGGATAGAGGACCACATTTTGTGTCCAGAATAGTACAACAGATCAGCCACCATCTAGGAATAGATTGGCAATTACATACCCCATACTGACCACAATCGAGTGGCCAGGTGGAAAAGATGAATCATCTAATCAAACAACAGATTGTCAAGTTAGGTCAAGAAACAAATCTAACTTGGCCCCAATCTTTGCCATTAGCTCTTACATGAATTTGAACTAGACCAAGAGCAAAAGAGGGGCTTAGCCCATTTGAAATTTTATATGGACGACCCTATGGGGTACAAAAGGGGATGTCTTCACAAATTGGTGAAGAAACAATGACTTCCTATATGGTGGCACTAAACAAACAATTAATAAGAATTGAGAAGCATGTGATGGGAACACGCAGTAGGGGTCTGGATGGACCTGTTCACGATATACGACCAGGAGACTATGTATACGTTAAGTGTTTTGCAGATAAAACCCTGGAACCACAGTGGACCGGACCTTTTCAAGTCCTACTCACCACCTACACTGCAATCAAGGTTGAGGGACAGAATTCTTGGATTCACCATACCCGGATTAAGAAAGCCCCTGCAACTTCTTGGAAAGTAACCCCAGATAAAAAAGAACTGAAACTCAAATTTACTCGGACAAATGGGAACAATGTGGGTGGCAAGTAAGTGAACCTGAGCGGTTGCGGATCCACCATATCGGAAGGGCACCACAACAAACAATATAGAACAAAAGAGTCTGGGACTGAGCCAGTGGCCAGTCTTGCCCAACTTGTTATTAGTAAGCCCCAACTCAAACAAAGATATTTTTGATCAAAACAGATTTTAACGTTTAGATTCTTAAAATGATCAATAGTGGGTTTAAACCATTTGTGGTTTTTTGTACCCTCTCTCTTGCCTACAACCAAGAGCCTGATAATTGGCCTTGGAATCATGCCCAGAAAAAACACACTGGAATAATGGGAAAGGTGGACTCAAAGACGAAACTAGCTATGGTGTTTTTTTCTGAAAATGAGGTGTACCAAAGGAATCAATGGGATCGGGAGGATGTACACAAAGTCGACCGATTATGGGGAAAATTAGGAGATAAGATAAAAGTAGGATGTCAAACATATAATGAAAAGGATAACATCAAGATTTCGGGTGACACCCAGATTAATGTCAGAAAGGTAGATAAGGAATTTACCCTTCTAAATACAACCGTGTGCTTTAATTCACGGGAATGTTGGCACAATTTTACCTTAACCGAGCCCATCTTTATAATATGCCTAGGAAAGGAATCCCCAAGAACAGCTCTGACTTATAAGATCAAAATAACAATCATGCTAACCACTGTTCCTACCACCACCACAGTTACAACAACCCCATTAACGCTTGATCTTAAATTAACTAAACCAGATCCAAAGATTTATACAATTGGACCATATGTAATCAGAAATACAGGTCAGCAACAAATGTTGTTTAACCCAGAATGTTCTCTTAAAAGAATAGAGTTAAAAATACAAGTCAATGTTTCTGATGTTAAGCCATCCTGTTCCCCCTTCTTACGAACCTCTTATGAGGGATGGACAACTTGGTTAAGAAAAAGGGGAAATATTTATCGAAACAGAATAGTGAGAGATGTAACTGGAATGTTGGGAACAGGACTCGGAGTATTAAATTCCATAGACTCAGAGGTGATAATGAATAAATTAGCCGCCACCACGGCTGATCTATCAAAACTACAACAACCACTAAAATCTTCATTATTGGCATTAGGGGCACATCAATGGTTGATATCGAAGGTACTCCCCAGGTGGGAACAAATAAACATGGAAGATCATCAACTCATCACTAAGGCATTAGGTGGTTTACAGGACGACGTCGCCCTGGCTCTAAGTTGCATCCAAGCCCAAATGTGGATGCAATCAATAGCTGCATCCATAATAAGAGAAGGAGAGGAAGGCATATTTCCTACAGAAATTCGAAAGATGGTTTGGGACAGTGCTACGGAGGTAGAAAGAAAACTCCAGTCATGGTGGAATATGGTGAACTTTACCTATGACCCCAACACACACACCATCACAGCTTTTGTGTTAACCATACATAATGCAGTAATAATTACCGTACACCCCATTGTAGCCCTTGGAATTAACCATAATGGGGTGCTCCTATACCCTTTTGAACATAGAACATGGGCCAGAAAGATAGGCAACAAGTGGCAAACAGTAGATTCAGAATCTTGTATTATGCGAGAACAGCAGGGCTTCCTCTGTGAAAGCAATACTATAATGGCTCAGGATACTTGTTTAGATACAGATCAGAAAATATGTCATTTCGAGGCCCGACCAAATGCAAACTTGAAAACAGTAATTATATATGCAGGGAAGGGATGTGCGTGTTTGAGAACTAAGTGTAACACAATAACCATAGATGGGGAGGTAAAAGAGACTGCACAGTATTCAAATTATTGTATTTGTAATTTTACTACTATCACAGGATGCGATTTTAGTTACTCAGCCCCAGTAGTGTCTCATCAATTCTTAAAATCCAATTTTACCCTATCACAGATAATAATTCCTACCCCCATAGGACTAAATATAAGCAGTATAAAAGAACTATTAAAACATGCAGATTTACAACGTATACTGGAAGAAACCAAAGAAAAGGGACATGAAACTCTTCTTATGATCCATCATGATGTAGAGGGGATCAAGAAAGTTTTAAAAAAGGTAGAACAGGATGGAAACCATAATTGGTGGGATACTCTCTTTGGCTGGTCACCCTCTGCAACAGGAATTCTTAACACTATGGTACACCCCATTGTGATCTTATTGATCAGTTTAGGAATTTCCTTAATACTAACCATTATGTTATATTTGTGGGTTTGGAGAATGTTTAAAAGGGTAACACTTATGTATGATGCTTTATATCATTCGGGAAGGCTGCTTAAGTAAAAGAATTTACTTAATTTAATAGAAAAGGGGGGATTGATATGGAGAAATAATGTGAAATGGGGATAATGGACATGGATTGTGATTGTATGTGTCTGCTTAAGGAATGTGGGTATGGTGACTAGTCATGGGTGCGGTGACAACTACAGTTTTGAGGAGACGCCTGCCCCTCCTCCTCTAACAAAGGGGAGACGCCTGCCCTTCTTCCTCTAACAAAGGGGCTATTTAAAAGAGAATAAGAAAAGATGAGAGACATTCAAATGCTATCTAGAGGGAGGGAGTGCTAAGTCTCCTTGCTGGAAAAGATTGGGTGGTCACAATCACCTGAAGAAGATCGGATGGTCACAAGAACATGAATCACCTACAAACCTGCAAGACCACCACATTCCAGGCAAAGGACTGATAAGCTAATTAACATACGAAGCGGGGTTTAGGTAACGAATATGTATAGGCGTTAATTGAATATTCATTTGTTCATTGTATAAATGTGAGATGGTTGGTCACTTCGGGTATGCACGCTTGTGGAGGAGCGATCCCCCGTGCATCTGCGCGCAATAAACATACCTACTTAATAACTTTCGAGTTATAGAGTCTAATTCCGCACGTCAGAGGGACTCCTGATGCTATACTATCGGTTGAAATAGAGGATTGAAAGGAACCGGAGTAATCCTTCCCAGCAGAACCTCTGGTCAAGGCAGAGCTGGGAAACAAGGAAATTAAATTTCTAGTAGATATTGGGGCTACATATTCTGTGTTAAATACATCGGAAGGGGAATTAACTACTAAAAGTGTAAATACTGTTGGTGCGAAAGGGTCAAGTGAATCTCTGCGGCGAATGAAGAGACGGGACGCAGCTTGATGCAAGCAAATGTCCATTTATTGTACAGAAACATGAGTTTATATATACTTTCAGAAGCTGCGCGTTTTAAACAGATTGGTTCTTTAAGCTAAGCTTTGCATACTAGGCAATCACTGATATATATTATCAATGTCAAAATAACCCACTGTCTCTGTTCCGTACAATTTTACAATTTCCCCTTTTTGTTTTTGAACACCTAGTACCAGGTTTGCCATGTTCTGCAGGGCCCTTGCAAACATGACAGCAACCAAGGCAATAGCAAACAAACAATACTGCCAATTGAGTGAATGGATGCCCAAATGGCTGACATTTTCTCAGATTTTGATAACATGTTGCTGCAATGGGGTGCCTAAAATCCATGCAGCACATACCATCAAAATCCTCACAGCCATGTCCTTGAACCAACAACAAAAGCAGTGGCAATTTTGACTCACATTCTTAACTGCCTACCAAACAAGGTGATTTAACTCTTTAATGCTTTCCTGCTGTTGCTCCAGATAAGAGAAGAACTGCTGCAATACGTTCCCATCATAGCCTCCTACTACATTAGCATCTACAGAAAGACAATTATCGACATTCAAAGTGTAAACAATATCAACTTCTTTTGGATTAACATTATACATAGGTGGAAGGTCACACCAAACAAGAACTGGTTCAGTCAAAAAGTTCGAAACATAGCATGCCTTCTCTGAACATACCTCTGGGGTCATTCCCTTCATTCCCTCTTTTTTTATGCAACCAGGCACATTTTACCATAACAGAGAAGCCCCTATTTACATCTCTGAGCCCGGACACAAACAGCAGCTGTACACACCACCAGGCTCAGGGCAAAAATCACTCCTGTAGTTACATAGCTATATATCTCTACGAGCATGCAGACACCTATTAAACACTAGATAACCATGTTTATCTTTCCTATTCTCCTTCACAATACCTAGTTGTTCTCTCATTATGAATCCTCCCTTCCCGCACTGCTTTGCTTAACTCTTTAACAGCCTCGTATTGCACAGGCTGCCACTCTGCAGGTTGATCTGTCTGACAAAATACTGAACATGCCATAGCGACTCCCCAAACCCATCACTTAAGTGCTTCCCACTTGCATTCCTGCCACCAATCCCTCAGACCCCCTTTCACCCTCCCCAAAAATACAATCAATGCATCGGGAGAGACGAGGGGGTGGGGTGGGGGAAAGGTCTAGCTTCTTTTCCAGATCTATAGGACCTGGATCAAAAGGTTTATCAGTGTCAATGGAATCCTTGTCCGAGTTGTCCTGTTCCCGTGCTTGGTCCTGTGTTGTGAGGGTCGCTGCAGTCAGTGACAGAAGCTTTGGGGGCAGAGGAGGTGTGGAAGGAATCGCCATCGCTGACGGTGTCTTGAGAAGAGTCGCGCTGTCGGTGGAATTTACAACTTCCTCTGGTTTAGCACCGTTAGTAGAATTAGTCCACACTTGGCAAAGAGTAGTCAGAATTTGCCACCAAGGTGCTAAATGCATTCCCGACACGGAGTTCCCCTCCGCGGTCTTTCAAAGTCTCAGGTTTCTTGGCTGCTCACCTGTCACCAGAAGGCAGAAAACGACCCCCTAACAACAACTGAAGCATGCGCAGAGTACCTCCACTACCTCATGAACATGGGAGTAAAGATGTATAAAAAGGGACTGTTTGAACTGCTCAGGACGGCAGTTGGCGGAGCGCAGACTCCCCTGTCGTCCAGCGCTGTTTTTGCTCATATTCTACTTGCTATAATTAATAAAATTTTAATTGGATTATGATCCGTTGTGGTCTCAATTTATAACAATTTCTGGTGCCGTGACTCGGATAAGGAACAGTGGGCTTTGGTCCTCCGGGGAGGCGCCCCGCGACATTTCGTGGCCCCGCGACCAACAGCTTACTCCAACCTTACCGACGAACCTAAATTCTAGAATAATGAGCAAAGGAGAAACCGGTAAAATCCCATAAAAATTCTGTGCACGGGAGTCCGGACGAAGACGCAGGACGCGTAAGTATATTGCGAATTTGTTCGCGGGTTTGCCGTTCGGGCGGGATTGGGTTTCCTGGGATATAACGAGTGAGAGGTTCGATATACTGAACCAAGCGAGTGTGGACTCTTAAGTACTGCGTTTCCCATCTCCCGCGAGGGACTGGGCCAGGAACAAGGGGAGCGAGTGAGTGTATGTTTGTGGATATTCCAGAAGATGGGGGTGAAGGGCAGCAAGCCTTCGACTCCCATGGGAAGGGTACCCACTGTACCTAAGAATACCCCTCTGGCATATATCTTAGACAAATGGAGATATTTCCCTGGAACCCTAGGGAAAGATAAGCAGAAGATGATAGAATATTGTACAAAGATATGGGGAGGGAAGAAGATTTCTAAAAATGTCTTTTGGCCAGTCTATGGGTCAGAAGAAGATTGGGTAAGACAGCAATTAAACCTCTGGGTTAATAATAAAAAACCCCTTAACCCGGAGGAGAGTCGATATGCGGAAGTGTGGCTAGAAAGACCGGGAGCTAGACTTTACCCACTGAATGAAATGAAAACTAAACAAAAGAAAAAGCAGGAAGAGTTAGACGAAACCCTTCTAACCCCCCCTCCTTACATTCCTCCTCCTGCTCCCGCAGAGGTCCCCAGAGCGCCCACTCCCCCACCAGAGTCGGAACAAGGGTCTCCCCCTCTTCCTAGATGCATAACTAGAAGTCAGAAAGGGGCAGCTCAAATGTACCCCCTAAGGGAAATACCCATGGGGGGACCTCAACCTGTGATCGGATATATTTCCGTACCCCTAAACTCGGCTGACCTACGAGATTTTAAAAGAACCGAGATGGGAAACTTAATTGAAGACCCACTCGGAGTGGCAGAAAGATTAAATCAATTTTTGGGACCAAACCTTTATACTTGGGATGAGATGCAATCTATCCTTGGTCAATTATTTACTACCGAGGAAAGAGATATGATTAGACGAGCAGGAATGAGACTGTGGGATGCTCAGCATGCCCAGGGACCCCAAGCAGATATTAAATGGCCACTCCAAAGACCTAATTGGGATAATCAGGATCCAGTGCATAGAACTCATATGCAGGACCTGAGAACTATAGTAATTCAGGGGATTAGGGAAGCAGTACCCCGTGGCCAGAATATCAATAAAGCATTTAATGAAATGCAAAAGAAAGATGAAAGCCCTACTGAGTGGCTGGAACGACTGAGGAAAGCCCTTCAGCTGTACTCTGGGGTAAATCCAGACGACCCTTTAGGGCAAGCGCTCCTCAAAACTCAGTTTGTGGCAAAATCATGGGAAGATATCAGAAAGAAGATTGAAAAGTTAGAAGACTGGCAGAATAGAGGGTTGGATGAATTATTGAGGGAAGCTCAGAAAGTCTACGTAAGGCGGGAAGAAGAGAGCAGCAAGCGACAAGTAAAAATGATGGTAGCAGCGGTCAGAGAGGATCGCAAAGGGCGAACTGGTGAACACAGATCTGCTGGAATGAATCAAGGGAACGTAGTAGTAAAGAAGGAACAGGGATGTTGTTTTTACTGTGGAAAAAGGGGACATATAAAACAGAATTGCAGAGAAAGGATCAGGGATGAGGAAATATTGAAAACGGAATAGGAGAGTCAGGGGCTCTATATCTTAGGGGACCGGAGTCATCATGAGCCCTTGATAAAATTAAAAATAGGTCCCCATAAACAAGAGTTCACCTTTTTAGTAGACACTGGGGCTGAAAAATCAACTATTAAGCAAATACCTGAGGGATGTAAAGTTTCCCCTGAAAAAGTACAAGTAATTGGGGCAAAAGGAGAACCCTTTAAAGTAAGCAAAATCAAAAATGTGGTATTCGAAACTGAAAATAAATTTGGAATGGGTGAACTCTTGCTCGTCCCTGAAGCAGAATTTAATCTGTTAGGACGAGATTTAATTGTTGAATTGCAATTAGAAATTAAAGTAAAAAATCAAGAGCTAACAGTGTCTGCTTATCCTTTGACCGTGGATGATCAAAAACAAATTAACCCCGATGTCTGGTACTCTCCGGACACAATTAGTAGACTGGAAATCCCACCGATTAAAATCCAAATTTCCGAACCCCACATACCTGTGAGGGTAAGGCAATATCCCATATCCCTAGAAGGACGGAGGGGATTAAAACCAGAAATCGATCGATTGTTAGCACAAGGAATCTTAGAGCCTTGTATGTCACCCTTTAACACCCCCATTCTGCCTGTAAAGAAACCAAATGGGAAATATCGGCTCGTACATGATCTAAGGGAAATAAACAAAAGAACTATCACCCGGTTCCCTGTAGTAGCAAATCCATACACACTGCTAAGCAAGCTAGGACCCCATAACTCCTGGTATAGTGTGGCTGATTTAAAGGATGCCTTTTGGGCCTGTCCACTGGCAGAAGAATACCGTGATTATTTTCCTTTGAATGGGAAGACATAGAGACAGGCCGTAGACAGCAATTGAGATGGACCGTGCTTCCTCAAGGGTTCACTGAGTCCCCTAATCTGTTTGGACAGGCCCTGGAAGAGCTCTTAAAAGAATACCAAGTACAAACAGGAAACGTACTGTTACAGTATGTAGATGATCTGCTCATAGCAGGGAATAATAAGGAGGATGTAAGAAAAGAAAGCATTCGACTCCTAAACTTTCTTGCACAAAAGGGACTACGGGTATCACAAGAAAAGTTACAATTTGTGGAGGAAAAAGTGAAATATTTGGGGCATTATTTGTTTAACGGCAAGAAGATATTGGATCCAGAGCGCATTAAAGGAATTCTGGAATTACCTATGCCTGTCACTAAGAGGCAAATTTGGCAGGCATTAGGGCTATTTGGGTATTGTAGGCAATGGATAGAGAACTACAGCTTTAAAGTTAAATTCTTATATGAACAACTGTCTAAAGACAAAATGCCCAAGTGGACCCCTCAGGATCAAGAGCAGTTTGCCAGTCTCAAAAGGGAGCTAAGCCAAGCACCGGTTTTAAGCCTACCAGATTTAAAGCGGCCATTCCATTTATTTGTTAACATATATGAAGGAACGGCATTCGGAGTATTAACTCAGGAATGGGCCGGACAAAAGAAACCGGTGGCATACTTATCAAAGCTGTTGGACCCTGTGAGCAGGGGTTGGCCGAGTTGTTTACAAATCATTGTTGCTGCTGCCTTATTACTTGAGAAAACGAATCGCATTACCTTTAATGGAGAAGTTGTCTTATATGCGCCTCATAATATCAGGGGAGTGTTACAACAAAAAGCAGAAAAATGGCTTACAGATAGCCGATTATTAAAGTATGAGGGAATACTTATAGAATCCCCTAAACTATCTTTGAAAACTATTGGAGCAGTTAACCCCGCTGAATTTTTGTACCCAGGAGAAGGTAATGAACTATTGCACAATTGTTTTCAAACAATTGAACAGCAGACACGCATTAGGCCAGACTTAGAAGAAGAAGAACTACAATGTGGAGAAGTATTATTTATAGATGGGTCATCACGAATAGTGGAAGGTAAACGATTGTCCGGATATGCCATCGTTAAGTTGGAAAAAAGAGAATTTAAGACAATAGAATCAGGCCCCCTGAGTGCCAGCTGGTCGGCTCAAGCCTGTGAGCTGTATGCATTGTGGAAAGCATTAGTGTCACTGAAGGGAAAGGATGGAACTATATATACAGACTCACGCTATGCGTTCGGAGTAGTGCACACTTTTGGGAAAATATGGGAAGAAAGAGGATTCGTTAACTCACAGGGAAAAGAACTGATACACCTGGAATTAATTTGGCGAGTTCTGGAGGCATTAAAAATGCCGAATAAAATAGCAGTTGTACATATAAAGGGACACCAGCGAGGTACAAGTTACCAAGTTAGGGGAAATAATGCAGCTGATACAGAAGCAAAACGAGTGGCAGGCAATTATAGTATGATTTTAACTATACAACAAATACCTGTTAGTAAAAATTTGAGTTTTGAGTCTGCAGAAAAGGAAAAACTAGAACAAATGGGAGCTAAGGAACAGGATGGTAAGTACATATTGCCAGATGGGAGAGAAGTTTTGCCGAAGGGCATAGCACTTGAAATATTTTCAAAAATACATAGTAAAACACACTGGGGAACCCAGGCGTTAGTTGATCATTTCAATCAACAGTTTGCCTGTATAGGCGTATATAACATAGCAAAGACAGTCACGGCAGCCTGCGAGACCTGTAAAAAGGTTAATCGAAACAACATGAGACAAAAGCCTCTTGGAGGACGTTCCCCAGCATACAGACCTTTCTCACACATACAAGTGGATTTTACTGAACTACCCAGGGTAGGGCGTTACAAATATTTATTAGTAATGGTGGATCATTTAACACATTATGTTGAGGCTTTTCCTACCTCCAAGGCAACTGCTAACCAAGTTACTAAAGTGTTACTTGAACACATTATACCTCGATATGGAGTACCTGAAGTAATCGACTCGGACAGAGGAACACACTTTGTGTCAAAAATTGTTAGAGATCTAACAGAAAGCTTGGGTATTAAGTGGGAATACCATACGCCATGGCATCCACAAAGTTCGGGAAAAGTTGAAAGGATGAATGGAGAAATCAAAACTATTTTGACTAAATTAATGATAGAAACCAAATTATCATGGATTAAGTGCCTACCCATGGCGCTATTAATTCTCAGAACCAGACCCCGAGCAGATGTAGGAATATCAGCGTTTGAAATGGTGTATGGAATGTCCTATAGAATTGAAAGTCCACAAACAAATGTTTTAATTCGAGACCGTGTGATTAATGAATATGTTTCACAATTAGCAGAACATCGTAACAAGCTTTGGGAACATGGACTGATTGTACAACGACCACCGTTGGACTTAAAAATTCATAATCTTAAACCTGGGGACTGGGTATTGGTTAAAACGTGGAAAGAAGAAACCCTAAAACCCAATTGGGAGGGACCTTATCTTGTTCTGCTTACAACAGAAACGGCTGTCCGGACTGCTGAGCGTGGATGGACTCATGCTAGTCGCATTAAAGGCCCAGTGACGAGACCCCACTGGAAAGTAATCAGTACTCCAGGTGACACCAAGATAACCCTGAAAAGATAACGTAATGATAGAGACTTTATTTGATTATTTTGCCGCATTACCTTTTGGTATAAAGTGTGTATTGTTGTTTATATTTGCTATAATTATTTCTTTTTTTATCTATTATATATGGAAGCGTACAAAGTGTGTTGAAGGAAATTGCTAAACTTATGCAACCACACAATATCAAGTATAAGAAGATATGCTGATGCAAATAATATATGCACTCTAGATATATGAATTAGATGTAATAATTTGAACTGCAATTGTTATCCATTTGCTTGTTTCAGGTGTAAGGTATGCCAGAATAAATGGTGGACACACTGTGAATGTGGATACCCTCCAATAGGAGTTTGCACACAGTGTTGGAAAATCCAAAGAACTCTTACTGAGTGGAAATTAAAACAATTAGAGTCTAAACAAGAAATTATTCGAGAATCCCATGAGTGGTGGGAAATTTTTGCCAAAGGAATAAACCCTCAATATTATTGTTACCACTCCACCGAACCAGTCCCCTTTGTAGCTGAAATCTTGGCTATAAAGTGCAGGAGGGAAGTACTAACCGTGTCTTGCTTGGCCCCATTAATTAAAGCTGCGAAGTAGGAAGCCTATGTAAACAGGCAAAAAGCCCGAAACAGCTATTCTCCTGAAGAATTCCCTTGCTGCCGAGAAGATGGTACACCCCGTGGCTCGAAGCAACCGAGTCGACGGGCGAGGCAGAGGAGAAACAAACCGTGGAGAAAAGAGCCAGAAAAATGGGATGCAAAAGCAGCCATGGCCGAACTTCCCCAGGACTGGTAAGAATATACTTAAATTAACAAAATTAACAAACACCCTTTTTCCTGGTATACCATTAATTGTGCTATTGATAATAACCCAAGCAAAAGGGGGAAACCCACATGAACCATTTAAGTGGGAACTAATATCTTGGGAAGGAACGAAAACAATAGCCACTTTTAGCAACCCAGGGCCACCTGAATTTGTAGTGAAACTTTGTAATTTAGTACCAATACCTTGTGAAAAAGGACCTCCATTTTATTTATGCCCGGCCTCTGGACAGCCTTACTGTAATTATCCCGGACACTATTATTGTGGTTATTGGGGATGTGAGACAATAGCCTTGGGCTGGACAGTAAAGGCTCCTGATAAATATATAAAAGCAACCTGGACTCCTAACGGATGTGTACCTGAACAAACGGGTGTAGATCTTACAGGTCTGCGCGACGTGGATTATGTAGCTCCACGTAACAAAAAAGTCTGTACCCACATCAAATTTCAAGTATTGCATCCCCTAGAAGACGAGTGGTTAGTAGGACGAACATGGGGAATACGTGTCTATGCAGGAATTCCTAAAGATTGGGGAGGGCACTTTCTCATAAGAAAAATTAAAATACCATATGATTCACTCCCTGTTGGGCCGAATAAAGTATTGAATTCACCCACTTTCCCTAAGAAAAAGATTGTCCCCACAAGTGTTACAACCACTCGTCCAAACTCCCTATCAGTAACAGATAAAACAACTAATGACACGGTGACTGAGTTCTCTTTAGTTAGGGATTCAGGAGTGTCAGAGTCTAAAGACCCCTTATGGGATTTAATGCAAGCCTCTTATCATACCCTTAATGAAAGCAAACCAAATTTAACTAAGGAATGCTGGTTATGTTACAATGTTAGACCACCGTATTTTGAGGCAATCGGAATACCAGATAGGATTCAATGGTCTAGTGGTTCAAACCCACAAGAATGCCCATGGGATGACCAGAGGAACCATACGCAAGGAATTACTATTCAATTGGTAACAGGTCAAGGAAAATGTATAGGTACAGTGCCCGAACAATATCAGCCCTTGTGTAATCAAACAATCACTAAAGCTAACATAAAGAAACACAAGAATCAAAATGACAAATGGGCTATCCCGACACCAGGAGCTAAATGGGTTTGTTCAGACTTCGGAGTAACGCCTTGCCTATCCCTAAACGTGTTTAATCAATCTCAGTTTTGTGTACAGGTGATTATTGTTCCTCGTCTGATCTATCACACCTCTGAGGAGGTGTTACGCCACTTTGAAGGAGACCTGAATAGGCAAAAACGAGAGCCAATTACAGTGGTAACCCTAGCTACACTGCTGATAGCGGGCGGAGTTGGAGCAGGTACAGGCATAGCCTCCCTAGTAAAAGGTCAGGAATTACAAAGTTTGCAGATGGCTGTAAATGAGGATTTAACAAGAATAGAACAATCTATTAAAAATTTAGCCACTTCAGTAAAGTCTTTATCAGAAGTAGTGCTGCAAAATAGAAGAGGATTAGATCTATTGTTCTTAAAAGAAGGAGGGTTATGTGTAGCTCTCAAAGAGGAATGTTGCTCTTTTGCTGATCATACGGGAGTAGTCCTGGATGCCATGTCTGAACTCCGGAAAAGGTTGGAACAACGTAAAAAGAATCTTGAGGCGGGCAGGTCATGGTATGAAAACTGGTTTAATATTTCACCTTGGCTAACCACTTTGTTGTCTGCTTTAGCAGGACCACTTATTATGTTGATTCTAGGACTTATATTTGGGCCTTGTATATTACGCTATATTTTACATTTTATTAAAGAACGGTTTGACATAGCTAAATTGCTTATTTTAACTACGAGGTCTGGGGCAAAGTATAAGAGTGTATCTATTAATGAGGATGAAGATTGTTGCGAATGCGTTATGCCACGTGAGAACTATGCCTATTGTAATTGTGAGGTATTACCTTGTGAGTGTTATGATAAATGTTGGGATTGTGGAAAAAGGTTTGTTCGCAGTGCCGAGAATGAAAGTAGCGTCTAATAAACAATAATAGGATAAAAAGAAAAAGGGGGGATTGTGAGAAACTATGGACTAGAGTATTGTTTATTAAGATTTATGTTAAGCCCAATGTAAAGGTCAGACAGTGTGAGAAACTATGGACTAGGGTATTGTTTATAAAGATTTATGTTAGGCCCAATGTAAAGGTCAGACAGCAAAAGATATAAACAGCCACAAGATACCGCTTGTGCAAGATAAGATAACCACCAGATGTCCAGGAACCGACAGAAACAGGACAAACTACCCCATATAAGGACATATGAGTGAGGGGTCAACTATGGGACAAAGGAGGAAGACTTCTTACTTCGGCCTCAACGACCACCAGAAGGCAGAAAACGACCCCCTAACAACAACTGAAGCATGCGCAGAGTACCTCCACTACCTCATGAACACGGGAGTAAAGATGTATAAAAAGGGACTGTTTGAACTGCTCAGGACGGCAGTTGGCGGAGCGCAGACTCCCCTGTCGTCCAGCGCTGTTTTTGCTCATATTCTACTTGCTATAATTAATAACATTTTAATTGGATTATGATCCGTTGTGGTCTCAATTTATAACAATCACTCATCAATTTCTATACTTGCCAAATTCACTCAAACCTCTATTAGGAAGAGAGATACTAGAAAGGCTGGGAGCAGAAATTAAATTTTAAAAAGGAGAAGTCAAAATCCTAATTCCTGAAACTAAAAGTGTTGAAGTGGCAGGCTTTTTATTACAGAATATAACCTCCAAGGAAATACCAATACCTTCCAAAGTAGAGGATGCTGTAATTCCCATTGTGTGGGCAGTATAAATTCCTGGAAGATCCAAGAGAGCAAAACTGGTGAGAATTTAATTGAAACCAGGATCGACTCCGGTCAGAATTAAACACTATCCCCTGAAAATAGAAGGAAAGCAAGGACTAGCACCTATAATACAAAAGTTCATAAAATACAAGTTACTGAAGGAATGTGAGTCAAAATATAATACCCCCACTTTGCCAGTTAGAAAGGCTGATGGCAAGAGCTTCCGGCTAGTTCAGGACTTAAGGGCAATAAATCAGATAGACCAAAATATTCACCCTATGGTGGCAAACCCATATACACATCTAAAGTCACTTACTGGAGAACAGGGTTGGTTTACAGTGTTAGATTTAAAAGATGCCTTTTTCTGCATTCCTCTTAATACTGAAAGTCAAGAGCTTTTTGCATTTGAATGGGAAAATCCTGAAACAGGAAGGAAAACACAATATACCTGGAAAGTTCTACCTCAGGGCTTTAAAAATAGCCAATAGCCCCACTATCCCCACTATTTTTGGAAACTAATTAGCAGAAGAATTAGAAATTTGGAGAAAAGAAAACAATCAAAGAATTGTGTTGCAATATGTAGATATTTTAATTGCAGCAGAGACTAAGAAGCAATGTACTGATTAGACCATAAGCCTTCTGAATTTTGGGGGAATTATTGGATATCAACAGGAAAAAAAAAGGCTCAAATAATTCAAGAATCAGTTATTTATTTGGGATTCGAAATTTTAAAAGGTCAGAGACAATTAGGGTCCAAAAGAAAAGAAGCTATTTGCCGTCTCCCTGAACCAAAGATCATAAGGGAGCTGCAAGCCTTTCTGGGAATAACAGGATGGTGTCATTTATGGATTATGGATTATTGGTAAAGCCTCTATATGAGTTACTCAAGACCTCTCAGAATGGATATCTAAATTGGACTGAGGAAAACAGGACTGCATTCAAGCAACTGAAACAAGCTTTTATGAAAGCTCCTGCCCTGGGACTGCCCAATCTTATAAAACCTTTGAACTTTTTACACATGAGAGGAGAGGAGTAGCTCTTGGGGTATTGGCACAATATTTCAGACTTCAGCGGAGAGCAGTTGCTTATTTCTCTTAACAATTAGATAATGTAAGCCAAGGATGGCCAGGCTGTTTAAGAGCAGTAGCAGCAACAGTACTATTGATTGAAGAAGCCTGTAAATTCACTATGGGAAATAAAATTACTGTATATGTTCCACATATGGTAGCTACTGTTTTGGAGCAAAAAGGAAACCACTGGTTATCTCCTAGTCGTATGCTGAAGTATCAAGTAGCATTGTTGGAACATGATGATATACAACTTAAAACCACAACAGTTGTCAGTCCTGCTATGTTTCTTTCCACTGAACAAGTAGAAGGGACGCCTGAACACGACTGCTTACAGATGATTGAAGAAGTCTATTTTAGCAGGCCTGACCTCAAGGACACTCCCTTGGAGAACTCAGACTGGGAATTATACACAGATGGCAGCAGTTTTGTCCAGGACGGGAAGCGGATGTCTGGATATGCCGTAACTACCATTGACAAGGTATTTGAATCTCAGGCATTATCTTCAAAGGTATCTGCGTAGAAAGCTGAATTGATAGCTCTTACACAAGCCTTGGACTTGAGCAAAGGAAAACAGGTTAATATATGGACTGATTCAAAATACGCCTTTGGAATAGTCCGTGTCCATGGAGCCATTCGGAAAGAAAGAGGACTGTTGTCATCACAGGGGACTATGATCAAATGTGCCACACAGATACAAGAACTATTGGAGAGTATCCAGAAACCAGTGGAAGTTGCAGTAATGCACTGCAAAGCACATCAAACAGGTAAAACTGTTCCAGAATTGGGAAATAAGCTAGCGGAAAAAGTCACAAAAGAGACAGCAGAAAAAGGTCTCTTGACCCTAGTTCCTGAAAGAGAAATAATCTTGCCTGACAGATCACCAAAATATGATGAAAAGGATATTAAGCTAATTAAAAAATTACAAGCCAAAGAAGGAAACTGAGGATGGGCAGTCATGCCCACAGGCCAAATAATAATCGCACTGGTATTGATGAAGGAAATAGCCCAAAAGGAGCATAATAAGTCACAATGGGGACCAGAGAATTTAGTAAAGCCGTTATGAGAAGAGCAATGACTGAAGTTGTTGTCTGTCACAGGAAGGTGTGAAATTTGTCTCAGAAACAATCCAAATACTAACAATAGATTGGTTCTTGGAGTGACTAAAAGAGGAAATTCACCTGGGGACTATTGGCAAATAGATTTTACTGAGTTACCCAGAAAAGAAGGATTTAGATATATTCTGGTACTGGTCAATACCTTTTCTGGGTGGCCTGAAGCCACACCAACACCAACAAAGCGAGAGCAGTGCCTAAAATTTTATTGAAAGAGATAATTCCCCAGTATGGAATTCCTTTAGGTATGTCATCTGACAACGGACCACATTTTATTGCTAGAATTATAAAGCAATTGAGTAAAACTCTATCCATAACCTGGGATTGTCATACCTTGTACAGACCACAATCCAGTGGTAAGGTGGAACAGATTAATTATACACTCAAACAGCAACTTGACAAAATTTGTCAGGAGATGTCAATGACCTGGATATGGGTGTTGACTGTGGCATTATTAAGAAACAGCATTCAACCCAGAGGAAAAGGTAAATTAACCTCATAGGAATTAGTGTATGGGTGACCTTATCAGGTTCCACACATTCCATGTTCCACACATATAATTGGAGATTTGGATCTTAAAGCTAATCTTATTTCTTTAGAGAAACCTTTACAAGAACTGAAGAATGAAGATTTTACTGAATCTTTCTATATTTTGTGTTTATGTAACAGTTAGTTATAAGAACATTTTAATTCTAAGGAATTAACCTTCATGATGGAATTATGTTAGCACTTATTAACTAATGATGCATGAATCGCTGTACTGCTTGTTATCTGAGACTGTTACTTGAAGTCCCTATGCTATAGACCATAATACCCTTAGTCTTTACTCTCTAGACCATAACCAGAACACCTAGGTTCTATTGTGTATAGGATGAGTTATTGGACAACTTGGCAAGGCTGATATCCAGCCATCCAACTTGGCAACAAAACTTACTTTTAAGGTGTCCTGAAGTGAACTATCTTCTTTATAATACTAAAAATCACGCCCACAGGTCAAGAAGACCCTTGCCCGGATGAAGACCCTTCCCCTGCGCAAGCGTAGTAACAGAAAAGGACGACACAGCAAATATTACAATTATATGCAAATTTCTAACCAATCATTGTAATTGGGAGTGTACGACCTTGTAATTTAGTGTATAAATGTAACAGTAAAATCTACACAGGTGTGCTTGATTTGTGGAGATGCCACCGAGCACCCAGCACTGCAATAAAGGAGTGCCTGCTTCTTAATACTACATTGGTGTTAAGAGGTTTGATTCCCGATTTCAGTGACACAAACAGAAGACTGGATTTATATAAAATAATGGAATGCAGGATCTCTGACTGAAAAGTGGAAGGGACCTTTTCAAGAAATAATTGAATATATATGGAACTTTGGGGAAACAATGCATATATAGGATTATACAGAATATAAGGGACATGTATTCAAGGATAAGGTGAGCACGTTAGGAGGAGAAATCCCCTGTGCTCCCGGCTCTGAAATAAAGAACACCTGCTTTCTAAACTTCAAAACAAGTCTTAGAAAGTTTCTTTAGCTGATCTTTCAGTAACATTGCCAATACCTAAAATCCAGACTCCAGACATCCCCTTAATGGCATATGGGTTTACAGTTGTTCACTTCAAATATCCCGGTGGGACTCTAACTCTCAATGCCAATAGCTCAACAATGCATATATAATTTGGATATTCCAGGGAAACCCTAACCTGTAGAAGAATGGCTGCAGAAGCATGGCCACGGAACCCCTGAGGCTCTGCACAATCCAGGCCTGGAGTGCACAATCCAGGCCTGGAATTAGAATAGACCTGGAATTAGAATTGTGCTGAAGTTGTTGTGCTGAAGTTAACAAGAAAGTGGCCTTGATCTATTCTTGAATCCTGAGACCAAGTAACTTTGTTGTGCTAACAGGCCGTGGCTGTAACAAGCTGCAGCTGTTAGGGAAGACAGGCGCAAGGCCAAGGGAGATAGGGAGCGGAATGGGAATAAAGGGAGTAGCAAGCTGCAAGGCTAAAACATAGCTAATGCAAATAGCTGCATGGATAGAATGCTTGTTCCAATCATGATAAATAGTGGTGTGTGAGCAGCGTGTGCTTAGGGGCTAATAACCAATCATATGTTTGCTTTGGGAGCATGCTTGTGTATCGAGGCTATATAAGAAATGTTAGAAGCCAATAAAATTGAGCAAGATGCATAACTCATATTGAGTAATTTCTTGACTCCGGCGGAACCCCTCTCCCAACATCAAGAATTTTACTAACTTGATAATTCTACAAGAGCTCATCCATTCTCATGCTTTTTCAGATACTACAAGCCAATCCAAATGTAAGATCCATTGCATTCACATCATGTTTAAAATCACAGGACTGGTGAAATGCTGTTTGGGAGGGCTCTCTTGAGGTTATCTAGTCCAGTCTCCTGATCAAAGCAGGACTATTGCCAGCATTAATTTAGGTCAGTTGTGGTGGTGTCTAACTGAGCCTTGGAAACCTCCAAGGATGGAGATGTCACTACATCCCTTTAGTTATCTGTTCCAGTAGCAGCCCACGACCTGACAGCTCAGTGTTAGAACAGCTTCACTGGAAGCGTAAGCTAAGCTTATCTATGCATTCTGAAGGCTGGATGGAAAATGAGGTGATGTTTCAATACAATAATTTTTATTGCTCCTTGCTCCTTGTTAAGTTTGTTGTATGCTCATACTTTGGCTGATTTATATTCTGCTATAGCACTGTATTTTGGATGTTAGATCATTTATTTATCATCAGAACATAACTTTGGAGAGAATTTTCTGTGGCCTGACTGATGGGAGAAGAGAGACTCTAGACATTTTACAGGTGCTTCCAACATTTTTTGCATTGGCAAAAAGTAAGTTCTAAGAGATGAAGGCTCTGTTAGGAGCTAGCATTATATAAAACCCACTTTAAATTAGACCAAATAATTATTTTGTATTTTTTTCAAGTTGATTGTGATTATTATGAAATCACTGATACATCATTACAAGGTGTTGTGGTTTAACTCCAGTTTAACCACACAGCTCACTACCCCCTCATCCAGGGGAATGGGGAGAAGAATTGGAAAGGAATGTAAAACTCAAGGCTTGAGATAAGAACAATTTACTAACTGAGATAAAATAAAAACAAAAGAACAATAGTAATGATAACAATAACAGTTATAATGAAAAGGAGGGAGAAGGGAGAGGTATGAAATCCAAAGGGAAGGGAGGAAGGAAAACAAATAATGCACAATACAACTGCTCAGCACCCACTGACCAATGCCCAGCCAGTCCCCAAGCAATGATTGGCAGCTCCGGCCAACCTCTCCCAGTTTATCTAGCAAGCATGAAGTCCCATTTTTGTCTGGTTCAGGTCATCTGACCTGGATGTGTTCCCTCTCAATTTCCTGTGGCCCTCTAGTCCTCCTGCTGGCAAGGCCTCAGAAACCAAGAAGTCCCAGACCACACTGTTCCCACACCAAATCCAAAACACAGCACTGCACTAGCCACCAAGAAGAAAATTAACTCTGTTCCAGCTGAAACCAGGACACAAAGTTAACAGAAATGTGATCCTCAAAGCACATTCATGGCAGGAAAACTTGGAAAACCTATGTGGGTTTGTGGCTGAAACACTGAATTGGGTAGATGCAGGTTTTTATTCCCAGCCTTCTACTGATACCAGTGAAGCCAGAAGTTTAATATCTAACCTTAGTATATATAAAGCCTTAGTATAATTATTAGATTGTAACCAAGAAGTCCTTGTATCAGTATAATTATTAGATTGTGATCAAGAAGAGCTGGTATTGTATGGACGAGATTTATGATCCAACTTGAAAGGAACAGCTGGGATGAAAGAGAATAACTAATTGAATCTCATGGAGACCTAGCAGGTTTTGCCAAGAAAACATCGTAAGAGAGGACTAAGATGATTGGGTCGGGTCATGAAGTATCTAGAAATGGATTTGGGTCAGTGGTTGCAAAAGCAGCCTTTTGACTCAATTCAGAAGAAAACTATTCATATGCAAAAGAAGGAGGGAGTAATGTAAATGAATTATGGAAAATAATCAAATATGTATGGGAATTTGGAGAAACAATGCATATGTATGATTATGCAGAATGTAAGGGACATGTATTCAAGGATAAGGTGAGTACGAGGAGATATCCCCTGTGCTCCCGACACCATAATAAAGAATGCCTGGTTTCTAAACTTCAAAACAAGTCTTAGAAAGTTTCTTCGACCAATCTTTCGGTAACACTACTTGCCCACAGTAGGCAAATCATTTAATCTGTTCCCCATCTGCAAAACAGAGTAAATGGCAGTGACCTACTTTATAAAGTACTTTGAGGTCTATTAATGGAAAAAATTAAACAAGATACTTTGCTGATATTAAATAAAAGGTCTTATCTCTGGGAATTATTTGGGGTGCTCCGAGTGTTCATACAAGAGAATTGCTCTGATTTAAATATGTACCTTTAGAAACTGATTCAGTTAAATCATTGCAACTTCTGTCATACATACAAGACCAAAGAAAAAGCCTGAAGCAATAAGCATGTGGAAAGGGAATGTATTTGCAGGTCAAGCAGTTCAGAGCAAATTTCTCTGAAGTGAGCACTTCAGTCACAACCAGTTCCCACTGGCTTTCACCTCCTTCTGTTTTAACTTGGGATCATGCTATACAAATGCATGTAATAGCAAATGAGATTCAGCCTTTTTACCTAAAGTTCAACCACATGTTATTCTGTGCTGCAATATTAACCATACTTGCAACTTTCAAGTTTCAAGATCATATAGCCATGGAGGACAATTAAAAAGAACTAAGGAACAATCTGTGTCAGGCATGGATTTCCTAGTATATTTAAAAATAGAGATGATTAATTTTGACAGCAGTCCAAAGCCTGTGGGAGGACTTAGCCTGAAGGATAGATGGTGGTGTTGTCCTTCCTCATAGTTTTGTCTGGAAGAGCTTAAGAGCCTTTTCATCAGAGCATGCTGAATCAACTTATTCTTGGCCAGCTCAGTTTGCTTTTTGCTGAGCCCAGCACAGGCAAAGAGGAGGGCATGACCACTGCAGTCTCTTTATTCTGCAGACTTCCTAGCCCCTTTGTCATGGTTTCTGCTACCTGGACCTAGTGAAAATTGAATTGTGACCATTGTCCAATATGTATTGTGACAGGAGTTGTAATTTTTGTGCGTGTTCTTGAAGTGCAAAAAAGCTATGTGATTCTTTATGACACTGTCACAAACCCCCTGATCTGACTCATGTTATCAAAAGATTTTTAGAGCTTAAAAATATTAATGTGTTTTTTTCTGACTGTAACAAGAACATTGAGTAAATGAAATAGAATGCAATGGTCTAGATGAATTAATTTAATCCTGGATGATTTCTTTTAATTTTTTGGGGAAGTACATGTGTTTACAGCAAAGAGAGTTAAACATATTCTGCTTTACATGAGTCTGTAAGGATTCCAGTATGAGTATGTTGATGCTTGAATCCAAGAGAAACAGTATCTAGCCAACCTGCTATTTTAACTGCAGTCAATAGCATTTTGACTAAGAAGCATTGAACAGCACTAGATCTCTCTCTTCAAAACACTCATTGCTGAGGCAGAGAGGCAGCCCAAGCCATGACATGGAAGCCCCATAACTCTTTTCTCTGCCCACAAGGAGATTAGCCTGTGCCTGGTGACCAGAGTAGATGGTCTCATCCAATTTAAGTTCCAGCTTAGGTCATGATTTTTCTGTGTGATGGTAAGTTGTTTCACTTGTCTATGCTTTAGGAATTGCTATTGTAGAAATAAAGCCTGGATATTCAGAGAATGACAGTGTTAAAGGTGTGGGGCAACCTTAATACTTTCCCTTGCAATTAATGCTTTGCTTAAGTAGATCTTCATATCAGTATTATTACAATATGGCTCACACCTTTCATTAGACCCATGGGATGACACATAATAATTTGATTTATCTTTACTTCATTTGGAAAAATACCTTCCATTTTAAAAAATATTCTTCTAAGCTTGAACTTCTTAATAGGGACAAGATCCAGAACCCTTAAAGTTGGGTTCTGGGCAAAAGAGGACTTTTGGCAGATGTTGCCTTCACTGGACCAAGAGACCTTAGCAGGAAAGGTAACAAGATACTTCCCTGGTTACTAGAGTTGAACCACCTGGACCATGACTGGTGCCCTACAAAAGCTTAGTTGAGATTGAAGTGCTAAAGAGAAGTAGACAGATTTTGTCTTCTCTGTAATTTCAGAGCCTCCAT
Source organism: Falco peregrinus (assembly GCF_023634155.1). NCBI lineage: Eukaryota > Metazoa > Chordata > Aves > Falconiformes > Falconidae > Falco > Falco peregrinus. The sequence goes on along the minus strand of NC_073743.1, from coordinate 8,163,943 downwards.
ATATCCTCTTCTAGACCAATGAATGCCAAAATACTCAGTAAATCATATGGTAAGCTTGGGCTTACTAGTAAAATTTTCATTCATACTTTCCCATCTTCTGCAGAAAGACTAGAATGCAAGAAATCAGTGGAATTCAGACCTATGACCTTCTGAATGTTCACAATAAATTAACTTTGAAAGCATCATACACTTCAATCTCAAGACAGCTTTTATTGTCTTTGGTGTGGTACAATTACAAAAATAAAATGGTTGGAATGCCTTTCCATGTACCAACATAGACTACAAACACCCTCACGCAGTTCTGTAACATGCATCTGACATCAAATCCACTTTTGGTTATGGTTTTAAACAAATTAAATTGCAGGGTTATAAAGCTAGTTGTCATGGTTTCACCCCAGCTGCAACTAAGTACCATGCAGCCACTGACTCACTCCTCCCCCCCCCCCCCCCATGGGATGGGGAGGATAATCAGAAAAAGCTAAAAGCCATAGGTTGAGATAAGAAGAGTTTAATAATTGAAATAAAGTAAAATATACTACTACAACTAATAATAATTGTAATGAAAAGAGAGATAACAAAAAGAGAAAGATAAATAAAACTCAAGGAAAAAAAAACAAAACAAGTGGAGCACAATGCGATTGCCCAGCCAGTCCCTGAGCAGTGTTCTACCCCATCCCCCTGTCCAACTCGCCCCAGTTTATATACTGAACATGATGTCATATACTATGGAATATCCCGTAGGCCAGTTTGGGTCAGCTGCCCTGGCTGTGTTCCCTACCAACTTCTTGTGCCCCTCTATCACAGTTTAACTCCAGCTGGTAACTAAAGTACCACGCAGATGCTCATTCACTCCCCCCTCACCCAGAGGGATGGGGGAGGGGAATCAGAAAAGAATGTAAAACTCAAGAGTTGAGACAAGAACAATTTAAGAAGTAAAGCAAAAGCCATGCATGCAAGCAAAGCAGAACAAGGAATTCATTCACAACTTCCTCTCAGCAGGCAGGTGCTCAGCCATCTCCAGAAAAGCAGGGCTCCATCATGCATAACAGTTACTTGGGAAGACAAATGCCATAATGCCAAATGTCCCTCCCTTCCTCCTCCTTCCCCCAGCTTATACACTCAGCATGACAGCCTATGGTATGGAATATCCCTTGGGGTAGTTTGGGTCACCTGTCCTGGCTGTGTCCCCTCCCAATTTCCTGTGCCCCTCCAGCCCTCTGGCTGGCAGGGCCCAAGAAACCAAAAAATACTTGACTTAGTATAAACATTACCTAGCAACAACTAAAAACATCAGTGTCCTATCAACATTGTTCTCACATCAGAGCCAAAACACAGCACTGTACCAGCTACTAAGAAGAAAATTAATTCTATCCCAGCTGAAACCAGGACACCCTCCACCCTTCTCACTGGCAAGGCCTAAGAAACTGAAAAATACTTGACTTAGTATAAACACTGTCGACAACAACTAAAAACATCAGTGTGTTATCAACATTATTCTCATACTAAATCCAAAACGCAGCACTGCACCAGCTAGTAGGAAGAAAATTAACTCTATTCCAGCCGAAACCAGGACACTAGGTCTCATATATGAGTATTTTTCCAAATAGTAGGTATTTATCTCATGCTTTTTTGGGGGCAGGGGAAATAGAAATGTTTTCTTTTTATAACTACAACTTTGGCTTTCATGACATCATCAAAATGCATTGGAATTTAGCTTCTCTTCTTTCAGTAATTAAAAAAAAGAGGGAAGGAGACAGGAGTTTATGTTATATATCTTTTTAATATGCTGCCATTAGTAATAGTTTTAGAATGAAAAAAATTGAACAAAATATAGTTTTAAGGGGAGCATAATTATGTACAATGAACTTTGCATTTATTGACTGATTAACACACATGTTCACATGAGTTAGGGAAATACTCCTGATTTATTTCAGACATAAATAAGTTGTTTTATACCACTCATATTAGGGGAAATGTTGGGTTTATAAAAATAGGATTTTTGTTTTCCTGCTGGCATTCCCAGTTGGTTACATTCTTCCTTCATAATTTTCTGAAGTGATACTTTTCTGATGCTTTTCAGCTTCCTTCAAACTTTTGAGAATTTAGAATAGTGAAAAGGTGATCTGTGATGTTCTTTTATATCTAGATTCTCATGTAGTAATGCATGCACTACCCCAAATCTTTCAAAATCTTAAAGATAATCTTCTGGTGGACATGTATAGTGCTCTATAGAAGTATATATCTGACCATTGCGTTGAGACTGAAGATTCCCAAAAGGAAAGTTGAGTTTTACAAATTTGTGAGGATTTTTGGAAATATGGAAAAGAACAGGGACCCTATTAGTCTGGGAGAGAAAATGATTATCTACTGATTAATGATGCAGTGAATGGCAATCTGCTCTATTAAAATCTAATTGGCGAGATAAAATAATAAAGGATTAATCTGAACTATGAAGCTGTTTTAATATATGAAAGATACCTTTTCTTAGGGTTTAAGGAGTCTAATGTCTGCCCGTGACTTAGCTGACATGGATAGTTGGGCTTTCCTCATACTTAAAAATGTTGCTGCAATTATGTGTAAGTGCTTTCACTGAACTAAAATCAAAGAAATCTGTTCTCTGTGAAAAAGGAGAAGGAATATATATTGTCACAATTCATAGTAAACATGGGGAGTTAGAATATGCAAAGGAATTTGGGAATAACTCAGAAACTTTTGCGTTTAGAAATTTAAAAATAAGAGGAGGTGCTATTTTCTTTATTTAGCTTCTTCATCACACATTTTATTTTTACATTTGGTATCTCTCCATACTTAAAATATACATGGGTATGATCCACAAGGTGCAAGAAGTTATTAGAAAGGGGTCTACAGTAGTTCTTACTGTAGACTGAAAGGTATGTTACTGCCCTAAGAAGGATCCTTTGTTCTGATTATACAGAACAAACAAATAGCTATAATCTCAAGACTTCTGTGCCTAGTATGTAAATATGTCAATACACATTCTTATCTTGGATAGAAATTAAAAGGAAGATTGTTCTTTTCAACATAAAGCAGACAGTTCATGCAGTTTTATGATTAAGATGTTGGAGACTATCTAATGTAGTTAATATGATGAAATTGGTGTTGACATCTGTAATTAAAATCACCTCCAGATCTTGTGTCTAGAGGACAGGAAACTAACAGCAGCAGTTCAGTGGTGTTCACCTGTTAATGAAATTCAAGAAAAAATGACATGTATTTTTGAAGTGATCTGACTGTTAGTACCGTGCACAATAAACTCAATTAAGGCACCGTCCTTGAAAAGCAGTTACACAACTCACAGGAAGTGGTTTGCATGGTCAATACCTTCAACAGTAAGTGGTCATTTATGCTCTTAAGACTTGCAAGCCTTTGTTCAAAATCTGAAAAGTTTTGGTTTAAACCACAAAGAATGAGGAAGATAGGCAATCTGTCAAAATAATGTATCCTACCTTGGCAAGCATTACATTAATTCCCTCCCCCAAATCCACACAAACATTATCTGTCAAGGTCATTTTTTGCTTCTCAAGGCCTTTCATAGAGAAAACACATAGAGCATGTGAAGTCAGCTCACTTTTGTACCCTGGCAATGTTTTTAGGTTACATCAGCAGTATGAAATGAAAACTTAAATTAAAATTGCAATATATAAACCAAATCTATTAGAGAAGCAGCATATATATGTTATACATATATTTATAGTATATACATGTATTTATATTACATGTAAATTAACTTTGTAGATGTCAAAGATGACCAACTAATACATCTATTTTCTGTGATTTCAGTATCCAAGAGAAGAAATGTAAGTATGCAGGAAGCAGAGGATTTATTTACTGATGATTTATTGATAGGTGAGATTCATTAATCTCTACATACTTCATAAAAAAAAGTAAATTAACTGGGTGTAGCAAAGGAAGCTATGATATAGAGCAGCAAGAGCCCTATGAATGATAAATAAACCCCAGGAGTAGCAACCAAGTTCAAGAAGTAGATTTATACTGTGGAATAGATAGAATATTTTTTTAAATATCTTTTTATCAGTAAATCAGATCTCAAGAAAGACAAGAAATTTATTTTGCAAAGATATATTTTATTTAATTATGTTTCTTTTGGAGCCAGCTGCTCATGCAATATAAAGGTAAGATGTTTGGTTTTAATGCCAACTAAACACTAAGACTGAAAAGTTACTTTCCTCAGAATTCTCTGGTGCAATCTTTCTTCTTCCAGAAACTGCCTGGGAAACGTTTTTATGACTCCTGGGTTCTTATTAAATGTACTTATACATGCATAGAAGATAAAACTGTTGAAGCAATATAATGTTGGAAACATTTTGTTTCAGGATAGGCAAATGCCTTCTACTCATGTCCAGATCATCTGGCTTTGGAGGATGTTTAGTTTAGATGGCAGTTTGGGACACTGTGATTAAATGGCTTTGGAAACACCATTCTCATGGACTGTCACTAGCACACAAGCAATAAAGTACTGTTGGACCTGCTATAATTGCTGGAGGGAATAACTTATATTTAAGAGCTTGGGAAAAATATGATTTGGACTTTTGAGGTCTGCAACAGGTCTGCAGACAAGTTAGTTGACTTCAAAGACTTAGTCATGTACCTTTAAGACAGCCACAAATTGTCAGGTATGTAAACAGGATGTGAAGAACTGGAACTTAGAACCGCAGCATACAGGCACCTACAGCAACAGCAAATAGCAAGCAAGAAGAAGAACACAAAAACCTATCAGGGTCTGACACATGTACAGTCTAAGATATATAAATAATTTGTATAAACAATAAAGGCCATTTTGTCCGAACCCAGCCATAAAGACATAGTGTTTTTTCAGTCCACCTTGACCTGCATCACCACAATTGGTGACCCCGACGTGCCGATGTGATCCCAGTAAAGGATATCAAAAAGAGACCCTGAGACTGTGCCGACGTGACCCCAGTAAGGGGTGTCAGGAGCAGATCCTGAGACTGTGACCAGCGGGTTTCTGGGGAGGCGGAGCCTGATGAAGTGGAATAGCGCAGCGAGCAGCTGCAAGATCCCGGGAGAACGTGACGCTGGTAAGGTGAGCCACCAGGGACAACATGGGGACTTAGTTGTCTAAAGAAGATATTGTGAAATGTGTTCATTTGATTTGTGTCAATATAGAACAATGCTAGGACTGCATGATGAAATGTAACCTTCTGTCTTACATACCCTTGTATAACCACACGCTTAAGAAAAGCAGAGTGATCAATGTATATAGTTCCTGTATCTCACAAAGAATATCTGGTTACACACCCTGATATGCTGGCTAAAACTGGCTTGGCTGCTAACCGCATAGTGTTAAGTAAGAGAAGTTTACAGGGCGCATGCGTAAAATCTAGGGTCATCCTAAGGGTGAGCCGAGGAAGACTGCTGACTTCATCCACCAACCACCAGATAGGAGTTAAGAAGACCCTCGGAGATAGAAAGAGCATGCACCACGAAGTACACGCCTATTCCAAGGATCCATTTACATAAACCAACCCTTTCTTAGAAATAGCTATGAATATGTATTAGTTTAGGTATTATAAACCAAAAATAAATCTTGTACGGTGCGCGTCTTGGTGGAGCAGAGACTCCCAGTGCACCCAGCGCTGTTTGCTTGCCTCTATTCACTTAATAAATTGCAAACTTTGATTGTAATCCTATTTGGGGACTAAATCATTTATCAAAATACCATGGTGCTATCAATGTGGAAATTAGTATTAGAGAAGCGTGGAATTACTTTAGATGGGCTTCGGTTAAAAAATATGTTATTGTGGGCGAAAACACATGGAGTGGAATCATCCCCAGCAACTGCTCTTAGTGTGTGGATCTGGGACAATTTAGGATCAACACTGTCAGAAGCTCTGAAGAAAGGGGACAAAGAAGCTTTGGGGCTTATGCTTACATGGGGTCTGCTTACACATGCTGTAGGGGGCTTCAAAAATCATCCAGGTGTGAGTGGGGGCTTGCAAAATCCGCAAGACGCAAATGGGAGCCTGCAAAATCATCAAGACGCAAATGGGGGCTTGCAAAATCAGCAATATGTGAATGGAGGCTTGCAAAGTCCGCAAGACGCTAGTGGGGGCTTGCAAAATCAGCAAAATGTGAGTGGGGGCTTGCGAAGTCTGCAAGACGCAAGTGGGAGCTTGCAAAATCATCAAAATGGGAGTAGGGGCATAAAAAGTCAGCAAAATGCGAATGAGGGTACATTGTTCAAACCTCCCCTGTATCCCCCTCCAGAATACAGACAAGAGGATGAGGGGGTGGGGGAGGGGGAGAGTCTGTGTCCCTTACCAGACGGCACTCCCCAATGCCCCGAATCCCCTAAATCTCTCCAACTGCATCGACTTATACTTGATACCGATTCCAAGGACAACAAGCAGAAACCTCGGTGGACTGACCCCAGCCACCCTGACCCCCCCAACATTTGTGCCAGCCCACACTCCTTCCTCCCTCGGCTCCGGCTCCGGCCCTCCCCCCCACCCTGTTGGCTCCGGCCCTGCCTGAGCAGGATGGAAATGCCGAAAACCTGGATTCGGGTCCAACTACGACAACGTTATCAGTCACAGGCAATGAAGAAGTTGGAGGTGGTAAAAATTCTGTTTCCAGTGGTACAGTAATGCCGCGCGACCCTCTGCGATTTTGGCAGGCTGTAAGAGATGGGGCATTAAGAGAGGGAAACTGGGATTTAGTAGAACTGATAGGCGGACCACTCCTTGATCTTCCTACTCCTTCCACCGATGAACCGCTTGCATATCCTATTGTATTGGGAGATGCGGCTGCTGGTAATCCTCATGTTCACACACCATTTGCTTGGAAAGTAGTACAGGACTTGCAAAAGCTGTTTCACAGTGTGGGGTGACTGTGTTCTGTCACGCAGAAAAGCTGTTTATAATCTACTGTATTACAGCAGTTGAAATGTATTTTGCTATTAAAAAAAAAAAGGGGGGGGGGGGGAATGAAGGGAATGACCCCAGAGGCATGATTAGAGAAAGCATGTTATGTTATGAACTTTCTGAAAAGCTCTGCCGACCATGTGGTGACTCCCATTGTATGACATTTTGTGTCAATTGGTGACAAGCAGCAAAAGCACAAAGGTGTCTTAGTACACATGAAAGACCCTCGTACTGGGCATTGGCCGGGACCACATGAATTGTTAACTTGGGGGAGAGGTTATGCTTGTGTTTCTACAGATGAAGGTCTGCGATGGATACCTGCTGGCTGTGTGCAGCCTGAGCTTAGCGTGCCGGATCGTGGGAGCGCTGCTGCCGCCAGTCAACCCAACAACTAATGTGTGGTCTCCTTACTGAACCAGTCCTTGTTTGGTGTGCCCTTCCTTGAAACTGACTTGCAGACATTGTTGCAAAAAAGTGAATGTATGCGGGGAATGAAGAATCTTACTGAAAGTCTTGATATTTGGGATAATTGATTAGCTCTGTATAATGTTAACGCAACAGAAGTTGATACTGTTTGCACTTTGAATGTCGCTAGTTGTCTTTAAGTAGATGCTAATGTAGTAGGAGGCTATGATGGGACCATGACACCCACATAAATCAACACGTGAACATGCTAATAAGCATAATGCATTTAAACACAATATAACTTTGGATGAAGCATGTAATGATGTAGTTGATTCATGGAACTGATGGGAACATATTGCAGTGGTTCTTCTCTTATCCGGAGTAACAGCAGGGAAAGCATTAAAGAGTTAAATCACCTTGTTTGGTAGGCAGTTAAGAATGTGAGTCAAAATTGCCACTATTACATAGAAAACAGAGCAACTATTGGCTTTTTGTTGTTGGCTCAAGGACATGGCTGTGAGGATTTTGATGATATGTGCTGCATGGATTTTAGGTTATCATAATCTGAGAAAATATCAGCCATTTGGGCATCCATTCACTCAGTTGGCAGTATTGTTTGTTTGCTATTGCCTTGGTTGCCGTAGTGTTTGCAAGGGCCCTGCAGAACATGACAAACCTGGTACTAGCTGTTCAAAAACAAAAAGAGGGAATTGTTGGGGTGTGCAACAGGTCTGCAGACAAGTTAGTTGACTTCAAAGACTTAGTCATGTATCTTTAAGACAGCCACAAATTGTCAGGTATGTAAACAGGATGTGAAGAACTGGAACTTAGAACCGCAGCATATGGGCACCTACAGCAACAGCAAATAGCAAGCAAGAAGAAGAACACAAAAACCTATCAGGGTCTGACACATGTACTGTCTAAGATATATAAATAGTTTGTATAAACAATAAAGGCCATTTTGTCCGAACCCAGCCATAAAGACATAGTGTTTTTTCAGTCCACCTTGACCTGCGTCACCACAGTGGACTTTTCTATAAAAGGTGGGTATAATAAAGATCTTTCTGTTTGGACATAAAAGATCCCATAACTATTTTTGAGATCTGTGAACTCCTTGTCATCATTACAGCAAAAAGCTATTTTATTTGCTTCTGCCATGGTGCCAGAAAACTGACAGTCTTGGCATAAAGGGATCACATGATGAACTAGGCACTAATGTTACTGCTGAGTTTTCTTATTCTCTGACAGCTGTGAGGGCCTTGGCAGAGTGTGCCTGCTGAATTTAAGAAGAGGAACAGCACTGCCACCACTGCTAGCTATCATGAATGAAACCATACAGACAGTATTACTAGAGGGGCAGGGTGGGATTAACAGAAATAAAAAGGAGGGAAAGAATGATTAATCACCTATGCACTGGCTCTGGAGAAAGTAAGAAGGGTGCTCTTTGGAGGGTGTTCTTGCCAGTTCCTTTCTCATCTGGTAATTATTTAGGGAGGCAGTTATCCAGAGGTAACTGTCAAACCGTATTACTTGTCTGCTCCTCTTCTACAGGATCCTCATACAGCTTGTGTGGTATGTGCTGAGTATACCCATCACATGAGACTTGGTTCACAGCCCACAGCCATACTGAGACACACCAAGGCTTTGCCTTGTTTTTGTGTTTGGTGATGGTTGGATGTTTATGCTGTTGTCATGTTACTGTCCTCTGGTAACTGCAGTTTATTGTTGGCACTGCATAATTATGCTGCTGGCAGAAGAAGGATGACAGAGCAGCAGGCAGAGGAAAAGAATAACTGCGAGGTCCTGTTCAGTGAGGAAATGGTCCTTCTTCCATCCTGACCCTTCACGCTTCCTTTCAGTAAGTTGTTATATTGTCCTTAGAGACAAAAATAAGAGTGAGACTCTTGCATCTGTTCCCTTGCAATTTGGAAATCTATAGCTTCCAGTGGAGAAAAGCTTCCACAGTTTATTAACAGCTGCACTTATTCCTTGTGTCTTTGTCTCACAGAGCAGAAGGAATAATAAGTGCCTATGCTGAAAGAAACAACAATCAGTGGTAGAGCAGTATTAAGCTATTGCTAGTCTCCTGGGTCTGAAATGGTACAGTTGCTTTCTCCTGGAGAGTGAACTGATAGTGGTGCTTACAACAGATGTAACTGCTGATCTGGATGAGAGCTATGTTGTCAATTTAGTAGTCTGGAAGAATGTAAGAAAAAGAGCTGACGGCTGCTATAATTTTGGTAGCAGTTCCCAAGTGATATACGAGAAAAGGCTTAACAGGTCTTCCTCACTTCATTATTGTTCCTCTTTTGAGCAATGGATCACCTAGAAACTCAATAATATTAAATCTCTCAGGCTTTTGTCAGGCCTGAGGTAGGTAAATATATTTGTTACCCTGTTATGGCTGGGGAAAATTGAGTCCCAAAAGGATAGTGACTTATTCAAGGTCAAAAAAAATCCTCTGTAGCACAGCCAGGAAGAATATCCAAATTATTGATATTTTAAAAACTATCTGAGGTCACGAATTTAACTGATTTTAGTAGCTAATGCAAGATGTACAAATTATTGACAAAAAAGTCAAGGCAGGACTGTAGTCTAGCTTGCTGATTTCTCCAATCCTTGCCTGTCTTTCATACTTAAATTGCAAATTCTTTAGGAACAAATCGCCTTTTTACTTTAGACCATATGGTGGATAGACCAAAAGGTTCCCCAGTTCATGAACAGATGTTACAGGAAGAAAATAGATAACTGTGATGAATGTGATTAGACAGTACAGGGCTGTTAGAAGAAACATCAGTATTAGTTCTTAAAAAAAACGGAGAACTGTGATTATGTGCTTTGGCAGAAAAAGCAGGCTTTATGTACTGCTCTTTTCTTATATAATGTGTCTGACACCTAGATCAAGACGTAATCTTAAGTTTTGTGGATCCAAACCACATTTTTTTAACAGGAGTTCAGTTCTGTGTGAACTGAAATGCAAGGGAAGAAATCTTTAAACACATTTTCCATGGAAATCCACGCTGAAATTAATAGGCAAACCAGTAAGAAAGATACTTAAATAACAGTAAGACTAGACATTCCACATGTCTGAACTAAATGCAGCGACTTCCCTGTAACAGATTATATTTTTACCTGGCTTTCTTTCTCCTGAAAAGTGATACAGAATCTTGAATATCTGAGCTGGAATTGCTTCTAATAAGTGCACCTCTTATGCTACAAAGTAATAACTGAGCATCAGCAAGATGGCAAAGCATTTCTATAGGCAACAGAGACGTCAGCAGATTCTCAGCAAGTCCTAAGAAACAAGAATGAAAAGGACCTCAGACTCTAACACCTCATTTAGTTGCTTCACTTCTCCATTACACAGAGTAATAGACAGGAAAGAATTATTGCTTAGGAGCAGGTTTGCTTTCCTTTTCTCACAATGGAAAGAATGAATGGAAGATCAAGGTGGGGGTAAGTCTTTCTACAGAGATGAACAAGGCAAGGAGAATCCGGTTTGTATACAGTATTTAAACACTTTTTGCATGTTTGGTCAAAATCAGAAGCTATGGACTGCATGTGCTGGTTTTGGCTGGGATAGAGTTAATTTTCCTTCATAGTACCTAGTATGGGGCTATTTGGGATTTGTGCTGGAGACAGTGTTGATAATACAGGGATGTTTTAGTTATTGCTGAGCAGTGCTTACACAGAGTCAAGGCCTTTTCTGCTTCTCATACCACCCCACTAGCAAGTAGGCTGAGGGTGCTCAAGAAGTTGGGAGGAGACACAGCCAGGACAGCTGATCCCAACTGACCAAAGGAATGTTTCATATCATATGATGTTATGCTCAGTAATAAAAAACTGATGGAAGAAGAAGGAAGGGGGTATGTTCAGAGTTATGGCATTTGTCTTCCCAAGCAATCATTACACATGATGAAGCCCTGCTTTCCTAGAGATGGCTCTAAACACCTGCCTGCCTATGGGAAGTGGTGAATTGTAGAGTAATGAAGCTGGGTTAATTAGCACTGATAATATACAACTGTGGGTTGGCTTCAGGGGTGGTGGGTTGACCAATGTAGATAAGGTGCAGGTGTGACTGGTTAAGTGGTTGAGAGCCAATGAAGAGAGAGCAGCTGAGGAAGAGAAGGTGAGAGAGGAAGAAGTAGAGAGAGAGAACACATGCCCTGGATGAGGTGAGATGAGGAGAAAGCAGTAGAGGGATTGGCATGAAGAATATGTTGGTATGAGATGGTAAAAGACCTTGTTGCACCTTGATAGTTTGGAGAGTGCTGTGACAGTGAATGAATTCCTTGTTTTGCTTTGCTTGTGTGTGGCTTTTGCTTTACCTTTTAAACTGTCTTTATTTCAACTCATGATTTTTCTCACTTTTACCCTTCTGATTCTCTTCTTCTATCCCATTGTAGGGGGAGTGAGTGAGTAGCTGTGTGGTGCTTATTTGCCAGCTGGGGTTAAATCACAACACTGTTATCTTTCGTATATATTGTGTTTGTGGATGATGGTGTCTATGTTATATATTCAGAGGCACAACAGATTCCTATCTCTAGTGTGTTGAAAATTGTTGGCTATTCATGATACTGTTACAGGTTTTGTGCAACAAGGAAATTCCTTGGCTTGCAAAAACTTAGTGTGTTCCCAAACAGAACTTTGTGTAAAACAGTTGATGTTCCAAATGTTGTATGTTGGTAATTTGAGGCCAAAGGCTTCTGTTTCATAACAAACCCTGGGTGCTACTGGTTATGACTTATGGGAAATGGGGTTACTGAAAACTGCTAAGAGTCTCATATTACCCTCCAGAGCTGTATTTTAAATTGGCCCATTGGAACTCAACAGTTTGATAGACTGAGAAAGAATATGTGTAAGAGATAACTCGGTATCTTTTTAAGTCTTTCAGTAAGTTTTATGCTTTTTGCAATTAGGTCAACTCATTGATTAAGCACAAAATAATTTTTAAGAGCAGATCACAAGAAAACACAGACATCGATCAGCATGTTCAATTAATGGTTTTAGAAGTTAGTACTTCTAGTAGAGCCTCTACTATACAGTGCTTCTGTTCTATTCAGAAATCTATGTTGCATACAGGTATTACATTACCTAGTATTCTGGAATGAGGCATGGCAGGTATTTTCTCATCTGCCACTGTGCTCCCCCGGTCAAGGCAAAGTGGAGAAACATCCATTCAAAACAATAGGTTGAATATAAGGCTCAAAGACAGAATGTAATTTATTAGATGGGTTTCAACCAATAATCAGGCGATAAATAGCTCTTATAAGGCTTGCTATGTATTTTTAAATGACTAAATGGTGAGTCCTTTCCACTTCCCATCTTATGCGAAAAGTAACTCAACCTTAATAGTGCTGGCCTTACTCAAATGGCAAAATCATGGCTTAACAGGGATGCTGACAGCACTTGTCTACACTTAATTATTTCTTACACTGGTGTCTCCTGCTGTCTGTGGATTTCATGTTTTGCTCTGTTCTTAGCCACTTTCCAGAAACGATTTCACCTCGACACACATGCACATTCCTCAGTACCCCATTGCCACTCTGACATTTTGCCTCTAGTTTCCCGTTTCCTTGTCCTTTAAGCCTTGTTGGAGCCTTGGCACAATGGGAGAGGTGTCCCCTAGGACTCTGCCATACTAAAAGGACATTTATGCGCTCTTATTTCTTAGATTTAGTTTTATTAGATTTGCTCTTTTTCTTCTCTGTATCCCTTTATAATCAATTGTCATTCAAAGCTGTATTCCTTTTCCACATAAGTGTTTAGTAAATTCCTAAAGTTGGGGTTTTTCTGTTTAGAGTGCTTTAAAAGTGTAGGTTTCTTTCTGTGAATGGGATGTTATGGCAGAGAGGAATATTTGAAAAGGTATAATTGTGCAGTTTGGGTTTTGTGTTTTTGTTTATTGAAGACTAGAGGATGCTGTGTACATGCAGTTACACTGCCAACAACTGGTAATAATTTGAGTTCACTTTAGCCATCTGCTTCAGAATTTGCACACAGCTAATCTCATCCTGCTTCTACAAAGCCCATACTTTTGTCTGTTCTTCCCTGCATTTAGTAACTTTGACAAGAAGGCTTGGTTTAGGAATCTTCCAGAAAACTGTCCCTAATTTACTGTACAGTTGAGATTTCAAATAAGAAGTCTCAAATACTGGATCTAAGAAATTCAGAACTTATCTTTAAATGTACATTCCTGAGTTCTACATTACTAGAGGATATTTAGATGACCTGCTTATCCCAAAGATGACAATGAACACAACTGACTTTCTCAGTGTCCTTCACTGAAAAACCTTCATAAGAGTAGTTAGAACATGGCATCTTAAGAGACCATTTAAGTGATTCATTTAGTGTGACCTTAAGGCAATGTGCATTGTCCCGGTTTCAGTTGGGATGGAGTTAACTTTCTTCTTAGTAGCTGGTGCAGTGCTGTGTTTTAGATTTAGTGTGAGAATAATGTTAATAACACACCGATGTTTTAATTTGTTGCTAGGTAATGTTTGTCCTAAGTCAAGGACTTTTCAGTTTCTCAGGCCATGCCAGCAAGAAGGCTGGAGGGGCACAGGAAATTGGGAGGGGACACAGCCAGGACAGCTGACTGGAACTAGCCAAAGAGGTATTCCATACCATATGACATCATGCTGAGTATATAAACTGGGGGAAGAAGAGGGAAGAGGGGGACATTTGGCATTACGGCATTTGTCTTCCTGAAAGCATGATGGAGCCCTGCTTTCTGGAGATGGCTGAACACCTGCCTGCCGAGAGGAAGTTGTGAATGAATTCTTTATTTTGCTTTGCTTGTATGTGTGGCTTTTGCTTTACCTAACAAACTGTCTTTATCTCAACCCACGATTTTTCTCACTTTTACTCTTCTGATTCTCTCCCCCATCCTACTGTGGGGTGAGCGAGCAAATGGCTGGTGGTGCTTAGTTGCTGGCCGGGGTTAAACCACAACATAAATACTGATACTATTTTGCGTTTATATCGAGTACCATTTGAAACAGTCTCCTCAAGCTTTTGCTCTTGCAAGTCTAGAGGAAAGATCGTCTTCTAATCTGCTCATCACATCCTTCAGCAAAGACGCTACATCTAGGTTAGCATCACGTATGTAAGACTAGAAAGAATATGCTTTTGTTAGTTGGATGAGAAGTACCTCCTAGTGCTTCAGATCAAAGCAAGTGACCATACTAAAAATAATTTTCAAGATGCTTAGCTAACATTAGACTTGGGGGATACATATCAAATTCTGAGAAATAAGCTTAAGATATTCAGCTAAAGTGCTTTGAACTGTTTTCTACTGTATCCAATGTCACACCAATCTGAAAACAACCTGGTATGCATAGTGACAGTCAGTTTTTCTTTCCTAGTTTCAGATTAAATCAGCATTCAAATAAGTAATTTGTTTAATGGCAGCAGAACAGCACTTTTCTGATAACAATGTATATCCTTCTGTTCTTGCAAAATTAAGTCCCTTCTCCACAGCTTGGAGGCTGAAAGCAAAACCACCCAATTGTGGTCAAGTAGAAATCTAGACCAAAAGTAAATTTTACTTGGATGTCCCCAATGTTCTGGTCACGTGATGTCTCCTGCTTTTCTTCTCTCTCCCAGTCTCTTGGGAAACAGTTGCAGTGATAGGTATGTGGCAGGCTATAATCTAAACTAAATGTGCATGCATATGCACACAGGTGTACTCTGAGACATTAACACTTCTAAGTAGTTACGGACATAGAAAAGTATCAGAGGACAGGTGAAACAGCATCTGCCAAGTGAGGGTGACTCAGAGAAGAACACGTGAAGGCTGCCAAGAAAGAACATGTATTGAATTTCATACTAATTCCCAGAGACAAATGAGCAGGTAAGTCTGGGCATAGCAGCAATTTCAAGGTGGCTCACCGCAGTACTGGAAGGCACTACAGGGATTTTGCTCCTTTCTCACCTGGCTCCTAGGGAGGACATGGCCTGAGGAGGTTTTGGGAGTGCTAGGGAGAGGGAGCACATAGACGTGGTGTTGCGAGCTGGAGCGAGGGGCCACCAGGAGCCGGCCCACATTTTGAGAAGGGCTTCCCTACAGCGCCGGTTCCTCACAGGGAGGCGGCTGACCCACACGCCCCGGTTTTAGGCCTCGAGGCTGCCAGAGTACCCGCCGCTGTCCTGCACATAGGAAGGGTCACGTGGGGACGGGGACACCCTCCCCATCCAACACCGCCAGCTCCCGATCGCGGCCCGAGCGAGTCCGCCTGCGACGCGACCCGCCGCGGCACGGCCCCTGGCGAGCAAGCGCGACACCAACACCTGCATGGGGGCGGACGAGATGCTGCTGCGGGTCGCCGCACCTACAGGCGGCCGCCCCGCCCCGCGCTGCCTGCTGCCACCAATCCGCGCTCGCCTCCCACCCTCTCCCTACGCTGTTTCCGTAGTGGGTTGGTGCAGTAGCTTTCTCTGAGCCTCGGGAGCCTTATGTGACTTGCTAGAGAAAATGGCGGCGGCGAATTGTACTTCGTCGTCGGGGTTAGCCTTAGGCAGCACTGCGGTGGCTGTCGCCGCCGCCGGGAGCCTGAAGGGCAGCATAGGCACGGAAAGTGTCGTCGGGAGCGGTGGGGGGCTTCTGCGGGAGGCGGGCGGCAGTGGCTGCCGCGAGCAGTGCTCTGACTGGAGACGAAAGCAGCCGCGCAAAGTGCGGAGTGTGGAGCTGGACCGGCTGCCTGAGGCGCCTCTCTTCCTCGCCGCCTTCTTGTCGTCCTCTTCACCGGAACCTCCCGAGACGCTGCTGCTCCACTACCTGCCTGGGCCACGCTCCAGCCCCGTCAGCCCAACTGCCTCCCCCAGCCGCTGCGTCGAGTTCCTGGAGCCGCCGCCGGGGACCTACCCCTCCGCGGAGCGAAGGATAGAGCCGTGTCCCCCCGCGAGGTGAGGGGAAGCGGTGGGGCTGTTCCCACTCTTCCGCGGGCGTCTGGCTGGGAGTGGATGTGAGGGTAACGGGAGCTGCCCGCGGAGTGCTGGGGCGCAGTGTGCAGCTCGTCCGTCGCATTCCCCTGGGGGCGTGGAGCCACCTGGTGCGTACTTGAGGGAGTGCTGGATGCTGGGCTGTTTCGCGGGTCGCCCGCAGCTGTCAGCGGCGCGGGGCTGCGCGGAGCCCAGCAGCCGGCGCTGGAGAAGCGGGTCGGGGCGGCGCGTCCCTGCACTGTGGGCGATTAGCTGTTAAGTAGCCGGGCCGTGTGTGTGTGCTTCTATGTTTAACTTTTGCCGGAGTCCCAAAAGGTTTTGGAGTTTGAGTTTGTGATGGTGGTGGCGGGGACCGGGGTCGGATGTGTCAACCTTTGGATCTCGGCGTGAGTAGAGCCTGTTAACTCTTTCTACAGCTCTGTCGCCTCGGTGCCAGAGCAGGGCGCGGCGTGGTTCAAGCGTCAACTGTGCTTCTGCTTCGGGTGCTCACCTGGTACCTGACCGCTTTCTGCGCTTTCCTAGCAATCTGCTGCACAAAATTGAGTAATTTTATTTTTTTTTTTCTTGGGGGACGACGACGACTTAAATGAAGTCTAATTCTGACTTGTAGCATCGTGATATTGTGGAACTTTTGGTTTTTTGGGTGTGGTTTTTTTTTTTTTTTTATCCTTAGTAAAGGCCGTGGGGGAAGGAAAGCTTTCAAACATGTGTCCCCTCTTTTTCAGAGAGAAAGTAATTTTATGGTGGTTCAGTCCAGGTGATACATTTGAGTGGTTTAATTTAGTGCCCTTCTGTTTGTAGTCCATGTTTGCCTTCCATGTTTTATTTGATAAGCCCAGTTTCTTGAGGTTTTATAAAACTGCCCATACTATGCCTATTTGATATATGTGGAAGTATTCAGGGTGAAAGTGAACATGTCCATGGTGAAGCAGTTTAAGTATTTCAGAGCATGTTTCAACTTTAATATGTACTTGCTAGGTCTAACTGGTATGTGTATGGTAAGGCACTGAAGTAACGGTGTAATTTTGATGTGAAACTGATAATTTCACATGGATTTCTTGTAGGGTTTTATATGATATGGACTGTGTAGTTTAAGGAGTTAGTATTAACATCAAAAGATCTATTTTAGTGCTGCCTTACAGTTTTTCTGGCTAATTATTTAAACCTCATGAAAAATCTAGTTCCAGTTTGAACAGATGGCTTATGTGTTCTTTTTAGTTGTCTTATTGCAGTTAAACCACAAGGATATTTTTTTTAAAGTTTGACTTGACTTGGAACTACAGTAAAAAAAAATGGTTTCTAGACCAGTGTCCTGTTTACGTGAATTTTCAGCAATTCTGATGGATTTTGGCCTATTTCTAGGACAATGTAAAAATACTTGTGGTGTGGTCCTAACATATAAGAAATGTCTCTGTATTTAAAGAAGGATTCATAGGAAATCAAGTGTTTCAGGAGGCGGGGGAAAAATCACGTATGAATTTTAGCAGGTATCTTGAGCTTTTTTTATAACTCCTGGCGCTATCTTTGAGTCATGAATTTATAATGTACTGTATCTCATAATATGGCTGTATCCAGTTTTATGGCTTTCAAGGAAAATAAAAATCTGGGTTGGAACATGTTTAAAATGCCTCTGTCTCCTGGTGATAGTAAGAGGGAGTTGGCTTGATAGAGGTTCGGGAAGGTCACTACAAGTCACATTGCTGAAACATTGAGTCCATCCTTGCTAGTCAGTCCCACAGCAGCAATAACAGAGCAGCTGTGTATTTTTTCCTTTCACATGGACAATTTTGCTTATAATAAGTACTTGTTTTTGGACAAGTCAGTGTTTTGAGTGTGTGTGTGATTTAAAACCCTTCTCCCTGAATGCTTTGGCATTCAACTAGGAGTGTTAACAAATCATAGAAAATGCTAAATGCCAAGTGCTTTTCTCTTTAGTGTTTTAGTGAGATAATCTACTTCTCAACTGTCTTCATGATAAATTTAAATGCATAGCAGCATTAATAGTGATTTTTCTTCAGAAATAGCCTATAAATGCTCATGTAGAGTATCTCGGTAATTCTGTATGTTGTGTTACCAGTAAATAGATGTTAGACAAAGTACTACTTTGTCAGGCCATATAAAGAATTTAAAAGATCTCTATGTACTTATTATAATATTAACTTGCTCTAGCTGAAGGAAGACTAATTTGTATGCGAGTAGCAGTTTATTACATACTGAACTTGTGCATGCAGCTGTTGCCCAGACATTTAAGAGGTGAACTGAAGGGCATAATCAAAAAAATATGTTATTGTATCTTTAAAAGTATACAATGTTACTACTCCTAATAACACAGAGTATAATAAAATTGCTCCCTGTATACAATCTAAATGAACTACTGATTCCCAATTCATCCAGGTGCAGTTCACTGATTCTGTGTTAATTTCAGTTTCAAAGGTCGGGTCTCTTTTCACTCCCCTTCTTCCAGAGGGGCGCACTCTTCACTCAGTATAGTGAATCCTAGAGTCTATTCCCTTGTGGTTCCAGCTAGGATGGAGTTAACTTTCTTCTTAGTAGCTAGTACAGGACTGTGTTTTGGCTATGATGTGAGAACAATGTTGCTAGGACACTGATGGTTTTAGTTGTTGCTGGGTAATGTTTATATTAAATCAAGGACTCTTCAGTTTCTCAGGCCTTGCCATGCTTGAGGGGCACAAGAAATTGGGAGGGGACACAGCCAGGACAGCTGACTGGAACTAGCCAAAGAGGTATCCCATACCATAGGACGTCATGGGTGGTTTATATACTTAAGGGGTTAGCTGGGACCTGGGGATCATTGCTCGGAGACTGGCTGGGCGTCGGTCAGCGGATGATGAGCAGTTGTACTGTGAATCACTTGTTTTCCTTTCTCCCTTTTCCTTTGGATTTTATCCTTTCCCCCACCTTTCCATTATAACTTGTAGTTATTGTGCTTTCCTTTTTTATTCTATTTAAATTATTAAATTGTTCTTATCTTAACCCTTGAGCTTTACATTCCAATTTTCCTCTCCACCCCTCTGGGTGGGGGAGTGAGCGGCTGCATGGTGATTGGTTGCTGGCTGGGGTTAAGCCATGACAGTCCTTTTTGGCACCCAATGTGGGGCTGGAAGGGCTGAGATGACGACAGGTCTAATCAGACTGTGTTAATTGTTTTAAGTATTCATTGTTCTAGATTAACAATCGTTGGCTACAGTGCTGGCTTTTCTGCTTTTGAATTTGCTGCCCATGGTCCCAAGGTTGAATTGTCTTGATTATTTACAGTATGTGTTCCCTGTTGTGTTGTTTGTTATCATTGGGACCTGGGATAAAGTTGTTATAGTGTTGTACTATATAATACTGGCTTATAATATGATGGACTCATTGGCTATGAAACTAATCTGGTCTGAGTGCTTGGTGTTGTCGCTTCTGTGTGTCTGGTGGCCCCTGCTGGGGAACGCCAACAACTGTACCTTTGGCTTTGTTTTCCCAGAGAGTCAGCCTATGGGTGGGGTCCACGCCTCCCCCAGTAGCCTCAGGGCTAATTAATGAAACATTTAGGATTTTAGGAGAGACTGAGTATCTTTGGTCGGCTGGAAGCCCCGTAGTGCAGGTCTTGAACCTGGTGATGGGAATCCTGAATGTGGTTTTCATGTCCTGGAACTGGTGGAATTCTAAGCGACAAACTGTAGCTACTGCTCCATCCCCTGCAGTGGTTGTTCCAGCTACTTTGACCCCTGAAACAAGTGATGCAGAAGACAAACTGGTGTCAGTGTTAGTGGCACCTGTAGATAAGAAGAAACAGAAAGCAGCTAGTTTGGTAAAGGATGAAGAACCAGGGCCATCATGGGAACAAGATGAAGAAAGCGAACAAGAGGTAACCTCCTGATCCCTATCTCTGAGTGAACTGCGGGATATGCGGAAAGATTATGCCTGTCAACCAGGTGAACACATTATCACCTGGTTGCTTCAATGCTGGGATAAATGGGGCTCATAGTATAGATTTGGAGGGTAGGGAAGCCAAGCAGCTGGGATCACTTTCAAGGCAAAGGGGCATTGACAGGGAAACTGGAAAAGAAGCACAAATCATCAGCCTCTGGAAGTGACTTCTGTCAAGTGTGAAGGAAAGGTATCTCTACGAGGATATTACATGTCGCTCAAGCAAGCGGTATGCCATTATTGATATTGTGAATGTGTTTTTCTCGATTGCTTTGGCTGTGGAGTGCAGGCCACAGTTTGCCTTCACTTGGAAGAGTGTCCAATATACCTGGAATTGACTCTCCCAGGGATGGAAACACAGCCCTACCATATGCCATGGACTGATCCAGGCTGCACTAGAAAAGGGTGGAGCTCCAGAACATCTGCAATACATTGATGACTACATCGTATGGGGCAATACACCAGAAGTTGTTTTTGAGAAAGGGGAGGAAAATTATACAAATCCTCCTGAAAACCAGTTTTGCCATAAAACAAAAGTAAAGTCAAGGGACCCGCACAGGAGACCCAAGTTTTGGGAATAAAATGGCAAGATGGACATAGTGAGATCCCAGTGGATGTGATCAACAAAATAACAGCTATGTCTCCACCAACTCATAAGAAAGAAACTCAGGCTTTCTTAGGTGTTGTCAGCTTTTGGAGAATGCACATTCCAAACTACAGTGTGACTGTAAGCCCTCTTGATCACGTGACCTAAAAGAACAATGAATATAAATGGGGCCCTGAGCAACAAGCCTTTGAACAAATAAAACGGGAGATAGTTCAAGCAGTAGCCTTTGGACCTGTCCAGATTGGGCAAGATGTAAGGGATGTGCTCTATGCTGCAGCCAGGGAGAATGGCCTTACCTGGAGCCTCTGGTAGAAGGCACCAGGGGATACTCGAGGTCAACCCTTCAGATCTTGGAGTCGGGACTATAGAAGATCTGAGGCCCATACATTCCAAATGAAAGAAAGATATTGGCAGCTTATGAAGGGGTTCAAGCTGCTTTGGAAGTAACAGTTGTACTGTGCATCACTTGTTTTCCTTTCTCCCTTTGGATTTTATCCTTTCCCCCACCTTTCCATTATAACTGTTATTATTGTTTTTATTATTGTTTCCTTTTTATTCTGTTTAATTTTTTTCTGTTTTATTCTGTTTAAATTATTAAATGGCTCTTATTTCAACCCTTGAGTTTTACATTCCTGATTCTCCTCCCCATCCCTTTGGGTGGTGGTGGGGGAGTGAGTGAGCAGCTGGCTGGGGTTAAACCACGACATCCCTTTACCTTGATTGCTGTGGGTATGTCGCATGCCGGTCTGAGACCGGAGCGTGGTTCTGTTTGTATTCTCAGGAACAGAATTAAGACTCAAAACTGAGTCAAGAGCTAAGGAACTTTATTTGCCCAACAATAAATCTGTGAATGCAAAGGGAGAGAGAGCGCAAGAGATCAAGGGAGGAAGGAAGGAAGGAAAGAAGGAAAGAGTTCACAGCAATAGCTACCACCCTGGAGCTGCGGTGTCCCGACAGTCAGATTCATTTCCAACTCCGGTGGGGGAATGTTCTGTCCAATGTTAGTTGGTTCTGTTTTTTATAGAGTTGTTACAAGCTGTTCTGCTTTAACCACACCTTCCACCTGACAATGGTGTACATGCCCAACATTCTTCAGGGGCCTCCAGGTACCTTGACCCCCCTGACCCCAAGTCTGGGCACGTGCACAGGGGTTTGGTTAAGTTTTGCAGGATCAGCCTCCCCCGTTGCTCTGTGGCGTCAGTCGGTTTCCTCCTTTAACAATGTATACATAAATCTTTTCTGTGGCAGTGGTGTTATCTTCCTGCCTTAACAATGTATAGATCCTTCACTGTGGTGATGGCATGAGTTTCCTGCCATAGCAATGTTGAGACAACACATCTGCTGTGGCAATGGTGGGTCTCACAGGCGCAGTATCTTACCCCACCCTGTGGCTCAACATTGTGAACTTATGAATTGTTCTCTGAGGTGGCATGAACGATAGAGAAAGGAGGAAGGAATAGAGATAATATGTATCATAATAATTAACAACGTCTAATAACTAACAACTTTTCTAGTAACTATATTATAAACTAACATTACAAACCCAAAATTTGTTACAACCTGGTTTTATGGTACTTGGTTTCAGGAGAAGAAGAAAGAAAAGGTTTACAAGGGCAATTACAAGGTGTGCGTTCGCAAGGGCAAGTAATGAGTATCATAACAAAAAATTACAGCTATAGTTAGCAAAACAAAGG
Organism: Falco peregrinus; assembly: GCF_023634155.1. Classification (NCBI taxonomy): domain Eukaryota; kingdom Metazoa; phylum Chordata; class Aves; order Falconiformes; family Falconidae; genus Falco; species Falco peregrinus. Next base: position 8,141,438 of record NC_073743.1, on the reverse strand, counting down.
TTGCAAAATAAATTGGTACAAAAATATACAGGTATTCCTTTATTTCCCATGAATTCAACAACACAAAGCAAAGTGATTGCAGTCCATGTGGTCTGCTGCCCTGTTCTGTTAAAGTCTGGGTCAGGATACACAGTAGGAAAATAGATTTCCACCCCCCCTTAGCTTAATGGGTATGCACCATCTGGGTCTAGAAACTTCTGTCGTGAATTTAGGTAAAAGAAACAAATTCATGCTGTGCACCAAACTACACCATCAGTAGTACAGATTGTATAGTGTTATTGTTTATTTTAACATGGGTGAGACAGTAGTTATAAATTGCATCTTAGCTACAACACGTTGAATCAAATATATAAATCCTGGAATGATACATGGTAAAAAATATCAGCATAGCAAGACCACATAACAAATAAAATAGAATTAACTTAACCTATGGACCACCAGGGAGCTAGGAAAACATGTCAATGTCCCAGCCTTTCCATGTCTGGACAGGAACATGGGCTAGTTTTTGGATGTCTCTGGTCAATTGTGTGACCACCTCATCTACATCATGAATTTACAAACAACAGTTAGAAATGTTTAATTTCCCACATACTCATCCCTCTTCAGCCAAAAGATAATCTAAAACCATGTGGTGTTGCAGGATTGCAGTGCGCATCTCTCGAGATTGTTGATTAAGGAGATATATATATATGGCAGTAGCTGTTTTGTTGGAAATGATATCCATTATAGCTTGCAAATGAATTATAGGGTTCAGATTATAAATTGGTTTCTGTCCCCCTGCTATCAATTCTCTGGGATTCTATGTGGCTGGCCCGTAATGTTTTATTATTCTTTTGGGAGGCCACTCATTTTTGCTCCACTTTTGTGTTCCACCTATTGCAATCTTGACAGATCTTTTTTGTTGTGCAACACCTTTATTGTCCAGGTTGTCATAAAGTCTCACTCCCAGTTGAGGACCCTCGGCCTCTGGAAGAAGGAAAAATAGAGGCTGAATGATTCCAGTATAACAAAACCCTGACCAGTTTGCGGGTAGCATTGTATAGGCCATGTGTCCACAAATCCAATAATGTCCCTTCTTAGCCTTGGCCCCTGTAGCAAAGGGTCCAACCACAGTCTTCAGGTGTTGCAAATAAGATGTGTTGTGGTCTCCCAAAGGGCCAAAAAAGGTGGTATTGCTTTTCCCCAGGTGATTATGCATTTGTCTGGTGCAATACCAACCACCTGTGTTATTTTTCCATTTACAAGTTTGGACATAACCATGGCCATCAGGATTTGGCTAACAAAACATACTCATTAGTTTCAAAATCAGATGGAGTCAGTCTGTCTTCACTTCCATAAGTGAGGACAAAAAATATTATAGCCGACCAAAACGTAGGTATCCTCGCTGTGGTTTGTTTCTTCTTCCTAAAAACAAAAGAAAGCCAAATTCACTTCTCTGTGAAAAGGGGAAGCAAACTAACAAGGCGGGGGAGGTGTGTGTGTGTTGTGGGTTTCCTTCTTTAGTTAAGGTTTTCTTTTAACATCAAAGGTGGCGATACTGGTTGCCCAAAACAATGTCTGCAATGATATACTAAACATCCTATAATTATTAACAAGGCAAATACTGATGAAGCCTCACAGACAATCAGCAGCTTCATATGGGTGTTTCTTTTTTCAGGTAGGCTCCAGAGTCCTCACCTGGAAAAGAAAAGAAAAAACAGACTCTGTTCATTCAAAGGAACCGGAAGCAAATTATTATTAGAAGGATGGAGTAATCCACCTGGTGTTGATCTTACATTCTTTTCCATGAGCATTTTTGGCTTTCCAAGCATTAAGAGGTTCAGTGAGCACGAGAGGAACAGCTCCAATGGCTGGCATTTCTACCAACACAGGCTGTCCAGGAGAAAAAACTCGTTCTCTGGGAGTACTGAGAGTCTGAGACTTTGGGGTCAAAGTCGGGGGTTTAGGACAAAAAGCATTCAGTCAGGGACATCCATTTATTCCCCAGCGATCATTAACTCAGGTAACAGCATCCCAAAGGCGTTTCACCCAATATGGCTTGTGAGGTTTCAGAAATCATTTTAAGAGTCCATTAGTTTGTTCTATTATCCCGTTAGCTTGGGGATAATATGGGGTGTGGAATACCCACTTGATTCCCTCTTCCCTCGCCCACTCCTGCACTTTGTCAGCTGTAAAATGACTGCCATTGTCCGACTGAATGGAATCAGGTTTTGGGAGGAAACTAAACCAAATTTTCAGGGCTCGCACTGTATTTTCCCCAGTTGCTCGTGGAAGCGCTTTGGCTTGAACTAGGCCAGAAATCACTTCCACGCCTACTAATACACACTGCTTCCCTCCTGACCTTCAGAAAGGTCCGTCCGATGTAATCTATCTGCCAAGTTTCCCAGAGACACTTTTTATCTCTCAAATGAAGGGGGGAATCTTCCATGGGGTGTCGCTCTAATTGAAGTCTGCATTGTTCACAAGCTGAAATACTGGCTTTGCAAGTTTCCTGAGTGACAGGCCAACCTCTGGCATGTGCCTCTTTGTATAAATCATTAGACCATGAGTGACCATGCTTAATGTGTAGCCATTCCAAAAGTCTGCCCCAGTTTTCCCTGGTTTGATTTTCCTGCTGCAAAGGGGCAATTCTGGCCAGCTCATCTGCTCTATTATTCCATTCACCTGCCAGAGTACCCCTTTCCTGGTGGGACGGCACCCATGCTACTGCAAAATCCCCACGTTTGGCAATATCTATAATGTTTTGCCACTTCTCCTTTTGCCACACTGGCACTCGGTTTACTTCCCGGTTATTCTGTTCCCAAAAAGGGAGCCATTCTGTGCATCCTTTGAACACTGCAAATGAGTCAGTGTAAATGTACACTGGAGTCTTAGCCCCTTCCTCACTATTAAACACACTCCACACTGCCACTAACTCTTCCACTTGAGCACTGCCCTCACCTTCGGTAATGATTTCCCTGTCATCATCTACATTAATAGCTACAGCTTGGGATCTCCATTGTTTACCCTTTCTCTTAGCAGAGGCATCTGTAAACTACACATTCTGCAACTCCTCCAAAAAATCAGGAGCGATTTTTACCACAGAAGGGGAAGAGGTATCCCCCTCTGTAGAGGAATGAAGGCAGTGGGTTGATTAGCATTGATAACATGCAGCTGTGGCCTTGCCTCAGAGGCAGTGGGTTGATTGACATGGATGATGTGCAGCTGTACCTTATTCCTGCTAAGTGGTTAAATAGCCCTGAGGATTGTGGGAGAGGGGGTTGGATGGAGGAGGGACAGTGTGGTCTGACTTCTGGAGGAAGGAGCTACAGTATGGGCAGTAGAACCTGGCTAAGGGTAAAGCCTTGTTGCAGTCTACTGGTTTGATTATGCTGCAATGTTTGGTGCCCCATGTGAGGCTGGCTGAGTTGGACTCCAACTACATCAACTGGTGCCCAACATAGCTGAGACAAGTGTGAGAACCTGCAACCCATAACAGACTCTGTGAGAGGTGAGCTGTTGCAACTAATTGATCTTGGGTATATTGCAATATTTATTATCCATCTTTATTCAAATTGCAACTTTTGGTACCCGATGTAGATGGGGACTAATTGATATGGGTACAGAAGAAGAAAATTCCACTTTAATGATCCTTATAGATATACTTGAAAAAATAAGTGTAAAGTATAACAAGAAGGCAATAAGAACTTTGCTAGGATGATGTAAAGTAAATGATGTGCCAGTTATGCCGAAAAATGTCTCCAGGGTTCAGACATGGCAAAATGCTGGAAAATTTCTTTTTGAGGCTGCCTTGAGGGGTGATAAAATTGCAACAACATGGAGATTAGTCTTAGACCTGCTAGAACAATTAAACGTGGACAGGGAGACAAATTCTATATTTGTAATGCTTATGAATATATTTGAAAAAAGAGGTATAAAATATGACAAAACGGCAATAAGAATTCTGCTAGTATGGTATAAAAAGTGTGATTTGCCAGTTACAGTGAAAAAGGTTTTCAGCATTCAGACGTGGCAAAGTGTTGGAAAGGTACTTTTTGAGGCTGCCTCGAGGGGAGACAAAATTGCCACAGCTTTGTTAACAGCATGGAGATTGATCATAGATTCACTAGAACAATCGGATGTGGACAGAGAAATAAACCCTATGTTAACAATGCTAATAGAAATATTTGAAAATAAAGGTATAAAGTATGAGGAGATGGCAATAAGAACTCTGCTAGAGTGGTGTAAAAGGAATAATTTGCCCATTACAGTAAAAAATGTCTCCAGTATTCAGATATGGCGAAGTGCTAGATGGTTACTTTTTGGGGCTGCCACGAGAGGGGACAAAATTGCTACAACGTCATTGACAACATGGAGATTGGGCTTAGATTTACTAGAACAATCGGAAGCAGACAGGGAGAGAAAGGCTGCAGTTGAAATAGCCACATCCCCGGTTGCAGAGATGATGCCCAATAAGGTACCTTTGGCACCATCGGATTCTCTGCCATTACCTGATTCATGCAGTCAAGGCCGGCAGGAGGAGCAGAATGGTGCCGGGTCAAGTGGACAGAGTCAGATCCCTTTGGGGTGGCAGGGAGATCTGGTCATTGTCCTGTTGCCTGTCTGTGATAGGTTTATCGGAGGAGACCTCGGGTTGTGTTCAACAACCAGTCCAAATTACAACATCAGGACCAGATCCTGCCAAATTCTGGAAAAGGCACTCGTAAAAGGGGGATATTGATGCTGTAACCGCCATAGAGGGCAGGGTGTTAGCCTGCCCAGTGCTTCAAAAGGATGGTAAAGCTCCTCCCGAGTGGGAACATCTCAACTGGGGAGTGATAAAAGAGTTAAGATCAACCTGTATACAGTATGGAATAGGCTCACCTTATGCTCAATCATTGTTATGTAGTCTTTTCACAGCAGAGCTTACTGCTCATGATTGCCGTTCAGTTGCGCAAATTATATTGATCCCTATGCAAATACTAATGTTTGAGTCAAATTGGAGGCACTTGGCAAATGAGTAATCACTGATGAATTCAGAATACCCCCTGGATGATCCACGTTTTTGGAGCAGGGATTCTGCAATTGATGGGGGAGGCTCCAGTTAGCTCTCCTCAGTTACAAGCTTGCTTACATCCTTTAGTCCTGCAGCAGGGAAAGGATTAGCTCTCCAAGCTTTATTGCAAGTTCTGGATCATGGCACTCCACAACAGTCGTGGACCACAATAAAACAAGGCCCAAATGAGGGATATGTGTCATTCCTGGATAGGTTGAGAGACTCCTTGGACAAGCAAATACAGAATGGGGCAGCTAAGGAAGCATTGTTACTCCAACTAGCTAAGGACAATGTGAATGAGGATTTTAGAAAGGTGATTGCAGGCATGGTGAATCATAATCCCACTTTAATAGAATTAATGGATGTATGTGGGAAGGTGGGAACCGCTGCCTTCCAAACTGAGTGTCTGGCAAAGACCTTTGCTGATGCAGTCAGGGTCATCCGTTGTTTTTACACATGTGGGCAAGAAGGTCACCTAAAGAAGGACTGTCCAAAGAGATCGAGGCCGGGAAGGGCTGATGGCTCTGGTTTGGTATGCAGTCGATGTAACAAACCAAGGCATTTTGCAAAATAATGTAGATCTAAATATGACACTCAAGGACAGTTACTTGTAGGTGGCTACAGAAAGCAGGGAAATGGGGGGAGGAGCCATGTGATGATACAAAGGAATCCTCCACAAAAATTTCAGGCTTATGCAGCCAACTCGCAGCCTGAACTTCAGGAAGTGCTGGATTGGATGTTACCACAGTAACCGCCATCACAATAGAGGATGATAAAGTACATAAGGTCCCGCTGAATGCTGTGGGACCCATTGGCAATAAGTGCGCTGTTGCTTGGCTGTTCTAGTGTAACTTCACAAGGTTTGTTTGTCTTACCAGGAGTCATTGATGCTGATTATATGGTTCAGATGCAAGCAATGGTGTGGACCTCTACCCCCCCCCCCCCCCCCCGTGTCAATTCCTGAAGGTAGCTGGATTGCACAATTAATTCCTTTCTGGGTGCAAGTTAATTATGCCCATGGCAAAGTCCAGGGCAAAGAAGAGTTTGGTGCGACAGGAACACCACAAGTTTTCTGGACTTGGAGTGTACAAAATGCTTGACCAGCTCTAACCTGTAAATTCACCTTTGCCAAAGGGATTCCTTCTGCATTATGGGTGACCGGAATGATTGACCCAGGAGCAGATGTAACTATTATATCTGCCAGCATCTGGCCTTGCTCTTGGCCTGTCTGTTCAGCAGGTTCCATATTGGTGGGAGTGGGTGGTGTGATACTGTGTCCAAAGTCAGTATATGGTGTGAGTTCGAAACCTTGAGGACCAGACAGCAACAATCTATCCCTATGTGTTTGATGTCCCTATGAATTTGTGGGGACAGGACGTTTTGGGACAGTGGGGACTAATCATTGGTACCCAGAAGGATTTTTAATAGGGGCCACTGTGATGGATGGTGTACAAAGACCTACTCTGCCTTTGACTTGGAAGACAGATACCCCCATTTGGGTGGAACAGTGGCCCCTTCCTGAGGAAAAATGTGTAGCCCTCCAACAATTAGTCAAAGAACAATTAGCACAAGGACACCTGGAACCTTCCCATAGGGGTGTTCCAAGGACTGTGTTTGTGACAAAAAAGAAATCGGGCAAATGGTGCTTGTTACAAGACCTAAGGAAAGTAAATGATGTAATGGAGGGAATGGGAGCCCTGCAATCAGGCATGCCTTCCCCAACGATGATCCTGTGAAACTGGGACATCTTGGTAATTGATGTAAAAGATTGTTTTTTTCACTATTCCCTTACATGAAGCTGATAAATGTAAATTTACTTTATCCATGCCTAGCAGAAAAAATATGACTCCTTGTAAGAGATACCAATGGATGGTGTTGCCGCAGGGTATGAAAAATAGTCCTCTTATATGTCAATGGTATGTAGCAAAGGCATTGTCACCTGTACAGGAACAATTTCTGCAAGTGTACTGTTATCATTATACGGTTGATATTCTTGTATCAGCTGCAAATAAGGCTGAACTTCAGCAAGTGTATCCAGTTTTGCAGCAGTCGTTGGCCACCTTTGGGCTATGTGTAGCACCAGAAAAGATTCAACAACAAGCCCCGTGGAAATACTTGGGAGTTAAGGTGCTAGATCAAACGCTTGAGGCACAGTCTGTCCAGCTCAGAGTAAATGTCAGAACCCTAAATGATTTGCAGAAATTATTAGGGACCATAAATTGGGTAAGGCCATATTTGGGCCTTACAACAGACCAATTGAAACCACCCTTTGATCTGTTGAAGGGTGACACTGATTTAATGTCTCCCCAATCACTTAGGAAGCCAGCTTAGCCCTAGAGTGGGTGGCCAATGGTCTGCAACAAAAAAGGGTACACCATGTAGATTTAGAAACTCCGAGAAATGTATATGTTGTCATTGCTAACTGTCATCCCATGGGATTGTTGGGCCAATGGAATGAGTGCTGGCAAGATCCGCTACATGTCTTGGAATGGTTATTTTTATCCGTATAACGACGGAAGACAGTAAGCACTCGGTTTGAACTAGTATCAAAAATCATCACCAAAGGATGTACACAGTGTGTTCAGCTCATGGGCCAAGATTCCAATCACCTGACAATTCCCATTGAACGTGATTATGTAAGCTGGTGTTTGGCAAACAGTTTACCATTTCAGTTGGCTCTGGAAGGATTCAAGGGACAAATATATCCTATCATCTTCCCAGTCATAAATTGTTACAAACTTATTTGGACATACAAATACTTAAAAAGCTGCTGGCAGCAGATAGCCCAGTGCAAGGCCCTATGGTCTTTACAGATGGTTCTGGGATATCGGGAAAGGCAGTGGTCGCTTGGTATGATGGGAAGCAATGGCAAGTATTGATACACTTGACACAGGGATCACTTCAATTGATTGAACTTAGTGCTGTCATTGTTGCCTCTAAAAAGTTTTCTTGATGTGCTGTAAACATTGTTACAGACTCTGCTTATGTTGCGGATGTTGCATGATGCATTGACCGCACGCTGCTTAAGGAGGTAAATTCAGAACGACTATTTCTTTTATCAAAAACATTATGGGTGATAGTGAGCCAACGTGCACGTAGGTATTACATTCTGCATGTCCGCAGTCACGCTGGATTGCCACGATTCATCTGTGAAGGAAATGCCTGTGCTGATGCTCTTGCAGCTCCCACTTAGACTCCTCCAGTGCCAGATCTGATACGACAGGCCCTCATGTCTCATCTTTGTTTTCATTAGGGGGCTCGGGCACTGGTCTGTCAATTTAAAATATCTTTTGCGGATGCAAAATCCATCATCGCTGCTTGTCCAGAGTGTTAGCGATTGGGTCCTGGAGTGACGTCTTCACGAGAGGTCAATCAACATAGATATCAGTCCTTGGATCTGTGGCAAACTGATGTCTCACATGTGCCTTCTTTTGGTCACTTACGGTATGTTCATGTCTCCGTCGATACCTTCTCAGAAGTTTCATGGGCATCGGCCCATACTGGGGAGAAGGCTCTGGATGCCATTTCACATCTTCAACAGGCTTGGGCTGCTCTGGGGGTTCCAAAGCATCTCAAGACAGACAATGGACCAGCATATTCATCTGTGTGCATGGCCAAGTTCCTTGCCTCTTGGGGGGTGGAACATGTTACTGGCATCCTGTATTCCCAGACTGGCCAAGCCATTGTTGAACATGTTCATCACCCTTTAAAGCTACTTCTTGAAAAACAAAAAGGGGGAATGTGTTCTGAGACTCTGTGTGCTCATCTATGGAAAGCTGTGTATACATTGAATTATTTGACTGTGCTGGCTGGGAAAGTGTGTCCTGTGATTATCTCACATTTCTTGTATCTGCAGGGAGGAGATCCTCCTATCCAAGCAAAAATCTTAATGTGAGACCTACAGATGGGAAAGGGGGCAGGCCCATGGGATTTAATTACCTGGGGACATGGGTATGCTTGTGTCTCCACAGATGCAGGGATTGGATTGCTTCCAGCTAGGTGTGTTAAGCCTGTTTTAGATCCTAGAATTGACAAGAGGACATCAGATACCAGCTGTTCCACAGACCCCTTGAGAGGGGAGTCAGAACATCTGGGTGACCCTGATGCGGAGGCTGAATCAGACATAGCTTTGTGCCTTCTTAACTCGACATGAACAGCCTTTCCACATATCCTTCCAAGGGCCCTACAATAGATGATAGACACAGCCTTTTTGGTTAAAAACAAAAAGGGGGAATTGTAGAAGAATAAAGGTAGTGGTGTTACAGAAATCTCGGAATGAAGAACTTATCGACACAAATGTGATGTAGATAAACAGACACTTCTTTATTGAAAGCTGGGTGCGTGAGTGAGTCCTCTCACGATCAACGCACACCAAGCTTCAGAATCAGACACCATATATAGAACTTATTCATGCATATTCATTAAGTATTCACGCATAAACATAATATTTCCTGAAAATCATTAACATACTCTCCTCCCATATCTGATTCTGCGCAGTAAAGGTTAGAAAGGTCTAGAAATGGGTGCCCCAGAGCAAAATGACCTCCTAGTCTCCCTGCTGTGGTGCAGGGGGTGTCTTAGCCCCTCTGGGCAAACTGGCCCTGTGGGGTTGTAGCTTGGGTGGTTGCAAAACACTGCTAGACCCATGTGTCCTAGAGGGCATCTTCCAGCCTTACTGGCAGGCTCACAGCACCTAAGAAGGGAGATGAATCTCATCTTGAAGTCAGTCCTGAAGCTGTCCTTACAGCAGAGTACCCACCTAAGCTGTGACTCCCTCATCTAAGCTTTATTGACGTACGGAATTAAACTCTATAACTCGAAAGTTATAAAGTAGGTATGTTTATTGCACACAGATGCACGGGGGATCGCTCCTCCACAAGCGTGCGTGCCCGAAGTGACGAACCATCTCACATTTATACAATAAAACAAATGAATATTCAATTAACACCTATACATATTCGTTGCCTAAACCCCGCTTACTCTCGCTTTGTATGTTAATTAGCTTATCAGTCCTTTGCCTGGAATGTGGTGGTCTTGCAGGTTTGTAGGTGATTCATGTCCTTGTGACCATCTGATCTTCTCCAGCAAGGAGACTTAGCACTCCCTCTAGATAACATTGGAATGTTTCATCCTTCTTATAAATAGCCCTTTTGTTAAAAGAAGAAGAGTAGGCGTCTCCTCAAAGCTGTATGGCTATATGACCAGTCACCGTACCCACATTCCTTGAGCAGACATATACAATCACAGTCGGTGTCCATTGTCCCCATTTCACACTATTTCTCCATATCAATCCCCCCTTTTCTATCAAACTAAGTAAATTCTTTTACTTAAGCAGCCTTCCCGAATGATATAAAGCATCATACATAAGTGTTACCCTTTTAAACATTCTCCAAACCCACAAATATAACATAATGGTTAGTATTAAGGAAATTCCTAAACTGATCAATAAGATCACAATGGGGTGTACCATAGTGTTAAGAATTCCTGTTGCAGAAGGTGATCAGCCAAAGAGAATATCCTACCAATTATGGTTTCCATCCTGTTCTACCTTTTTTAAAACTTTCTTGATCCCCTCTACATCATGGTGGATCATAAGAAGAGTTTCATGTCCCTTTTCTTTGGTTTCTTCCAGTATATGTTGTAAATCTGCATGTTTTAATAGTTCTTTTATACTACTTATATTTAGTCCTATGGGGGTAGGAATTATCATCTGTGATAGGGTAAAGTTGGATTTAAAGAATTGATGAGACACTACTGGGGCTGAGTAACTAAAATTGCATCCTGTGATTCCCGTGAATTAAAGCACATGGTTGTATTTAGAAGGGTAAATTCCTTATCTACCTTTCTGACATTAATCAGGGTGTCTCCCGAAATCTTGTTGTTATCCTTTTCATTATATGTTTGACACCCTACTTTTATCCTATCTCCTAATTTTCCCCATAATCGGTCGACTTTGTGTACATCCTCCCGGTCCCATTGATTCCTTTGGTATACCTCATTTTCAGAAAAAAACACCATAGCTAGTTTCGTCTTTGAGTCTACCTTTCCCATTATTCCAGTGTGTTTTTCCTGGGCATGATTCCAAGGCCAGTTATCAGGCTCTTGGTTGTAGGCAAGAGAGAGGGTACAAAAAAACACAAATGGTTTAAACCCACTATTGATCATTTTAAGAATCTAAACGTTCCTCATATATACATATAAAATCTGTTTTAATCAAAATATCTTTGAGTTGGGGCTTACTGATAACAAGTTGGGCAAGACTGGCCACTGGCTCAGTCCCAGACTCTTTTGTTCTATATTGTTTGTTGTGGTGCCCTTCCCATATGGTGGATCCACAACCGCTCAGGTTCACTTACTTGCCACCCACATTGTTCCCATTTGTCCGAGTAAATTTAAGTTTCAGTTCTTTTTTATGTGGGGTTACTTTCCATGAAGTTGCAGGGGCTTTCTTAGTTTGGGTATGGTGAATCCAAGAATTCTGTCCCTCAACCTTGATTGCAGCGTAGGTGGTGAGTAGGACTTGAAAAGGTCCGTTCCACTGTGGTTCCAGGGTTTTATCTGCAAAACACTTAACGTATACATAGTCCCCTGGTCGTATATCGTGAACAGGTCCATCCAGACCCCTACTGCGTGTTCCCATCACATGCTTCTCAATTCTTATTAATTGTTTGTTTAGTGCCACCATATAGGAAGTCATTGTTTCTTCACCAATCTGTGAAGACGTCCCCTTTTGTACCCCATAGGGTCGTCCATATAAAATTTCAAATGGGCTAAGCCCCTCTTTTGCTCTTGGTCTAGTTCAAATTTGTGTAAGAGCTAATGGCAAAGACTGGGGCCAAGTTAGATTTGTTTCTTGACCTAACTTGACAATCTGTTGTTTGATTAGATAATTCATCTTTTCCACCTGGCCACTCGATTGTGGTCAGTATGGGGTATGTAATTGCCAATCTATTCCTAGATGGTGGCTGATCTGTTGTACTATTCTGGACACAAAATGTGGTCCTCTATCCGAGGACATTACCGCTGGGACTCCAAACCTAGGTATTATCTCTTGGAGTAGTATTTTGGTCACTTCCCAGGCTTTAGCAGTTCTGCACGGGAAGGCTTCTGGCCAATCTGAAAAGGTATCTGTTAGTACCAATAAATATCGATACCCCCCTTTTCTAGGAAGTTCCAAGAAATCGATCTGCTAATGTTGCCCTGGAACATTTCCTCTACTAATGTTCCCTAGTTTTATTTTATTTGCTGTATTGGGATTATTGCGTAAACACATTTCACATTGCTGAGTCACCTGTTTTATTACAGTATACAAGTTTCGCCCTATCAATTTCTGAATTAGACTTTTATATAAAGTATCAGCTCCCCAATGCGTCTTTTTAATAATAGGGCTGTGGTCCATATTAAATTGGATGGTACCACTATACGACCATCCCTTAAATAAGTCCACTTATTTATTTTTATTTTATCATTCATGTCCTGAATTACCTTTAAGTTTTCTTTAGAATAGTTTGGCTCCTGATCTGTACTTACAGTTTGGATTTTATCGTCTGGTGTTAAGGATAATTCCTCCTTTCCTACCTCCTCTGTTACTTGTCTGGCCTCATGGTCGGCCAGGCGGTTTCCAATTTCCAAATCAGTGCCTCAATGAGCCATCTTCTTTCTTTCTTCCTGGATGACCCTCTCATAACAGAGGGGGCCATTCGTCACATCAAGGTCTGGCATGGCATATGTTCCCACCGCTCAACGCCTACTGGGTTGCAGCCAGCAGCGGAGCTCAAGATTCTTCTTGGTGGCAAACACAGAGGCCAACCCAGTCTTATCCTTGACTATGGTAGGAGGCACCTGACCAACCTTATTCCTTGTACTTCGTTGTCAATGCAGAGTTTCATCTGCACATCCCATAACACGTCACTGTCATGGCAAAACACACAGATTTACATTAGTAGAACTACTACAGAGTGTATTTTATTTCACTTTTTCTGCCAATATCCCCCACAGCCTTGCTGACCAAGGGATATTGTTTTACCTGAACTAGGCAGGCCTCCCGCTTATCATTTTTACTGTAGCAGGTAAAGCATTTTTTGCCTTACCTGGAATTTATTCCCAGATATACCTGGTTAAAGATTTCTTTTACTTCAGGGAGGTCCTCTTTTCCTCTTTTCTGTTGAACTAAAGATAAGCTCAATATTTCAATTACTTGATCATTTTTAACTTTTAGTTTCATTTCTCCTTCTTTAAACATCTAGATGTTCTAATAAATCTCATCCCAACAAAGATTTTGGTGAATTTGGCATTCTTATTTGTTTTCTTAGTTTGTACTTTAAATGTTTCAGGATGTATTCCTGGTGGCCAGCAGCTCCCACAACTGTAACAAATTCTTTTCACTGAAGTTTAACACCAAATAAGTTGTTTTGTATTCACTAAAAATTCCACCTCATTTTTCCTAGTCCCTAGTTCACCAGAACCCCTTGATGGTTCTTTAGCTTAGGGCGATCTCGCTTCCAGTGTCCACTTTCCCTACACTATGCACAGTGATCCAGTGATCCGATCCCATAGGAGAGGGATTCACTCTTTCACTTCTGCCTGACATCCCTCCTCTGCCTTGTCTCCTCTACCAATTTAGCACGACCCAGCTCTTCTTCTCTTACCTTCTGTACACGTTCCCTGTTCCTTCTATCAACTTTTCTACATCAGGATTACCTAGTAACAATCAACTCGAGCCTATATCTAGTCCTATTAGATCATCCTGACAAATCTTTCATAACCAACTTTCAAGCATCTAAATTTCCCATCAATGATTCACCTTTATTCTCCTCATACCCATTCCCTGCCCTAAAGGGGCCGTTACCTGTTGCAGAATGGATGAAAGAGAACGGCCACGGTTCCATAGAAGGACTGTGTGATACAGCTTTTTGACATAAGTCTGGAGTGAACCAAGCTAGGCCGCAGCGAGAAATTGCCAGGCTTGCTAGAAATGGAAAATTACCAGGCTTGCTAATAAGGGAAGAGAGATAAGGTTATGCTGACCTTGTGCCTAATGTTGTAAATAACTTTGAGGAATTCACGTAGATAAGAGAGAAAAAAAAATATATGTAGCTAGCTATCCGCAGAAACCGCAAATAGGAGGACGTATGAAAGTGTAATCCTTTAGAGCTTAGCCAATCAGCAGATGATTTGTAGGCATAATTAACTGCAACTGTATATAAGACATAATCGCGCCGTAATAAATTGAAGCTTGCTCTATCACTCACATTGAGTTGGCTGCTTGCTTCCCCTCGCTCGTCGCATAGTGGCGCCCGAACAGGGACCTCCAATCCCTGTTCTTCACCGGACAGCGAGGACGGAGAAGCACTGGTAGCAGCGACCAGGGAGCAAAGATCGACTGATGCTGGCATCGTGCCCGATCCGTGCTTGAACCAACGTTAATCAAGGAAAGGTTCGCCATCCGTGAGTGACTACCCAGGGAAAAGGCTGCATCTTAATCAAGGAAAAGAACTGTTTAAAGCGCGCTATGGAAAAAGAGGTAGCACTCGCTCTTTTACAACGCTTTTTAGAAAAGCGGGGAGTAGGCCCTTTAAAAGATCTGGCCGGGTTAATTGCATTAGGTAAAGCAAAAGGATATTTTGCAGATCCTGAGCATATGTTTGAAGTAGAAGAATGGCGTAATTATGGGGATTGTTTATGGGATTTAGTAATTGATGATGATAAAGCTGCTAAGAAATTAATGAAACCTTGGAGAGAAGTTATTAATTGTTTAAAAAGATATAACGTTGAAAAACAAATGGCAGCAGCTGCTTCCAGCCGATTCGAACAGACCGACCCGGCTGCTGGGCGTCTTACGGCAGGAGGTGATTATTTTACCCCCCCTGCCTCGGGAATCCCTGTTCCTGTTGTCCGCCGACCCTCAGACCATCCTCCTCCCCCTCCTCCTCCGGAGGAAAAAGCTTGTCCCTCGGCACCACCTCAAGAGGAGGTGCAGAGAGAATCACAAGAAAGTGAAACTGAGGAGGAGACAAGTGACAAAAATGAGGGGGCAGACAATGGGAAGTTAAAAACTGATTCAGCTAATAAAACTTTTAAACCGCCTTGCCTTCACCCGCAGCCACGACTAATTCGAGTCGGTTGGGACAAAATAATCCGAGAAGCGATGGAACAAAAAGACTTTGATGTCGTAGCTCAAATTAATCATCAAGCCTATCCAGTAATTTACACTGTTGATAATGCAGGAGTAATGACAGGAGAACATCATACTTTAGACTGGAAAATATTAAATCAGTTACGGAGTACAGTTAATGAGTCAGGTTTACATGGCGAACCTGCAAGGCAAATGTTAAACTATATTTGGAGTAGCGGAATGCTTTGTCCAGAAGACATTAAAAATATAATGAGACTCATTTTGAAACAATCACAACAGTTGTTATGGCAAGCCCATTGGCAGAAACTTTGTGAACTGTCTGTACATATGCCTCGTGCACTGAATGATCGTTTAGCGGGTTTAACAGTAGAACAATTGATGGGGACCGGGCCCTTTGCTTCTGTAGAAATGCAGATGCAATCTGGCCCAGATGTCTTATTAGAGTCTATGAGGCTAGCATGAGGAGCCTTACAAAAAGTCAAAACTACACCGGCTACGCCCTCATATATGTCAGTCAAACAAGGAAGGGATGAATCTTTTGCCTCTTTTGTAGATAGGGTTACAGATGCTATTAATCGTGCAGATATGGCTGAGTTTATGAAAGGACCTTTGTTAAGACAATGTGTGCTGGAAAATTGTAACTCTTATACAAAAGGCATTTTAGTTACTCTTCCTCTGGATGCCTCTATTGAAACCATGTTAGAGCGAATGAGCAGAGTTCCTGTAGGACCCCAAGCTCTGTTAGTTGAAGCGGTCAGGGAGGTAGGGGACAATTTAGTTAAGGCTCAGCAGCAAGCATTTGCAGCCCTCGCTCCACTGAAACCTCCGGATGAATGTCGAGACAGAATACACCATCGAAGGGACTATATATGTTTTCGTTGTGGACGTTTGGGTCATACGTGCCGGCAGTGTCAAGAACGCCAAGTATGGTGCCAAAACTGTCAAATAAATAATCATAATACCGCAGCTTGCCGGCGTTCGGGAAACGGGAAGCGGAGCGCCAGGAGTCGCGGCGCGCCAACCCCAATAGCGGCTCCAGCAACCTGCATGCCAACGACTGTCCCCAACCAGCTCCCCAACCAACAACCAACACCTCCCGCCTTCAACCAGCCACAAATTTACGACCAGCAACCCGAGGGAGCCTCGGATTGGATCTGGCAACAGCAATAGACATTACTCTACTTGATAATTGTCCACAGAAAGTTGCCACAGGAATCAAAGGACCTATAATGATAAACGGACAACCTCATGGAGCTTTACTGCTGGGTCGTTCTTCTAGTGGCCTCAAGGGACTCTTTGTTTTACCAGGACTTATTGATTGTGACTATAAAGGAGAAATTTTTATAATTGTTCAAACAAGTTTTCCACCTATATATATTCCTAAAGGTAGTCGCATTGCTCAATTAATACCACTCCAACACTTAACTCACCAAATGTCTGCAATCTCCAATCACGATCGCGGGACAGATGGTTTTGGATCCACAGGAGGCTTAGCGATGTTGACTGTACCTATGAACCAACGACCACTCGCCCAAATTATTCTTGTACATGGGACTGATAAAAAACACATGACTGCACTTTTGGACACTGGTGCCGATATCACAATCATCGCACGTGGTCAGTGGCCGCCTTATTGGCCACTGCAACACGTCCCTGGAGGAGTTGAAGGAGTAGGGGGAATAGCGCCTGTTCAGCGCAGTCAACAAAGAATACGAATCATCATAGATGGAAAAACAGCGATACTACATGTTACTGTTATGCCCTTACCTAGTGGAGTGAATGCACTCATCGGAAGAGATGTGTTGAATCAATTAGGAGTAATACTTACCACAAATTCACCTTTTTAGGAACGGTCACTGTCAAATGGACTTTCCCGATTCCTTTGAAATGGCTAACGGAAGAGCCTGTTTGGATCGGACAGTGGCCGTTGAAAAAGGAAAGTCTGCAACAAGCACATTTGCTAGTTCAAGACCAGTTAACACAAGGTCATCTTAAACCGTCAACCAGTCCTTGGAATACACCGATATTTGTAATCCAGAAAAAATCAGGAAAATATCGGCTTTTACATGATCTACGAGCAGTGAATCAACAAATGCAAGCAATGGGAGCCTTACAACCGGGTCTTCCTAATCCTGCTATGTTGCCCACCAAATGGCATTTATTAATAATTGACTTAAAAGACTGCTTTTTTACAATTCAGCTACACCCCAATGACACTCAACGATTTGCATTTACATTGCCATCGGTTAACAGAGAGGGACCTGACCAGCGATTTGAATGGACTGTGTTACCACAAGGCATGAAAAATAGCCCTACCCTGTGTCAGCTATTTGTTGATGCTGCTCTCCAACCTATTCGAAAAGCATGGCCTCATGTTATTATTTACCATTATATGGATGATATTCTATTTGCCCAAAAACAGCCTTTCACTGAACAACAGGAGACCTTTTTACAACGACAGTTAGAGACGCAAAATCTCGTCATAGCAACTGAAAAGGTCCAGCGTTCACCCGCATGGAAATATCTTGGCTGGAATATTACTCAGTCACAAGTGAGTCCACAAAAATTAACCATTTGTAAAGATCTGCATACCCTCAATGATGCTCAAAAGTTATTGGGTGACCTCCAATGGCTACGCCCAGTAGCAGGCATCACCAATGATGAACTAGACGTGTTACGACCTTTATTAAAAGGAACAGATCCATCTAATCCTGTTATTGTTTCTAAGGATCAACAAGTTATGATTCAACAACTCAGTGAGCGGGTTGTAGAGCGTGCAGTGGATCGAATTGACCCTAATCTTCCTGTAGACCTCACTGTGTTAAACGGTCCCTCACACTTTATTGGTGCACTTACACAGTGCAAAAAGAATAAGGGGGAGACTGTGAGAGTATTAGAGTGGATCTTTACCAAAATGCAACCAAAGACTACCATCCAAGAAAAAACGCAAAATTTGGCAGAAATCATTCGAAAAGGAAGAACGCAAATTTTACAAATTACCGGAATGGAGCCAAATGTTGTGTATCTACCAATACGCAGAGAAGACTTGGAGTGGTGGTTGCAGAATTCATCAGCTTTACAATTAAGTTTATTAAGTGAAGCTCTGGAGATTAAAGTTGAGCCTTTAAAAGCACCTATATTAAAATGGATTAGTAATTATGACTGGTTAAAGCGTCCGAAACGAAGTGAGCGACCCTTAGCGGATGCTATCACAGTTTATACGGATGCAGGGAAACGCTCAAGAAAAGCAGCAGCAACATGGCACGAGAACAATCAATGGCACCACCAAACCCTTCCTGCGAAAGCAGGAGATTCGTTACAAACTTTAGAGCTAGCTGCTGTTGTATGGGTATGTACCCAATGGATACATACGAGGTTAAACATTGTAACGGACTCGATGTATGTTGCAGGAATCGTAAGCCGAATATGAAGATGCTCGCCTTAAAGAAGTGCAAAGTCAATGGCTGTTTGAACTCCTTAGGCAACTGTTGTCAGCAATACAGCAGCGCACGCAACCCTACTGCGTTATACATATTAGAAGTCATAAATGGTCTGAAGGTTTGGGGGAAGGGAATGCGCGCGCTGACCAGCTTGTGTCTGTAGCAGCTCCACTAAGCGAGTTTGTTAAAGCACGAGAATCACACAACACATTTCACCAAAACGCGCGGGGACTGCATCGACAATTTGACATTAAATGGAAGAAGCTAGAGGAATTGTACGAGCTTGTCCTACATGCAGTCATCATGGACCGGGTCTAGGTATCGGAGTGAACCCCAGAGGACTTAAAGCCAGAGAGTTGTGGCAAATGGATGTCACTCACGTTGCTGAATTTGGCAGATTAAAATATGTACACGTTACAATTGATACATATAGTAAATTTGTATGGGCTACAGCACAAACAGGGGAACGAGCACTCCATGTAATACGGCATTTAACAAGTTGTTTTGCTGTCATGGGAGTGCCACAGACAATAAAGACTGATAATGGCCCTGCTTATGTCGGTGAAAAAATGAGACGTTTTTGTCAAGCATGGGGAGTGCGACATATTACAGGTATTTCTCACTCTCCCACGGGACAAGCAATCATTGAAAGAACACATCAGACATTAAAGCAATATTTACAAAAGTTTGAGAAGATTACAGATGTACAAGAGAGACTTGCTAAAGTTCTTTTTGTGTTGAATCATCTATGTATATTTGCAGAACAGCAAGAATCACCTGCATGGTTACATGGGTATCTTAAAACATGTAAAGATGATGTTCCAATGTTTGTTATGTATAGGGATCCTTCAACTGGTTTGTGGAAAGGGCCAGCAGAAGTAAAGTATGCTGGAAGAGGTTATATGTGTGTACTTACCCCCACAGGGCCGCAGTGGATCCCAGCAAAATGGACCAAAGCAGCAGTGACTGATGCTCCAGTAACCAATGTCAACTCGTGATTGATTTATTAATATTGTTTTAGCTATATTTTAAGCATAATGTTGAGAATTGTTGTGTTAATTAATTTTGTTGTCGTAGTTGTAGCTTTTGTGCCTAAATCATTGTTTGATTTGCGAGAAAATGTATGGGTAACTTTAAGTAGAGCTGTTAACACAACCACGTTTTGTGCAAGTTTGTCAACCCCTAGCGTACCCTTTTTAACTTGTTTAGTAGGTGTGCCGTTAAATGACTCAGATTGGATCGCCCTTAACCAGTCTCTTAACCAGATGCCAAAAGTTACCATATTGGCTCGAGGTAATAATATGAGCAGCTTTTTTGAAAAATTTGATAACTGGGATGACAAACTCCCTATTGGTCCTAGCCCTCAAGAAATCGAACTAGTCGATTCACTAAATGCCTCTTACTGTGTATATTTGAATTCTTCCCGGTACCCTTGTGCTGGTGAAGCCTCTAACATGCCTTGTAGTACAACTGCTATCACTCCCGTATATCCAATTAAGAATCAGTTTAATTGGAGTGTTTGGTGTAACCATACCAGTCGAAATCTGTCTAATCCTGCACCTGGAGTATTATATCCTAGGAAATTACCCCCTGGTTTGTTTTTTATTTGTGGTAATAGAGCATGGAATGGAATACCCTCAATGCCTGTAGGTGGTCCATGTACCATCGGTCGTCTGAGTTTAGCCTTACCACATATTCATCCTAACAAATCAAACCCAGTGAGATGGAGAAGAGACACTTCCCAGATCCTTGGTAACACCTGTGATGATAACGTTCAACTTTGGAACAAATGGGAGGTATTTTTTGCTTCGTTATTTATCCCAGGTGCCGCCGCTGCTCGGGCCCACAAAAATTTAGAAACGCTGTCTTGTTGGGTGGTTAAACAAGCCAACCTCAGCAGCAGAGTTTTATCAGACCTAGCTGATAGTTTAACTATTGTTCAACATGCTGTTTTGCAAAACCGCATGGCCATTGACTTTTTACTATTAGCACATGGACATGGCTGTGAAGATTTTGAAGGCATGTGTTGTATGGACCTTGAAGATAATTCAAGCTCCATACATAAAGAAATCAAACAATTGATGGAACATTCTCAAAAAATTCAACAAGATGTTGGATTTTTTGGCCTTGAAAGCTTAACAAATTGGCTTGGGATAGGAGGCTGGTTAAAAAGACTGTTGCAAAGTGTGTTGCTTATAGTAATAATTGTTATCATTGGATTTATATGTTTAAGCTGTGCTCTCTCTTGTATTCGAAAATTATTTGAGCGTGTAACTGGACCAGTTTTCCTTGTCCAAAAAGAAAAAGGGGGAATTGTTGCAGAATGGATGAAAGAGAACGGTCACGGTTCCATAGAAGGACTGTGTGATACAGCTTTTTGACATAAGTCTGGAGTGAACCAATTAGGACGCAGCGAGAAATTGCCAGGCTTGCTAGAAATGGAAAATTACCAGGCTTGCTAATAAGGGAAGAGAGATAAGGTTATGCTGACCTTGTGCCTAATGTTGTAAATAACTTTGAGGAATTCACGTAGATAAGAGAGAAAAAAAAATATATGTAGCTAGCTATCCGCAGAAACCGCAAATAGGAGGACGTATGAAAGTGTAACCCTTTAGAGCTTAGCCAATCAGCAGATGATTTGTAGGCATAATTAACTGGAACTGTATATAAGACATAATCGCGCCGTAATAAATTGAAGCTTGCTCTATCACTCACATTGAGTTGGCTGCTTGCTTCCCCTCGCTCATCGCAGTTACCGGTCCTGTTGTAGTGCAAATGCTGCAGCCCTTGGGATAACATTTTCAGGTCCCTCTGCTCAATTGTCAGCAACAGCAACCCCCTCCTCCTCCTCCCCAGCAGAAGGGTTCGGGGCAGGAGATGCTCTTCCTGCTCTGCAGGTTACACAAGCCTGCCTCTGCAACAGCACTTCTGTTTTAACTCTTTCTTACCCTGAATGCAAATCTGCTACTTGTTGCTTTAAGCCTGTGTTCTTACCTATGGTGCCTTTGCAGGCAAACAGAAAACACCCTGCCATGCGTCCAGCATGACTCAGTCGCACCTTCAAGGGGGTACAGAGGTTTGTACAAACTCACCCCCATACTTTAACACTTTCACAGGGTCTTTGACTCTCCATCCTCTCCCCCCACTTCAGATCTTATGTACAAGTTTTTATTTTACAATGTGTTTCATTCTGGTTGCTCCACAGAAGGAACCACAACCTGAGCTCGCTCTCTGCTCTCTCTCTTTTTTTTTTTTTTTTTTTTACAAAACATAGCAATCATATATTACACAAAAATTTCAACGAGAACATCTTTCTAGTTTAGGTCTCAGTTTTTCCCTATCCTTTTCTAAAGCCATAATCAAAGATCAGGTGGTGGTGTTATAAAGAATAACAATTAAAACAAATTTATTTTGGGTTCAATTTAGGTTGAGAAACAATAAGCAAAAACAGTGCCAGGTGCGCAGAACTCAATTAGTTCCACCACACGCACGCTTGAGTCCTAAAAGCAGCATCTTTTATCCCCAGATCTTGACCAATCTCTTCTCGCCGGATGTTCGTCCTGCTCTTTCCCCACTGGGTCGTTAGGGTACACCTTCTTCTCCTATTGGCTCTCCTTTGGTGCGCTTTTTCAAATCTCAAGGTCTTTGTCTCCTTTGGCGGGCCTTCTCTGGCGTGGTTTCGCTTTCCTTATCTCCTTTGGCTGGCGTTTCCAAGCAGCGATTGCCTCAGGGGAAGGGGAAGCCATCACATTGTCTTAAAGGAGAACCACATGTGCCCACTCACCACAACTGCGATACAGGTCCCAGATTTACACAGGGTACAACAATTACACTTATCACAGTACATTCTATTTTTGACATGAATCATGACTGTGTTTATCACAACCACCCCTTTTGTTTTTGTTTACCTTATTGATTCATGTCTTAGTTTCCAATGCTCAAATCAAACAGGGACAAGTAACAACCCCCCAAATATTCCCAAGAGTATAACACTCACTTCAGTAACTCAATTACATACAACCATTGGTAAGATTAAATAGTTACCCTTTGTTATATTTTTAACTAGTTTTACAAACACATTTTTAGCAACTGTGGGAACTTCATATTTGACTCCCATTTTCATCTCATGATAAAACAAGCTAGATAACAAACAATGTTTTTTATCTTCTCCTTTCTTTATCCATCCCTCTGTTTTCTTAATATAAAGTTGGAAGTATAAAGGGTGTCCACACCTTCCCACAGGGTTCCAATCAGGACCCTTATCAAGAGAGGTCCGGTCAGGATCCTAATGCTCAGCGGTCACCGCCCCAGGGGTTGCAGCCCTTGGCAGACCTTGTCAGCTGCAGCACCGATTCCCTCCGGTCTTGCCCTCTCCAGTTTTATCAAGGTGTGCGACTCCCAACATAACAAACACCAACAGAGGTCCTGGAAAATTAGGGAAAAGCAGGTTCCATCAGCTACTAAAGATAACATCGGGTCTCCTGTACTTTACATTTTTGTAAATTCAATTACCCTTTTACGGAAGTCAATATAAATTTCCCCAGCCATTACATCAAGTTCTTTTAAATTCAATCTTTACATTTTTAATAATAGGAACCCTGAAAGGTTCCCCTGTTGCTCCTACTATCAAAGCTATATATCTACTTGCTTGACATCCCAAAGGGATGTGCCAAACTGTAGACCGTTCAGCTCCGGTATCAACAAAAAAACCCATTACTTTCTCCTCTTGGGGACCAATTTTTAAATTTATCAAGGGCTCAGATGTTGTTTTTGTCCCCAGAATGTAGAGCCCCGATACCCCTATTCATCTTCATTAAACATCTGTTTGTCCTTCATTCGTCTCCTCCGGTCCTTTTTGAAATGTCCCCTTTGCTCATAATGATAACATTCGGGCATTTTCCCCGGGAAATCCTCCATTTGTTGAGTTTCCCGGACTGCCGCTACAAACATTCTTGCTTTCTCTTTTTGTTTTTCCTCATCCCTCCGTACATACACTTTCTGAGCTTCCTTCAACAGGTCTTGTAATCCTCATTCTTGCCAACTGTCCAACTTTTCCAGTTTCTTTCTTATATCCCTCCATGATCCAGCCACAAATTGGATTTTTAGAAATGCTTCTCCAACTGGAGAGGCTGGGTCTAGCCCCGAATACATTTGTAAATTTTTCCTTAGTTTCTCTAACCAATCCACAGGATATTCGTCCTTTTCCTGTTGTTCACTAAAAACCTTATTAATATTCTGCCCCCTTGGGACTGCCTCCTTGATTCCTTGGATAATCAACTCTCTCAAATCCGATTCACTTTCTTCCTGACTAAAGGGCTCTTTATTATTCACATATAAATTTAATGTCTCACCCATCCAATCATCAAAACATCCAAATATTGGCCAATATACATAATCGGATCGAATTTCCTCTCTCGTCCACACATTCATACAGTAATGGACCATTTTTGTTTTAGTTTTTCCCTCTGGAGATGGCCAGTGCCTCCAGTGCCCGAGCATTATTCCTAAAGCACTATTCAGGGGAATAATTTGTGGGTATTCCTTTTCTTCCTTTGTTTCCTCTTCAAATCTTGACTCCTGTTGGCCCATTGTATTAGGAATTTTGCGGCAATTCCTATAGCCCTTAGCAACCAAAAAGTGTCTTGCAGGGGTTCTGTCTCAAATCTGATGCCCCCCTACGATATCCGGGAATATTAATTACACCCTTGGTTGCCAATACCAATGTCTACAGGGGGTTTTGGACCTATCACCCACCCGCGAATCCTAGGACTTTTACAGTGGCTTCCTATTGCCCTTAGTTACCGGTAAGAGTGTCCTGTAGGGGGCTGAACCCTTCACCCACCCACATACCCTATAGGAGTCCAGATCCCACCCACGAATCCTATAGGAACCGCTTCGGTCCTTCACGGGCCAAGTCCCTCGCGGGAGTTTGGAACCGCGGTTAGAAGACCTCCACACTCGCTTCGGAATTCAAATCCTGGCTCCGAACCTAGAGTCCGTTTCCAGAATTAGATTCTGTCTCAATCACACTCTTACACACAAGTAACCGATACCCACCCAACCGAACGGCTTCCCTTATACTCACAACTCCGTCGTCTTCGTTCACCAGAATTACAGGTCCTTTATACTGCAGTTTTGCCCTAGGAGCTCCAATCCCTTTTGGTTATTGTTTCTCTTCTGTTCGTTGATCTCTGGAGACTGACCTAGACTGCTACTCTCGAGCCACAATCTGTGGGGCGCCCCTCGAGAATCACAGTTTGGGAAAGCACAGCGAGATCACGTCAGGGTCACCAAATTGTTATAAACGATAACAATTAAAACAAATTTATTTTGGGTTCAATCAATTTAGGTTGAGAAACAATAAGCAAAAACAGTGCCAGGTGCGCAGAACTCAATTAGTTCCACCACACGCACGCTTGAGTCCTAAAAGCAGCATCTTTTATGCCCAGATCTTGACCAATCTCTTCTCGCCGGATGTTCGTCCTGCTCTTTCCCCATTGGGTCGTTAGGAGGAGAAGGTGTACCCTATTGGCTCTCCTTTGGTGCGCTTTTTCAAATCTCAAGGTCTTTGTCTCCTTTGGTGGGTCTTCTCTGGCGTGGTTTCGCTTTCCTTATCTCCTTTGGCTGGCGTTTCCAAGCAGCGATTGCCTCAGGGGAAGGGGAAGCCATCACATTGTCTTAAAGGAGAACCACATGTGCCCACTCACAACTGCGATACAGGTCCCAGATTTACACAGGGTACAACAATTACACTTATCACAGTACATTCTATTTTTGACATGAATCATGACTGCGTTTATCAGTGTTAATTCCGCACTCCTGTCACACAAACATATCTGCACACATTACTTCATCCCACTTTTGTTCTCTACGAAGAGACAGCATAAGCTGTAAAACTGTGTTGTAATCTAAGACTTCCTTCGAGTGGCCATCTTTCATCATCACTTAATGTATACAAAGTCTACCAATTCTGACAATATTTTAAAAATGTCTTTTTGTTCAAATTTCCAATGGGAATTCCGCCAATTTCTTTCCAATGCTTCAAAATATATCCCAGGGGTGTTTTGGTATTTATTTCTTGGCTCGGTCTGCCCCCCATCTTCCTAATAAGTCTGGTATTTGTCTGCAATATATTAGTTATTACTGGAGGCACCATACTTATCTCAGAACACACACCACAGTTCAAGACCTCTATTTAGCCTTATTTCTTGGTCTCATTTTTCTTCTTATTATTATTATTTATTTTGAGAGGAGATAATATATCTTAGACACTTGCCACCCTTTGCTCGAGTATACAGACAGCATCTACGACACTAAGGGCAGAGGCTAATTAGTGCTTTTTCCAAATTATGTTAGTTCTAATGTTTTGTCCACAGTCTCCCACTCTAATTTCTAATTATGCATTCTACCACTTCATAAATTGATTTGTCAATCGCTCCATCTGTCTGTGGCCAGCCCCTCGCGGGGAACACAGACACACAGATTGGGACTCGCCACTTGCTTCTCAGTGACACCGCGTCTCACACACATCACATTCTCCGGGCAGTCCTCAGTCACACAGGCAGTATGTTATACGGTACTGTGCACTTACATACAACTCTAGGAACACTGACAGTTCGTGTTATCACACAAAATACGCATTTCAATTAACAATTGCCAAAAAACAGATTCTAATTTTTTCTGGCCTTAAGTAGAGTATTAGGTTTTCAGCTATTTGCCTAGAATTACCAGAATATTTTTTTTCAACATACTTTTCATAACTCCAATTTTGAACATGTAACAAAACAACACATAGAACTAAGACAACACAGAGCGCTATTTCAGTTGTTACATTCTAGGAATTCCCCAAATCTAAGACAACCTAAAGGAAGTTTTTAGCTTCCCAAATCTTAAGACAATCAAATAGGGCTATTACCCTTTTCAGAAGGCTCCCTTCTCTCAACCCTGCGAGACGGCGTCCTGTCTTTCATCTTATGGGGTAAAACCAAATCTTAAGACAATCAAATATTCAAACCAAAGAATAAATATAAATACCTTTTATGTTGTGCAGAAGTCCTTGCCCCTCTGTGTGAGAAGCAGAGTTGTAGGGAAGTCTCGCCAACAGAAGATGCAGTCGGGGGCCCTGAGGGTTCCCAGGCTCCTGGATTCCAGCACTGGTGGAGAGTTCTCCTGGCTGGCTTGCCAAATTAATGCCAAAACAGCACAGAGTAACTGCTCAGAGATGAATTTTGTCTTTAAGCAGCAACCCTCACCATATACTCAATAATTCTTTACACTATATGGACTTCAAAACATATAGAGGTTTACACTCACCCCTCGGATGCTCAAGACAGTACTCACACACCTAAATTCACGCTTAATACGGAAATGTTCTTATATTTACAAAGTACAACAATTAATATTAGTCCTATAATTATCAATCCTATGTATACGGATTGACTCCAAATCACCAAACTTTTTTAGTCTCCAGACTAAAACACAAATTTCTGATATTACCTTAATATCAAAACAAACACTAAATCAAAAATCAATCCTATGTATACGGATTGACTCCAAATCATCGAACGCTTTAGTCTCCAGACTAAAACACAAATTACTAAATCAAAATCCAATGTATGCCTGCGGTGCTAGCTACCAGGCATACGCCACCCTGCATAAGCATACAGTAATCTTATGTCTTACAAACAGCTTTACAAATGGACCGGTCCCCAAAAACAGAAATATCCAAAACAGTAATATTCCTAAATACAATATTTGAATAAAGATAATACCTTTTGCTCAGTAGGATGGAGTCCTTGTCTGCTCCTGCGGTGATCCAGATGAGATGATGAGCCCCTCCGGGAAAATCCCCGAGGGTACCCTAGGGAGTCCCCACTCTCAATGGGTCCCGCAGCAGAGCAGAGTAGGTCCCATCTGGGTCGCCAGATTGATTTGAAGAATCACTTTACCAATATACAAGCAAGCAGAGGTTACCTTTATTCAGCAGCACCGGGTGCGTGGGGGATCGCTCCACCAAAGTCATGCACACCGAGGGAACCTTTCAGCTCCCTCTTTATACAAGTCACTCATGTCTATTCATGAACTTTCCGGGAACTCATTAACATATCTTACACCTGGACAATTAGCACACTCCCATTCGAGGATTTAGTGCATCTTCAAGTTAACAATAAGGGTCTCCTCAGATAAACATGAGCACACCATTCTTTAAATAAATCATATATGGCCCATTATTCAAGAGCCTTCTGTCATACATCATCTGCAGACAAGCTGCCTTTTGTACACTTTCTACCAGCTGATCCATCGTACCCGTTATGGCTAGGGGGGGTCTTCCCTCTCCAAAGGGTTCAGTCCCCCCAGCCCAATACACTGCCCTCTGTGTTGATGACCGTGGGGCCTGATGGTTGCCAGTACTTAAAACCACACACCTGTACCCCAGTATCCTTCTGCTACCTTCTCTGACAACAAAATCCCATCTCCTCCTGACAAGGACACTTTCCAAACATATTCCATTTCAGATTCCTTTGGAGTCCTTTCAAAATCCTTCCTTAATCTTGCTAACTCAGTCGCTGTAAACAGAACCTCTTTAGTAACAATTTGAGGACAAGTGTTGTTGTCTGTCTCATAAATACTCAGTCTAAATTAGGGGATACATGTGAGGAGGGTTTCCTGCTGCCTCTTTTGCTCTCTGTAAATCCCCCTGGGGATATATTTGCCTAATCCCTCTCTCTGTTAATTTAGACCCCACCTCCCCAAATGAGTCACTTCCTTTCCACAATTCTTCTCTTAATGTTTCTTTTAACAAAGCATTCTGGTTTCTCTCCTGCTCTAATAGCTGTTTGAGCTCTTCTAACTGCTCTCCCAGTGTTTTAATTGCCATTTTTAAGGAATCTACTGGCATCAGGCATCATCTTGACACAATCTTTGCCTCCTATCTTCCATAGCTGCTGCCAAACTTGCCCCTAAAACTGCACAAATTATGGATTTTCCCTTCCCAGGCCTACTTTTAGCCTTCTGCAATATGATGACCCTATCCACTATGCTCTGCTGTTTGCAGCACAAACAAACAAGTAAGCTGCTACAAGGCTTTACTGTTGGTCAGATGCCGTATCACTTTCCTCCAGAAGCCAGACCACACCACTCCTCCTCCATCCAACAAAACACACCTCCCACCCCCCCATTCTCAGGGCTATTTAACCACTTAGCAGGAATGAGCTACAGCTGCACATCATCCATGTCAATCAACCCACTGCCGCTGAGGCAAGGCCACAGCTGCATGTTATCAATGCTAATCAACCCTTAATGAACTGCCTTCATTCCTCTACACTCTGCAGTTAGAACCAGTGATTTTTTGCCTATTCTTGCTCTTGGGGGGCTGACTGAGCTTGATAGGTTCCCAAAAAGTCATCTAGTTTATATAAATCTCTGCCCCATACTTCAGTGGGGGAAACATTGTGAACATCTGTAAAAGTGTAGCCACTCATTTTACCAAAGAGGGGTTATTTTGTCCTGAGAGGGCCTCACTGTAAATTCTCTATTAATACCCCCCTCCTTCACTCTCACGAGGTCACACTTTTAAACTTCTTTAGAGACTTGTCTCTTGTTCAGTTCTTTCCCTTTGTCCTTCTCCAGCTGTTTTCCTCATGGACAAACAGAACTGCGGATCTGGACTCCGCACTCACTTCGTACCAAGGTATGTCTCAGGCACACACACACACAAGAGTCTCTCATAAAGAACCTGGAACTTTCTGTTTCACTGAAAATTCTGTCTATGACACCAATTAAAATGTCGCATGCCGGTCTGAGACCGGAGCGTGGTTCTGTTTGTATTCTCAGGAACAGAATTAAGACTCAAAACTGAGTCAAGAGCTAAGGAACTTTATTTGCCCAACAATAAATCTGTGAATGCAAAGGGAGAGAGAGCGCAAGAGATCAAGGGAGGAAGGAAGGAAGGAAAGAAGGAAAGAGTTCACAGCAATAGCTACCACCCTGGAGCTGCGGTGTCCCGACAGTCAGATTCATTTCCAACTCCGGTGGGGGAATGTTCTGTCCAATGTTAGTTGGTTCTGTTTTTTATAGAGTTGTTACAAGCTGTTCTGCTTTAACCACACCTTCCACCTGACAATGGTGTACATGCCCAACATTCTTCAGGGGCCTCCAGGTACCTTGACCCCCCTGACCCCAAGTCTGGGCACGTGCACAGGGGTTTGGTTAAGTTTTGCAGGATCAGCCTCCCCCGTTGCTCTGTGGCGTCAGTCGGTTTCCTCCTTTAACAATGTATACATAAATCTTTTCTGTGGCAGTGGTGTTATCTTCCTGCCTTAACAATGTATAGATCCTTCACTGTGGTGATGGCATGAGTTTCCTGCCATAGCAATGTTGAGACAACACATCTGCTGTGGCAATGGTGGGTCTCACAGGCGCAGTCTCTTACAGGGTGTGGTTAATAATACCAAATATGGTACCTTCCAGCTTTCTTTCAGAGGTTCATCTTTCTGGGTTCTGATATAGACTAGATCTCCTGGTTGGAAGGTATGTACTGGGGTGTCCAGAGGTATGAGTGTTCTTTTGTTTGGGTACCTATGAGGTGAAGATAGAGTACACTCAAATGATAACATGTATTCATTAGGTATCTGATTTCCACTTATACGCATCTGATCACCTTTCCCTGTTAAGCTATTTACTGGGTATGGTTTGCCATATAAATTTTCAAAAGGACTAATTCCTTCTCAAACCCTGGGGGTAATTCAGTTTCATAATAAATCTATGGGTAAGACATCTATCAGTTTCATTTGTTTCCTGGCATAATTTTGAGATTTGTCTTTTCAGAGTCTGATTCATTCTACTTTCCCATTAGACTGTGGTCTTCAAGGTGTATGTAAGTCTCAATCAAACTGTAAAAACTTGGCAATTTCCTACACTACCTTGGTAATAAAATGAGGCCCATTATCTGATGCTATCCCCTCAGGTATTTCAAACCTAGGGATGATTTCTTTCAATAACACACTGATTACTTCTCTTGCCTTGTTGGTTCCACATGGGAAAGCTTCTACCTATCTAGAAAATGTGTCTAGAAGTATTAGCAGATATTTATACCTCTTACATCTTGGTAACTTGGAGAAATCTATTTGGCAGTGTTTCCCTGGAGCACGTCCCCTCTTATCTTGTCCTGGAGGGGGTCTTTTCTTTATTTTTGGATTATTTCTGCAACAAATCAGGCATTGTTTCACAATAATATTAGCGTGTTGTTGCATTTTCAACCCTACAGCGTAACAACTCTTATGCTTGCCACTATTGCTTCAGCTCCCATATGGGTTTCCTGGTGAGTTCTCTTTATTAATTCCCTCATTAATGGAGCTGTAACTATAATCTGTCCAGTGTCCATTGTCCACCATACATTTTCAGTTTTGGTACAATTCAGAAGTTTTGCCAATTGATCATCCCTTTCAGAGTAATTTGGAATCTCTCTTGATTCCTATTGAGAAGTTAGTATTAAAGCTCTCATTATAGAATTTGATAGAGCTATTTGTTTTGCAGCTTCATCTGCTTTTCGATTACCCTTAATTACATCCATTTTTCCCTTCTGGTGAGCCTTGCAGTGAATCACAGATACATGCAGTTCAAAAACCAAAAGAAGTAAGAGTCTTAAAATTTCTTTCCCATGTTTGATTGTAGTTCCTTGTGAGGATGAAAGTCCTCATTCTTTCCAAATGACCCCATGAGTATGTACTACCCCAAATGCATGTTTTGAATCTGTACAAATATTTAGTTGTTTATCTTCAGGCAGTTCTCGGGCTCGAGTCAATGCAATAACAGCTTAATTTCTATTTCATCTTTCAAAGTTACCACAGCATATCCTCCTTTTCACTGTCTGTTGTCCATAAAGCTGCTTCCATCAGTGAATAACTCCCAGTCCAGATTCTCTTAAGGGTATTTTTTTGAGATCTGGTTGGCTGGAAGTATACTTGTTCTTGCCAGTCTTCCAGTTCTTTGGCCATACATTACCAAACAAAGTAGGACTATTCTTGAATCTCTGGGGTAACAGTTCAGTGGAGTTTAACTTTTCATCCAGTTGTTGAGTTTTCCCATTCAAATGTAGAGGAATTTTTAAAAGACCAAGGACATGTGTTACCATTGTCTGGGTTGGACAACCCAGGCCTGTTAATTGTAACTGCAGAGCAACTTTAAATTGTCCTTGAACCAAGCAGTTTGAGGAAGAAAACTAGCTATGCACAAAGAAGCCAGGTGCTGAACAGGACTTGGAAACCACAGTCAGCACACCCTGATCAGGTTCCTGCAGCATGCTCACCAATCAGTGATACAGACGTTCGTGTGATCAGAGGCTTTTATCCAATCACCTGTATGTAGAATCGCGTGGACAGTTAGTTTTACTTATAAATATAGCCTGAATGTTAAATAAAGGGAGGACAACATGTAGCCATATTAGTGTGATTGTCGTTACTCGGCCGACCCTCCACAGGGACCCTCTTCATTCAAATGCAAAAAACTTTTGGCTCACATCCTCCAGGGTTATGCAAAAGAAGGCATCTTTCAAATTCAATACAGTTGCACTCTGGGTTTGAATTCAGCCTTTACCAGTACTGCGTTCTTTGCTCTTCCAGGTCTGTTGGTTGCCTGTATGGTGGTGCCCAAAATTTCCTCTGGGGTGTTTGCATCTCTCCATTGTTTCTCCATTAATAAACAGATTTGACCCTTTCAAGCTGTTTCCTTTGGCAGGTGTATTTGTACTGTCTTATCAGAGAATGTTATCTGTGCTTTTAATTTACACGACAGATCTTGCCCTAAGAGGGGTAAGGGACATTCTAGCATATAGAGGAATTAGTGAGCTAGTTTTACTACCAATTTTGCATTCCATTGGTTTTAAAAATGGTTTCAAAGCTCACTTTCTTGTGACCTTTTAGTATGCTAATTAGTTCACTCATAGTTCAGGTAATTTTCTGTTTGTTCTCATTAACTATTTGGTTCTCCTTGAGTTTATCTTGTTATGCCCCAGCTTGATGTCTATGGTGTCTATCCCTTCTCCCAAGGCCATGTTCTGCCAACTATCTGTAACATCTTCTGTCTTTCAGACTCTCTTCTGTTCTTCACTATAGATATTTGCATATTTTGTCTAAATTTCAAGTTAAATAACAGACTGGTCTTCTATTAATCATGTATCTGCAAGCTGGTAGACTACAATTTGAGATATAACTTCCGATTTGGGGCAAATCCCTGTAGGCAAAATGTACTTCCTTTTCTCTGATCTTTACAATGTTCTCTTAAAATGTTCAAACCATTTAAGTGATGTTTATTTGTGTCTGAAATTGGTGTAGCTGACTTATTACATCACCAAGTACAGAATTAGTTATACTTCCATAACCCTGTCTTTATAAAAATGAAAAACAAGAAACGCTGCAATTAGTCTCCTCAGTAACCATGTAATGTGTGAATTGGGTGAAAATGAAGTGTTTGAATTTGAAAATGCATATACTAGCTATGGCAGACTTGTCAGTTCAGTTGCAAGACAACCTTTGTAGATATTTATGCTATATTTTCTGCAATCACTGCTTGTATTGATGCCTGCTGGAGGTACCAGAGACACACTGTGAAACAAGTTTTGACTGTATGTACAGGTGTACTATTAAAAACTTGTCAGTTTTAGTTCTGCCTATCGATTTGTAGCATCTTTGGTGACTTTCAAAGGAGAGCATGAATGTATTAACAGAGCACTGGACTGGGCAGGGGAGTTGGAACAGAGAGAGCACAAGTACAGTGAAAGCACAGTGTGACCAAGGTTTGATGTGCTCTTCTACTGTTCATGTTGTCATAATGTAGCTAAGGTAAAAACTATAGCTTATATTTACCTTGGCTAAGAATAGCTAAGGTAAAATATAATTTTGCGTTTTAACCAAGTCCATAATACTTAATATTTTTCACTGTCTGCTTAAATAAACCACCAAATTTTCTGCTTCCAGTTTATGCTGAATACTACTGTGAGAGTAGTATTCACCTCCTACCTCTTCTGTGCTCTGTGGCTTGAGAGCGGGCTTTTTGGATTTTTTTATTTTTTTGGAAGAGCCCTCTACCATGTCTGATTTTTATCACTATTAGTTATTGTAAGTGGTAGGGTTCTGCTTAAATGGTTTGATCTGGTATGGCAGTTTTCTTTGTTCCTATGCAAAGTAAATAGATTATAACTAATCTGGAACTTTCTGTCTTGTTGGATTTAGTGATACTAAAGGGTCAGTCTTCACTGTCACTCAGTGGAGTCTTGGTACTGCTCAGTGTGATACCCATGCGTAGATGTGTGCAATTTTGCCTTACCCAAAGCTCAAACACGTAGAGTACAAGATACTTTTAAAGATCAGTTTTTCCTTCTGTATGATGGATTTGAACTTCATGAGATCTTTTACTGTGCTAATGCATTTGTTATTGTTTGAAGTTGGAGTAAAAGTAATGGTGCAGCTGTGCAAAAGCTTATTCCAGTGCAGGAAAGGATGAGGTGGGAGTGGAAACAAGCAGCTGGGGGTGGGATGACTGTGGGAATGCTCCTGTGGCTTTTGCTGGCTGCCAGTATTAGTGAAATTTGGCTTAAGCTTGTATAAAATAGAAATTATATGTTGCTGTATAGCTGTTCTTTAAAAAAACTTGTAAAGCTAGTTTTTAGCAGCAGTGGTGATAAGAGAATGGATGTGGTTTGAGTACTGGAGTTTCTAATGCTCATTTCTGTGTTCTTGTCAGATTCTCTGTGAAGACCCAAGGGTTGTCTTATTTTACTTTTTATCTGCTCTCACTTAAAACTCTAGAATTACAGTTCATTCTTTTGCTCGAGGCAAAGAGGACAGAAAGCCTTTGAGAGCTTCATTATTTGCCTTTAGGTGACTAGGAGAATGTGGTTAAGTGGAAAGCTGCTTTCTGTTGCTTCCCTCCCTTTTGTCACAGTTTAACCCCTGCTGGTAACTAAGTACCATGAAGCCCTTGCTCATTCACCCCTCACCCAGAGGGATGGGGAGGAGAATTGGAAAGGAATGTAAAACTTGAGGGTTGAGATTGTTGCAGAATGGCTGTGTGATCATGGCCATGACTCCCTTAAAGATCTTTGTGAAACAAAGTTAGCGTAAGTTAGCTGAAGCAGGCCTTGCAGCTATGCTGAGGCATGCTGATAAGGAAGCTGAGAAAAACACACTGATCTTGTGCCTAATGTTGTAAATAACTTTGAGGAATTCGCGTAGACAAGAGAGGAAAAAAAAAAATGTAGCTAGCTATCCGCAGAAACCGCAAGTAGGAGGACATATGAAAATGTAACCCTTTAGAGCTTAGCCAATCAGCAGATGACTTGTAGGCATAATTAACTGGAACTGTATATAAGACATAATCGCGCCATAATAAATCGAAGCTTGCTCTATCACTCATATTGAGTCGGCTGCTTGCTTCCCCTCGCTCGTCGTAAGTGGCGCCCGAACAAGGGACCCCTAACCTTGTTCTTCACCGGACAGCGAGGACGGAGAAGCACTGGTAGCAGCGACCAGAGAGCAGAAGATCGGCTGATGCTGGCATCGTACCCGATCCGTGCTTGAGCCCAGGATAATTCAAGAAGGGGTTCGCCGTCCATGAGCTGCTACCCAAGGGAAAAGGCTGCAACAAAGAGGACTTTAACGAGTGCACAATGGAAAAAGAGGTAGCGCTAGCACTTTTACAATGCTTTTTAGAAAAGCGGGGAGTAGGCCCTTTAAAAGATCTGGCCGGGTTAATTACTATGGGTAAAGCAAAAGGATATTTTGCAGATCCTGAGCATATGTTTGAAGTAGAAGAATGGCGTAATTATGGGGATTGTTTATGGGATTTAGTAATAGATGATGATAAGGCAGCAAAAAAATTGATGAAATCATGGCATGAAGTAACTAATTGTATAAAAAGATATCAAGCAGAAAAGCGCCTTGCTGCAGCAGTAACAAGCCGACTTGCAAGCGCAGATCCTAATGCAGGAAAAATTATGCCATGTGAAAATTACATTCCAATACCCCCTTTATCACAAACAGTGCTCTCTGTACCACCTATAGAGCCCACTGTACCACCTATAGACCCTTTGTGTCCTCCGTCCCCCCCTCCGGCGAAGTAGCCTCGGGGGGGCCAGAGGGCAGGGACACATCGGACGAAAGTGCTGCTAAGGAAGAAAATAGCAGTGGGCAGTCAATACAAAATTTAAAAAAAAAAAAAAAAAAAAAAAAAAAGGAACAAAAAAATACAGTAAACAAACTGGTGCGTTCTACGTGCATTAATTGGCAAAAAATAGCACAAGAAGCAGCTGCTCAGGGAATATTTAATATTGCTGAGCAAGTCAACCCCCCACAAGCTTTCCCTGTAACGTATCAGATAAATGCCGGTAACCAAAGACAGGGAACCTGGGAGGCTTTGATTGGAAAATATTAAGTCAGTTACGTAGTACAGTGAATGAGTCAGGCCTCCACAGTGAGCCCACCAGATATACCTAACTTTATGAAAGGGCCGTTATTGTGCCAGTGTATTCTGGAGAATAGTAACAGTTACACCAAAGGCATTTTAGTAACCCTGCCCTTAGATTCTTCTGTAGAAACAATGCTAGAGCGAATGAGTTGGGTGCCAGTAGGTCAGCAAGCCTTGCTAGTGGAAGCAATCCAAGCAGTAGGGAGAGATTTAGTGCAAGCCCAAAGTCAGGCTTTTGCAGCGCTTGCGCCTCTGTGCCCCCCTGGGGCTACTGCGCCCCCAAAGCCAGCGACCACCAAGCACCTAGACTTCCTCTGCTATCGATGCGGGAAGCCAGGACATACCCGTGACCGATGTCGACAACGTCAAGTGTGGTGCCAAAATTGTCAGCGAGGGACCCACAGCACCAATGTCTGTCGGCAGATGGGAAACGAGAAACCGAGCGCGAGGAGCCGCAGCGCGTCGACCCCAATCGCGACTCCTGTCACCTTCACGACACCACCTCCAGGAGACATGACCAACTCTTATCAGCAGACACCGTGTTACAACCCACCACCCGAAGGAGCCTCAGCCTGGACCTGGCAACAGCAGTAGATACAACATTAATTGACAACCGACCACAAAAAATCGCAACTCGTGTCCGAGGACCTCTGATAATTAATGGACAAAGTTATGGTGCTCTATTATTAGGGCGGTCTTCTGGTATTTTGAAAGGGCTGTTGTAAAGTGTGTTGCTTATAGTAATAATTGTTATCATTGCACTCGTATGTTTAAGCTGTGCTCTCTCTTGTATTCAAAAATTACTCGAGCGTGTAACTGTACAAGTTTTGCTTGCACAAAGAGAAAAAGGGGGAAATGTTGCAGAATGGCTGTGTGATCATGGCCATGACTCCCTTAAAGATCTTTGTGAAACAAAGTTAGCGTAAGTTAGCTGAAGCAGGCCTTGCAGCTATGCTGAGGCATGCTGATAAGGAAGCTGAGAAAAACACACTGACCTTGTGCCTAATGTTGTAAATAACTTTGAGGAACTCGCGTAGACAAGAGAGGAAAAAAAAAAATGTAGCTAGCTATCCGCAGAAACCGCAAGTAGGAGGACATATGAAAATGTAACCCTTTAGAGCTTAGCCAATCAGCAGATGACTTGTAGGCATAATTAACTGGAACTGTATATAAGACATAATTGCGCCGTAATAAATCGAAGCTTGCTCTATCACTCATATTGAGTCGGCTGCTTGCTTCCCCTCGCTCGTCATGAGATAAGAACAATTATTGTTCTTTCATTTTTATTTTATTTTCAATTATAATAACAACAATAGGTTAGAATAGAAAAGAGGGAGGGGGGGAGAAATGAAATCCAGAGGGAAGGGAGGAAGAAAAACAAGTGATACACAATATAATTGCTCACCACTTACTGACTGATGCCCAGCCAGTCCCCGAGTAATGATCGGCAGCCCCAGCCTCAGACAGTGGTGCAGACAGAGACACATACACCCCAGTTTATATACCGAGTGTGACGTCCCATGGTGTGGAATACCTCTTTGGCTGGTTTGGGTCAGCTGTCCTGGCTGTCTCCTCCCAATTTATTGCAGCCTTCCAGCCTTCTGGCTGGCAAGGCCTGAGAAACTGAAAAGTCCTTGACTTAGTATAAACATCACCTTACCTAGCAACAACTAAAACCATCAGTGTGTTATTAACATTGTTCTCACACCAAAGCAAAAATGCATCACTGTACTAGCCACTAAAGAAGAAAATTAACTCCATCCCAGCTGAAACCAGGACACTTTACCTGAAGGCTGAGCATGTTGCCTGTAGGACACTTAAGATTTTCTGTCTTACCACCCTGCAGAACTGGAGAATCATGTTTGGTGAATAGTCTTGATTATTTTTTCCTGTAAGGTGGGTTTGGGGTGTATGTGTGTTTTGGTGGGGGTTTTTTCTTGTTTTTTTGGAAGATCAGTTTTGTTGGATTTTGACTGAAAAATGTCCTGAAAAAAAAACAAAACAGAAACAACCCTACCCAAACAAAAAAATCCCCAACCAAAACCCCAAAATAGCAGCTCTATTTACTTGATACTTAAGAATTATTTGAAATTGTTAATTGTTTACTTTCTGTCTGGGAACTGATAAAATACTTATCAAATTGTCTTAAAAGCTTATACAGCCATCATTCCCTCTTAATTTTGCTCAGAAATGTCCAGCTTCTTGATAGTGCTCAGCATCTGATGACCCAGAGACAGCTCCACCACTTTTCAAACTTTGTCATTGAGTATTCTGGTTTCTCTGCTATGGGATGAAACTGGAATTCAGTCAATCTAGCCTTGTTTCACACTGTCTCAGTATATTTCTTCTGTATCCCTAAAGTGTAAACTGTTCTCATAATTTATGGAAATATTACATAATACTGTTTGTTTTCATCTCTCTTGTCCTAATCTAATTTGTAGTGGAATGGCTGCTAATGTACCTTATTACACCAGGTGATTTTGATTCTTCCCTAGTATTTCTCATCAATAGATTTCACAGTATTTATTGCTGACACACTGCTGTTGATACTGTAACTCCTTGTAACTTAGGGTTACTGTGGGAGTGCTGGAGAAATGGGTTCTGTCTGCTAGAACATGCTGACATCTGACTACACCTGACATCTTGTGTTCTGAGCTCTTTTCCATGCTCTTCTTGAGTATCCTGTCATCTTGCTTTTGGGCAAACTGAAATGAGTCTTTGCTTAGCTGTCAGCAATGGTGATCAGGTCCTTTTGTGAGCTGCTAGTTAACTCTCAAAGGTATGCAATTAATTGTCATTGTTTTGACCCATGGATATGCATTTCATTTCACTAGTTATTTCTACCAAATACACTCTGAGGATTTTTTTGACCATCATGCTTGTATCTTCAGAATTGTTCTTTTCAGATACTGAAAGGGCTTGGTGTTGAAGGAAATCTAATTTGTGATAATGCTAATTTACGAGTTTTGTTTTTTAAACAAATCAGTGTTATCTCCCATTCTGCTACTAATAAATGCTTTCAGAGCTTTATTTTGGTAATCCTTTGTATTCTTCAAAAGGGAAGCTTCAAAGCTTAGTGGATAATAGGGTCTCCCCATTACCTTCAGATAATATTTACTTTTCTATCTGAAGAGGCATTCAAAATTCAAATATCTGAAATGTGTGGTGAAACTTGCAGTGACCTCCAGTTTGCAGTTAATGTAGAG
The DNA here is from genome assembly GCF_023634155.1 of Falco peregrinus. Classification (NCBI taxonomy): domain Eukaryota; kingdom Metazoa; phylum Chordata; class Aves; order Falconiformes; family Falconidae; genus Falco; species Falco peregrinus. Next base: position 8,102,162 of record NC_073743.1, on the reverse strand, counting down.
TTTATTGACCTTGTCAGATTAATGTACTCTAGCAGGCAAGTGTTTGTCTACCGCTATGGTTAAGTGTCGTGGATGTGAGTGGTTTAGGTTGCCTAAAGCATCACCATCAAAGATATTAGTGAAATAGTTCTAATATGAATTTGTGAGTGCAACTTTGTGAAGCTTGATGGCAAGGTTTACTCTATTACATGGATGAAATATACAAAGGAAAATTGAATTAAAATAGAGTTGAAATTATTTACACAGACCAAAGACATAAAAGGATATAGGAGGCCTTCCTTGTTGAGTCATGAGGTTCAGAGTAGACACCCTTGTTGTCTAAACTCTTGACAGAGCTTGGATATGGCTAGGTCCAATCTTAGTTTCAGACTTGGACAATGGTTTTATATCTAAAGGATGTCTAAGGTTTGCTCACAGTTTAAGGTTGATCACAAGAGTTTTAGCAGCACTTAATCACCGATTGATTCACTTTAAGTGTTAAATTAATAGGATATATTTAAACTACAACAGTGACTTAACTACGGATCTGAGATGGTAACACTTATACTATACTTGCTATGAGGTACCTAAATCTATTCATACACAAATGTGAAGGAATAGATGTATAGAGATATATGTATAAATGTACAAAGGTATATACCTATTAAAAGTTCCCCTTGTTCAATGAAATATGTAGAATATCTTTTGCATTTCTCAGCAGGTGAAGGGGTTGAGCTTCGTGGAACAGGAGTATCAGCCCAGGCTCAGTCATTAGCTTTCGGTGATGGTCCTCCTAGCTTCACAGACTTGGGAGTTTGTGAGCTCTGAGCAGCATTCCGCTCAGAGGAAGATGCTGGTTGCAGCTAGCTGCAGTCCAGGAGAACTCAAAAGGGTCTCACTTTGGGACTGCTGTTTATAAGGTCACGAGATGATTGGCTTTAGTCATCTGTAAATTCCCATCCTGGCTGTAATCTGAGCTGGTAATATTTCAGAATTCCAGTAACAATGGTACCATTCCACTCAGGCTACTATCTGGGTCAGGAATGTATCAGGGCTATCAGGGAATAACTAATTGTCCCTGCTCTTGTTCCCTACCTTGACCAGGCAACAGGAGTTCCTGTTATGGACAGTGTTGTTCCCCATCTTAGCCATGCAAGAGTTTTTGGTATGGTCAAGGGGTGCTTAACTGCCCAACTCATTACACTAACGCTAAGGCCTAATGGAGATTCCTGAGGTTGTAGAGTGGCACAGGGGAGGAGGTGAGATGCACCACCACGTTAAGACAATATTTGAATTGTTTTGATTTATGACTCTAATTTCTGGCTGCTGAATATGTACTTGGAAAATTCATGTGTAGTCAGTGACAGTTTTCTCAGTTTATCAATATTTTACACCTTTTAAACTTTTTCCATGTTTTTAGACTGCAGAGTTGCCAGGTATGATACTAATATTACTTTCATTTTTTTCTCTTGTTGCAAGCTTTAACTTTACCACCACATATGTAATCAGTATCTTAAATGTTCCCATAAAATACGTCTGAAATTTGTTTTTTTTCACTGAAGCAAATATCTTTATGGATGCCTATCCTATGACTAAAGACTTGTAAGAGAATATTGCAGTTGTGATTAGCATGGAAGCTCACTGAAACAGTGTTAATGTGTTCTTAAAAACTTGGAAAAGTTCTCCTTTATTAAGGATCCATATTGCCTATTTTGTTGGACTATTTATATAAATAAAACATAGGTGATGGTTCCTGAGGTTGTGTAAAATGTGTTGTCAGGAAGTTCAAACTTGAAATGGAAATGTGAACAGCTGTTTTTTTAAAACAGTGGGGCTGGATGGAGTTTCTCTTAAAACTATATTAATATGCATAAGTTTATCTTAAAAAAGTTATTTCGATAACATCTGCATATAGTTCTGGAAAACAAGCTCTTATGTAAATATAGAACAAATATGAATTTGTCTTTTAACTATAAGTTCTCCTTTTATTTGTAATGAACAGTTCAATACAATAGGTTTCCTGTCCTGTGCAGATGCATCAGATGCCCCAGCCAGTAGGAAGCACAGGGGCACTTGAGTTTCTGTTAGGTTTTCAGTCATAAGTGTGGAAACTAGTTCTTCCATACTGCCAAGCAAACACAGCCACGCTCTTAACTGCCTGCCCTTCAGTTGTGACTGCTGGCTTCTGGCAAGGTCACTGTAACAAACAGAATTAGCTTTCTCTTTGAACCTCCAAGGTTAGGGCCAGGATCTCCTGCACTGGTACCTTCTGCTCCACACAGGCTTGTTCATGCCTTCTTCAAACATCTTCCTAAAAATACCTGAGAGTTTCAGTTTCTTCCCCTGACAAGAACTTGCTCTGAGTTGCAACTGCATGTTTCTTATCTTTCCTGGAGGCTCTTGGGAGGAAGAGCAGGGGTACGTCCAGAAGAGGTCTTGAAGACATGCAGATTGTTCTCTCTATTTGTTTTAAGCCAGTGTTACGGGAGGAGAGAGGAGAAGGAGCTTCACCCCCTGCTTTGTGTACAAGAAGGCATGAAATGAAACTCCTTAAGCTATGCAGATCTCTGGCAGAGTGCATTGCAGATAGTCTTTGGGGTTTTCATTTTAGGAGCGCATTGTGCCAAACTAATATAGAAAAGATTGGATGACTGATCTATTTGGCTTTTCTCACTGAAGATTGACATGCAGACCGATGCTCAAATTACCTTTTTTTTCTCTTGTGGGAAGAAGGCAGATAATCCCCAACATGGAACTGAGTAATAAAATATTTTGGATTAAACTAAGTTGTCTTAATCTGTGCATAGTAGGAAGGTGCTTTCATGTAAAGATGTGTGAAGTATTGTAAACTGACATACACTGATACCCTCAGCAAGTTGAGTGAGGAGAAATATTAATAACGGGCAAAGTATTTGGTTTAGATGATGATATGGGGCAATCTAGAATTGTTGCAGTGGGTTACAGTGGTGCAATGCCTGGCTATTGCTTTTGGCTTCTGCTGTAGGTCAGCATGCCTTTATTCAAAATCGTTACTGTTGTCGCTCATGTTGGCCTTATTGTTGGTAGTGAAGGATTCAGTTCTTAAAAGAAAGCTTTTTTTCTTGTAGGTACTTCAGAGGCAGATGGGCCCAAGTGACTCTCTTGGGAAAACATGGAGGAAAGGGTTAGAAAGCAACAGATCAGTAGAATACTGTAGAAGAATGAAGCTGGGTTAATTAGCATTGATAATATACAACTGTGGGTTGGCTTCAGGGGCGGTGGGTTGGCCGATGTAGATAAGGTGCAGCTGTGGCTGGTTCTGTTAAGTGGTTGAGAGCCAATGAAGAGAGAGCAGCCGAGGAAGAGAAAAGAAGAGAATGCATTTCCTGAATGAGGAGAAATTAGCAGAAGGTAGCAGAGGGACTAGTGTGAAGAGTATGTTGGTATAAATGGTAAAAAAAAACCTTGTTGCAGTCAGCTAGTTTGGAGAGTGCTGTGACAGAATATGAACTGTTGTATCTGGGATGTACATTTCATCCCAAAAGAATTTCTCAGGCCGTGCTTTTATCTATCCAAGATGAGAGAAGTCAGGGTTTGCAGACTGCATTCTAAAACTTTTCTACAACAGAAGCTGGACCTGCCTTTCTGAATAGGAAAAAAAAAATAATTGCTGGAAGGCTTTGAGCTGAAAGCTGTCCTGTGAGATGTCCGTGAGGTAGATTTTGATGTCTCATTCAAATGTTTATTGTCTGTACTAAAGAGATTAACATCAGTAACTTTTCTTGGCTGTTGCTCTTGGAATATTCTATGTAAGTTAAGTTTACTAATAACATCACAAACCTTTATGAAAACTCCGGCCTTCCTCAGAAAAGTACTGTCTTTAATACTAGAGAAAATAGGGGAAAGATTTGGTTAAACTAATGAAACTGTTTAATGTTCATCTTTTTAAGCTCATTTAGAGTATACTTGGTCTTGAAATTGTTGTTTATATTGAAAACTTTGATAGATTAGCTCTTCAGACAATTATACGTGTGTATGGTAAAGAGGAACAGTGCTACTATATCTTCAGTTCTATCTCTTAAGCGTGTGGTTAAGTTCCAGCATGTTCAGGTACAATGGTAAGCCATCTTGTCCTGAAAAACATGCCGAAGCATATAATTCCTTTCAGCAGAAAATTAGTATGCTCTACTGTTTGTTCTGAGCTGCATGTTTGCGGCAATATTTTACAGTCCTGCCACTAGTGAGAATGCTAAGCAAAGCCAAGTGGGGAAGGACAGTGGCTTCGGTATTTTGAAATCAGTTATGTATGAATTGCATTATTATATTTTAAAAATTGATGGCAAATGGGAATAGAGGCCTGCCAGGGCAGACTGCTTATAGACCTTAGGAATCAAGATTGCAAGGGCGAGTGCAGCCAGAACTTCTATGCTTTTTGTCTTCCTTTCATCCCACAGGGTGGACTGCTGAAGAGCTAGAAAGGGGAACTCATAAGAAATCTGCCAGCTTCTACTGTCTAGACAGAGTTCCATAGGAGCTTCATCAAAATGGGTGTCTGACTTTTTCTGAATTGACAAATAATTAAAAAAAGCATACATTTTTCCAGGCAGCAGTTGACCTGTACACCTAAGAAGTTCCATTGTCTTTAACAGTACTCACATATGCAATAAATATTTGAGACCTAAATAACCATAAATAGCTGGGACACAAACACACAGGTTTTAACCTTGTGAATGAACCTCTAGTAAAACCCTTATGCAATGGTGGAGCCTTATAGGCTTTATTGGTGTTTTTTAGAGCAAGTGTTCACTTCTTGTGTATCTATCAGATTTGTGCTATTGGTGACTTAGGCTGAGGTGAAACTTCTCTGATCTGGGTTTCATTTAAAACCTGAATCCCAATACAGAGGAAAATCAGGACCCAAATTACCACTATGACCACCTTGGTGTTACATGTAACCGTTGCAAGGTTCTGACTGAAGCTTCTCTGCTCATCAACTCTATCAAGCTACTGGCAGCAGGGTGATGCTAACATGAAGCCTGTTATACTCGCAATGACTAGGTAAGTGTTGTCAATCTTCTGACCCTCTGCTACATAAAAACTTGGTATGGAGCTCATAAGATTAGTGAGGCAGGCAATCTCTGATGCTTTAGGCAGGAGGTGCCCATGGAGTTTGGTGAAAAGAATGATGCAATATCTGGTAGTGTAGCATGCGTTACAAATGGCAAAACCTACTGGGTCTAAAAATTTCCACATATTTGTGTTTAAATTTACATATATTTAGCATTCTTAGGTGGCTTCTGCCTAGGCCATGCTAATAGTATATTGGTATATGCTGATTTGTGAAATATCTAAAAAGGGTAAGTTTTTAATGATTAATTCTGTGTTGTGGTTTAACCCCAGCCAGCAATTAAGTACTGTGCAGCTCCTTGTTCACTTCCCTGCCTCTCCTCCCCAAGTGGGATGGGAAGGAGAATCAGGAAAAAAGGTAGAACTCAAGAGTTAAGAACAATTTAATTGAAATATAATAATATTGTAATAAAAAGGGGAAAAAAACTCCAAAACCTAGTGATGCACAATACAGTTGCTCACCACCCACTGATTGATGCCCAGCCACTCCCTGAGCAGTGGTTGCCCAGCCCTGGCCCCCTCATCTCCCCAGTTAATATACTCAGGATGATAGTCTATGGTATCGAATATCCAGTCAGTTGTCCTGGCAGTGTCCTCTCCCAATTTCTTGTGCCCCTCCAGCCTTCTTGTTGGCAGGGCCCAAAAACTGAAAAGTCCTTGGCTTAGTACAAACATTACATAACACACCAATGTTTTTAGTTGTTGCTATCAACATTATTCTCATACTAAATCCAAAACACCACATTGTACTAGCTACTGAAAATTAACTCTATCCCAGCTGAAACCAGGACAGTATCCACCCCTTATTCCATACTGTTTGTCATGCCATGCTTTCCAATGTGCTATCATTTCCTCTGTCTTTTGATATAAACATGCAGATATTGATTGTAGAGGAATGAAGCTGGGTTAATTAACACTGATAATATACAGCTGTGGGCTTGCTTCAGGGGTGGTGGGTGTGCAGCTGTGGCTGGTTCCTGCTAAGTAGTTAAATAGCTCTAATAGGGATGGAAGAGGAGCACTGGATGAAGAGAGAGATGGAAAAAGTAGAGGGAGGAGAGAGAGAGTATGCCCCAGATGTAGAAGAGGCTTTGGGAGAAGAAGGGGACCTGGATGAGGTGAGGCTGGCTGGAAGAGGAGCCTGGAGAAGGAAGAATCTGGACATAGCAGAGGCAAGAAGCAGGGTGGACTGGCCTGAAGAGGCTGAAGAAACAGCACAGACAGTAGATGAACTTTTGAAACCTTGTGGGGGATTGGTGGCTGTGCTGGGGCAAGGCGTGGGAACTACTTATGGAAGTTAAACTGGTATGTGATGGTAAAAACCTTGTTGCAGTTGGCTAGTTTGGATAGTGTTGTGACAATTGGTGCTCTGTGTGAGGTACAAAGTCAGGACCTTCAGATTATGAGACTGAGTGTAATGAGCAGCAACAGCAATGATGTCTGTGTCAGGGGACATTTGAAGTTTTGAATGCTGGCGCCCAACATAGCAGAGACAGGGGGGATAGCCTGTGATCTGGATCAAATTGAGATAGGCAGGGAGAGCATGGGGATCCAGATTAGACACTGGTAGAGGTGAGACGTTGGGATCAAAGAGAAGGAAGCCTGACTTCTGTGGAGCTAAGAGACTGAGGGTGATGGGCAGCAATGGCGGAGTATATGATCAGATGTGGCAGTGGCCTGTGGCAGGGCCAGAGTGAGTCTGGCTAGACAGCAGTGATGGCTGTGCTGGGGCAAGGTGTGGGAGCAGTGCAGTGCTGTGGGTGGCTCCTGCTACTGCTCGGCCTGGCAGTATTCTTGCCGATGTTTATGTGCTCATTGAAGGTGTCCCCACACGTAGAAGAAATGGGTGACCACAAGGTTGTTGAGAATCTTTTCAGGACACGGAATGATGTGCTAGTGCTGTATTCTAGAGCTGCTGCTGCTGAAAGCTCCCTCAGGTTACTGTCTGGCGTGACCCAGGAGGTGAAAGGATGAGGTACTATAAGCTCATCAGAACTTCTCTCTGAGGAAAACAAAATCCCAGATGTCAAGAAAGCAGATGAGAAGAAAGGTGATCAGCCCCCAGAAGCTGAAAAGCCCAAGATAAAAGTGAAGAATGTGGAACGACCTACTGAAGCTAACTTGGTTTGGCAGTTAGGAAAGGATCTCCTCAATATCTATGTTGAAATAGAGGGAAAGAGGATTATGCAAGATCAACTGGAGAAAGAAAGAAATGATGCAAAGAATGCAGTGGAGGAATATGTGTATGAGTTCAGGGACAAGTTGTCTGGACTGTATGAGAAGTTTGTGAAAAGGTTGTGATAATTGTTAAATACATAAAGTGTGAAATGTTAAGAAGAAAAAAGGGGGGAGGAATTGTAGAGGAATTATAGAGGAATGAAGGCAGGTTAATATTGATAATATACAGCTGTGGGCTTGCTTCAGAGGCAGTGGGTTGGCTGATGTGGATAATGTGCAGCTGTGGCTGGTTCCTGCTAAGTAGTTAAATAGCTCTAATAGGGATGGAAGAGGAGCACTGGATGAAGAGAGAGATGGAAAAAGTAGAGGGAGGAGAGAGAGCACCCTGGATGTAGGAGAGGCCCTGGGAGAAGAAGGGGGCCTGGATGAGGTGAGGCTGGCTGGAAGAGGAGCCTGGAGAAGGAAGAATCTGGACATAGCAAAGGCAAGAAGCAGGGTGGACTGGCCTGAAGAGGCTGAAGAAACAGCACAGACAGTAGATGAACTTTTGAAACCTTGTGGGGGATTGGTGGCTGTGCTGGGGCAAGATGCGGGAACTACTTAATGAATTTAACCTGGCATGTGATGGTAAAAGCCTTGTTGTAGCCAGCTAGTTTGGATAGTGCTGTGACAATTGGTGCCCTTGGTCTACAGATCATCACTCTAAAGTCTGTTGAGTTCATTTAGTCCATTATGTTTGGCTCAGTCTATCATAAGTCTTCCAAGACAGGAAAGATGGTGTGAAGTGTTGGATTCTTGCATGTTGAAGCCAGTTCTGATTCTATCTGCACTGGTCTTGGTGTCATCGGAGTTCAATTCCTCAATAATGTGGCAGTCGGAAGGAACTTGAGTTCAGATTTCCAAATCTGGAATGGCAGAGATGTGTGCCACAAGCATATAAAAGTTACAACATACAGTGTGGTAAAGCAATTAAAATCTATTTGTTTTATTGGCTCTTTTCACCCAAAATCGAATTCCCTTGAGGCACCCATCAAACTCCCCATCCTTTCATGTTACCTATCTAGTGCACCCAGGCATTTGAGGAAAACCAATCCCACAAATGGGTTATCCTTTGCCTGAGGCAGGAACAGCCCAGATTTTCCTCAGCATGTTTTTAAGGTGCACTACAGGAACTTTATCCCCTTCTACAGTACATAAAATCTTTGCTTGGGCAGGGCCAGCTTGCTTTTCAGATCCTCTTGTGTTGACTAACCAGGTGGCTTTGGCTAGGTGTGTATCCCAATGTTTGAAGGTCCTACCACCCCTTAGTTTCAGTGTAGTCTTGTAACAGTCCATTGTAGCATTCAATTTTCCCAGAGGCTGGTGTGTGATAGGGAATGTGATATACCCACTCAGTACCATGTTTCTTGAAACAATCTCATAGACATGTGTCAGAAATGACATCCCATTGTTTGATTCAATTCTTTCTGGGGTGCATGTTGCCACAAGACTTCCTTTTCAAGGCCTGGGATAGTGTTCTGGGCTGTGGCATAGGGCATGTTTTCAGACATCTGGTGGTTGCTTCCACCATTGTAAGCACATGGCACTTGCCTTGGCAGGTCTGTGGGAGTGTGATGTAGTCAATCTGCCAAGCCTCCACATATTTATATTTCAGCCATCGTCCTCATTACCAGAGAAGCTTGTAACGGCTTGGCTTGCTTAATTGCAGTACATTTCACGTTCATGGATTACCTGTGCAATAGGGTCCACGGTTATGTTCACCCCTTGATCTCGGGCCCATCTATATGTTGCATCTCTTCCTTGATGGCCTGAGATGTCATGCAATAAATAATTCACCCTTATGTTGCCAGTCCAAAAACTACCTGAGCCACTTCGGTCTTGCCTGATGGTTGTTTAAATGTTCCTCAGTGGCCCGACTCTTGGGTACATGAGCATCTACGTGATGCACCTTCACAACCAGGTTCTCCACCTTGGCAGTGATATCTTGCCATAATGCGGCAGCCCAGATGGCTCTACCTCTGCACTGCCAGTTTCTCTGCTTCCATTGCTGCAGCCACCCCCACAGGGCATTGGGCACCATCCATGAGTCAGTATAGAAGTAAAATATCTGCCATTTTTCTCAATCAGCAATGTCTAAAGCCAGCTGGATAGCTTTCACCTCTGCAAACTGACTTGATTCACCTTCTCCTTCAGCATTTTCTGCAACTTGTCATAGGGGATTCCATACAGCTGCCTTCCACCTCCGATGCTTTCCTACAATAAGGCAGGACCTATCAGTAAACAAGGCATATTACTTCTCATGTTCTGGCAGTTTGTTATACAATGGGGCTTCTTCAGCATGTGTCTCCTCTTCCTCTGGTGACATCCCAAAATCTTTACCCTCTGGCCAATCCTTAATAATTTCCAAGACTCCTAGATGATTGGGATTTCCTTTTTGAGCTCATTGTGTAAACAGTACGACCCACTTTCTCCGTGTAGCATCAGTTATGTGATGTGTAGAGGAAACCCTCCCTTTAAACATCCATCCCAGCACTGGTAACCAGGGCACCAGGAGGAGCTATGCTTCAATGCCAATCACTTCCAAAGCTGCACAAACCCCTTCATAAGCTGCCAATATCTTTTTCAGTTGGCATATAGCCTCTATATCCCTGACTCCAAAATCTGAAGAGTTGACCCCGAGTTTCCCCTGGTGCTTTCTACCAGGGGCTTCATTAGCACCATTCTCCCTGGCTGTGGTTTAAAGCACGTTTTTTACATTTTGCCCAATTCAGAGTGGTCCAAGGGCTACTGCTTGGACTATCTCCTGTTTTATTTGTTCAAAAGCTTGTCTTTGCTCAGGGCCCCATTTATATTCATTGTTCTTTTAGGTCACGTGATCAAGAGGGCTTACAGTCACACTGTAGTTTGGAATGTGCATTCTCCAAAAGCTGACAACACCTAAGAAAGCCTGAGTTTCTTTCTTATGAGTTGGTGGAGACATAGCTGTTATTTTGTTGATCACATCCACTGGGATCTCACTATGTCCATCTTGCCATTTTATTCCCAAAACTTGGGTCTCCTGTGCGGGTCCCTTGACTTTACTTTTGTTTTATGGCAAAACTGGTTTTCAGGAGGATTTGTATAATTTTCCTCCCCTTTCTCAAAAACAACTTCTGGTGTATTGCCCCATACGATGTAGTCATCAATGTATTGCAGATGTTCTGGAGCTCCACCCTTTTCTAGTGCAGCCTGGATCAGTCCATGGCATATGGTAGGGCTGCGTTTCCATCCCTGGGAGAGTCAATTCCAGGTATATTGGACACTCTTCCAAGTGAAGGCAAACTGTGGCCTGCATTCTGCAGCCAAAGGGACTGAGAAAAATGCATTTGCGATATCAATATTGTCATACTACTTGGCTGCCTTTGGTTCCAGTTCATATTGAAGTTCTAGCATGTCTGGTATGGCAGCGCTCAATGACAGCGTGACTTCATTCAGGCCATGATAGTCTACTGTTATTTTGTGTTTTCCATTAGACTTTTGCACTGGTCATATGGGGCTATTGAAGGGTGAATGGGTCTTGCTGATCACTCCTTGGCTCTCTAGTTGGCAAATCAGCTTATATATGGGAATCAGGGAGTCTCGATTGGTACGGTATTTCCACCAGTGCACCATAGTAGTAGCAATAGGTACCTGCTGTTCCTCAACTTTCAGTAACACCACCACAAATGGGCCTTCTAAAAGACCAGGCAAAGTAGACAGCTGCTTAATTTCCTTTGTTTCCAAGGCAGCTATATCAAAAGCCCACCAATACCCTTTCAGATTCTTGAAATTCCCTCTCCTTAGATGGTCTATGCCAAGGATACATGGAGCTTCTGGGCCAGTCACAATGGGATTTTTTTTGCCACTCATTCTCAGTCAGGCTTATTTCAGCCTCCGAGACAGCTGTTGCGATCCTCCTGTTACTCCAGAAATACTTATGGGAATTGCCCCTTCATAGCTTGATGGCATTAGGGTGTACTGTGCACCTGTATCTACTAGAGCTTTATATTCCTGTGGGTCTGATGTGCCAGGACATCGGGTCCACACAGTACAGTAAACCCAGTCATCCCCATCCTGCTCCTGTCTGGAGGCAGGGTCCCCCTAACCCTGGTCGTAGGATTCCCCACTAGGATGACAAGTGGTGTGAGGCGGATGTAGCATGGAGTAGTTCTGCTCACTTGTGTCTTGCCAGAATGGATTAGAATTCCTTTTCACAGGATTAAGAGTAAAGTCAGCCCTATCAGTCTGTCTTGGGAAACTGTCCTCTGGAGACTGGAGCAGCAACCTTCCTGGAAGACTCCTTATTTGTGATTGTTTTTCCTCGTAATTCATGCACTCGTGCCTCCAGGACTGAGGTAGGTTTTCCATCCCACCTCCTCATGCCTTCTCTGTGGTCTTGCAGGTAAAACCACAAGGTACCCCGTGGTGTGTATTTGCTATATTCTCCCTCCCAAACAGAAGGGTGTCTAGAGTTGATAGCTGAGATCTGGGTCCATACAGGTGGAGATTGTTATAGATCCTCATAAAGTCCCTGGACCAGCCTCTCCACAGCTGAGATGGAGGTAGAGACACTGTCTTCATAGTCCCAGAGATGGCAAACCACTTTGTCTGCCATTGGTGGTGTGTTGTCTCTCCAACCCATTATTGCCAGTGAGTTGGCATATGCTGATGGTGCACTCTGTACCAATTTCCACCACATGGGTCATGCATAGAACTTCATCAGGATCTGTGGGTGACCGTGGATCGTCCTGGTCATAATAAATTTTTTCTTTAACAGCTAATTCCCTTGAGTACTGGATACCTTTCTCTATTGCAGTCCACTTGCCTGGGTGACGCGTAATATCCTCCTTGAAGTGATACCTTTCTTTAATGCTTGACAGGAGTCACCTCCAGAGGCTGAGATCTTGTGTTCTTTTCCAATTGCCTTGTTAATGCCCCCTTTAGAAAGTGATCCCAGCTGCTTGGCTTTCCTACCCTCTAATTTTAGGCCACTAGCCCCATTATCCCAGCACAGAAGCAACCAGGTTCACCTTATTGACAGGCATAATCTTTCCACATATCCCACAGTTCATTCAGAGATAGGGATCAAGAGGTTACCTCTTGTTTGCTGCCTTCATCCTGATCCTGTGGTGGCCCTGCTTCATCCTCCTCCTTTACCAAACAAGTTCTTTCTGTTTCCGTTTCTTCTTCTGTACAGGGGCCACTGACACAGATTGGTCTTCTGCATCACTCGGCATGGGGGCCAAGGTAGCTACAGTACTTGCCACAGGGGCTGGAGCAGCTGCAGGGCCTGCTGCGGGGGCTGGGGCAGCCACTGGGGCTGGAGCAGCTGTTGTTTCTGCCACAGAGGCTAAAGCAGTTACAATTAGTCACTTAGTTCTCCACCAGGTCCAGGAGGTGAAAACCACATTTGGTATTCCTAGCCCTAGGGTCAGGACCTGTGCTATGGTGCTTCCAGTGGACCAAAGATAATCAGAATTTCCAAAAATCCTAAATGCTTCAGTAATTATCCCTGGGGAGAAGAAGGAGGTGTGGACCTCACCCATAGGCTGACTCTCCAGGAAAACAAAACTTCGGCTAAAGTTTAGCTTTATGTATACCTTAATTTTTGTTAGTAAAGTTACTGTTAAAAGTATTAGTACATTCTGTTTTTTCTGGTCTCAGGGAAGCAATACATTGCTTTCACCTCACTGTAATGCTCAGGTAAGCATTAATATTTCATTTTAACCTGACCACATGTTTGATACCAGGTTTTTTTATTTGTTTCCTTTTGGAGGGGACAGGGATAAGTCAAGGAAACCTTGTCATTGCTCTATGTGAATACTTAAGCATTGTGAACTAAATGTAGGAGCATCTCAGCATTTTTCCTTAAATTAGGAATACTTGTCTAAAGACATTGCTAAAATTTCTTAATGCAAAGTTACTGATAGTGTCATAATTTTAGAGAACTGCTCCATTAAATTTCAGACAATCTATAGATGGGGAACACAATTGTAGACAGAAGATTGTTGTTTGAGAACTGCATTGATGAGCTTACACGAGTAGTCTACAAAAGCCTAGTGTATAGTATTGCAGAACAAACACAGTCTTGTCTTTTGGGCTATGTGGGAGAGGAATTTAAAAATCCAAAAGCTTCTTTGAAGCTGCGGACTTCACTGAGTGCTGCTATTTCAGCTGAAGCAATGTTTGAGGATATTGTACAAATGGTTAATAACTACTTCCTATCTAGACCTTTCTGAGTCTTTTACCATGGCTGGACTACATGACAGTTCTTAAAACCAAATTTTCCCTGATGATTGCTGGTTCATAGCTTGGAGTCTCGCAGTTCTGCTTTGACTATCTTAATTGAAAGACTGAGTGGCCCCAGCCTTATTCTATCAGCTACCTGAAAAATGGCCTGAGTAGTTGTAGACTGTATGTCATTGAAGACAAATTAATATCGCTGGTCTTAAATAGTAACTGATATCTTAATTAGCCAACAATGTATAGGAAATCAGAACCTATTAGCTTGAATGCTGACAGTCAATTTCTGACAAAGTCTTAATTTTGCAATATATTTTTTCAGCATCAAAAAATTTCTCAATTCAGTGTGAAGCTTGGAGGGTGTGTTCACAGAACTAAACTGTTGAACTGCATGCATAAAGCCTGGGACCACTGAATAGCTGACAATATTGGCAATACTTTAAAATGAGAAAAAGATTCTGGAAAGAAGACTTGTACTGTAAATATGTAAGCAATAATTTGAGACTTTGTTTTGATGCCATACCAGAAGTCTGGGGTTTCATCCTTTTCTGGTTTTGTGGAAGTTTATATTCTTTGCCTATGGACTCTGGTAGGCAAAATCTTGTAGAGTTAGGTTGCAGCAGCTTAAAAAGTCACTGTTTGCATATGTGTATTCCAGTGCCAAGAGCTGTTATCAACTGTGGCAGAGCAGATGCAAAGGAAAACATGCTTGCTCAGTTTGTCCCAGTTTATCCCAGTTTAAATATACTACCTTTACCTGCCAGTTAAAATTCATTTCGTATCATTACTTGTCCAAAATAAAATAACTGTTCTTTTGAAGTAACATGACAGTATCATATAAAATATCAAATGCTGTGAGAAGATAGTTGTAACGAAAAGCTGAAAAAGACAATTTTAAGGGACTATTGCTGCATTGGAAACGAAAGCTAGAGAAAACTAACTAGACAGCAGCAAAATGGAAACCAATAATGCTAGGGACAGTATATATATACTAACTGCTTGCCCTGAGCATCTTTTCCAGCACTAATCACAGAATGGTTAGGGTTGGAAGGGACCCCTGGAGATCATCTAGTCCAACCCCCTGCTAAAGCAGGTTCTCCTAGAGCAGGTTGCACAGGATTGCATCCAGGTGGGTTTTGAATGTCTCCAGAGGAGGAGACTCCACAACCTTTCTGGGCAGACTGTTCCAGTGCTCTGTCACCCTCAAGGTAAAGAAGTGCTTCCTCATATTCGGAAGGAACTTCCTGTGTTTCAGTTTGTGCCCTTTGCCCCTTGTCCTGTTGTTTGGCACTACTGAAAATTGCCTGGCCCCACCCTCTTGACATTCTCACCCTTAAGATATTTATATGTATTGATAAAGATCCCCTCTCAGTCTTCTCCTCCCCAGGCTAAATGGGTCCAGCTCTCTCAGCCTTTCCTCACAAGGGAGATGCTTCAGTCCCCTAATCATCTTCATAGCCCTCCACTGGACCCTCTCCAATAGTTCCCTGTCTCTCTTGAACTGGGGAGCCCAGAACTGCCAAGTGTTCCACTGTGCCTCCATTCTAAAGCATGGAAGTGGAAATTGTGTAGAACAAAGTTTTACTTTAAATAATTGTTCAGTTGTCATTGCTGCTTTTCAAAGAACCTGAAAGCATACAATGAAAACTTAGAACTAAACAAACAGCTGAACAGACACTTTAGATCGTTACTGGAATTAAATGCAGAAGTTAACTACAAAAGTTTCTCAAAATGTTCTGGTTGCTTTGTGGATTTTTTTATTTTTTTTTAAATTGCAAATAAACTGTTAGATGAACACGCAGTACATCCACAACTCTGAATGAATACCTTTTTCGCAGTGTAATAGTCTAGTACGACTATACGTTAAATCACTCTTCTCCATCACTGTTATCACTATCTTTGAGCTTTGTAACAATGCCTAGGTCACGATCCTTTAGCTTAGGCAACTTCATCAGGTGAAAATACAAACATTTATTTCTCATACAAATTTGCAGAATGTATTCTATCCACAAGACACTTTATGGAGAGATATTATGCTGCATTGTGTATGATCTATTAGAAGTGAAAAAATGGTGTTCTTGAAAGACAATACTTCTTTAGATCATTACTTTAGAACTGTTTTTGCACCTGCTATATTGCAAGAATACCCTAAGCAGTAATGCATCTTTGTGGACTGCGAGATATCTTTGTGATTACATTTAAACTTAACATGCAAACTGATTTCAAGTATAACTCTAGGTACAAGTGTGGGAAACGGCACGCTGTTGGGACACAATCTTTCTCACTTACAAGGTATCAAATGGTATGTTACTTGGGTTAAAGTCTAACTTCTATGACAACTTCATTTTCACCAAAGGAGTTGCAGTTAAGTTCACAAACTAATGCAGCTCAGCTGAAATTTCACTGCTATAACAGAGTACAGAATACTTTTCCCACTGACCTTAAAGTTTGTGGTGGTGGTGGTGACGGTGTGACAGATATTTGACTTTTAACCCAATACATATTTTTAGCTGTGTTAAATCCACCTGTACACAAAGAACACTTATTCCTTCTGAAGCAACAGCTGAGGATTTGAACAGTCTTTTCACCTTGAGCTGTTCCCAATTTAGAGGCTAAAAAAAAAAGAAATAATTCAAAAGGTATTCTGTCAATATGCTGATGCAGTTTTATGTTAAATTCTGGTCACACTGAAATAGGGTTATGTTCTAGCATTTATATATATGTAGCACTCGATTATAATTTATGAAAAAAATTCAGAATTTCATTTTATCTCAAATTGCTTGGAATTAGATTAGGTTGCAGTTGTCATCCTAACAACTAGTTTCCACATTTTACCCCTTAACTGAAAAACACACATGATGAAAAAGCGTATTTCTAGAAACAGAAGAGTAATTGAAAAAAAAATCTTATGTTCACAATTGTTTTTCTAAGTCTTATTAAAGTAACTTTTTTTTACTTTTTTATTTTTAATGCAACCAGAGGCACTTTATTGTACAGAGAAGCTCATATTTATATCTCTGAGCCTGGATTCAAATTCCAGCTGTATGTACCACCAGGCTCAGGGCAGAAACCATTCATGCGGTTACATAGCTATATATCACTACAAGCATGCAGACGCCTTTTTGCTACTAGATAACCATGTTTATCTTTCTTACTTTCCTTCACAATACCCAGCTGTTCTCTCATCTCCTGCCAGGTCAGACATTCTCCATCCTCCTCTCCTATATCTCTCTTTAGACCAGGGGTCCTCAAACTTTTTAAACAGGGGGCCGGCGCGCGGATGAAGTGGCAGGAGGTCATCTGCGGCTGCTTGGTTTCCCCCCCCAACCCCCGGTGGGGTGGGGGTGTTCTGTAAATATCAGGGGCCAGACTGAGGACCCTGGGGGGCCGTATCCGGCCTGTGGGCCGTAGTTTGAGGACCCCTGCTCTCTATCCCCCTCTCTCTTATTTCCCATCAGTAATGGTCAGATGATCTCAATACTCCTCTCACACATCTCTCTTCAGACATTCTCTGTCCTACTCTTCTTTTTTGCTTGTTAGTTGCAACGAGGCAAAGGCTGTGTGTAGCTGGGTGACCATGACCTGATTTATGTTACGATCAACTAAGCACTGAATACAGGAAAAAAGGCATGGGAGACATAAGGCAAACATCAATAAGGTGGTTAAAGTAATTATAATAAATCCTGTAATACTTTTGATCCACAGCCCAAAGTTTCCTAGCCGTGAGAAGAGACCAAAGGCATCCCACCCCTGGCTCTGCTGCAGATCTTTGTTTAAGGCTTTTAAGTTTTGTATTCTTTTGTCATTTGATTCAGAGTGGTCACTCAGATTCATGCAACACAACCCATCAAAGTCTTCACACCCATGTCCCTCTGCTAACAATAAAAAATCAATAGCAGATCGGTTCTGTAGCGACGCATGACAGACAGAATCGACATCTGCTAATAAGCCTTTTTTTTTTTAATAATCATACTTATTTGTAGCTTCAACAGTATAAAACAATTTCCTCTTCTAGGGCAGAGTGGTCGTTTCTTTTGTGTGCTTGTGGGTTAGGATAAATGAAAAAGCTTTCTTAGAATTTACTTTCATGTGGTACCAATCCATGGCAATAAATAAAACTACTTAAGTGTTTCTGTTGATATTTTTGAAGTTTCTGAGGTTTCTGTCGGTTTATTGTTTGACTTTTTTTCCAATTTTATAGTCTTTTGAACTGCCTTGTTATGTCCGCAAAACTTATCTTCCATTGTTGTCAATGCTTATTCATGTTTATATATTCCATGTTTTAACAACATTTTTCTCCTTCCCTGATATTTTTTTGATCAATAAAAAGATGTTATTGGCAAATTAGGCTACTCCAATTTTGTTTAACAATAGTATATGAAAGCTCGAATAACTGTTGTAACTTAATCCTAGCCAAAACCTATACAGTTACTTTGGGGAGGAGATCTCATAATGGATTTATGAACTAGAATTACTCCATTATTTGGTTGTTGCTGATTAGAAAGCACAATGAAAGATTAACTCTCCAGTTCTGGAAAACTCTCAGTTTCTGTTCAAAGAGGTTTTTTAGCAGCAATAAGAAAATTCATTACATTTCTGCTAAACATAGATGCAGTTGGGATGATTTAGAGTTCAGTGCTTATTTTAAAATCTTACTAATTATTTTCAATATATTTTGTGGTCTCAAAGTCCCATGTGAGGTTAGAAACAGATTTTTTCTAACTACCCTATAAGTACATATACCAGAATGTTTGGATAATGCAATAGTGGGTGAATATTAGTGTAGGTTTGGGGTTGTTCCCCAATGTGGTTTATTTTATATCTTTTAATCTTTCTGTACTTCCTTAGATACTTTGAACACTGAAAGCAATTCTGCATTCTGGTGGTGTAATCAGTACAGTGATGATATTTTACATGTTTGTACAAAACAATTGCTTACACACAGTCTTGATGGAAGTAAAAGATTTTTTTGTAGCTGAAAAGCATGAGAATCCTAAAAAATTCTGTCTTTGAGTAAAAAAATTGTTAATTTCAAAAAGACATGCAAGAAATGAGAAGTAGCTAAAGCTTTTCCTGGTAGACTGCTGAAAGACAGAAGAAAGACAGACAGACATCACCCCCTGCTCCCCCATAGCATTTACTTGATTCAAATTAAGAATGTTATCTGACTTTTTGCAGCACATCTAGGTTTGCTATTTTTTAATTTTATTTTTCACATATTATTTTCCCTGTAATGGTTACTGAAGCCATTGGCCTAGAGAACTCAAGAGTGTGGTCAAAGTGGGATGCAGGAGCTAGCATGTAGAGCTATATGTACTGAGCAGTGATTTCACTAAGTTTAATGGCCCGCAAAACCTGCTGAAGGTTGGCAGTAGTCCACTGGAAGTCAGTGTCCTAACCAAAAATCTGAAGGTGATGTCAGATACTGCTACTCTTTCATGAATCTGGAGTTAGTAGGACCACATATATTTCACTAGATAAAAATAAATACATTTTTTGCTTACTTCATTTATTAAGATTGTTTCACAGCTAGGAAAAAAATATAGTGACTGACTCAATAGATTTTACTTCTTCCATTCTTCTTCAAATACTGTATCAGTGTTTAATACTGCTTCTAGTTGCTCTTGCACAGTATGGATTTAGACTATTCCTTTTCCAAAAAGCATATTTTGCATAATTTTAGCGTCTATCTAAGTTTTATGCTCATGCATCTTTCTAGATACATGTAACACTATCTTTTATGGTGAGGTGCCCGTCATTTGTGAAACTTTCTCCCAGGTGCTTGCTTACAGGAGAATATATTGTACCTAGGAGCCTGGGAGGGAATGACTGTACTGAAACTTGAATGTAAAGCATTTCTGATCAAATTCCATTTACATGGAACGTTGTGTCCTTCCTCAAATCACTGGTGACAAGCTGGAGCTCTTGTAAAGTAATGCTTCTCTAGTGTTATGCTTTCACGCTACTATGTGAATATGTCTGCAATTTTTATGTCGATTTTTAAGCAAATACTGATTATATCTCTCTTCCTTTATCCAGGCCGATACAAAAGGGATGTGAGCTCACTGCATTTTTACTGACAGTATGTTGTTGTTATTTTTTAAAAAATTAATATCAAGACTTATATTTCTAAAGTAGTATATGTTACTACAAGTTAAAAGCTTAAGTACATTGTTACAAGTAGGATATGAATGCAGCAAAGTCTTTACAATCTCAGTCAGGAATATGCTGAGAATAAGAAAAAATGGTATATTTTTGTTAAGGAGTAGTCTGTATACTTGCTGTCCTGTAATCAGCTTCCTTACTTTATCACAGACCTATTTGGTTATTATGGATTTTTTTAAATGGCTTTCTAACTACACTGATTATTTTTTTTAAAGTTACCTCACTAAATACTCCCCTCCTTATTAGATAAGATTGCTGCACTTAATTACTCTTTATATTCTGGATTTTAAAGAAGCTGAAATAGGAGTTATTGAAACCATAACCATTTTTAGCTATATGCTTGCAGAAGTTTTGAATGCCTTTTCTTGGAAGTTAGTTGGTTTTTTTTCATGGTAGCTTGTTTTTATCTCTACAAAAATATTTGTAACAGTAGCTGCCACTGTTAGAATGGGTATAGTTGCTGTATGCCTGGCCTGTGGCTAGACTAGTTGACAGACATCACCAAAAGGTCCCTCCTTGTTGCACAGGGAGACATACTCTCCCTGTACAGCACAGTGCACTCTGTATTGCATGCGAGGGTGTTTTACTGAAAATCCTAAGTCTTGGGTTTTCATTGTAAGAGCATGGTTCACCTGTGATTTTCTGCTGATAGAAAATATGCTGTCCACTATAAATCTACCATAGGTGGGTGAAGGGTTCTAATACGTTGCTATAGGGTGGTGTTTTTTCACCTAGAAGTTACTCAAAATAGGCTTGCGAGGAATTTTTTAATTTATTTCTGCACCTCAGGAAAGCTTTTTATGCCAGAGCTAGAAACGTATGTGGAAATGTTTACTCCCCTTTGGCTTTTGGAGCTAAGCTCAGTGTGTGCATAAATCTTTGCAGGATAAGGAGACATTTTGAATGGGTCTCTGAGTGTCAGTGAGCAAAACAGACATCTCTTTAGCAAGTTTTAGTGCTTCTTTAATACAGTTTATTATTGAATTCCTAAATCTTAGGAAATCAAATTAATAATTGCCAGTGTAACTCAGACTGTTCTGTTTTTTCTTCTCTTTTCATGTAAGTTTGTCCATATATTTATCAAATTAGAGCATAAGCTTAAAGATGAATACCAAATAACAAAACCAGATACAGACAAGATATGTAAATAAGAAAAATTGGGATCATTAGCATACTGGGGTTCTGCTTCATGACTTCTAGTTTTACTGAAGTAGCATTTAGTAGATGACGATAATAATTTATAATTGTCAGCAGTGTACACTAAGAAACAAATATAATCCTGATGAGAAATAGAATTTTTTTTTTTTTTTACCATGGAAACATGGTATTAAAATCATTCTTCAGAAAAGAACAAGAGCAAATCTGTTAAATGTCTTTCTGGGTCTCTAGTCTCCTTCTGTAAGGCCAGAGCTTGTTGAGGTTTATAACTTTTTTAAAATTTATCTTTAAATATTTTAAAGACTTATTTGTTTTGAAAAGAGTAAGTCTGGTTCTCCGTTTGCATTACATACCATTTACTGCCTAACCAGTCATTAAGACTTAAATTTAGATTGTTATGCTTCTTTGCTAGAAAGAAGAAAATAAAGGCTTATAAATGTTATTTGCTTTGTGATTTATGATTGTCTTTTTGCCGAGAGAACTTTAAAATTCCCTTTACACCAGCAATCTCGGAACATTTGATATCTGCTGATAATTCTGCAGTCTTGAACAGTGCCAGAATGGTCTAAATTCCCTTTCTTGTTTATAACTCCTCACAAAATTATTTAATAGGTTGTAGCTTTGGAAAATCTATGTAGCTAATTCCTGTCCAAGTTACTTGTTTACATGCTAATCCCCTTTCTCTAATAGCTATGCTTGTGATCCTATAACCTGGTGCAGATGAAATAATCATAGTTGACTGTAAGTGAGCACTTGTATTGCTATCTTTTTCTTTTTAATGACATCACTGCAGTTCTTGGAGTAATGCCCATTAGTATGTCACACTGGGATGGGGGCAGGACGTGCTTTTTCTCCTCAGTTGCCCCAATGTGAGCTGGGCATACTGGATTCTGTTCTCTGTTGGGATACTGAAGAAACTGACTGAATCTTGTGTAAGCTGTATTGTCACATTTCAGATATTAGTCCAAATACATAAAATTATGAAAATAATTAGGCTGCACAATTATTAGTGGCTTTGGGTCTCCATGTATCAATGTAAATTATCTACTTCCTGTAACTTTGAGAAATTTTGCTCAATAATGGAATAAACTTGGTTTTATAGAGATAAGATACCAGACTCCCTCTGCAAACCTTTTGGTATGAAAGTAAAGAGTTTGAGAGATCATGTAATGAACTGCTATTTTAAAATCTTGAAAATATCACAGTATATGTATATCTTGATGCATCAGAGTTGGTACTGGGAGACTGTTGTGGTTTAACTCCGGCCTGCAACCAAGCACCACGAAGCCGCTTGCTCACTCCCCCTCACCCAGAGGGACGGGGAGGAGAACCAGAAAGGAATGTAAAACTCAAGGGTTGAGATAAGAACAATTTAATAGGTAAAGCAAAAGCCGTGCACGCAAGCAAAGCAAAGCAAAGAATTCATTCACCACTTCCCATGGGCAGGCAGATGTTCAGCCATCTCCAGGAAAGCAGGGCTCCATCATGCATAACGGTCACTCAGGAAGACAAGCACCATAATGTCAGATGTCCCCTTCCTTCTTCTTCCCCCAGTTTATATACTCAGCATGACATAATATGGTATGGAATACCTCTTTGGCTAATTTGGGTCACCTGTCCTGGCTGTGTCCCCTCCCAATTTCCCATGCCCCTCCAGCCCTCTGGCTGGCAGGGCCCAAGGAACTGAAAAGTCCTTGATTCAGTATAAACATTACCCAGCAACAACTAAAACCATCAGTGTCCTATCAACATTGTTCTCACATCACGTCCAAAACACAGCACTGTACTAGCTATCAAGAAGAAAATTAACTCTATCCCAGCTGAAACCAGGACAGAGACTAAATAACAGCAGGAATGATTAGAGAGACCTAGGAGCTTTTGTAATATTTGCTTCAGATGTCTGATAGCTTCCTTAGGAAGCATGCAGAAGAGAAGCCCATTTCATTAGCTTTGTGGCAAACATCTGTTGTAAATAGAGACCGATATTTCTTGTCTTGTTCTGTAGGGAGGACTCCTTTTCAGTGGCTACTGAATATTGCCACAATCTCAAAGTATGACTAGGTGGCTTCACAGCAAACAATTCAACCAATTTTTTTACATATTTCAAGTAGGTGGATTTGACTAAATAGGAGCTAGAAAATCCAGGCAGGTAATTTACCTCTAACTTTAGACATCTATCTTTGAAGATCTGTGTCTTCATCACTGAAGGGGTGATCCTTCTTGACCAGGGCCTGTGAGGTTCCACTGAAGGTGATGGCTCAGTCTTGTGCTTCAGTTATGAATGTTGTCCTATTAGCAGTGAAATGTTCTTTGACAAATGCATCTTTTTGACCTGTCAGTCTTCCAGAGATACACTTGATTATCATGGTCTTTGAGACCAAATGACTTTATAGGGAGAGAAGACAAGGGATGTATCAAACTGAGTAAATAACAATTACTACTAAACTAGTAAAGGTGTAGGCTCAGTAGGTTCGGGTTTAGAGCCAAATAACAGAAAGGGTTTTCTTCAATGTTTTCACATTCTAAATGGATTTGTTAGCCTTTTATAGAAAAATGCTGGAAGAAATAGGATAAGCTTTAACTTTTAAAACTACTTTGTAAAGATGTGGCTGTCACCTGATGGTGGTTTCCAGCAGGGATGCTTGCACTGCAGCCTGGGATCCCCAGGGCAGTGGAGGTTCCACAGAAACCTGCTGGGTGTTACGTTTCTCTGTTTAATTACACCTTGTCACGTGAAAAGGGTGGGGGGAAATCCTCTCAACCCCAGGTGTTTGATCTGTCTATCAGTACCCCAGGAAAGCCAAGACCCTTGTGCCCGACCAGTCTGTCAGTGTCCCATTATAGGGACCCTTCACTGAACAGTCCCACTGGATTGGAGGGCAATGCAACTGCCTTGTTCAGGGAAACATGCCAACAGCATAAGGGGGACCCCTCAGCAGGTCTTCCCACTTTATTTAAATGTGTTACCCACTGCCAGCAACTGTTAGCGCCCACAAAGGACTAACACTAACAGTTTACAGAATAACACTATTATAAAATCATGACAAGTTAAGTTTCGTGATTGCCGGTGATAGGGACTGTCTGCAAAAAACAAGCTTGAAATGATACACAACCAAACTATATACAACCAAAACCATAATTACTAATGACAGCTAGAATTAGTTAGTTATTTAGCATGCATAAGTCAAAGTTCTTACCCAATAGGCATCCCTATGGGGGAGAAGACAGGTTCAGCCCATCAACTGATCCCAGAAGTTACAATAGAGTCTTCCTTAACTTCCACCTTCATTCATTCAATTTTATACTTTTCTTTACTCTCAGGTGGAGCTTGAGTGACTCTAGTCATACATTCTTTCATTATTGATTGGTGTAAACTTCTCTCACTTTCATTTAAAGACATAGTTTATAAGAAATACAAAGTGCATGCTCGGTGAGGGGTGGTCGTGCCTTACAGATGGGTAACTTTGGGATGGAGGTGTGTGTTAGTATTATAATGAGATTATAATGAGCAAGGTTCATCTAAGGAGAATAGTTTCACCACAGTTGTTGGTCCAGCAACAGACATCTCATATATTTTCCATTTGGCAGCTGCTATGCAGTTTATCGGCTGTATGGTACCATCAAGTTCCCAATCCTGCAGGGAGTACAGCAGAGCCTGGCTGCGTGTGTCTCCACTCCACCCTCCACTGCTCCTCTAGGATAGCAGGTTGTGTTGCCTAGGGAACCATGGTGGAGTAGATTCCATGCATGCCAACTGTCAGAAAGTGGCAACTGTATTTTTCTCTTAAAAAGTTGTTATAATACTACAACTTCTATTAGGTCTGTAATTTCCCCCCTCCAAGCAATTTTCCCACACACCTGGGCATCACTTATGCTTTTCCTGTAGTTTTGTAACATGTTTTATACTTTATAAGTAAGTTTTAAAATATATGTAGAAAATAAAAGTTTATTTGAGGTAAATTGAAAGGTGTTTCTAATGCAAAATGCTTGTTAGTGATTCATCTAAATGACATTAAGTAGCAGTTTTTTAATGTGAGTGAAAGGCAAACAGTGGGTGCAGAGTTCCACTCAATATATACTCCTTGTGAGCTTTAGTGGGAAGCGTATTGGTCAAATGAAGGCAGTCTAGTTATTCTCAAGGAAAGATGATGAGCTATTGGAGAAGCTGAGGCAGCTAGAAAAAAAATAGGACTGTTTTCGCTTTTGTATTTGTCAGCTACTCTAACAGAAGAATAGAACTTAATTTCACACTTACAACATTTGGCTAAAATTCCTATAACTGTTTTAGGAAGCTAGATTCATTAGTCTCTGTGAAGTAGTGTGTTCAGTGCTGTCTTTAAGTGACAGTTGCTGCCATTAGTACCAGGTTGAGAAAGTTCCCTGTTAATTTTTTAATTTTAATGAAATGTGTCATACTTTATCTTTTCCTTTGTTAGGATGGACACAAATGATTAGATAACAGCAGTAGTGGGTCAGGAAGAGGAGAAATGGGAGACTGGCAGGAGGACAGACCATGTCTTGCTCATCTTGATCCGATTTTTTTTTAAACTGATCTTGATATCATTAAAAATACTTAATGGCAAAAGAAAAAACTGTGAACACTGCTGGAACTGTTAGTGGTCAGAAGTTATCTGAAACACTAGTAGCTGACCTTTTCAGGGAATGGCTAACTTTGTTTGTTTGAATTTTGTTTTTTGTCACTGCTCCCCATGCTGAGCTCTGCTCCTAGCATTCCTCCAGGCCAGATGGACTAGCCCAAAGTTCTTGGGACCTGTTGAGGGTTGGGTTGTAGGTAGCTGGCTGTCAATATTCTTAATTCTTGCTTACTGTCTCCAAAATGAGCTCTCTACATCCTGTCTAAGCTTGCCCCCAGTATTGATTGTCACCATATATGGCACTTGCACTGAGCAAAATATATAACTTCTCCCATATTCTTTTCTTCTCATTCAGTGCTGCTTCATTAAACCCATGGCTGCTCCTTCTCACAATCTGTTAAGCACATTGTTCTGACAGAGCTTCTGTGTGACCACTTGTTCATGAGTATCTTCTGTGGTCACCCATGGTTTGACCACTGTTACCTTTGCTAACTTGCTTCAGACAAATGTTTTTAAAAAAATAATAAAATTACTCAGCAGCTAATATTTTTTTTCCTCCCTGCGATTGAGTATTTGTAGATTAAAAGTTAAATTTTATCTGGAAAAAATCCTTGTATCCTCCTTTTTCTTTTTTTGGCCTGCTCCTTAGCTGTGTCATTGCTGTTCAAATAAAGTACTACATAGCAGTCACTTAAGCACATTGTTACCTTGACTCAGGAATAGCTTTTGCTGTATGAAGATCAGGATCAAGTCCTCAGTGGAGTACACTCTGGGTTTTTTGAGGGGTTGTTTTTGTTTTGGGGGTTTTTTTTGTGCTGTGGTACAGTGATATGGGGACTGGCAACCCACCTGTTGTCATGTAGATGACAAACTTCAGCTTGACTAGAACAGATGAGTTTTGCTTTAGACTAAAAAATAAACAAAACCTGTAGGTTTAGGCTACAAAATTAGGATGTCCTGCAGTATGCAGGAAAATTTGAGCATTCACAGGAAAAATATTTTTTCCACAGATCCAACAGTATAAGACTATTTAGTAAACTATAGTCTTAGCCAAGCTTGAGTTAAAATAGGAAGGTTTTGGGATTTTGAATACTTCAGAAACTGTGTTCTGTAAAAATACACACAATAATTAAATTCTGCAAAAAGATAACTGATTTACTGAGCAAAAGCTTTCAGACTCAGTTGGTCTTTCCCACCTGCATGGAGGAAAAGCACAAGAGTTCTTTGTGCAGGCAAGAATAGATCAGTTTAGCTGTCACGTGAGCGGAAGATAGTTGCCTCTGCTTTTTAGAAAACAAGTACAGATTGTGAAGCCTCCACTGTCATATTGCATTGTTCATGAATTCAAGTCCAGGGGCCTCTAAAAGACTTTTTTTATATCAGTTGAGAAGTTAATCATGGTTATATGAACAAATGAAATACTGTATCATTCTTTCACTGCTGGGATAGTGTTTTCTGTCTTGTATACAAAGTATTTATGCAACTGAGATGGTTCATGCCATGGAATAACTAATATAAAAACCATAGTAACTCTATTTTTAACCTGCACCTATATTATTTTGAAGCTGTACCGTTCTTATGCAGACAAAGATTTTTGTCTTTGAACTGATTTTTTTTGACTGAGGAAAAAATGTAAAATCAGCCCTTTTTAGACAATACAGGTTTTTTTCTCCTACTTTAAGCTTTTAGGCACATTCTTCATTTGTACTCTACCTGCTTCTGTAATGTCTTTGTTTTTCATGAAGAATTGCTAGGTTTTGTCTCTTTCTAGAAAGCAATAGTATGAAATTCAGTGCTGGGACAAAAATAACTTTTCACTTGCATTAGATTTGAAGTTAAGCAAACATTAACGCTTAACCTCTGAAAAAATATTAATTTTTCGACTGATTGTTTTTCTATTTATAAACATTTAAGTCTTTAATGGCTAGACAGTTCTGAGTGTCTAAATTTGGTTATTAACAGTAGGTTTAGATATTGCTTGAAAGAAAATGAAGTTTGTTTACAATATCCATCTGTTTATCACTTCAGCACTGAACAGGAAGAGTTATTTCCTGTCTCAGAATACTTTGTTTCCTTTGTGTCTATTAAAAAAAAAATGACTACTCCTTCTGACCAGTGAAAACTTCTCATTTTTCAAAGTAGGGATTTGTGATAAATTAACTTTAGTAATACATTGCTGATAAGCATTGTAATTTTAACATCTTATTGCAGTGAATGTTGTAGGGAATATGTTGTAATCATCATATGGTGCATAAATGTAGTTTTAACTGAATAGCTAGAAGTTTTAGAAGTTGAAGACTGCATACATGAAAGCAGTAATGTAAATATGCAACTGTTTCTCATTGTAACTATTATATAGCCTTAAATTGTGATTTTATTTTTGAAACAAAATTTTATTCTGAAAGTTAGCTTAAGCTTGCTTATTTTTAAAGATGGCTAACTTCAAGAAGATGGAAGGGGATCATGTACTGCTGCTTAAGAATGTGGTTTTCTTGGTGATTTAGCTGATAATTCAACAGAATCAGGAAATCTTCCAGACCATTCATATTTGTTTTTCAGTGTCTGACAGTATTTTTTGCTGCTTTGTTGTTGCCAGCAATCACAGGCAATTACTTTGCTGTAGGTCAAAAAAGCACAATCCTAGATGAATTATACTTTCACTTTACAGATATGAACTTGCTGTGAGTTTTGCTACAATTGTAGCTGACTTGAAGTGCTCTTGAGTCATCAGTCACTCAGAAAGCAATTCTCAAGGACACTAGCCTTACTTTCATTATTTCTGTGTCTGGTTTAAACATACTGTGTATTAGTTTACAAGTCCTCTTTTTTTGCGGAAGTGTTCATGTATAGGAAGAGGCACTACATACATAGCTTCATGATTGTGAATCCCTTGAAGATGGAAACTTTTCACCATTTATATTAATTTTATAATTTTTTCTTTAAATAGATTGCAAGCTTTGAATTGCCAATGCATGCATGAACGATCACAACACTTCTGAAACTTTTGGTGAATGACATGACATACAGGGTAATTATTGTATTGGTTTAATATTTGCCAAGACATTCCTCTTTACTGGGTGTCCAACATTACAAGCAATACACACATTTTAAAGAAATACCCCTCAAAACAGGTATAGTGCAAACTGCAGACTAGCAAATTAGTCATAACTTGAAAGGCTTGCTGCAGTCAGTTGAAAATAATGTTTTAGTAGCTGCATTTTAAGGAGAGGAAGAACAGGATGGCACAAAGCTTAAGAACGCTATATTATTATACCTTAACTAAAAATAACTGCATCTATGACTACAATATATTTTTCTTTGCTGTAGTTGTGACATGGAGAATAGAGAAACCCTCAGGGGGTTGCAGAAGATGGATGACCGCCCAGAAGAGCGTATGATCAGGGAGAAACTCAAGGCAATGTGTATGCCAGCCTGGAAGCATGAATGGCTGGAAAGAAGAAGCAGGAGAGGTCCTATGGTAAGTGGCACGGAAATAAGGGCAATATCTGTGACAACTATTACAAATAAAAATCCCTTAAACTTCTTTCTTTTAGAAACCTTTTTAATCATTAACAGTGTGCAGACTCTTAATTGTGATACTTTTTGTTCATTTTTTATGAGCTGTTTAACAAGAAATTGTGGCTGACTTTCTGAAATGTATGCATTTATTAAGCTTTATTTTTAAAAAAGTATATTGCTGTGCTGCTGATTGTGCTGTGGCAACACTGCCCTCTAATGTCAACAGCAAAAGTAGCTCTTGTTCATTAGATAAAGACTATTTGAGTGTAAAACTGCACTGTAGTGCTTTGTACTCCATTCTCTAGGGTTTCATGACTTCGTATTTCCTTTGTTTGAAAATGTTAACATTTTCTATATGTTTAATGTGTGTGGATTTTTTTTTTTTGCTAGATTAATATACAAACTGCAAGCTTATTAGAACCAGAGAAATCAAATCTGAGTAACTCCTTCACATAAGTCTCAACTCTACTAAAACTTGGATGCCAGAATATTCCTATTAGCCTTTTTGGGTAATGCTTTTGTATAAATGGCTCAGAAGTAGTAATAAGAAATTTCAGACAGATCAAACCAAAAACTTATTAAACACAGTTAAGATTCTAACACTAGCATATTCAGTATAATGCTGGTTAATTAATAGCAATTATGTTTAAGTGTAGTTGCATTGGTCAGTATGACTCCTGTGTAACATTTGATGGGAGTGCTAATTTAAAGGTGAGATCATCTGATGCAGTAAACGAGTGTTTGGGGGCAGCTTTTCTAGAACAGAAATAAGGGTTATGTTGGTAACTTTCTGTCATAGGAACATTGAAAATGCTTCAAGTACACCAAAAAAGAAATACCTTGAATAACACAAACCAGTTCTTAATTGAAAAAAAATTTAAATGCATCTTGGTTACTGCATAGCTTGAAATTATGGTTCCTTGTTCAGCCCACTTCCCTTGAGGTTTCTGGGTATTTAAATACAAATTTTGATGCTCCAGTTTCTCAATTACTACCATTTCACATTTAAACTTTTTCAAGCACTAGCAACTGATAACTGTAACTTGTCAAAATGCAAATTCATGTGCCTATGGGCTGTCCAGGAAAGAAAAAAAGCATTACAGTAATCAGTAGGAAGAAAAAAACCACAACAGCCTGCATTGCTTTTCATACTTTTCCTTTATCCTGTTTGTCTTCATAATCAGATAGCAATATATTTTAAAACAACAACAACAAAGGTTTCTGAAAAGTTCAGGTTTGTAAGAAGAATACATTCAGTATGGTGACTTTTTAAGGTAAAACAAGCAGTGCTTGGCTCAAGGCTGTAAAAACAGGCCTTTCCTCTCTTAGGCAATGCCTAACTGCTAGGCTACAGCCTCCTCATTGTCCTCTTCTTCCTGTAGCCTGCTGAAATTTAAATGCATTTTTGGATAGTGGAACAGCTTCAGCTGGATGAGTTAAATGCTTCAGTTTAAAATAGTATTTTGACCTTGTGGATGCAGTTCAAATCATCAGGTAGAAAGGCATTGAGGCTGGATGTCTCTTCTGCATACCCTGAGCAGGGAAAGCTCCTTCCATTAATTAATTAATTAATTAATCGATCTATCTATCTATTCATTCATTTATTTATTTATTTCCTAAATTTGAGACCTCTGCAGCTTTCTAGGAGAGATCTGCTCTGTTAATCTGAAGTGTTACTTGGAGCTTCCCTCCAACTTAGAGTCAAGCCTCTAAGACATGGGGAAATGTAGAACTAAAACTGCCTGCCTGCTGTGACTGCTTTTAATTTGATTCCATGGGGCCTTACTCTTCTCATGTATTATGTAGGTCTGAGGGGCAAGCAGCTGAAAGTTGTCTTGAAATATTCCATATCTTAGTGTCAAAATTCAGTGTTTATGCAACAAAGCACTGTATTAGAAGTGTATGTGCTCACTCTTCTTGAGCACATGTGTCTGTTCATGTAGTGCAGCAATGTGTTAAATGATTAGCTCAGATACCAGATGCAGTGTAGCTGTTTTACTTGTATTGCAGGCAGAAAAGCTGCCCATGGTTCTTATAGGGCACAGCACACCTTAATTTTGCTGTATTGCCTCCAGGTTTAAAGTAATTTTACTTTGCAGCAAGTGTTCATATTGTGCTGTAGAAATGGCAATCCTGCTATATATCAACTGATACTTACTGTATGTAACAGATGGATCCAAGGTTATAGCTCTTAAATAAGCAGACAACACCTGTAGAAAAAAAATATTCTTTTGGCTCCTACTATCCAAATGGGAGAATTGCTGTCCTCTGAGATACCATGAATGACAATTACAGAAGCACTTTGACAATCAAATCAGTCGCTGCCACAAGTCTAATAGGTGGCACAAATGGACAAGAAAAAGGTTCTTGCTTGTGTTGTGTATAGATTAACAAGATAGCCCCTATTAGATGTTAATGTTAGAACCTGGGGAATATGCAAACTTTGAATGTCTAAATAATGGCTTAATTATAATGCTAGCTAAACAAGTTTTGATGAATTTGTTTTGCTTTAATGTAAAATTATCAAATTGTAGTTTTAACATATGGTTTAATTGCTGCAAGGTGGTGAAACCTATCCCTAGGAAAGGAGATGGATTGGAAATGAACAAACTCTCTCTGGAGCCTCGGGCTGAAGGACAAAGCACTGCTTTTTCACCTACACAGAAAGGAAGACGTAGTCCTTCTCCTAGTAGCTTTTCATCATCCTCTAGGACACTTAAATCTGAATCACCAGGTGTTAGAAGAAAAAGGGTATCTCCAGTGCCTGTAAGTTGTAAGCTGTGATGTAATTTTTAATTTGGCTATATACCGCAATATTTGCTTAGAGAACAATTGGTATCTAATCCTTTCTGGGTAGGCAAAATGCTGATATAAAGGGGTTATGACAGGGTATCACTTGATATGCTCTGCATATCTCATGTTATACTTCTTGTATGGAATTTTGTTCTTTCCTCTTAGGTATGACTTTTCTTCTTAATTTAGTCCTGCTTTCAATTTTTATTTGTAGGAAATAAATGAAGAAATATAGGTACTCAGTTGTGAAGATGTATGTTCTCTTAGCTTGATTTTTGCATGAAGAGGTGCCAGGAGTTTGATTTGTGCTTTTTTGATTGTTTTTTGGTTTTTTTGGGTTGTGGTGCCCGTGTCCCCCTGTAGTTTTTTGCATGTCAGTTCTCCAGGCAGGTATATTCCCTTGGGGATAGGATTGTTGACTGGATGGACACACCCCAACTCACCCCACCTCTCTTCTGCCCTTGAATTGCCCTTGAATTCTGGGCATGAAAGAAAATTAATAATTTTACATTCATATAGTCTAAGCAGGTTATAGTTTCTTCAGATTTTGGGGACTCTCTCATTCTATGTCATGGGGGGGGGATGATGGACAGACAGACAACCCATAGTTAAACTTACTGTTGTCCTGGAAATGCTCATGATGGAACTGCTTATGTAGTTTCAGAGTGGACGAATAACACCACCTCGAGGAGCCCCATCTCCAGATGGCTCCTCTCCATACAGCCCTGAGGAAACAAATCGTCGTGTCAACAAAGTTATGCGAGCCAGGCTGTACCTGCTGCAGCAGATAGGACCCAACTCTTTCTTAATTGGAGGAGACAGCCCTGATAATAAATACAGAGTGTTTATTGGGCCTCAGGTAGAGAACATTTTTGTGTTGTTTGTAGCTTTTATTAATTTATAGTTAATCTTGGAAAACTGTACAAAACCAAATTAGACCAAGTTAGTCGCAACCCTTGCAAATAGTTCTATAAAGTAATGTTTAAAAGATATAATCTGTGATTGTTTAATATAATGATCAGCTTGTATTTTTTCAAATATGTAGCAAGTATTACTTTTGTCTAGTTTATCTTTAAAAAGAAAAATACTCTTGGAAGTAATTACTAATATTCTGTATATTTCTCATTCCTAGCAGTGGCTTCTAATTGTATATCTTAAGTATTTTTGGCCACTTCATTTTCCTAGTTTCTCACTCTGAAATGCTATGTTTTCTCTATTCATGGGATATATAAATGACGAGCACATGACACAATTCTTTTTAATGCTGTGATAATTTCATTAATACCCATAGTGAAGTTGTTTTCAGAGACTTCCATAGTACTGCTGTGATGGTGTATTGGGGAACATTTAGGTTTCTGAATAAACAGAAACATTTAAGTTTGATTGTTGTCATGTTATGGGTATATGATGATTGTATGCATAAATTCCTTCTAGTATGAAGCATAGCAATAACTTCAGCTGATTTTAAAAAATAAAAAAAGGGTGTGTGTGTGTATCAAGAGAACTGGTGTTATAATTGTCTACTTTTCCATACATATTCCTGAATAATATTTTTGGGATTCACATTTTATGTAAGGCCATGCAAGAAGATATGACTATCTATATATGAAATATTTTGCATTAACTAGCTTTGGGTTTCTAATAAAAAAGGGGGGGGAGGGGGCTAGTATATGTCTTCATGATGAACTTAATGATCTATGTAATTATCAATTCAGTAGAGCCCTAGCATATACTTTTCTTTGCAGACTTGTAGCTGTGGTCGTGGGATGTTCTGTATTCATCTGCTGTTTGTTATGTTGCGAGTCTTCCAGCTTGAACCCTCAGACCCAATGCTCTGGAGAAAGATGCTGAAGAACTTTGAGGTGATAGATTTCTAATAGATCTAATGGCAGACCTAAAATAGACTCCATGTAAAAGTCTTTAGAACATTATCTTAAAAATGCTGAGAACTACTGCATTTCAAAGCAGCAAGAATATATGTTTTTAATTATATCTTTAATTTGGGTTCAAGAGCCCTGCAAGTAGGAAAAAAATCTGCAAATAAAAGGCATAGCTAAAAGAATTAGTAGAGAGCTGTAGTTTAGCAAGTGATTCAAATCTTGGATTTTCTACTCAAATTTGTTTATGTGTCTCACTGATTAGCTGAAAGGTAAACAGAACAAGGATCTTCAGAAGTAACTGTGTGTATACTTAAAGCTATTTTTAATAAGTAAATAGGTTTTTGTTGTAAAGTTTCTTGTGATCTATTTATTAGTAAGACTTCTGAAATTCCTGCTATACTGCTAATGCATTATTGTGAAGGTAAACAGGTCTTTCTTAGCAGTAGTTAAGCTTCAGTAATATTACCTTCTAAATACAAGCTATTCATAGCACAAATATGACTGTTGTCATCTTTTTCTGATGTTAGGTTGAGAGTTTGTTCCAGAAATATCACAGTAGGCGTAGCTCGAGGATCAAAGCTCCATCTCGTAACACCATCCAGAAGTTTGTCTCACGCATGTCAAATTCTCATACATTGTCATCATCTAGTACTTCTACATCTAGTTCAGAAAACAGGTCAGTATTTCTTTAAAGGAATTAAAAACTTTATTGTGTATTTTTTTCTAATTTTTGAGGCTTAGAATCACCTACATTCTTTTTTTTCAAAGCTGCTTTCGTTTCAAGCCATGTTAAGTCTCTGTATTTGCAAACAATCAAGAGTCAAGCATACATTATTCACAGTCATACCAAGTGGGCATTATACTTTCTGTTTGTAAAAAGTTAAGTAGAGCTGTGAAAAGAATTTTTTTGACTCTTATGAATTTGGGAAACAAACTCTAGAAATGAAAATTATCATCTTCAAGACTGAAACGTATACATTAACTTTGGAAACTTGTTTGTTTGTGAGCATTTGTTCAAATATAGTACTTGTGCAAATGCTGACAAATGAAGAAACAGAATTTCATTTTTTTCCTCTTGTCCTAATAAATTTGTACTACTTTGGAGAAATGCTTGGGCCTATGACAATATACTGAAAATTTCTGGGTAAATGTACTGTTTGTGTAAACATATATAAAAACCATGGGGTTTATATATCTATATCTAATTAAGAATATATTTTAAAAACCACTTAATGCAAAATGAGTGGGTAAACTATAAGGGAGTTGTTAAACGATTATGGTTTTTTATAGTTTATACCATATTAAAAGATGCCTTATTTATCAGTCTTAAGTGGTTTGATTCTTTGATAGCACTTGAGTGCTTTTTCTTTTATATTGAAAAGATATTGGTTAACTTTTTAAACAAGTGATTTGTGCATGCATTAATTAGCAGACTGAGTGAACTAGACATCCTATAGAGAGATCAAACCACAGAAGGCAACCAAAACCGAGGCTTGCTTTTGTGTAAAGCAAAACTTAAGGAGGACCTTGATATGTTACTTTGTGATAATAAGCATATAGTTAGATTAATATATTCAGACAGGTTTATAATTCTGATATACATATTGTAACCTTAATTTCCCATAGTCTTTTAATTACTTTTCCAAATTGTCAAATTGCATCATTGTAAATAAATTACATAAGTAGTTCTAGAGTATATTATGTATTTAACTAATTGGTTTATTTGGCAAGTCAGTTCCTTTAATTATATACCTTGCATAGGAAGATTATTTTTTTTTAATAGGAATGACTTTATTGGACTGTGAACTTTGCTGCATTAGTTCTCATTTTTGACAGGATGAAAGATTCTTTCAGTTGTTTGCCAGTACACCTGATGATTAGTTCCCTGCGTTACTGGTTCAATGAGATAAGTTATCATTCTGTGTGAGTCTAATCTTGCATGATATAAGTATTGGAGAACACTGAGCATCAGATTAATTTGAGATAAAAGCTTACTCAGTTCTGATAATTACTGTGACTTGCAGTTATTTTTGTTTTACTATTAATTCTTAAAAAATAAATTTTAATTTAAAACTCGTGTTTCTATACATGCCGTGGAACTGAATTTTTACACTGTAAGCTTATTTTTGTGGATTTTTAAAAGATAAAGAAAATTAGCGTCAATCACTTGCAAAAAGCTAGAAGCTAATATATATGTATAGAGACAATGTATACACAAATTATTTTTAGAATATACGGTTGATGAGCAAATACAGGGTTCCTGCAAACTTTTAAACATGAACCAGCTATAACTTACATTTTTAGTAGGAGTACTAAGTTTTACACATTTAAACAATAATGCAGAAGTTTAAATTGTGTTTTTTATTACATGTTGTTTAAGCTTAGAATAATTTTTCTGGTGAAATCTCTGGTTATAGCCATTTAAAAATTAAGGTAAGGTAAATAAAATGGAACCAACATGTAAAACAGAAATGTGGTGGTTTGTTTTTTTTTAAAAAAATCTACATGTGATATGTAGATATATTAGTGTTTATGTGAATCGATTACATCTGTTTCTCAGTGGCAGAAAATTATTGAGTGGCTGTTCTCTTCTGTTGAATTTTTGAGTTTTACATACATTCATCAAATAGTATTTACAGTTTTCTGTACTGGGCTGAAGACTATCTTGTGACTCTATTCTGAAAGAGTGTGGAAAAAAACCTGCATGTAGCTGTCATGGTTTAACCCTGGCTGGCAACTAAGCCCCATGCAGCCACTTGCTCACTCCCTCCACAGTGGGACGGAGGAGAGAATCAGAAGAGAAAAAAGTGAGAGAAATCATGGGTTGAAATAAAGACAGTTTAATAGGTAAAGCAAAAGCCGGACATGCAAGCAAAGCAAAACAAGGAATTCATTCACCACTTCCCATGGGCAGGCAGGTGTTCAGCCATCCCCAGGAAAGCAGGGCTCCATCGTGTGTAACAGCTACTTGGGAAGACAAACACCATCATTCTGAACATCCTCCCCTTCCTTCTTATATACCCAGCATGACGTCATATGGTATGGAATACCTCTTTGGCTAATTTGGGTCACCTGTCCTGTCTGTGTCCCCTCCCAATTTCCCATGCCCCTCCAGCCCTCTGGCTGGCAGGGCCCAAGGAACTGATAAGTCCTTGATTCAGTATAAACATTACCCAGCAACAACTAAAAACATCAGTGTTCTATCAACATTGTTCTCACATCAGAGCCAAAACACGGCACTGCACCAGCTACAAAGAAGAAAATTAACTATCCCAGCTGAAACCAGGACAATAACTTTCAAAATCTAAAAATGTCTTAGTTTTTCAAAAGCAAAGGAAAAGTAAAAAAAGCAAAGATTGGTTTGTTTCAAGAAGCTGGGGGGGAGGGGGAGGGGAGGGGAGGGGGGGGAATAAGTGCCCGAGGCTAGTCCTTTCAATCTCCAATTGGTGTCTGACCTAGTTTGAAAAGATGTCATGCATTTTGTGATGTTCTCTTTCATTTCAACAAAGTGTTGTCTGTAAGTGCTTCTAAAAATTTGGTTGCTCAGTTATTCAGACCAAGGTTTAGGAGAATCATCATCATCATAAAATGAGTAATGAATAGCATATTCAGAAGTGACTGTTCAAAATAAAGTTAATCTTTTTCACTGTTAAACCTGTTCTGAATTCTGATATGCCATTTTGCAATCAAAAGTATTTCTTTTTATAGTACGAAGGATGAAGAAGAACAGATGTGCCCCATTTGTTTGTTAGGCATGCTGGATGAAGAGAGCCTAACTGTGTGTGAAGATGGCTGCAGGAACAAGTTACACCACCACTGCATGTCAATATGTACGTTGTCATCTTTGTCTCATTAAGTTCTGGTGACTAAATATGCAGAAGTATTATAATTTTGTGTGTTGGTAGGGTTTTTTGTTTGTTTTAAAAGTTACAGAAACATGCTCTTAAGTGATGACTATAGCTCTTTGAGAGTTTGGTATCATTCATTGGTATCAATATATACCTTATTATCAGTTATCAAATTACAGCTTGCTTTGTGAATGCTTTGAGAAAGAAGTTAACTGCAGGGCTAGAGGTTTGAGCCTTTTACCTGAGTGAGAAGATCATGTCCAATTAGAGCAAGGCTAGGAACAGATTTTACCCCTCTGTGACTTGTCATTAGAATGCATGAAAGTATTCTACTAGGATTATATAGTGAATTATGGAGTATGTTTTTATATATTGCATTAAATAAAGTATTTTAATTAGATTGCTTTAACAAATAAAATTCTATCTCCCATGTTTTAATACTTTTGAAAAAGTATTACTTATGTTTGAGGCATAAAACCAAACCCCTGCATTTCAATTCATAACTTTTAATATTAAATTGTAGTGCTAAGCTGAAGTGTTTCTGCATGTAAAAACATTTAAATGCACAGGCTTCTGCACATGGTTCAGTTCAGAAGTGTTTATCCTGAAACTGGCATTTCTCAGTAAAAATTAAAAATAATAATGCCATCCTCTGGTTTTATGCAATGTAAAACTGAAATACATATTATCCTGTTGCTGTGTTCCAGGGGCAGAAGAATGCAGAAGAAACAGAGAGCAACTTATATGTCCTCTTTGTAGATCTAAATGGAGATCTCATGATTTCTATAGGTAGGGATTCAGTCTGAGTATAACAAACTATCTGCTTCTGGATCCTAAGTTGATGTTCATAAATATGCTAAAGTATTTACTTTGGTAAATGTTTTATTTGCTAATGCATGCTATTTGTTGTTAATCTGTAGTCATGAATTGCCAAGCCCTGTGGATTCTTCTGTTCTCCATGTGGTTCATCAACAAATTCAGCAGCAATCTACAGCTGGATCACAGAGAAGAACCCAAGATAGCAATTTTAACCTTACTCATCATGGGGTCCAGCAGATCCCTTCTGCCTATAAAAATTTAGCTGAGCCATGGATTCAGGTATTTTTACTTTGTAAAAGAAGCTTCAAATGTAAAAACTGATATTTTTTTTTAAACTGTTTTGCTAGATTTTTCAAATCAACAATTCAAAAATTTATTCTGAATCCCATCAGCTTTATGGTTGATTATTATTGGAAAGAATTATATTTAACTTGCATCAGAAGAAAAGGTTTTTCAGTCTTGTTTTCACTGGGGTATTCAGTTTTAGACTTCATCTCAGGCTTCATATTAAAGGTCCGTGTAATAAAATGTAGTATTCTTAATTCTAATTTTGGTTATGCAAGTGTCACATAAATACAAATTTGGCATTTGCTGTTACCCAAGTTGGGTTGCAGGAGCCGAATGATCAAAATAACCTCTACTCTAGAGGTGGGTTCAACTGAGAAGGGATCACATACTTAAAAGAAATGGGAGAACTTGTATTACCTGTATGTCTGCTGTAATTTTTGTCTGGTATAGCCAGACCTTGCTTTCAGGGTTGTTTATATCAGTGTATAGAAACGAACTCCATACTGAATAATTAAAAATCAGAGTGAATGAAACCATCCATAAAGCCATTCCCCCACTTCTCTTAGCAGAGTTTTTGGAGAACTGAACACTTAGAAATGAAACATCATAAATGATATCACAGAATCTTTTTTAACACGCTGCCTTCTGGCACATTTTTGCTGTCAAGCTTCTTAAGGTGATCTTTCACCAGAAACATTTATTTGATCTTTTTGAGTGCTCTTCTTAAGTACTTAAGTTGCAGTTTTATTCAATCTGACTCCTGTAATGCTGCTTTTTTCTTTGGCAGGTGTTTGGAATGGAGTTAGTTGGCTGCTTGTTTTCTCACAACTGGAATATACGTGAGATGGCACTTAGACGTCTTTCCCATGATGTTAGTGGTGCTCTATTATTGGCTAATGGTGAAAGCACTGGAAATTCTGGAAGTAGCAATGGAAACAACACAAGTGCTGGAGCTTTGGGAGCAGTTAGTGGGTCATCCCAGACCAGTATCTCAGGAGATGTGGTGGTAGAATCCTGCTGCAGTGTGCTGTCCATGGTCTGTGCCGACCCTGTCTACAAAGTATATGTTGCTGCTTTAGTAAGTAGCTGTTTACTCATATTCTAGTAATTTCCAAATTACTTAATTTTTGAATGGGAAGAGATATATGAGTCAGGAATCCTAATAATTGAGCACTACTGATAACTTTTAACCATCATCTGAAAGCGGGTTGAACAAAATAGCAAGAGTGAAATGGCATGAGTCTACTGGTCAAATATAAGGAAATGCTTGCTACAGCACTAAGTGTTAACAGTACTTGTATGATGAGATTCTTTCCAATCTCAAAGAATACATGACTAATTCTAATGGTGAATATATAGTAAGCTGTTTATTCTTTGAAAATTTTGCTGATATTTTGAATGCAATTTATATAGAATTATTTACAACTCTTAAAATAAATTTGTGTGGCTAATTTGATTTCATATGTATTATTTTTTTTTCTCTTAGAAAACCTTAAGAGCCATGCTATTATATACTCCTTGTCATACTTTAGCAGAGAGGACTAAACTACAGCAACTTCTCAAACCAGTTGTAGAGATGGTATTAGTTAAATGTGCAGATGCCAACAGGTATGGTGTCTCATGAACTTCAAATTCATTTTGGATTGTTACTGAAATGTCTTGAAGTTTCATTTGTTGCTATTTTATATGGAACTAGGAGATCATTTATAGGTGGCAGTGAAATAAAATGTATGGATCATATGTATAAATGTTTTTGTTAAAGTCTAGTTGCTACCAACCAACTTCTGTCTTGAAAGATGTAGGTTTTGGAGGCACCTGTTTATATTTTTCCAGCACTTATGGTTCTTAAATGATGTTTTGCTTGCATAAGGTCTTTTTTCCCCTTAAAATAAAGGAAGATATGTTGGGTGCAGTCATCAACCATCGCCTCCATCTCAGTTAATATTGCTTTGGTTTAATTCTCATGACTCCCCTTTAAGCAGTCAGCAAGTACCAATCATCAAATTTTGTATCTTTAATATATATATATATGTTTCCTACTTCAACAAAAGCTGTTGTACATCTATGTCATGAAGTGTTAACATAACACTGCTACTTTTTACTTCATAGTGTAATGTTAGTATATGGCTATTCTGAGTGAATGCATTTGGCAGTTCTGGCTTGAATAAGCCTTTTCTTCCTCTCCCAAGCTACTCTGTCTGCTCTGCCAGACCAACCATTTCTTCAGCTGTAGATGCAGAAGTCCACCAGACTGCTATTTTTTTTGTTCGGTTGGTTTTTGTCTCTTTTGGTTTAGTTCCTAAGCAGCGTTGTTTCTGAAACTGCAACTAGAGGTTCACTGGCAATAGTTTAGCAATGGAAAATCTAAAATTAAAGGTATAAGTGAAATAGAACTGTTCCTTATGGTGCTGGATTCCTGTATTTGGCCTGTTTGTGCAAGAGGATGAGATCGTAATGTGCAGTTGAATTAATTTCTTTTAGTAAAGAGATTATTGCCTGAAAGTCTCAAAGAATTTGAGAAATGGGGAAGCTGATTTCTATTTGGGTTTTTTATTTATTAGTGATAGACATTACATTTCTGGAAGTGTTCTTATAAAAAATGTCACAATATTGGTAGCTTACAGATAGAGGATTACAGAAGTGTATTGGAATAAAATGATGTTAAATAATTTTCCAAACACAATTCTAAGGTAATGATTATTGAAATGTAATGGTTAAAATGTTTTTTCTTCAAAGCATCTGCTCAAAGTTGGTTGTTTTTTTTGGTTTAATTTCTTATAGTCGAACAAGTCAACTTTCAGTCTCAACGCTATTGGAGATGTGTAAAGACCAAGCAGGAGAGCTGGCAGTTGGGAGAGAAATACTTAAATCTGGTAATAATATCTCTTCATATATAATTGAATTATTATTGCAAGCAAATATACTGAATTGTTTAAAATCTAATACAGGTTTTATCCAATATTTGCCAGCATGGCAAAGAGAACAGTGTTGCTCTCAGCAGTTTGGGGAGGAGGGTGGTGTTAATTTGGGCGCACACTGTATATTTCTGTATGATATAGTTCTGATCTTTATTTAGATTGTGAACATGTCTAATACCTATTTTATCAACTTTTTTTATAGGCTCTGTTGGTATTGGTGGTGTTGATTATGTCTTAAACTGTATTCTTGGAACCCAAACTGAGTCTAGCAACTGGCAAGCGCTACTGGGGCGACTTTGTCTAATAGATAGACTTCTGTCGGAAATTCCTGGTGAATTTTATCCCCACATTGTCTGTGGAGGTGTTTTACAGGCTGATACTGTAGTAGACAGGTACTTACACTATGTGACTATTACTCTTTGTAGTTGAATGTGGTGTTGGTGATTTCTTCAAAAATTGGTTGTTTTGAATCCTGTAAACAAATAGTGTATATTTATATGCAAAAGTGCACCTACTTTACAGAGTAAATGGTTGCATTTCTTAACTTCTGACCTGTGAAACAATTTTAAAGCACCAGCGCAGCAGTAAGTCTGCTTTCTACTGCAGAACTGACAGCTAAATAGGTTATCTTGTAATGGCTTTCTTGGCACTATTTAACTAGAGCATATCAGTTTATAAGACACTTCTTTTTTTTTCTTTTTTAACTTTCAGGTATAAGAAACTTCTCTCCCTCTTAAATTTTGCCTTGCAGTCAATTGACAGTTCCCACTCAATGGTTGGAAAACTATCGCGCAGAGTATTTTTGAGTGCAGCAAGAATGGTGGCAAGAGTGCCCCATGTTTTTTTAAAGCTGTTAGAAATGTTGAGTATGACAAGCTCAACTCATTATGCAAGGATGCGTCGACGTCTGATGGCAATAGCAGATGAAATGGAAATTGCAGATGCCATCCAGCTAGGCATGGAAGAAATGCACTCTGGGGAATGTCAACATGAAAAAATTTTGCAGCTACCTGTACCAGATAACTCTTCAGAAGCTACAGAAAGTAATACTCCTAACAATACTGTCCAGTTATCAAGGAAAGATGAGAAAAGTTTAAGTGATAAAAAACTGAGTGCCAGTCCAGAGGACACTTCTGAGATGCTGGCTAGCCTTGCTGTGGGACTTTCATCTGTAACCACTGAGCAACCAAAGCCAGCCATTCAAGCAAAAGGAAAAACCCCCAATCAGTGTTTGAACTCTTCTCCCTCATCCAGTCATTCTCAGTCACTATTCCCAATGCTTCTGTCTCCTTCAAACCCATCTGTACTAGCTGGCACTGTAACAGATGTCTCTAAACTCAGACCTCAGGGATTTGTTCCCTGCCAAATCCCCTCACCTTCTCCTCAAACACAGCAGAAACTTTCTCTCTGGTTTCAGAGAAACTGTTCTGAAAATAAAGAACTGGATAAACTTTCTCAAGTCCTTACCCAAGCCAGGCCATTGCCATCCAGTCACATACACAGGCCAAAGCCATCACGACCCACCCCAAGTAATGTGAACAAGCAGGGAGAAACCTCAAACAACAGTATGACACTTGACCTGAATGATATTTTGCAGTGTGATGGCAATAGTAGTAGCAGTGCGGTTATACCAAGTGAAGAGACAGTGTTCACACCAGTAGATGAGAAATGTCAATTGGATGTTAATGCAGAGCTCAATTCCAGTATTGAGGACCTGCTCAAGGCCTCTGTGCCAAGAAGTGATGGCACAGTTACATTCAAGTCTGAAGTTGCAGTTCTTTCTCTTGAGCAGGCAGAAAATTATGATACTTACAAAGATGATGTAAATCATAATCAAAAATGCGAGGAAAAGATGGAAGCTGAAGAAGAGGAAGCTTTAGCTATTGCTATGGCAATGTCAGCATCTCAAGATGCCCTGCCAATAATTCCCCAACTACATGTTGAAAATGGTGAAGATATCATAATCATTCAGCAGGATGTAAGTATGCATATGGTAATTTAGCATGTCTCAACTGAGGCTCACTGAATTTATAAAGCAGTGCTGTTTTATTCCCAAAGTTATATAAAGCACAAAGGGACTCAATACTCTTTCATAGAAGTTGGAGTATAAACAGTTTTCCAGTTGAGAGTGCTAACAGGATCTTTCCGTGTTTATTAAGTTTAGAGACAGTATTTGGAAGAGAGACATCATGTTGTATACCTTTTAAAATGGGAAAGAAGAAAGTGTAAAAGTGGGGAAACAAGAAATGAGAACAAAGGTTTTAAGCAGGAGTAGAACTGTACTGAGTCTTAATGCTGATTTACTTTGAAGGCAATTATGCAAAACCAAATCAGTTTCTGAAAGAAGAGGCAGATAGAGTAGGAAGAGATCTTACCATCAGCACATCCTGAGAGAGAAGGTGTGAGATACTTTAGAAATCAGGAAAAATGTTTGTTTGCAAATAGACAAAAGTATAAGAAATAAGAATAGAGAAAGAAAGGAGTATTTTACAAAAGTTCACAAAATGGTTGAGTGTATTGACTTTAGAGTAAGACAGGTGCTGGAAGTTTGTGAGGTTGCAGGTAAGAGACTTGGTAGAGTTACTGGAAAGAGGAATGAAATGTTGGGTTTTGTGATCCCTTTGCATGAGGTAACAACATGTGAAGCATAAAATGACAGAAATAAATTAAGTAGAAAACATGATTTTGTTTGTGTTTACTATAGGTGCTGACTAAAACCTTGACTAGACATGAAATCAAGAATAGAAAAAAAGTCTTGCTCCTATTTGTGTCCTTACATCTTGCCTTTCACCTTCAGGTAGTAACACAGAGAAGGCCCTCTGTTCTTTACATACAGTAGGAATATGTGGATTAAGGAATACACTGGTGTTCTGGTCTCAACTGAAACATGTATAACATACAGTACAAATAACTGTAAGGGAGAAGAGAGGCATATAAACTTGGATATTTCATAACCTTCCAGAATATCTACATTTTAGGTGCATGTTAGTAAACATGGGATTGATTTGGAATTTAATTCACAGACACCAGAAACCCTGCCTGGACATACCAAAGCAAAACACCATTACAGAGAAGATGCAGAATGGCTTAAAGGTCAGCAAATTGGTCTTGGAGCTTTCTCTTCCTGTTACCAAGCTCAAGATGTAGGAACAGGGACATTAATGGCTATAAAACAGGTAAATACTTCACTTTTTTGAATATATTGTTTGTTTTTCAATATTTATTTGAAATATTAAATATAAAAGCTTTCTGACTTCTGTTCCCTAATTCCTCTTCTCCCTGTTGCGTGTGCTCGCATGATACATAATACAGTCTTTATGTGTATGGGATTAACATGTTTTCAGTTTCTTTTACTTCTCCTTAAAAGGGGGGGACGACATACTTTTTTATACACCCCTTTTCTTTCATAGTTCTTCAAATGCATTT
Source organism: Falco peregrinus (assembly GCF_023634155.1). NCBI lineage: Eukaryota > Metazoa > Chordata > Aves > Falconiformes > Falconidae > Falco > Falco peregrinus. The sequence continues at coordinate 8,057,229 of NC_073743.1, read as the reverse complement.
TTGTTTTTATCAAGTTCAAAAATCAGTGACAGTGACAGGAATAGAGTCCAGGTCCCTTGATTCCAAATTGATGCTCTATTTGAAAGATAGCTATTAAAAGTAATTTTCCCTTGTCAAGATTTTTTTCCTAAAAGAGTTTAAGCACAGGAAATGTAGTTTAATGCTTCTTTCCTCTGATCCAACAGCTGACTTTGAAGCAAGTATTTTTAATATTTAAATTATTCAATACAAAAATATGACTGAGAGGCCCAAATGCACATGATTTGCTTAAGATTTGGTAAGGTTCTAGATGTGAGTAAATCTTCCACATTTAAGGTGCCTTAGGTATGAATCAGTGATATCAACACAGAGGGAATCTTGGACCTAACATTTTCTTATTAATTCTAAAATGAACTTATGTCTATGGAATTGGGCAATTTCCAAACATTTAATTAGGGAAAGAATATCTGTCATCAGGTATTTCTCCTTTGAAGCTCTCTTGCTTGTGAAAGAGTAGGACTGTCCATGTGGTCCTTGAGGCTCCTCCTGAAGAGATGATGACAATTCTGAGGCCTGGGGAAATTCTCTGCAACATACTATTATTTCAGATTTACTATGAGTCAGAGCTGGGGTTGGCTCCAGTTCCATTTCTGGACTTCTGATTGGCTATTTTATTATTTTTTTTTGCCCATTGACTTTCTGGGATAAGCAGTTTAGTTATGAAACAGATAGTATGGTTAATCTGGTAAAAAGTCTTACATATAACATCATTGTCAGAATCCTGTTTTAAGCCTTATCTATCTTCCTTTTCTTCAACACCTGGAGAAAATTATTAAAAAAAAAAAATAATTCCTAGTTTAAGCAGAGGAGAGTGAAGAGGGAAGTTTCCCCACCCCACCCTTGGAGAGATTTTTGTTGGCATTTCTCCAGAAAAAACACTCTTAATTTTCTATGACTTTCTCAAATGAAGATATAGGGTCTCAGCTGAAGGGACTTGAGATAAAAGAATACTTGCTGTTTCCAGATGGTGAAAAGGGACAGAAACCCATTCATTCTTTTTACTGTACTGAAGGGGGATGGTTACAGGACTGGTAATTATGTAAGATAAATCTGAATACCATATTTCAAAACAGGTAACATATGTTAGGAACACATCATCTGAGCAAGAAGAAGTAGTTGAAGCACTGAGAGAAGAAATAAGGATGATGAGTCATCTGAACCATCCTAACATTATTCGAATGTTGGGTGCTACCTGTGAGAAGAGTAACTATAACCTCTTTATTGAATGGATGGCAGGTAAACAACTGTATGCCAAAGAAAATGAAAGTATCAAATTAGTCTTGAACTATGTAGTTTCATACTGCAAATTATTCCATTCATCACTTCAGTTTGCAAACTTAGATTTTTATTGCTGTTGGTAACCGGTAGAAAAGTTACTTCCAGAACAGCTTAAGTGAGTTTTTTGTTTTTTTTAAAAAGGAACTTCATTAATTTTATGAATGGGATTATATGTTGTTGCAGTCCAGTTACCAAGACTAGATTTGGTGTTTTATACATCCTTATTTCTTATAAAGAAAATATTGCAACGTAACTTACATTCTTTGGCAGAAATTACTTAGCAATACCAAAGTGCTAACAAGCAAAGCCCAAGTATGTGTTATTACAAACAATAGTACAGAAAATATTTTCTCAGAACTAAGGGTGTTTAACTCTTAAGTATAATTTTTCTGAAATACTACTAATTTAGATAATGAAATGTCAGGAATTTTCTTTACCTCATTCAAGCCCAAATTATATTAGAATACTTTGAGGCACAATGGAAATCCAAAATTTGAGGATCTAGATATCGCTTTTGGAAAACAGAGGAAGATACTGCTTTTCCTTGCTTGTATACTTGCTTCTATATATTTGTACTTAGATGATAACAAAAGTAAATTAAGATCCTCAGAGGGAACACTTACTGGAGGCTGCACATACTTATTGCCCCAAAGAAAGCTAGTGTTCTACTACTTGAAAACCTTAGTGCAAAATGTAGATATAAATATATGTAGTTCTTTATCAACAACAGTACTTTGTACGCTAAGGGATTTGTACATTCTTTTAAGGACAGATGAAAATATTAGGAAGCATAAAGACTTATGTCTTTGTAATGTGTACAGTTCCAAGTAAAAAGTAATTAAGTAACCAAGTATATTACTTTTTGCCTATAGAACTTTAACTTTATTGGGGGGGGGGGGGGTGGGGAGGAAAGGAAAGGAAGGGAATTAGGAATATCAATATCAAGTTCCAATTTTAGGAGGCAGTGCTTCATTCTACTAATATGAAATATAAGTGGTCATAAATTGTATTTTTTTTTTATCTTCTAGGGGGTTCAGTTGCTCATTTGTTAAGTAAATATGGAGCCTTCAAAGAATCTGTTATTATTAATTACACAGATCAACTGTTACGTGGCCTTTCTTACCTCCATGAGAATCAGATAATCCATAGAGATGTTAAAGGTGAGAATTATTTAGAATGTCTTTGGAAAAGGACTATTCAGAAAGCAGCACCTATTTTGGCTTGAGACCCATTGCTTCTCTTGGATACCATCTCAAGAGTGTTATTTCTGTTGGGTTTGTCTTGATTATACTTAAGAATCTTTAATTACTGAAAAGAATCAGAACATTCATACTATGCTTGGGGATACTTACTACCTGTGCCGATGGCTTAGAAAAATTAGTTTTCTGAATTTGTTCAAATAAAATACGAATTTGCCATATAGCTTTGAAGATTGTTAGTTAATTTAATGTAAATACCCTGAAATGACAGTAAAATCTGTGAATAAGCCAAAATAAAGAGGTCAGGTTTCTAATGTATAGGAATATTATGATGGGTTTTCTTCCTTCATCCTAATTGAATATAAACACAGTTGTACTGTTTGACAAACAAAATGTGGACTTTCTTTGAAAATACCAGTCTTACTAAACTTCTCCCTGTAATGTCACTATAGCTGTCCATAAACTGGAGAGATATCAAGATAAGTAGCAACATAGCAATGGCAAATGTCTTTTAATATTTCTTCTTAAAATAGGAAAAACTTTCAGTTGCTCTGTAATTCTCTTCAAGACAACTCAAAGTTGCTTAAGGATGAAATAAGTTTAAATTTCACGGGGAGCCTGCAGGCAATGAAAAACTCCAGGATTTTAGGTCACCATTTTCTTTCATTATTCCATCTCCAGGTATTGTTCCAGAATCCTGTGTTTGCCCTACTTTGAAAGTGTGATTGCTTCTCTAAATCTCTCTGACAGCCTCAAGCTGTGTGCAGTATCATTCAGGCATAAGGGAAAAGTGACGTTATATAGACTTTATCCTTGATTTTTTACATTTCCTTGACATTGTGGGTGGGGATTATCAACCTATTTATAGCTTTGAAACAGAGGGAGGAAAAGTGTTCATCCTTTTGCCTTTAATAAAAAGCCAACTAGCAATATTTTTATTATGCTGTTGACAGGTGCCAATTTGCTAATTGACAGCACAGGTCATAGATTACGAATTGCTGATTTTGGAGCTGCAGCCAGGTTGGCATCAAAAGGAACTGGTGCTGGGGAGTTTCAGGGACAGTTGTTGGGAACTATTGCGTTTATGGCACCAGAGGTAAGAAACCAGTTTTGGGAGTTACTTCAAAAAGTTTGTTTGTACTCTTTAAGCTAATTCATGCAGCCAAATAACAGAAAATTGCTGTAAATTCTTCAAATGTGTTTTAAATGTACTTGTTCTAGAAAATAGGAATGATTCCAAAATGGCAATAATGACATTTGTTTCTTGCTGTCAAAGTTGTTCTGAGTAGTTTGTTGCAAGACACATAATAAGTATTGTTATTAAAGCTCAAATGACCATTTGGTCAAAAGCTATTTCAAGATACTTTGCCCCTTGATCAGGCATTTTATTTACTAGCTTTCTACAATGTATAAATCTTATGTCACTTACATCACTGATCACGCTCTCAAACTGAAATGATGATCAGAATGCGCTTGACTGATGTTTTATTAGTTGTTGGTTTGTTTTTTAAAATCTAAATTACTTAGAATTAAGAGACTTTGAAGTGGATAATCTGAGCTTTGATCTATCTATTCAGGTTCTGAGAGGTCAGCAATATGGTAGGAGTTGTGATGTGTGGAGTGTTGGCTGTGTTGTTATAGAAATGGCTTGTGCTAAACCTCCCTGGAATGCAGAGAAACACTCCAATCATCTTGCTCTGATATTTAAGGTGAGGTACTTTGTTACTATAACTATACTACAAAAGTCACTGACTAATTTCATACACAGCAATGTGAATTTTAGAAAAGTATATGAGTAGTAGGGTTTGTTGCAGTGGCTTTTCTTTATTTTGCAGGTGTTAGTACAAAATCAATATTGATACCAACATAATAATCATACTTGCTAGTTTAAAAAAATTTAAAAGGCTACCAACACAATAATATGCAGAGAAAGCTCTGTTCTAAGATATAAATACATAATGTAACAGGCTAAAAAGTTTTTTTCGGAATACAGTTGATCTTGACTCTAGGCAGAAGATTGGTATTTGAACTCTTTCTTTACAATCCTGTAAAATACAGAAGCAAAAGAAGTTTTTTTTCTACCATAAAGCATTTATGTGTGTATTCATATAAGGAACCTTAACAGGTTTGAGAAGTGGACCCATATGAACCTCATGAAGTTCAACAAGGCCAAGTGCAAGGTCCTGCACGTGGGTCAGGGCAATCCCAAACACAAATACAGGCTGGGCAGAGAATGGATTGAGAGCAGCTCTGAGAAGGCCTTGAGGGTGCTGGTGGACGAGAAGCTCAACACAAGCCAGCAAAATGCGCTTGCAGCCCAGGAAGCCAACCAAATCCTGGGCTGCATCAGAAGAAGCATGGCCAGCAGGTCGAGGGAGGTAATGCTCCCCCTCTACTCCACTCTCACGAGACCCCCCCCACCTGGAGTACTGCATTCAGCTCTGGGGCCCCCAGCATGAGGAGGACATGGACCTGTTGGACCGAGTCCAGAGGAGGGCCATGAAGATGATCAGAGGGCTGGATCACCTCTCCTATGAAGAAAGGCTGAGAGAGGTGGGGTTGCTCAGCCTCGAGAAGAGAAGGCTCTGGGGAGACCTTATAGCAGCCTTCCAGTACCTAAAGGGGGCCTACAAGAAAGCTGGAGAGGGACTTTTTTACAAGGGCATGTAGCCATAGGACAGAGAGTAATGGCTTTAAGCCGAAAGAGAGTAGGGTTTAGATTAGACATTAGGAAGAACTTCTTTACTGTGAGGCTGGTGAGGCACTGGAACAGGTTGCCCAGAGAAGCCTGTGGATGCCTCATCCCTGGGAGTGTTCAAGGCCAGGCTGGATGGGGCTTTGAGCAGCCTAGTCTAGTGGAAGGTGTCCCTGCCCATGGCAGGGGGGTTGGAACTACATGGTCTTTAAGGTCCCTTCCAACCCAAACCATTCTATATTTCATAGTGGGGAATGTCCTTTGGTAAAAACATCATGTTCCATGTTTAGATTTTGCTGAATGCTATTTACTTCTGCTATGTTCTATATTAATATTATTCCTCCCCCTTCTAGGTCATCTATTTTGGCATTCATGTTTCTTGCTAAAATCAATTTAGTATATTTAATTCTAACAAGTATAGTTGGACTACAGGCATGAATAATGAAAATACTGCCACAAGTGAAGAAAGTGATTAGCATCTTCACTAGTATGAGTGAAGAAAGTGTTTCCATAAAACAGTACTAGCACAGCAGTATTCAAGTATGTTCTAATTAAATACAAATCACTTATAAGGGATGCAATTGTTTTGGTTCTTTGTGTGAATCTGGTGGTGCCACCCTAGTGTTCTCAGTCTTGCTTAATTTGATCTAGAGAAGATCAACATTAATTTGATTGGGACTGACCTGCTTCATTGTGAGAAAGATTGCCCTTTGGTGGTGGTAGCAGAAATACAGTAAGACAATGCAAGAGCATACCCAGTTTAACATATAATAATGTAAAATTGCTCATCCTAATATATCTCAGTGTTTGCTTACACTATGCCTGTTAAGAGTGATGGCAAGTATTAGACTAAAAGATACCTGTAAGTGTGACATGAGAGTTTTTCTTATGGCCTGCTTAGCAGATGGTTATTGCAGAATCTTTCTGTCAGAGGAAAACTTGGAGAGAAGTGTAAGGAGAGAGGTAGACTGTGAAAAGTAATAAAGCATGTGTTATTGGGGAAAGAAGCATAAAGGGAACTTAAGACCCATTCTATAAATGGAAGCAGCAATGTAATCCTCAAACTGCAGTAGGAAATATGCTAAGTGGATAAAAGCTCATATATATAACTATATATATATATAAAACTAGTCAGCTGAAAATTATTTGCTTGTTGAAGGTTTTTGGGTAGGAGAGGGGGCTTAAGAATCACTGACTTCTAAACAAGGTTTTTTCCCTTTGTTCAGATTGCTAGTGCAACTACTGCTCCATCAATCCCTTCACATCTGTCTCCTGGTTTGAGAGATGTGACTCTTCGGTGTTTAGAACTTCAACCTCAGGACAGACCCCCATCAAGGGAGCTGCTGAAACACCCAGTCTTCCGTACTACGTGGTAGCTACTTATGTGTAAGGCTGATTTACTGAAGATGTTACTGAATATACAATAACTGTCTTGCAGTGCAGTTAAGCACAGCAGCTTGTATTATTCTACTGGCCTTAATGATAGATACATCAAGGACATAAGGCCAGTGGAGGACCCTGCCTAAGTATGTGATTGACAAATTGAGATCTTTACCTAAGCTCAGTATGCAACATTTCACAACTTGCGCAGAGATTTGTAAACTGTGCCTTTTCAAACATCTGGCTCTATGTGAACACAAAAGCATTTTTCCTTAAATCTGCATGATTATTTAGCAGATAAGTGATTTTTATTTTATTTGGAGCACTTTTTCAGCAATATTAGCAGCTGAAGAGTTCAGGATCTCTTTTAATATAGCAATTGCTGTTCCATTTCACATCATGTAGACGTAAGCAGAGGATTCTGCAATTATTTTTCAGCACTGTTTAAAAGGATGTTCTGTATCTATCTCTCTTAATTATACAAAGTTTTTTGAGTAAGAAATCCAAACATTGATGGATACTTTAAAATAACATTTTGCATGCCTTAAAGTAAGAGCAGGCAGTTGTGGTTCACTATGCATTTACTGCTTGGTCATGTAATTTCTTTTGAAATTTAAGTTTGTTTTCATTGTATTTTTAACTTTCAGGGAAAGGTGATCTTATTTTAAAATAGTCTTTAGAAAAAGCTGTAAACTGTGTCATGGAACACCTTGCTGACACGAGTTTTAAAAACAGATTTGCTGGAAATCCAGAATAAAATAAAATGCCATCTTCAAGTCAGTGTTTCAGCTTCTGACAGTATAGGCTATTTAAAAAAATATGTATGTCTTGCATAAGGCAACTCGGTCTGAATTGTGCTGAAAGTTGAGCCTTCTTTTCATATAGCAGTTTTTTCTGGCAAATCATGTAGAGAAATTTCATGTTGAAGGCCCCAAAACCAGCTCCCATTAAAGTTTATGGGAGACATTGTCCTGTACTTCACTGGGAGCAGGTGCCACCTACAAGCAAATCTCATTCTTTGTGTAACAAAACTGAGGTCACATTCTCCACTGATAACAAGTTTTACCTGCTGTTTTTGTTCTGCTGTACATATCTATATACTGTAGCCATTAGTGATAATTTAATTTGAAAATGTTAAAAATATTACCACAAGAAAGGTATTTATTTTAAGAAGAAACAAACTTGGACTTGAAAAACAAGGTTAAGTAAAATGTAAAGCTTCACCTGTAGTGCAAAACTTGTGCTTTTAGCAGGTGTGTTTTAAAAATTATTTTAAAGGCAGGTTTTTAATTTCTGATGCATGTAATGCCGAAGGAAAATGGCAGCTTTTCTTTTGCCTTTTTAAGAGAGGGGGGGTCTTTTTAAATCAACTACTCATTGTGTTTAATCAATTTTGGGGAAAAAAAATATTACTGTTCATTTTTTAACTCTTCAGAAGCCAGTTGAATTGTTGGACTGAAATAAATTGGTTATTTTCAAGGACTCGGGGCAAACTAAATAAGCTATAGTACATTAAAAATGTACAATACAAATTGGAAGTAAAACATCTTAAAGATAAGTTTACAGGGATGATAGTGCTCGTGCTAATATAAAGCAGCGTCATTAGTTGTGAATGTGTTTCTTTTGGAATCTTTACATTCCTTTGTTTTGAAAGATTGGCAGACTTTGAAGAGTTAAAGATAATACAGAAATGTGAAGTTTGGTAGTTTGAACTGGTTTGTACTTGGCTTTTTTTGACCACCTTAGAATTTCTCATTCTAATAAGATTGTTTCCAAGTCTTTATGTGCAAGCTTTAAAGGATGCCCTCTTGCCAATTCGTGTACTGGAAGATCAGTTTTCAGATTAATACTGTTTCTAGCAGAAATGTAAACTGTATAAACTGATGAATTTCAGCTAATCAGTATTACTTTGTAGATCACCATGCCTACCACATTTCAAACTCAAACTGCCTCTAGATGTATTTGAGTTTGTGTTTCCCTCAGCTTGCTGGTAATTGTGGTGTTTTTAAAATACAGATGTGATGCAATATTTTTATTTTCTTTGGATCAAAGCTGGAATGAAAATTTTATTGTGTAATTATTTTTTGTATGTTCTTAATGTTATTTAGTACTTAAGTTGTAAATAATGTCTACTGCTGTTTTTTCCAGTTTCTACTACCTCAGGTGTCCTATGGAGTTTCTTCTACCAAAGTTCACTTTCACAATGAAATTATATTTGCTATGTGACAGATTCCCAAGACTTCCAGGCTTAAGGGCTAACTTCTATTAGCACCTTATTGTGCAAGCAAATTTTACAGAAATCTCTGGGTTAAGAAATTTTAATTAAGTTTTTATCCCACTGAACCAATTTTATATAGTATAATTTGTACCAAAGTTGATGTTTTTTCTTAATAGTAAATAAAAGGTTTTGAAAAAATTTTGTCCTTTGCTTATTTTAATGACAATATTTTCAATTTAATGATGTGAATAAAAGACTTCTGGTATACTTCACTATTTATACACAATTTCATATGCAACACAATATAGTAAGACTTTGTTTCTAATATTAAATGACATACGAATATCAGCTGATATAAATATATCTTAGGTATATCAATGAGAAATGCTTAGATAAAGGGCAGTAACAAACACTAAATATTTTTTTAATTGATAATAAAGCTAGGAACTGCTCTGTATCTGTGAACCTCATTTTGCTTATGCCCTTAGATCTAACATGAATTGTCTAAATTTTATATTACTACAGAAATGTAACTATTAATTGCCAAGTCAAGCAAGTTGATCTGGTTAGATAAGTTCTGGAGCTATTGAGCTGTACCTTGTGTCCTGGTTTCAGCTGGGATAGAGTTAATTTTCTTCTTAGTAGCTGGTGCAGTGCTGTATTTTGGATTTGGTGTGACAACAATGTTGATAGGACACTGATGTTTTCAGTTGTTACTGAGTGATGTTTATACTTAAATCAAGGACTTTTCAGTTTCTTGGGCCCTGCCATCGAGAGGGCTGGAGGGGCACAGAAAATTGGGAGGGGACACAGCCAGGACAGGTGACCCAAACTAGCCATAGGGATATTCCATACCATATGACGTCATGCTGGATATATAAGCTGGGGGAAGAAGAAGGAAGGGGAGGGGGACATCTGACATTATGATGCTTGTCTTCCTGAGTAACCGTTATGCGTGATGGAGCCCTGCTTTTCTGGGGATGGCTGAACACCTGCCTGCTGATGGGAAGTAGTGAATGAATTTCCTTGCTTTGCTTTGCTTGTGTGTGCGGCTTTTGCTTTACTACTTAAATTGTTCTTATTTCAACCCTCGAGTTTTACATTCCTTTCCGATTCCCCCATCCCTCTGGGTGAGGGGGAGTGAGCAAGCGGCTGCGTGGTGCTTGGTTGCCGGCTGGGGTTAAACCATGACACCTTGGAAGTTAATCTGCTATTTTATGTGTTTTTTTGTGAAATGATTCTGTTGTTTCTGATTTAAGTAGGAAACAAATGTTTCCTTATATAGGCAATCTGAATATGCATTGCAAAACTAGGGCTTGTTTCAGTTGTTTCTCTTTCTCCTGATTTTTCTGGATAATTTTAAAATTAATTGATTTTTGGGTAGTTGAAAATTAAGTTCAAGTCTTCTGTAGCCTCTTTTGTGACTACTAAATTCTACTTTTTTAAGTATCGGTCTTTATATTCTCCATTACTTATATGATTTTTTTTGCAAATAGGTGTGAACATATCAATTCACCAGCAAAACTTGGCAGCAGCAATCTTAAGTTAAATTCTAATATCTAACTTTTAAAATCAGAAAAATATATTAACTGAAACGTCAAGGAGAACATATGGTGAGGGTTAAATAAAAGATAAATTGAATGTAAGGTATTTTTCCTTCATTTGATTTACTATAAATCTCCTGAGTTTTTCAGTACTGTGTGATAGTTATAATGTTGCAGTCTCCTTTTTAGGAACAAGGGATGGCAGAGATCACCTGTCTCCAGCAGTTGGCAGTAAATGTCAAAGACACCTACTTATGGAACTGAATGTCTTCATTTGCAAGGGGCGTATTCAGTTCTTCCACAGGCAAATAATAAGTTACGCCCATTTTGGTTTCTCTGGTGGGAATAAGATTATGTTGTATTCTACATGACCGTCATAGGTTGAAGTTTGACAGTGTTTCATCTTTGCAAGTTCTTGTTGAAAGGTAATGATTGCTTTCAGAGCATGTTGGAATGTCATGAGCATCATGTATTTCCTCTTCATCATCTGAGTGGGTAAACTCATGCATGGCTGTTCTGCACCGACTGTGCCCACCTCCTGGGACGCTATTTCCCTTACTAACTTTTCTCTCATTGCTTAGTGTTCCTTGCTGAGCTATCATGAATGTGAAGTAAAACAAAGGTGCCCTGCTCAGCTGCAAAAGCATCTAGTCTCCTTTTCAGAACTCAGAGCTTTTTGGTATCTGTGTTACTTGGTCTCCTTCCAAGCCTGAACCTTGTCTTTCATATTCATCTGAAAGTTCTTCTCAGGTTTGATTTAAACAGCAGAGCTATGAGACAGTGGCATATGGCTCAGCATGGGTTGTACATGCTTTATGAAGATATTGGGGACAGCTTCTAGTGGCAGTCCTTGTTGTGTCTTCACTGTGGTCAGTGCAGATCAGAGCAGGCAGTGATCTCCAGTCTACTGAAGAGGATGCTCCTCCTCCATCATCACCCTGAAGATCTCTCCTCTCCTGAGCTGGGCCTTTTCCCCAGCTCTCTCTGGGAGGAGGTTATTGGGGATCTCTGAAGAGGAGGCTGGTTGTCAGGGGGCCTGTAGTGTTCTTTAGCTCAACAGGTCAGGGTTTATGGGTAGGTGGGGAATACTAGTCTCAGCATGCCAGAAAAGGCAGGTGCTGTTTTGTGTTTCTCCAGGCTGAGATGCTGTCATGCAAAGGCATATCTTCAGTTGTCTCATTATACACTTGTTAGTAATTATTAAATGACCAGATTTGAAAGTATATGCCTGTCTAACAACTGTGGAAATTAGGTTTACAACTTTTTTATTGAGAATGGTTTACTTTACTGCACTTGCTGCCTCCTGGATGTGAAAGTTGCACAGTAGTGGAGGATTGCAGTGCTGAAGTACAGACTGCATATTATCAACAGGACTCGTGGGACTGGTTTCTCCTTGCTGAAATACTGAAACTTGACAGTCTGCTTCAGGGACTACTCATACATGATGGAAAGCAAGACCTGGCCTGCAATCAACAGCAGCAATTTATTATTTTTTATTTTTTTGTCTGACAGTGGCTATAGAAAGCCAAAAACCAGCAGGAGGAGGAGGTGCAGTCAGGTAGTACTGAGCAAGAAGCAGGGCAACATAGTGACTCAGCAGGAAATATGAAAATGTAAGTGTCGCCTGGTTAGAGTTTATTTTCTTCCTGGTACAGAGCTGTATTTTGGATTTAATATGAGAACAACGCTGATAACACACTGATGGTTTTAGTTGTTGCTAAGTAGTGCTTACCCTAAGTCAAGGACTTTTCAGTTTCTCAGGCCCTGCCAGCCAGAATGCTGGAAGGGCACAAGAAACAGGGAAGGAACACAGCCAAGTCAGCTGACCTGAACTAGCCAAATAGGTATTCCATACTATGGGACAGCGTGCTCAGTATATAAACTGTATGTGTGTATATGTGTGTTTGCTGGAGCCTAATGATCATTGCTCAGGGACTGGCTGGGCATCGGTCAGCAGGTGGTGAGCAGTTGTATATCACTTGCTTGCTTTCTTCCTTTCCCCTCTGGATTTTATTCTCACTCCCCTTCCATTATAACTTATTGTCGTTATTGTTCTTTCCTTTTTATTCTATTTCAATTATTTTGTTCTTATCTCAACTCTCAAGTTTCACATTCCTTTCCAATCCTCCACCCTATCCCTCTGGGTGAGGAGGTAGTGAGTGAGCAGCTGCGTGGTACTTTACCAGCTAAGGTTCAACCATGACATTTATCCCTTCTGTACCCTTAGTGGTAGAAGGAAAGGAAGAGCAAACTAAAATGTAAGGTAGTCTCAACTTAAAGGCCTAGTTATAGGCCTTGTCTGCAAAGTCCTTCTCCCAGATGCAGACCTATAGCCCGCACATATTAAAATATTGTACTAATTCAGGAGATAATTTGTGTGTTTAAATCTGTTGCCAGCTGTGATGCTCTGGCTTGGATCCAACATAAGAGCAAAACCAGGAATGTGTTAAGAAAAAGGAAAGACTCACTATTACATGGAGATTTTTAGGCTTATTTTTCCTGGATTTGTCTGAACTCACTCCTCACCCCTGTGGTAAATGTTCTGGCAGTCCTGATGCTGCCAGGGAGGGAGTCCCCTGATTGCAGGGTCCAGGGCTCAAATGCAGCTTGCCAACTTAGGGGTGTGAGAGGCTGAGAAGCTTAGCAAGTTGGGCTGAATCCATGTGCCTCCTCAGAAGGAGGATGGAGGCTTTGACACTACAGTATTGATTTGGAAACTGTGAGGGGCTGCTGCTGCTGTTCAGATGGTGAAATGAGATTGCAGCAAGAGACGTGCAGCTGCTCTTACCAAGCTCTTCTGAAGAAAATGGGTGTGCAAGGCTCTGGCTTTTAACCACTTAGTTCAAAAGGTGAAGCTAGTGATAAGAACCTTCTGGAGAATTACAAACAGCTGTTAAGTAGAATCCCTGTGATTCAGGATGGCAGGAAAACAGAGGTGCTTGAAAGATCAGGAGATGAGCTAAAAAACTTTGCAGAGGTTTATATTGTATATACATATACTCAATATACTAATACTATTTTTATGACTCCAGCATTGCATGGTTAACAATTGTGTCAAAACAAGAAAAGACTAGATGGGGCTGGTCATTATGAATTGTTTTGTCTAACAGCATTGATCTTTATGCTAAACAACTGGAAAAAGGGAGGTGTAGGTATTTTGGATAGGTATTTTGTTTTGTACCTAGTATCAACCATCACTGAAGACATCTTGCATACCTTTGTCTTCCCTTTCTTCAGGAGCTAAGCAATGCTCATTTAAATTACTTGGCAAATTACTGCTCCTGTTGTTCAGATTTATATCAGCTTGCACTCCTATCTATTTAAAAAGAAACATAAATCCTTTCTTTCCCTGAAGTGTTATTGTGTCAACCATTGCAAGAACATGCATGCTCAGCCTAGGAAACCACAGCACTAAATTCTGGTATTTGACAGAAGTGGATTGTAAGATTTTACAAATAACATAGTGCTTTTCAGGGTCAAAGATTAGCATTCTTTTTCTTAAAGAGAAAAAAAAAAAAAAGATGACACAAAAAATGTTTCAAATAGTATAATTTAACCTGACAGATTTAAGAATTTGGGCAGGTTTTCTTACATAAGAGAATAGGAACTTATTCCCCACAGCTTACTATCTAGTTTGAATACTGGGTTATACTGCTGTGATATGTTACTCTAGATCTATTTAAGTCCCATCAAAGATTTTACTATGCTAAAGCCATAATGTTTTAGTGTTTGAGGGAAATTATTACTACTGTACCTGCATCTCCACATATTACTTTTTCCACTCTTCCTGTTAATAAAATCATTTAGGTTGGAAAAGACCCTCAAAAGATCACTGACTCCAACTGTTAACCTAACACTACCAAGTCCACCACTAAACCATGTCCCTAAGCACCACATCTCCACATCTTTTAAATACCTCCAGGGATGGCGACTCAACTGCTTTCCTGGGCAGCCTGTTCCAATGCATGACAGCCCTTTCGGTGAAGAAATATTTCCTAATATCCAATCTAAACCTCCCCTTGCACAACTTGAGGCCATTCCTCTTGTCCTAGCACTTGGTACTTGGGAAAACAGACTGACACCTGCTTTGCTACAACCTCCTTTCAGGTAGTTGTAGAAGGCAATAAGGTGTCCCCTGTGGCTCCTTTTACCTAGATTAAACCACCCCAGTTCCTTCAGCCACTCCTAAGACTTGTGCTCTAGACCCTTCACCGGCTTCATTGCCCTTCTTTGAACACACTCCAGCACTTCAATGTCTTTCTTGTAGTGAGGGGCCCAAAACTGAACACAGTATTCACAGTGCCAAATATAAGGGGACAATCATTTCCCGAGTCCTGCTGGCCATGCTATTTCTGATACAAGCCAGGATGCTATTGGCTGCCTTGGCCACCTGAGCGCACTGCTGGCTCATGTTCAGCTGGCTGTCGACCAGCAACTCCAAGTCCTTTTCCACTAGGCAGCTTTCCAGCCACTCTGCCCCAAGCCTATAGCATTGCAAAGGGTTGTTGGACTATGGCACTTATTAAACCTCATACAATTGGCCTCAGCCTATTGGTCCAGCCTGTCCAGATCACTCTGCAGCGCCTTCCTGCCCTCAAGTAGATCAACATTCCCCACCCCCCAACTTAGTGCCATCTGCAAACTTCCTGAGGGTGCATTCAATCCCCTCATCCAGCTCATTGATAAAGATATTCAACAGGACTGGCCCCAATACTGAGCCCTGGGGGACACTACTTGTGACAGGCCACCAAGTGGATTTAACTCCATTCACCACAACTCTTTGAGCCCAGCCCTCCAGCCAGTTGTGTGTTTGTTGTTTTTGTTGGGTGTTTTTTTTTTTTATACCAAGTGAAGCATACACCTGTTCATGCCCTGAACAGCCAGTTTCACCAGAATGCTGTGGGAGATCATGTCAAAGGCTTTACTAAAGTCCAGGTAAACAACATCCACAGCCTTTCCCTCAGCTAAGCAGGTTACCTTGTCATAGATCAGGTTAGCCCAACAGGACCTACCTTTCATAAAACTCAAGCTAGCTAGGCCTGATCCCCTGGTTGTCCTGCACATGCCACATGATGGCACTCAAGATTATTTGCTCCATAGCCTTCCCCAGCATCAAGGTCAGGCTTGACAGGCCTGTAGTTTCCCAGGTCCTCCTTTCAGCCCTTCTTGGAGATGGGCATCACATTGGCTAACTTCCAGTCAACTGGGACCTCCCCGGTTAGCCAGGACTGCTGATAAATGATTGAAAGTGGCTTGGTGAACACATTTTGCCAACTCCCCTCAGTACCCTTGTGTGGATCCCATCCAGTCCCATAGACTTGTCTATGTTTAAGTGGTGTAGCAGATCATTGACCACTTCCCTTTGGATTATGCTTCATTCTGCTCCCCATCTCTGTCTTCCAGCTCAGGTGGCTGCATATGCTGAGAACAATTGGTTTTACTATTAATGCCTTTTTTGCCGCAGTCTTTAAGTACCTCAGCCTTTGTCACTGTTTCTCCTCACATCCAATAAAAGATGAATATTCTCCTTTAGCCCACCTCTTGTCTTTTGCAACAATAGCCAGATGAAGTTCTAGTTGGGCTTTGGCCCTTCTAATTTTCTCCCTGCATAACCTCATGACATCTCACCTCTTCCAAAGGTCATAACATTTCTTCCCCCCCCAAGTTCCAGCCAAAACTGGTCATTTTCTGCACTGGCTCATCTTTCAGCACACAGGGAGCCTGCATCCTTAAGATTTCCTTCTTAAAGAAGGCCTTTGCCCTTCAGGACTGCCTCCTAAGGGATTCTGTCAACCAGGCTCCTAAACAGGCCAAAGTCTGCCCTCTGGAAGACCAAGGTAGTGGTTCTGCTGACCTCCCTCCTTACTTCTGAGAATCAAAAACTTTATCATTTCACAACTGATATGCCCAAGACTGCCTCCAACCACCACATCACCCACAAGTCCTTCTCTGTGCACAAACAGGTCCAGCAGGGCACCTTCCCTAGTTGGCTCACTCACCAATTGCATCAGATTATCTTCCACACACTCCAGGGACCTCCTAGACTCTGTCCTCTCCGCTGTATTGTATTTCCAGCGGACATCTGGTAAGTTGAAGTCCCCCATGAGAACAAGGGATAGTGATCATGAGACTTCTCCCAGCTGCTTATAGGATATTTTGTCTGTAACATTAGGTAGAGAATTAGCGTGCATTTCAGCAGTACCTGTAGTACCTTAAAATGTGTTCAGTTATTGCCAAATAGTTCTGAAGAGGAATTAGCAAACAATGCAGATTCATGAGAAGCTTTACAATTAAAGAAAGGTTTCCAGACATTTATTTCTGGAATTGTACACCAGGTATTAAAGTACAACAAATACAAAATAATGCTAAAAAAAATAAAAATCAGTGTTTATGTACAAATATTAAAACCAATGCAACAATAGCGACTTTCTGTTGAACATCTGATATTAAAAACATGTTCCGATTGTCACTAAATTTGTTATGCACAGGGTATTTTGAATAACTGGAATCTCTATTTTATTAAGAGGACTATAACCATACCTACTGTATTTTACAATTGATAGCATTTTCCTTCTTCCAATGAAAAATAGGGATAAAAAAATAGTAACCTTGTCATCTTATAAATTATTGTATTTAGTTTCCCCATCTGTAGACAATGTGCTTGTAGTGCTGGGCAAATAGTGTCCTGTTGGTCAGTTTATCCATTAGCTTACATTCAAAAGTTGAAATATTCACCTAAATACTTTGGTTAAATTAAGTAGTATCACTGTGTTCTACTTCATATGAAGTTTTCATACATTTTTGATCCTCAGTTTTAAAAATCAAACAGGAAATAATTGCACAATTCATTGACCTAATAGTATACAATTTAGTATCCTTCAAGTAAATTCAGCAGTTTGGCTATGACAAGAGGAAAACTAAACATTTAAAAACCTAGCTTGAGAAGATGACATACAAGTAACTAAAGTCAAAGTATTGCTATAATCACAGCACCAAGTTACACTTCTAAATGAATTTGCTATCCTCTTTGTATTCCCTGTACATAAAAAGGATACATTTACCAACACTGCAATTGCCCATTAAGGATTTTTGGTTTGTTCGTACGAAGGAAAAGTATGGCAGAGGACACAGAATTCACCACAGTTTGTTGTAAGAATTGTGTTTCACTAAAGAACCAAGGCAATGTAATTTCTTTATACGGTTGCAATTCAGTTATCTTCATGTGACTTTCAAAACGCAATTATTTTAATAAACAGTAACAAGTTCTCCATTTGAAATGTTTAAACTGAGAGAAAAATAATTAAGTCCAGCTTCTAAAAGGAAAATTCAATAAATAGCTATTTTACATGGATAAAGTCATAGTGGTACAAATTTATGAATGTCACATCAAGCATGCACAAAAATGTTACTATACACAAAAGTAGTCAGAAAATATTGAAATAGCTATCTAAAAAGATATGAAGAATTTACATATTTACAAAATCTTGCAAATTATTGCCTCATTTTAACAAGGAATTAAAAGTAAACTATACCAGCTAGCTAGCCAACAGGCTAAATAAGATCATCATTTAAAATTCTATTACAATAACTGGAATTCATTTTTCTCTCATCATTTTTTGAATTTTGGTCAAAAGTCTTATTAAATAACTAAAGTGTCCATTCAACTTGCTGACAACCCAAACCTTAGACAAGTCTGTCTACATTAAGAGCCCAGCAATGCATAGATAAATTGAATATGTTACTGCATCAGCTAATATGAATGGGCATGTTCATTTAAGTGCAACTGGTATAAGCATTCGGTCATCTTTATATGATTTTTTTTTTTTTTTTTTTTTTATACAGACCAGCCACTCACTGTAAACCCATAAACTTGAATGTATAACAATTATGGATTATGGCCAGTATTTTATAAAACTACATAAAATGTGCTGATTCATAAATAAAAGAAACAAGGTACACAGATCAGCACAAAACACAGCAACAAGAAGCTGACAACTTGGCTAAAAATCTCAGAGTACAACACAGGGCCAAGGCTACCCATTATTTACTGTGTACTTACTAGAATTACATATTTCAGATGTATAAGTTAAGAACTGATTACAAAGTTATCTTTACTTTTGTCCACTGTACTACACTAGTTTGTTTCAATATGGTAAATGTGCTATTGCATAAACACTTCAAAGCCATCTTCATTACAATGCTGTAAAGAAAACTCCATGCACTGCATCCAAAACTCAGGATGTCAATGCAGTTCACAGTATGCATAATAAATACCCTCTTCCCTTTCTAATATTAAAGTCACTAATTACTCAACATAACCTTGAAGCAACTATTACAAATATCAACAATGCAAGCTTAATCACTTCAATAATGAAAACAAGTTAGTGGCAATTAAATTTGTAATACAAACAGTGCAAAGAAAATATGGAGGGAAAGGGGTAATCCTATCAAAGTAATGTTCTCCCACAAGAATTAGAACAAACATTTGCAAGACAAACATCATGGATGGCTAAATTGCACTCAATGTTCAAAATAAAAATTTATTGAAGTTAAATAGTTGCTTTTATGGGAAACATTTTTACTCCACCTTCCCTATGTGACTAAGGTAGCGAGGTGCCATTTTTGAGCCAATGACTTGCCAAAACAAGTAAATGCAATCCACAAAGACTTTCAAATGTATACTTCAAGGTTCTACTACTGCTATATAAACTAGGTAGTCCCTCAAAACTGTAACGCTTTGAACTGCAGTGCTCCAAACAATTTAAGATGCCTTCCAAAATGTAGACTGTTTAACAGCAAATCCTAAGCTGTGCAGACTGTAGCTTTATACATCAGCTGCCTTAGGAAAGTTGTTACACAGGTGCATTAATCTTCAAATTTGTGGACAAAACCCATCTGAATACCATAGCCTAAAAAGCATCTGTTTAAGAAAGTAAGTTTAAAGTACACAGATATCTCTGGCAGCATAATTACTTCTGTGTAAGGTAGCCATAGCCTATAATCTTGCAACAACATCCAAGTGTAGGTCTTCATACTTTCTTTACTCATGTTAAATCCCTTGTGCTAGCTTCCACCAAGATGAACTTGCTGGTTTTTTTTAAACTGAAGTGCTCTAGTTTAATATCACATGAGAGAAGGTTCCATTTTAAAGAACATCCTTGTATGTTTGTGCAGTTTAAGTTCAAGAAACCCATCCCTGCCTTTAGAAGAAAAAATAAAATAAGCTACGTTGAGCAGAGACCAGGATTGGTACCTGTAAATGTTGTTATTACACTGCATCCATTACAGCAAAAGAAACAGACTAAAAAGCCACTCCAATCAGTTCAAAACTTCTGTGCTGGTTTTGAAATGGTGGCTTCTGTCTACAGACTTTAAAAGTAAATATTGAAGCAGAGCTTAAAGCTGCACCACAGGGTTCTCTTAGTCCCAAACTCTGCCGAACATTTCCACATTTATGGACTGAGAAAAGAAATTACTCTTGATAAATCAAGATATAGTTCTATACATAAAAAGACATCACTGATGTCAAACTTCAAACTTCCAGTGAAAGACTAAGAAAACTTGATAGCTCTCATCAAGTTTACTACTACTGCATAAAGTACCCACTGTTTGTTTAGCTTTCCACAGTCATTCTGAGTGAAGGGCAGTATGTTGGTGAAGAGTGTGGGTATTGATAAAACCATTTGTTTCATTTGCAGATAGACTGCTGAATTCAGCCACCGAAACAGCCATTTTGGCACTGGTAATATGGTGTGTGTGGTTCTCAAAGTCCAAACCAAGGTTATTTACAGAGACATCATTCATGTAAGATTCTGGGACAGCAATTCCCATTTTCAATCGTTTTGCAGGTCTTTCTGTCTCCTCACTGCACATGTTCATTGTGTTTAGCTCTGAATGATAAAAGCCAGTCTCAAATAAATTAAAACAATCACTTTCACCATTACTAGGCAAGTTAAGCAATTCTTCTGTTCCAACAGGCACATGATTAACTGGTGCTCGGGGTAAGCTGTCCATAGGAGGAAAGGCATCATCTAGGCAGTTCACATCTGAAGTGTGGCAGGCTGTAACTACACTGTTTGTCAATGCTGGAAAAAAGATGAACACAAAAACCTGTTTATATAGTTACAAGAAAAAGTGGTTTGGTTTTTTTTGGGGGGGTTGTTTTTTTCTCCTCAGTTTACCTGTGAACTCATTGGCAGTGATAGAGTTCAGAATGTTTAGCTGTTGATCAGGAATGGTTTCTGTTCGAGTATTAGATGTTAAGGCTGAAGAATGTACTGCTCCACCAAGGGCTTCTGTTTCATCTACCAAACGATCCATGTAGTCCCTTAAAGAATACAGCATTCATAATGGGTTATTTAACAGGAAAACAAGGCCTAAAAATGATGATGGATTTAATTTCAGTTACCATAACCACTGCAGCATTACACTGCAGTGATGGGAAGAAAAAAAAAAGATAATCTACATTTATGATTTGCAACAGAAAATATATTCCAATAACATTTAACTTACGTAACTCCTGGATGATGGTTATATCTCTTCTTTCCAAATCTTGTTTGCTGAGCAAAGTAATCATAACGTTCTGACTTCTTCCACATGTAATAGAAAGCCACACACTCGGCAACTGTTCTGGTTCTTACCTAAAAGGCAGCAAGAAGAATTAGCAAGATTATGCAAAGAACTAAGCTTTGTAATCTCCCCAATCCCCATATTCCTGCAATATTATGGTTTTACTGTTCTAGTATCTGGAACAAACCAATTAAAATCAGGAGACTTGAAAAGAGATCTAGTTTCAAATTTCTTTACCAAGAGGATGGTCAAACACTGCAGCAGTCTTCCTAGAGAGGTGGTCAATGCCCCAAGCTAGTCAGTGTTTAAGAGGCATTTGGCCAATGACCTTAGTAACGTGCTTTAATTTTGGTCAGCCCTGAAGTGGTCAGGCAGTTGACTAGATGATCATTGTAGGTCCCTTCCAGCTAAAATAGTTTATTCTCAATAAGTATTACATCTGTTCTATTGTATGAATTATTGTTTATTTAACTAGATTAAAACTGTATCTACATCTGAAGCATTTCAGTTCATGGTTTAAAAAATTGTTATATAGGTTATAAGACAGACTCTCTTAAGATTGAAAAAACTAAGCAAATCAATGACCAAAAAGAAGTGAAGCAGAAAAGACTTTGTTATTTAGACAAATTCTGGTCCGTACTGACAGATAGATCAACTCACATGCTTTATTGCATATTGGGAAAAATATTTCTAAATTATTTCTTTGTATCTCTGGTGAATTACTGTTTATTGGTAAGGTCCATCTAAAATTTGAAACACCCAAATATTTACCATAAAACAAGTTAAGCCAAGTGTTAAGCAGGATTATCTGACTGTTCTTGAACAGCAACCACAGCCCTATCCAGTATACAACAAAAACACCATTCTCCTAAAGAAAAAAAAATTGTCATGGTTTAACCCCAGCCAGCAACTAAACACCACACAGCTGCTTGCTCCCTCCCCCACCAGTGGACAGAGGTGGGGGAAGAAATGGAAGGGTAGAAATACGAAAACCAGGGCGACAGAGGGGTGGGCAGGGCATTACAGCCCAAGAAAAACAAGTGATGCAAATGAAAACAGAGTTGCTCACCACCAACCAACCAATGCCCAGCCAGTCCCCAAGCAACAGCAGCCCCTACCAACCTTCACTCCCACAGTTTTATTGCTCGGCACATCATCATATAGTATAGAATATCCCTTTGGTCAGTTAGGGTCAGCAGTTCCAGTTGTGTCCCCTTCCTGACCTCTTGTGCACCTCCAGCCTACTTGCTGGTGGGGCAAGTGTGAGGAGCATAAAAGGCCTTGATTCTGTATAAGCACTGCTCAGCAGTAACTAAAACATCAGTGTGTTATCAACACTATTTTCAGCACAAATCCTAAACATAGCCCCATACAAACTACTATGAAGAAAATTAACTCTATCCCAGCCAAAACCAGTACAAAATCTCAAGGTGGTATCCTCCATACAGGAGGAGATGGTACAGAAAGTTTGGGAACATACATATTGTCAACTGTACTAAATAATACATATATTTCATTAAAAAAATATAAAAATATCCAATTCCCATTCTTCAGGCACAGAGGAGTCAATCAGAAGCAATCCAGATCAAGATTAGAATTCCTTCGTTGGCCAGAAACCAGCATACTGATGGATGACTACACTTTCTGAAAACACAAAGAACTAAGCCTGTTCCTGGTGAATTACACCCTCCAGGTGATAAAAATATTTAAAGATGCATTTTCCCCTCCCACAGCCATGGTATGGAAATACTATACTTCTAGGAGAGGCAGACATGTAAACTAAAGTATAATATAAATGGAAGTAATATCAACATAAGTAAATTTCAGAGATCATACATGGACTCATCTTGCAATACCTAGCATTTCCAATGACATTGGAGGTAAAATTAGCACAAAAATGCCAAGCCCATTTTAATATGTTGGTTCTTATTTCACTCTTCTGCATGGCTTCCAAAAAATGCATTGCTTTTACAAATTTTCAGCATCATATCATCTACTAACTCTTCCATTTAACTGTAAAATACTAACCTTGTTTTTCTGTATGAGATGAAAGTCTTTTCCATAAATCAGAAGTGCATGTTCAAAGCTTCTGCATTCTTCTTCTGTCCATGCTGTCATCTCTTCTGGACAATTGCAAAAGTAGCATGATAAATATTTCAATTCACTAACCTTTTACAGAGAATAAAGTATTTGTGTTGCTAATGCATGAATATCCATACTCACTCTAAAAGCCCCAATAGTTCAGTCAGTCAGACCCATGTCCTTTACTGTACAGATATCCTACTTGAAATCTAATATTCTTGTTTATAAAGACTCATAAGAGTCTGATTTCTGAAGTTTTTTTATCCTGGAGGGCAAAGGACATTCAAAAGACTTTATTTATTATTTCTTTAGTTTGTCATCAAAAATCCAGGATTTGATAATCTCATTGATATCTTAGGGTGTTATTTTTCTGAATATTTCTTCTTGCATTAGATAAAGAACAGTGGCTGTTGAAAAAAAAGAGTGAAGGAACAACCTCTCTTTAAGATAAAAGTGAACTTTAGTTTTACAAATTAAAACAAAAAGAGTTACTAAAACAGAGCAAGAGTTTTAAAACAAAGTAGCTCAAACTATTTGAGTAGGTCAGTTTTGTCTCAAGTATTGTTGCTTCCCTATCTTTATTATATATGGACACAAAGCCATAATCATGGAGGGATTCAGGCATCTTACATTCATAATGGTGATTTGTTCAGCTGTCATTTAAAGCTGGGGGGGGGGCGGGACAAAAACAGAAAACAGCCAACAGACACATTTCAAAACATTTCTGGAATCAGACACTGAGACACTGGAACCAAGACCTTTCAGCTCCCAGATGAAGGTGATAATCATTCCACTACAAGGCCATTCCCCCCCCCCCCCACACACACACACAAATTTTGCATTCCTTACTATGGAGTTCTCAAGATTCAATAAGAAGAGAAGATCCCCACATAAAGTCTCGCTGTTAAGAAATTATCTTGGGAGATGTGGATTTTAACTCCCATCTTGAGAATAGCAGTGAACTTCAGTGGGTAGAGTAGATCATAGCACAATGGTTACTCTAAGAGACAGGCACTAACAGTACTATCCTTTACCATTTTTAATGGGGTTATAAATCCAATCTGACTTGGGGGAGGTACTAGCCCTTGGTACAAAATTTGGGGCTCCGATACCTCTGCCCATTTGTGTATTTTTCAATCCCAAAACAAGAATCTGAATCCTAGAGAGGCGCATGGTTTAGGATACAACCCTACAACTGTTACTTCCTTATTGTTTAGCTCTACACTCTTCTTGTATGAGAGCTTTCTAAAGCACTACTCTGATATTCCTTATTGTTCCCTTCAGCTTTACTTTAGATACTTAACTTTCACAGCACCTAAATTGTAAACAGTCAAATTCCCTTTGGATCCAGTTCCAAGTAGAAAATATCTGCCCGAATACCAAGTTATACCAGGGTTCATTTCTGCTTTATGCAACACACATTAAAACACAGAACAAAGAACAGCCTTTACTAAATTATAAACTCTGATTTTAATTTAAGGGAGTAATAAAGTTAGGGACAGAAAAAGATGGAAGCTCATTTTCTGTTGTAAACTCGAGCAACTCTCTCCACACTCTAAAGACCTATAGAACTATATGGTACAACCAACTTAGGATTGACATAGCACAATGCTAGTACAGCAACGAAGAGTATGACTCACATGGCCAGCTATGTTCTCCTGATTCTGATATAAATGTCATCATATTATAATTGATCAAACACAAAAAGGAAGCCTACAGAGGGTGGAAGCAAGGACAGGTAGCCTGGGAGGAATACAGAGAAGTTGTCTGAGCAGCCAGGGATCAGGTTAGGCAAGCTAAAGCCCTGATAGAAGCTTTTCTTGTTGCCCTTGACATCCCTGGCCAGATGTAATTCTATAGGTATGTCAGTGATAAAAAGAATAATAGGGAAAATGTGAGCCCTCTCCAGAGGGAAATGGGAGACCTGGTTACCCAGGATATGGAGAAAGCTGAGGTACTACTTTTTTGCCTTGGTCTTCACTAGCAAGTACTCCAGCCACACTGCTCAAGAGACAGAAGGCAAAGGCAGCAACTGGGAAAATGAAGAACTGCCTGTTATGGGAAAAGATCAAGCCTGAGACCATCTAAGGAACCTGAAGGTGCACAAGTCCATGGGACCTGATGAGATGCATCCGCAGGTCACAAGGGAACTGGTGGATGAAGTGGCTAAGCCACTATCCATCATATTTGAGAAGTCGTGGCAGTCTGGTGAAGTACCCACAGACTGGAAAGGTGAAAAATAGGCCAATTTTTAAAAAGGGAAATAAGAATGGCCTGTAGTTTCCCAGGTCTGTCAGTCTCACCTTGATGCCTGGCAAGATCACCGAGCCGATCCTCCTGGAAACTACACTAAGGCACATGAAAAATAAGGAGGTGATTAGAGACAGCTAATATGACTTCACTAAGGGCAAATCGTGCCTAACAAGTCTGGTGGCCTTCTACGACTGGGTTACAGCATTAACAAATCAGGGAAGAGCAACTGATATCATCTACCTGGAATTGTGCAAAGTTTTTGACACTGTCCCAGCACAGCATCCTTGTCTCGAAATTGGAGAGACATGGATTTGACAGGCAGACCACTCTGTGAATAAAGAATTGGCTGGATGGTCACACTCAAAAAGAGTTGCAGTCAACAGCTCGATGCCGAAGTGGAGACTAGCGACAAGTAGCATTCCTCAGGGGATGGTATTAGGACCGATGCTGTTCAAAATCTTTGTTGGCGACATAGACACAGGTATTAAGTGCACCCTCATCAAGTTTACCAATGACACCGAGCTGAGCGGTGCACTTGACACACTGGATAGAAGGGATGCCACCCAGAAGGACCTTAACAGGTTTGAGAAGTGGACCCATATGAACCTCATGAAGTTCAACAAGGCCAAGTGCAAGGTCCTGCACGTGGGTCAGGGCAATCCCAAACACAAATACAGGCTGGGCAGAGAATGGATTGAGAGCAGCTCTGAGAAGGCCTTGAGGGTGCTGGTGGACGAGAAGCTCAACACAAGCCAGCAAAATGCGCTTGCAGCCCAGGAAGCCAACCAAATCCTGGGCTGCATCAGAAGAAGCATGGCCAGCAGGTCGAGGGAGGTAATGCTCCCCCTCTACTCCACTCTCACGAGACCCCCCCCACCTGGAGTACTGCATTCAGCTCTGGGGCCCCCAGCATGAGGAGGACATGGACCTGTTGGACCGAGTCCAGAGGAGGGCCATGAAGATGATCAGAGGGCTGGATCACCTCTCCTATGAAGAAAGGCTGAGAGAGGTGGGGTTGCTCAGCCTCGAGAAGAGAAGGCTCTGGGGAGACCTTATAGCAGCCTTCCAGTACCTAAAGGGGGCCTACAAGAAAGCTGGAGAGGGACTTTTTTACAAGGGCATGTAGCCATAGGACAGAGAGTAATGGCTTTAAGCCGAAAGAGAGTAGGGTTTAGATTAGACATTAGGAAGAACTTCTTTACTGTGAGGCTGGTGAGGCACTGGAACAGGTTGCCCAGAGAAGCCTGTGGATGCCTCATCCCTGGGAGTGTTCAAGGCCAGGCTGGATGGGGCTTTGAGCAGCCTAGTCTAGTGGAAGGTGTCCCTGCCCATGGCAGGGGGGTTGGAACTACATGGTCTTTAAGGTCCCTTCCAACCCAAACCATTCTATGATCTCAAAAAGATACTGTAATATGGGTGAGAACTGCCTCACAGGAGCAAAATCATGACTCCCCCCATCCTTCTCCTCAGTCTGTGCTGTTTTTAAAACAGCAATGGAAGAAAAGGTGTAAAAGCTGATCCTGCAATGTTTATACAAGTTGCAGACTTCTCCAGCAGAAATTTCCATCTGGCCACTGGTCAGATTATACATAATCCATGGAAAGGGATGTGCTTGTCAATCTGAATCTCACTCAAGGTTTTTCTACACAACTTATTTTCTTCCAAATGTACATTTCTTAAAACGCAGGTATTCTCTTACCCTGAGATGCCTTTCCATTTGAGCAGTATCTCTCAATTGCTTCTTTAACATTATGGCTACTTTTGAGAAGTTCATATAGTGCCTATAAAATATAAGAAGTCTTTAGAGTAAAAGTTTGCAAATATCCAATCTAAACTTCGGAAACTAGCCTTTCAACAAGCATATCTAATATAAAAAAAAAGAGGATTTATCTTTATACAGGATGAAAGTTTTAAAACAACCATCAAAAGCAAAACCATCCAAAAAGTTGAGTCAAGGTTTAATTAAGCAAGTGTAAAAACATTTTATGCAATTATAAGAAAATCTGGATTTGTCAACAGCATGGCAATCAGAAACGTCACAGATCACAACACTACAAGTATTAGCATGTTGGCAATTTTAAGCATGTTCTTAAAGTTACAAATAAGATCCTGACCCCAATAACATCTATACAGAAAAAAGAAATTTAATATTGCTGCCTTTATAATACAAGGCAGAGAAAGAGAACACATAGTAATTCCATTTGCGACACTGCTTTGTAACAGGATATAAAACATACTTGTTCATTGTCCCGTGTATGTAGTCCTTCAGGAATTCTACCAATCATGTTTTCATTTCCTGTTCTTAAGGAGGTTTCAAAAAGGTATTCTTTAACTTTACTTTCTGAGATCACATCAGGTTTCCAGAGTAAATGGTCTTCATTTTCATAGGCTGTTAAAAACCAGAAATCCATTAATGCCAGGTGTGACATTTGTAAGGCTATAACATAAAAAGCTATTTCACAAAGACAAAGAACAGGAATACAGAAGTAATCAAATCAAGCACCATCATGCTACTTTTAAATTGCAACTCAATTTTTCCCCAAAAGTCTCAGTTAAGAGACAGACTCTGCAGTGTGGTATGGCAAAGAAATTCAGGTTCCATGAGGATGAGATAAGGGATTGAACTCTTGAGACAGAGTCTTTACAGAGGAGCAGCTTGTTGACAGCTAGATGATTCAAGTCAAATTATGCATATGTATTAATCATCTTCATATAAACAAACTAGCAAAACCACTCAGTTTTACTCAGACGTTTTCAACAAATAAGCTACAGTTTACAGTAAATTAGTGCAGGATATTAATTTAATATTTCAAATATTACATATAAAAGAGACTGTGGCTACTTATCATTTTCAACTAAAATTTGCCAAAACTTTAACAGATTGGAAATCTAGGTCTCAACGTGGTAATTTCTTTTTCTGTTCACTAACAATCAAATGCTGTTAACTTGTACGTTCCATACCTTACAAGCAATCAGGATGCATAGTCCTCCTTCATAGTATACTGAAATCATGTATACACCTCAAGTAGCTTATTTGAAAGACAATATACTGTAAATATTCAAGAGTTGGCCTGAACCTTTGTCTGTGCACACATTTAAATTCTAGATTAAACTAGAAATCCTTTATTCTGATCAATAGATGTTAATAACATTACACATAATGCTTCATGTACTCTTGGCAATGCAAAATGAGTTATTAAATTCAAACACACACAAGCATAATGGCAATTACAGTAGAAGAGATGAAAATTTTAAAATCTCCTGTAAAACTGCAGGAAAGAATTTTAAGCTGAGGCGAGGAATAAAATTACAACTCCTTTGAAAGTTCTGTTATAGCTTAAGAACATGAAAAGCTTTTCGACATTTTACAAGTGTAAGGTTTATAGAAGAGCAAAACTGTCTTCTAACAAAGTACTGGTATCTGGGACTACATAGCAGAAATATAAGTCCCTGTCTGCCATCACAAGCTCTTCAGTGAGTACAGAAGAGGCTTTCACAGAATCCTCTACCCATACAGCCAGGTCCAACCTCTCTGAGCACTGCTGATCCTCAGCTTCAACCTCCATTATCAACTAAGACAACCCAGCACTTCTTGCTGGAGTCCATGCCTGATATTCTCAGGAGAAGCTCCTCAGGCTTTCCCATCTGGGAACTACCTCTGCTCTTGGCCATGCCAGTGAACAATACTCTCAGTGGTTCTCTCTAGCACCACTTCATTCCAGACAAAGTTGTCAGATTAATGCCTTCCTGATCGTCCTCCGGTTATTGGCCCTTCCCTAGTTCTCGGCCAAGGAGAAGTCAAGATGTATAAATAGTAAAAGGACTATACAAGATAAATCTGGTTCTTATTCCTCCATTTCTTACAACTGGTAAGCATCACGCCTGAATCTTAGAAAAGAGGAAACTTCCCTAGGTCTCTTAAGCAACACCAGAAATGTTCACTTGCTAATGCTTCCAGCTCCATCCATACGAAATGTTCTTCTCTATTGCAAAGGATCATTCTTCAAAAAGCAGTTGACAATGGTGAAAAGACTTGATATACTTCAGTAGAATGATATTCCCATGAAGTGTTACAGTTCAAACAACTTAAAGAAAAAACAGAATGCCTTTCATTTATTAACATATCCTCCAAACTGTTCCTTAATTTCACAACTGTTCCACCCATGAGCAAATTTCTTTCAATATTTGCTTTTTGAATTCCACAGCTATGTGCTATACTTTTCTCTTAGTGAAAGTCTCTAAAGATACCAAATAAAACTCCATTAAGTTATTTTTTCTACTCTAGCACAATTGCAGTTTTTAACCAAAATCTACATAGAAATATCATCATACTTAAAACACCTTGTATTTTAAAAAATACGATGTATCAGGACATCTAATCATGCTATAGAAATTTAAAAGTTTATTGCTTTTTCATATTCATTTTGTAACCCACACTGTTGTGCTTGCCAAAAAACAAGCAAAGAAAAATAGCTTACATTGAAGATCTTCAAAACATTAAGTTACATGCTCATAGCCCAGTTATGACTGATTAAAATGTTTCCTTGATCCACAGTTTGTTACCTCCTAATATTACTAGATACTTCAGAACTAACGCTGTAATCCATCCTCCTATGTCTTCTTGAGAGTCTCCTCTGAAAGTTGTAGAATCACACTTCCAAGATATAATTATGTGGTTGTGTTACTTCAGTTGACAAGGGTTTTTTTTTGTTTGTTTGTTTGTTTGTAAGGTCTCTGAGACTTTAAGACATTGAATTTATAAGACAAATTTAAATAACATTTTTCCATCAACTGCTATGTAGAAACATAAGATAAGTAAAACAGTCAGAACAACTTACCCTTTTCATTATCACTGTATCTGCCAAGGTAAGGTGGAATTTCAGCCTGATACTGCAAACCAATCATGATTTCCTGAAGATGTAACAAAAAAAAAAAAAAAAAAAATCACAAGAGAATTAAGGTACTATTTTAGATACGTACTATAAATCTTAATGCATTTTTCTTAATAGTAAAGTTTTTCCTTAACTTTTTAAATGATATAGTTATTACCTTTCTCAACTCTTCAGATGAATTACCACTGTCTGCCTCTACGTCTTCACCATCCGATTCCTTATCTCCATCACACGTAGTGTTTGCTTCAGACACAAAGAAGTTTGGTTTTAGCTAGGAAGAATTTTCAGTTCAAACATAGAACTGCCAGATATTCTTTACTTTTGAAAGGAACCCCTGCTTTTATTCTGGAAGACATCCATCATGAGTCTGTTGATCTACATTTTTATCAAACTAGCACAAAGTCAGAAAGCACTGGTACTTGTATATTGCAGAACTGAAACATTTATTATTACTGCAACTGAGACAATTACTATATTTCTAACAGTCAAAAGGAAGTGAGATAATCTGCTTATTCCTTTTTAATATTTTTTTCCTTAGGAAGAAATACAGTAGAGCACTCCAAGTAATTCAAATACAGTACTCCACAGAATAACTCATGTTTTAGAATCTGGAATGCTGTGGTACTGGGTTCTGAAGTAATTCTATTTTTTATTTTATTCCTGGCAGAATGAAATCTACAGTTCTGATAAGATTAAAACTATTTTGTATTCTCAATTTTCAGTAACAACACGCTCATAAGTAGGGTTGCAATTTTAGCTTCATCACAACTAAATAGAATCATTGTACAGTCTTGACTATTGCCTCTGATGTTAGGCTGAGGCTCCTCTTCTAGAGTCATTACTACAATCACCAGTCTATCTCTTTTTGCTGTTGGAAGTAGCAGGCAAGAAGCTAACATGAATGCATGAAACAACAATATGCCTGGATAATAACATGCAATTATTTTTTCCAGTTAATCCAGATTTAATAAAATAGTCTACGTGTTAGATGTTAGAGAAATGGACAGGGATCAGAAAAAAAAAATAATATATGAAACTTTCAACAGCACAGAAATCTGACATATCCTTCCCTTAAACGGTGGATATTCAATTTTAAAATGCCCAAAAGTTCTAACAGAGAAAGAGTAACATTCTGATAGAAAACCATGAGAGCTGAAAGCAAGGATGACTGTTTCTTAATCCTGAGTAAGATGAGTGGACTCATTTTTTTCCATAAAGCTGCCAGGCATTCAGTGTCATATTCATTAACGCTTAAATATTGCTTGTGAAAAGTGCCAGCAAGGTTGGGGTTTGCTTAACTAAAAAAGGGCATTATAAACTTTAAAGGTTTTTGTATCTCTCTCTCAATAAAAGTGTCTTGCATAACACAATAGGCAGCATGCAAAGGGCTACAATTGGTGATGACTGAGACAGCACATCCCCTTTATCATCCCCCTTCTCTAGTGGGATGAAATCCCCCAGAAACAGCTCAAGATACTTGCCAAATTAAAACTATAATAAAAACCCTCCACGTCGCCTATTGCGGTTCATTTGTTCATTGGGGTATTAGAGTTGGAACAATAAGAAATATCTTTGTCCAGATTGGATAAACGAACAACTGGTTCTTGGATCTTTCCCATAATAGCTCCACGGGTAGTAAAATTTTGGTGGTCATGGGTTCATAGGCCCCATCCCATATAAAACCACTTTGGCTTATGAAGTCCCATGGAAAACTGTTGAATGTGTGAAGGAAAATTACCACAAAGAAACCATGTCCTAGTTCACATCCACAGGCTGAATGAAGGAGTCACTGGTTTAAAAGCAGCAGCAAAAATTTCAGTTGAGAAACACTAATTTAAAAGAATGGGCTACATATTAGTGTCATTCACTAACATATTGAAAATCACAAAGAGTATTCCTCAATACATTAACTATTAATTATGAAAAGTTACTGTATTTGTAGAAAAATTAATTGTACTTGTGCTTTGAGACAGTACTAAATATAGGTCTTTCAGGTAATCAATAATACCAACCAAAGACAACATTAATGTACAACATCCTGCAAAGCACTGTGTCTCAATTCCCAGTAAAGTCAGCATAACTCTGCAATTTTGATATTTTAAACTAGGAAGGTATATATAATGCTAAGACTTTGAGTACTATTATAGAATTAGGTTTCCTACATCTTAATGGCCGAGGAAAGAAGTTGGTAGCCTCATGTGAAGTAACTGATGGCGTCAAGTCGTCAGCAGAGGACTGTGTTTCTTCATCATCACCCGACAAGAGGTCTTTAGCTATTTCCTCCTGTATCATTAAAATAAAACCTCAGACTATTAAGAATAGACTGGTGAGCATTTAGATTCAGCAAATTCTAAGTTCCATTTAAATTAATTTTTATCATAAGCAAATCTAGCAGATCATCTTCTCTTAAGTAAAAAGCTAGTTCATTCCTAAATCTCAGAATAAATATAACCATTAATTTCAGAGTTGAACACAGGGGGTCATTTCCCCCTTGTCTTCTATTAAAATAAATGCACAAGTAGTAACCTCTGCAAGCATCAAATCTCAGATGTTCCTCCAACTGCTTCCAATGGAAAATGCCAGTGGAAATCTTTAAAATTCTGAAATTCTGTCATTCTTTGCATCACAGATATACTAAAGTTCTACCAGGCTGTTACCCCTTGGGCGGGGGGGGGGGGGGGGGGGGGGGGCACATTTCCTCCACTAGCAGACATTTGAATCCCTCTGTATAGATTAGGGAGGGAGAGAACTGTATTAGACAAGCCAACTACATTTCTGTAGCCTCAACTCAATCATGACTCCTAATGAGAGTCAGATGTGCAGTCATCTACTTTCTGTGGAGTTTCATTTCATCATATTTAGAGAAAGTAAAAAAAAAAAAACCAAACAAAAACCACATACTTACTACCTACAGATTTTATAATTCAAATTACTAACAGCATATGCCTTATAGCAAAAAATCAGATTAAATTCTCAGAATTCAAAGCTAGCCTGCAAACCAAAAAAGCTGAAGTTTCATTTTTTTTTTTATATTCAACAACGCAACACAGTCATTGCACATAAAACAATCTCTCTCTCACCTCCCAATTATATGCATTTGGAAGGAACATTCCAAAGCATTCAGGAGTGCATTTTCAAGTTATCCACAAAGGTTTGATATATTATATGTATGTTGGAAGTCAAAATTATTTCTGGATGTTGCATACATTAAAACAAAAATACAAATCCTTTCAGAAAAATCCCACTTCTATAAAAAAAGAAATCTATTTAAAGTTCACTAGATGTGTTTTTAGAAGAACCATCACCTTATTAATTTCTCATTTGTAGTAATATATTGCCACTAAAGTTACTACGCATGTGTGTGATAATTATAATTATAATTAGATTCAGATCCTCAATATCTTTGAAAAAGAATGAATTCAGAGTAGAATCACAGAATCATTTAGGTTGGAAAAGACCTTTAAGATAAGAGTCCAACCATAAACCTAATGCTGCCAAGTCCATCACTAATACAGTAACTCTTAATTGTATATTGAAAATGACAAAGACATGTATTTTGTAACATCAGGAAATAGTGAAATGGAATTTAAGGTCACCTGAATTTCTGCTTTTAAGCCACAACAGAGGGGAAAATAGTTCTGACTTACTTTATCTAGAGTCATATCTGGAAGTTCATCTGCAAGTTCACTTGGAGAGCTATCCACACTGGAAGTGGCCATAACTGGAATTGCGGGTTCATAGCCATAGAATGCCAGTAAGTCTTCCAATGGCATGTTTCCTTCCTAATACAAGGAGATATACAGACATTTTAACAGCTAAATATTTGTAAACAGTTCAGGCCTAAAAGAATAAGACATATTTTGAAAAACAAAAGACAAACTTAATTGAAGGGAGGAATCCTGATTAAAAATCTAAAATATTTTCAGGTACAGGACTGAAATAATTCATAACCATGTCTCTTGGCATATAATGAAGTCCCATCAAGCTATTGAAGAAAATAATTTACTGCATGTAATTAAGGAGTAATTATTAAAAGTTTCCTCCTTATCCAATTCATATTGTAGAACAGGATTTGCCTATATTTCTTCAAGAGAGAAGATATACTAGAAACACTAACAATCCCCCTACGAGCAAGAAACAAAGAAAATCTTGAAGACTTTAGTCATATATAGTTACACCTGCAAGTGTACAGAACACCACAGAAGTAAACCAATACAGCAACTTTTTACCCCTCCTTTCCACCTTCTGCAAAATATATTTCATGATGACTGTTGAGAAGGTTTTGTGGTTTAACCTCAGCTAGCAACTAAACACCACGCAGCCACTCACTTGCTGCCCCCTTGGTGGGAAAGAGGAGAGAAACAGAAGGGTAAAAGTGAGAAAGAAGCTTGTGGGTCAAGATAAAGAGAGTTTAATTATTTTTAAATATTTCTTTTTAATAAACATAAGGAAAAGGAGAAAAAAAACCAAAAACAACAAACACCACAAAACAGAGAGGGGGGAAAAACAAAACCTAAGACAGACAATTGATGCAAGTGAAAACGATTGCCATCGAGAAGCAACTGTTATCCCTGGCCAAAGTGCAAAGCACATTTTTCACATCTTGTCCTGTCCAGACTAGTTCATGCAGTAGCACTTGGGCCATCTCCCCTTTAATTTGTTCAAAGGCTTGCTGCTGCTCAGGGCCCCATTCAAAGCCATCGTTCTTCCAGGTTACTCAATAGAGAGGGCTTACGATCAGACTATAACCAGGAATATGCATTCTCCAAAACCCCATGACACTTAAGAAAGACTGTGTTTCTCTTTTGTTAGCTGGTGGAGACACAGCTGTTATTTTCTTGATCACATCCATTAGGATATGACAACACCCATCCTGCCACTTTATTCCCAAAATCTGGATCTCCTGCACAGGTCCTTTGACCTTACTTTGTTTTATGGCAAAACCAGCCTTCAAAATAGTCTGGATTATTCTTCTCCCTTTCTCAAAAACTTCCTCTGCTGTGTTGCCCCACACAACGATATCACTGTATTGCAGCTGCTCCAGAGCTTCATCTGTATTAATCCACGACAAATGGTAGGACTGCATTTCCACCCCTGGGGCAGTTGATTCCTCTGGGTGTACTGGATACACCTCCACATGAAAGCAAACTGGCCTGCACTCCACTGCCAAATGCATTGGGAACACACATTAGCAATATCAATTGTTGCTTATCATTTGGCTGCCTTTGATTCCAGTTCATATTGGAGTTCTGGCACATCTGGTACAGCAGCACTGTGGCGGTGTGACTTCATTCAGACCCTGACTGTTAGCCTCCACTCTCCATTAGATTTTTGCACTGGCCATATGGGACTATTAAAAGGTGAGCAGGTCCTGATCACTGACCACTCCTTGGTTCTCCAGTCTCCATATCAGCTTATGGATGGGAACCAGGGAGTCTCAATTGGTGCAATATTGTTGCCAGTGCACTGTCACTGTAGCAATTGGCATCTGCTGTTCTTTAACCTGCAGAAACCACACCACAGAAGGATCCTCTGAGAGACCAGGCAAGGTAGACAGCTGCTTAATCTTCTCTGTACTCAAGGCAGCTATACCAAAGGTCCACCGGTACCCTTTTGGGTCCTTGAAGTTCCCTCTCTTGATGTAGTCTATGCCAAGGATGCATGGAGTCTCTGGGCCAGTCACAATGGGGTGCTTTTGCCACTCATTCCCAGTCAGGCTTATTTCAACCTCCAACACAGACAGTTCTTGGGATCCTTCTGTCACTCCAGAAATACAGATGGATCCTGCCCCTTTGTAATTTGACATTATTAGAATACATCATGCCCTGGTGTCCACCACAGCTTTATACTCCTGTGGGGCTGATGTGCCAGGCCAAACCCATGCAGTCCAGTAAAGCCAGTTGTACCTTTCCTCTATTCTTGGTCAGAGTCTTCATTACTTGATTTTTGTAACTGCAAACCAGAAGTCCCTTCATCAGGGTCAGAAGTACAATCAACCCTACACTGGAGCAGTAATTTTCCTGAATGGATAACTTTTGGCTGTTGTTTTTTTCTTGCAGTTCCTGTACCTGAGCTTCTAGTCTCCAGGTAGGTTCACCATCCCACTTCCTCATGTCCTCCCCCTATCATGCAGGAAGAACCACAGGGTTGCACATGGCATGTGCCACCAGTACCCTCCCCCTTGAACAGAAAAAGGCTGAGTCTTAATAGCAGAGACCTTGGTTGGTGTGGATGAGGAAGACCTATCCTTCCTTCTTGGATTGCTGAGACAATTCGTTGGAAAGTTTCTCCACAGCCAAAAGAGAGGCCCCTAGGGAAGAAGCGAGATTATCTTTGTATTCTTGGAGTTGGCTAGCCAATCCATCCATAGTTGGTGCCTCCATGTCTGTCCAGCTCATTATCGCCAGAGTGTTGGCATATGATGGTGTACTTCATACAAACTTTCACCATGTGGACCACATGCACTGAATTTCATCCAGGTCTTTAGATACCTGGTTGTCACACAGGTTGTTATAGATCATCTCCACCACCAATGGACCACCAATTGGTGGTCCATTTGCCTCAGGAATTTGCAAGTTCTTCCTTGAAGAGATACCTGTCCTTCACACTTGACAGGAGTCACCACCAAAGACTGAGGACTCCTGCTCTTTTTCCAATCCCTTTGTCATTGACCTTATCCCTAGGAAGGGATCTCAGCTGCCAGGTTTCCTTACCCTCTAATTCCTGACTATTGGCCCCAATATCAGCACTGGAGTAACCAGCTGAGAATTTGCTTGCCTGGTTGACAGCTGAAATCTCACAGCTCACTTAATGATAGGGATTGGGTGGTTTGTCTCATTTATGATTTCAGTCTCTTCCTCCTCTTGTTCTTGTGACTGCTCTACTGCAGAAGAGGCTGCCTCTTTGATTCTCTATCCTGCTCCCTCTTAGGAGAAGCTGCTTCATCCCTTACTAAACAAGTTGAGTTCCACTTCCATTGTTTTTTTTTTTTAGTTATAGGGGCGACTGATATAGTTGAGGGCTGAGTCTCTGGTTTAGCCACAGTGTCTTTTGGTACGTTTTCAGGTCCAGAGACCCTCTCTTTTCCTTGAGGGGGCTGAATAGTATCAAGCAGTGTTTGGTAGGTGCAGGCCAGGGCCCAGCACAATGTGATAAGTTGTGCCTCTTTGGAATAGCCAAAGCATCTTCCCCCGCACAAACATTCTATCACTTCATCAGGATTCCACACTTGCTTGGGAGTGAAGTTCCAGACCAGAGGTGAGAAGCTTTCTAGATACCTTCCCATTTTCTCCCATATGCCTTGCCACCCATAACCACACTGCCACAGGGCCTGGGTCATATTCCTAAATAGCTTAACCTTAGAAAAAGCCAAAACAATATTCCTAAGAAATACCAATACAAGTATTTTGACTACCCAAGAATGTTCAAGATGCTGAAGAGTTATTCTAACAAGGGAGAAAACATCACAAGAGGTGGTGGTGAAGGTGCTATTCTGTATTTCCTCCACAAAGAGAAAGAAGTATAATTGTTAATTGTCTCCATGCGATGGTACCCAAAGTACAGTAATGGCTTCAGTACAAAGCCCAAATACCAAATTAAGCTCAAGGCCAGCAGTTTAATAAATCTCCCAGACAAAACATCACTAAGTACTACAGAGCACAGCAAACTGCAAAAGGCAACACCAGTCTTTAACATGTACAGCAAAAAAAAGGAGCATGGCACAGATCAGATAAACTAATATTGAGAACAGATAAATCAGTATTGTGACCAGCAACTGTTAACAGATATAAATTCCTTCTAATATGCTCTGGTCAAATCGGTTATTATTTCTAACCCTCTGTGCCCTGTATTGGGCCTTGGCTGGCAACTAAACACCACACAGCTGCTTGCTCACCCCCCCAGGGGATGGGGGGGTGGGGGGGGTGGGGGGTGTCTGGGGAGAGAATCAGAATGGTAGAAGGGTAAAAGTGAAAAAAACCAAACTTGTGGGTTGAGATAAAAACAGTTAAAAATTATTATTCTTAATTATTAAAAAGTTGTAAGGAAAAAACAAAAGAAAGAAGTAGTAAAACCCAGGAAAGACAACCAATGCAAATGAAAAAAATTGCTCACCACCAACCAACACCCAGCCAGACCCCAAGCAGCAGGGCACTATGAGGAGCATAAAAGGCCTTGATTCTGTATAAGCACTGCTCGGCAGTAACTAAAACAGTGTGTTATCAACACTATTTTCAGCACAAATCCTAAACATAGCCCCAAACTACTAAGAAGAAATTTAACTCCATCCCAGCCAAAACCAGTACAGAACGCAATAGGAGAAAGATAGCTAATGATACAGAAGGAGCAAAATCAAGAGAACGGCTTGGTTTATAACTTGTTTTTTCTAACGGCTTTTGATCAAATTATTTTACTAAGTATCATACTCACATCTTAACACAATTAATAAAACAGACTGTGGAGATTTATTTTTTTTAGTTACCAGATTCAAGTCATCAAAAAATTAGAAATATTTTCCAGTATTTATACCTTTAAAGTTATATTACCTTTAAAAATTTGTTAAACTCGTACACTGATTAAATTACATTTACCCATTGTGAAGTCTTTGTAGGACTAAGACCTTAGCTGACTAAAGAAAACAAGTAAACTCATGTCCCAGTCTTTCCAGAATTGGGACATAAAGTAACAGCGTTTAAGATAACTGGCTCTCAGTTCTTTTTCCTTTTATTATAGGGGCAATAAGATCATTTTGTGGAGTAACAACTCAATTTTAATAATTTAATAATAAATTTCAATTATTAAATTGTTCTTATCTCAACCCTTGAGTTTTACATTCCTTTCTGATCCTCCTCCCCATCCCTCTGGGTGAGGGGGGAGTGAACAAGTGGCTGCATGGTGCTTGGTTGCCAGCTGGGGTTAAACCACGACACTAAAACAGGACTGTGTTTCCAGATTGGAAATAACAGAATAAAACACAGCTAGCTGTCACTTAGTAATATGTAAAACATACAATACTTTCACTTTGGAAGAGAAATTACTGAAGCAGGTTTTAGACCCCTGTCATCAAATATCACTACTAAGTTTTATAAGTTGGAAATAAATTTAAGTGAAAAA
This sequence comes from Falco peregrinus, assembly GCF_023634155.1. Taxonomy (NCBI): domain Eukaryota; kingdom Metazoa; phylum Chordata; class Aves; order Falconiformes; family Falconidae; genus Falco; species Falco peregrinus. Next base: position 8,017,969 of record NC_073743.1, on the reverse strand, counting down.
GAATCTGAACTTAGCTTTTCAAAGATATTAGTGTTATGTTAACTTCAGCCTTTTTGTGAGGATGCACTGCTATATCTTAACCAAACCTGATTATTATTTTTTTTTATTTAAAAAAACTGCAAAGGCAGTTTGCAGGAAACTATATTATACAATACAAACTAAAGAATGGGTTGAGTGTTCTTCTCACTAAAAAAAAAAAAAAAGGTATAACATATACGGACATTTAGGAGAGAGTAAGTCACACTTACCTTTTCTAAATCTTCAATTTCAGAGCTGAAATTTTTGTTTTCTTCCATCATTTCCTCCTCCTCTTCAAGAGTTCGCTCATCATCATAATCATGTACCAGCATTTCAGCAGAAGGGTCAAAGTCATGATCCTCAGACGATAAAGAGCCAACTAACAAAAAAATCCTAATTTGAGTAATATTTTTTTCCCCTGTACCAACATATGAAATTACATCATAGAAAAAAAGAATAAGGTTGCATGGATTTTTGCATAGGTCAGAACACTCAGTGGAATAACTGGAACAAATTCCTAACTACCTGACAAATTCAGCTATTTTAGCTGGCCTTCCCTTTTCATACTTGTAATAGGTGCAGTTTTCTATCTTGCAGTATAGAGTACTTGGGAGAAGTATCTAAACTACTGAAACAAGGTTTCAGAAAATACAATCCCAAATTAATATTTTACTGAATAAAAGATTATTCAAAACACCCTTGAAGTCATCGTTAAAGTCCACATCACAAGATTTCAGATGCTGCAAGACACCGATTTATAGACTCTGATTCTATTTATATAATTTATATGGTAACTAACATAGTTTTTTCACTGATAAACAGCTAACTTGGGTTGTGAATCAGATTCCTACTAACAGCAAAATAAGCAGTGAGACTCGCTTCAGGTTAGTTTAGCCTCACAGATAAGATCTTTTATTAGAACTAATTTAATTCTTAGCACTTGATCTAAAAAAGGAAGAACATAGCAGTTTCAAGAAATAGAGGAAAATATACCAGAAATATTAAAATGCTTCTAATGAATCACATGTTAATTAACAAGTCATTGTGACAGCTGTGGTCCAACAGACTCTTTTTCATTACTCCAGAGTATACTCTTAAGTCATCAAAAAAGTACTGTTATTATCTTAAGTGTATTTTCTCAACTGTTAGAAAGGTTATCATTAGATTCAACAAGTTTCAAAGATGCAAATATTCTTCACTGTAAAGTCAGTGTTCTACAATGAAAATTACTGAAATACAGGGTGGTTTTGTTCTTCAAGGTTCGCTTTCTTAATGCTTTTAGGATGGAGAAGAGAAAAAGATTAGGATATTTCTCTTTCACTTCTGGTTTCCCCCTCTAATTCTTACATACTAGTGCTCTGTTGCAATTCTTGCCTTACAAGCAGCAAAGAAAAGGTTTTTCAAGAATTATTTCCACATAAAAACTTCTGTAGAAATTTTGAAGGAAATAGCTACAGATTTTCAATGCTTTTCTTCAAAAAAAAAAAAAAAAAATAAAGCAGCATCTCTGCATTGCTTCTAGTCTTTAAGGGGACAGTTGCATATACTAACACTTCTGAGTCTTAAGGAACCTAATTAATTTTTAGCAATTATGCTAAATGTTCATTCCTTATATGCAGGTAATTAAAGTACACTTTGTCTGTTTAGCTTGCTTAAGACAATACTGTTAAAATTCATAATGCCATACTGTAGGGAAACATTCAGGCCAAAAATGCTTTTTAGTCACATGCCATTCATATTATGGTCTTATAAAACTCTCAGTATAGCTGATAATACTACTCCAATTATGACATTACATGTTGAATTTTTCTACTGTTGGTCATCACATCCTGATCCTATAGCTCTTAAAGAACCGTCAACTGCCTTCATATGTATTTATATATATGTATAGTAAAGATTACTGCTTCTAATCACTGTTCTAATTAATTTTGAGTAACTCAAGCGGAAGTTCTATTTTACTCACAGACTTTAGATAAAAAAGTACCACTTTTTAGTAGCTCTGAACACTCAATATCTCCTTTGAAATATTTAAAGCCATATTCAAATAATGAGCTCAATTAGTCTTTTTTTAACAGCCAATACTGAAAGCAGTTACACAGAAGCAAATGCATTCCCCAAATACTTCTTCATGAGTAGCTACTGATGTTAAATATGCTTGCTTGTGTAAAGTATTCCAAAGAACCTTAACAGCAGTTAAAGCCTCAAAAATTATGTAGTTATGATTTTAAACATTTTCTGATATTATCAAGAAGTCAAAAATTTACACAAGCCTGCAGTTATCAGCAACAAGAGAAGCAGTTTCTTTCCAGGCTGTATGGCTTTACCGAGACATTGTCTTAAAAGTGCTACAGAACTTTGTTTTCATTTTGGGTTCTGAGCAGCAGATTACTAACTGCAACCAGAATTAAGGTAAGAACTCCACAGCGCATATCTCCTCTTAAAAAAAAAAAATAAATAATCAATCAGGCAGTTAGTTACATGAACATGAAGCATTAGGAAAGCTATGAGGCAACAGGGGATAACTTTGGGAAGGAGCAGAAAGGAGAACGCGGCATACGGGCAGCAGGCTAGGCGCCAGGGCAGGAGATGAGCGAGGACGAACCTGGGCTCGAACTCCCAAAGGAAGCCTGCGGGGAGAGGAGAGAGCGAGGTGAGACGCGGGCTCCCTCCAGCTCAGGAGCCAGGTAGGTGTTCTCCATTTCACGCCCCCTCCCCTCCACCCTGGAGCCGCCCCGCGTACCCCACCAGCCTCGCCTCCGGCTCCCACCCTGCTCGCCCCTCCATCCCGTTCACCCTCTCCCATCCCTCCTTCCCTCGCTCGCTCCCCACCTGCCGTTCTCCTTTCCTCCTCCCCCGGCAGAAGACCCCCAGGAGCCGCGCCCAGCCCGGCGCTCCCACTCCCTCTGGCCCCGACAGGACATGAAAGGGGCAGGCAGCGGCAGAGGGAGCCGGACCAGCCGCCTCTTCCCCGCTCCCAGCCCAGGGCTCGCTCCTCCTCCCTCTCACTGGGCGCTTCTCCATCGCCCGCGCTGCTGCGGCAGCACCACCACCGGCCCAGCCCGCGCCTCCCGGGGCCTGGTGCGGCGGACGCGCCTCCCCTCCGCGGCTTGTCGGCCGCTCACGGGCTGCGAACCCAGCACTCGTGCTGTACAGCACCCGCCGTGCGGCCTAGCCGTGCAGACTTCTACTTCCCCTACGCTGCTGGCCGCCTCACTAGCCACCCCGCGCCGCCTCACCTTCCCGGAAGCGCCTTATGGGGATGGCAATGCGGACGTGGGGGGCTTGCCGGCGGCAGGGCCCCGCAGGGAGCCAGTCGAATCTCGACGCCCCATCCCGCTTTTCCCACTCACCTCCGCCATATTGGGACGACCAGACTGAGCAACAGCGCTGCGTCGAGTGCCCGGATGGAGCTGCTAAGCCAATGGCAGCCGCCGAGCTCCAGCCGGAGCCGGCCAGAGAGAGAGGGAGGGAAGGAAGGAAGGAAGGAAGGAGCGGAGGGGTCGATGGGACTGGACTGGGGCGGAGGAGGCAATATAGGGGCGCCGCAGCCTTCCACTCTGGCCCTACTCCGCCCGAAGAGGGTGTTCGGCCCCAGTCCCCGCCCTCTCCCCGCCCCGCCGCCCGCCCGGAGAAGCCTCTGTCAGCACAGGCTGTCCGTCTCGGTGCGGGGCGAGTGGGGGTCGCTGGTGCCCTCGCTATGCTGCTTCAGGGGCCCTGAGGCTGGGTGGAGCCCCAAGTGACTCGGACACCTCCCGGTTTCGGCGCCACGTCGCGCCCGTCTGGATCGGCTTGTCTGTGACTGCCACGACTTGCAGTCCCGTTCCGGGGCCGGGAATACTGTGCGGGAACGTTACCCCACGGTCGAGTGGTACCGGTTGTGTGATCTGCTCTTCACTCCGTATTGAGCCCCTTCCTAGGTGCTGGTGTGGAGGAGGGCTAGCGTCTGAAGCAGGAAACAACATGTCAAAGCCTTCAAACCTCGCTGTTGTTGATTGTCTGGTGTGGGTTAAACAGAGAAAGTGAAATTTACTATGCAGTGGATACTGCATCTAAAAGTTGAGGCGGTTTATGTACAAAGTAATATCTACTCCTTTGTTTTAGTGGTATTTTTTGCCCTGGTACACAGGAAGTGGGAATCTGGCCATTTTCAGCTTGATACCAGACTATAAAGACTCATGCTTTAAACTCTGGAATGACATGTTTCTGCTTCTGGCCAAAATAGCGTTTGCTATACTTGCTATATCGAATATTCATCTGCTGGAGGGTGTGCATCACAGTAACACTCGGTTGCAACAGTGCCCCAGACTGTCCCATCCTGAGAATTCAGGAGGCTAAAGGCTGTATCCTGAAGTGAACAGTTTCTTTGGATGCGTCCTAAATTGGATTTGCAGACAGTGCAGAGATCCCAAGCTATTTTAGGTACTTAAGTAATGGAGCTCTATACTGTTTAATTTATTCTGCTATTATTCTGAGAAGCAGAGTAAATGAACTTGTGTCATGTGCTGCACTGCTGAGTCTAGTCTACTTCCAATATATAAACTGTTCACATATCTCCAAATTACACAGCAGCCTAAGATGTACCTAGGGGTAAGATGTTCACAACATAAAAATCCCAAGACTTGGCAGAAATGCATTTTTTAGGAAAGTTGTCACAGTCACAAGCAGCTCCAGCAGGGATCCTCTGATCCATCTTTGCCTTTTTCCAAAGTTGTATACACAGATTAGGGAGTTATCAGGTAAAAATGATCAGCAACAGACAGGCTATGTCAGAGCACACTGCATGTACTCAAAAATTAAGGAAGATTTTATACTTTCCACCTTTGATCTAGAATGCCATTATAACTCACTAATGCATTTTTCAGGTTTGTTCCCTCCAGATAGAGCAAACCCAGTTCCTGTCCCAGTTCCCTTGAAGCCTCGGCTCTGGCAAGGCAAAATAGCTTCCCATGAACACAGAATGTGTAACACATGAACAGGTCTGTGTATCTAATCAACATAATAGCACAGAAAGTGCAGCAGGAAGAATCTCCAATTCAGGGAAGTACATATTTGCTACTATACACATTTTCTCAATAGGAATTCTCCCCGATTTGGATGCAATTAGCTATTTCCTAATTTATGATGTAGTTTACTTCACAGTCTTTCAACTGTTTAATGTAATTAAGTTTTTCAGTTGTGTGCAATTTTACAGAGAAATCTTCTGCTGTTAATTTGCCACTTAAAAACTTATATATATTAAAGGGAAGGTTTTAAATTATAATTCAGACCACTTAATAATATGAACTCATAGCTCTACCACAGCAGATCATTAGATGTGTTCCAGAGCTGTCATATAAGTTGCAGCAAGGATTCTGGAAAAACTACAGTGCTCAGAGCTGTAGTGGACAGGGGGCTACAAGACAGGAGAAAAAATAAAACTTACCTGGTTCTAAATCATATCAGTGATAAAAACGAGCATTTTCTTTTCTTGTCTTTTCCTGAGATTCGGTTTTGCACTTGGAAATTGAAGCTATACAGAAAAACTTACAAATATTTGCAGACTCCAATATCTACAAAAAGGTTGGTGAAAAACTGGATCCTGAAGATTTGAAAAGGACTGCTATGATCCTGTATCTGAGTTGGGGCTGGATTTTGATAGCAATATCTACAGTGCAATTATGTTCTATGCTGTAACAATACATTTTACCTCCTGGTGCTTTTCACTGTGTACAGATCAAAATAAAGAGTAAGGACTGGTGAAGTTACTGTGGTAAGCTTGTTTGAAGGGGGTGGAAAGGAACAAGTATGTGTTTGTCCCACCTCTTTCTCAATTAGCATTTTTCTCCAGAAACAGGGATGAGAGCATGATGTGCTCTTAAAGTGTAGCTTGGAAGCCAAACCACCTTGTGCTTTTCTGGAATATGGTATGGTGCTGCATCATCAGGAGCTTCCACTGGAGGCCAGTGCTTTCACAGGTGTGCTTCTGCTCTCTACCTCACTTCCTTGAGCAGAAGGACAACGTGAGATTGCTCTTTCCATTTTACAAGGACTCTGAATTAGAGATGGCTGAACAAAATAAGTGTATGCATATATACAGTGAGTCAAATAGCTACATCAATGCAAATGCAGTTTTCCATAGCTGCTGGGCATACAAGAATGTACAGAGTTCTATATTTCAAGGTGTCTTTTCTCTTGAATTAGAATCAAGAAGATGGGACAAAAATCTGCCTAAACTGTTCCTTCTGAAGTAATGGAGGAAGATACATTTTTTTCCATATTTTGAATATATTTTATCATCCAAGTTAATCTCAGATTAAAAAAAGTTAAAAAATTTTTGAAACAATCAAAAAAAGGAAAGAACTAAAATTAATTGAGAAGAATCTAGTCTTAAAAAAACCCAACAAAACCAATAATGCAATTAAGCTGAACAGTTATAGATGAGTTGTAAGATAAAGAGTTCAGAAGCTCTAGAAGAAAATTTCTTGAGATCTGTAGTATTTATTCTCCTTTACCCTTAAAGAATGATAAAACTAAGTATCAAGTCTTTTACATTCTGCTCTCTTAGGTATATGCTATCATGGATATATTCAACAGATGTATGATGTTCAGAGAATACCATAACCATGTTTGAAATCTTGGTCTTGTATCTGGGTGGTATAAATGATGTGATATTTTTTCACTTCAGTCCACACTCCTCCAGCAAATATGTTGCCCAAAGCCCTAGATTAACATCCTCAAATAGCCTTTTTCTGTAGGCATAACAAGAAAAAGTAAACCTTGTTTGTTCAGGAAATAGAGCTGGTCTTAGACCCTTAGGCTGTATCTCTAATAGTAAATTAAATATGCTCAGGGATAATTCCTAGACATTAAACCCACAAAAAAGCACAGAACTGCACACACTTCTGCTAGCAAAACCTCTGCTTCCTTCAGAGACCGCCTGTTGCAGATGGACCATTGAACACAATAACTCCTAAAGGGTACTGAAGAAGCAGACTGGTGGAAGCAAGGCACAAAGCATATGGGGACCGGAAGAGGGTCCCCCGTGGAGAGTCAGCCAAGTCACGACAATCACACCAATATGGCTACATGCCGTGCTCCCTTTATTAAACAAACAGGTCACCCGACTTTACACACAGGTGATTGGATAAAAGTCTCTGGCCACGTGGGCGTCCGTGTCGCTGATTGGTGAGCATGCTGCAGGCGCCTGATCAGAGTGTGCCGATGAGAGTATGTTGATTTCGCAGTTCCCAGGACTTGCTCTGCACCTGGCTTCTTGTTTGTGCAGAGCTTGTTTTCTTTCTCAAACTGCTTGTTTCAAGGACAATATAAAGTTGCTCTGCAGCTTCAACTAACAGGCCTGGGTTGTCCAACCCGGACAATGGTAACATATGTCCTCGGTCCTTTAAAAATCCCTCTACATATCCCCCTTTTTCTTTTTGGACAACCCATGTCTGTTTCACAATAGATGGTAAACGTTTCTTCACACAAGAAAATAAACAGCTAAAAACTAAAAACATTACAACAATGATTATAACAAAGTATATGCCTTCCGTCAATAATGTCTTTAACCAACCTGTTATCCCCAATCCTCTCAACCATTCATCGAAGGGTTTATCATCAACAAGAATATGCTTCATGTTTCCCTGCAGTTGCGACAACTTCTTGTGCATCGATATGGAATGATCGGAAAGGTTCACACAACACATCCCTTCAAAATCCTCACAACCGTGTCCATGTGCTAATAACAAACAAATCTATTGCAGCTCTATTTTGTAACGTAGCATGCCTAGTACTATCTACATCAAGCAATAACAAACTTAAAATCTGTGATGTAAGATTAAATTGTTTCCCTCCCCAGCACGCTAACCTTCGGATATTCTTAGCATTTAATGCTGCCATTGCCCCCGGCATAAATATGGAGGCCAGGACATTTGCTGTTACTGAATGTAGATCGACTTGGTCATTACATGTTTCATCAAAGGTGCGCCGTGCCCTCTGTGATCTGTGAGATTGTGGAGCCATTTTCACTAAGTCTTTCATGTGTGGAGCAAAGAAAGTCAAACGCCCTAAATAACATGGTCCACCAACAGGATACAAAGGAATCCCTGGCCATGCTCTGTCCCCACATATAAAAAAGACTCCCAGTGGCAACTGATAACCCCCTGATACATTTACATGGAAACCCCCAGTTTTTAATTCACCCCAAATAGGTGAACCGGTTAGATTTTGAAACCCTGTATAAAACCCCTGTTCACCTTGATGTGTTAGCCATAACTGCCATGGGTCACCAAACCAAATTACTCCAGTGCCATTCAGGGGTTGAAGTGGTGATGACATGTGGGTACAGTCTGCCATATCAGTTGCAGTAATATTAGCATATTCAACAGGTACAACGCTAGCCAATAGGTCTAACTCCTGCAAAGCTAAATGATGTGGCTGATTTAAATTCTCAATAACTGTCTTCTGCCACGCTGCATTACACATAGAAGGCCAAACATATTGCCCATTTGGACTCATACATGTACCATTCTGATTGGAAGTCAGATTCCATGCTTTAACATTCCAAAACCTATCAAAACTTGTTTCATTCTCTTGCAGGGGAATACCAATTAAACAAGTTCTAAAGGGGTTGTCTGCCTGTTGTAGACTTAAACAAAAGTCTGTTACTCCCGTGATATTTGCCCATGTCACCCATATGTTTGTCCTAGGCAAGATGTCAAAAATACTTTGGCCTATAGGTAAAAAATTCACCAAGACCGTAAACCAAGTCCACCACTCAAACATGTTTACTCTTGCAATTTCCACAATTTTTTAATTTTTTTATTTTTACATTCCACCCCACAAATCTATGCTTTCACAGATTCTGATGATGTATACTGTCTCCAATCAGCATGGTATTACACTAGTCATATGTTTTCTCTTGCTTCATGCCCGGTTACTAATCAAACGCACAGTACTCAATTTACTGCCCATACACTCTTCAAACCATTTAAATTTAAATTGGTTTACAGTACAGTTTTACCCCACATAGCATACATTGGAAGAATACCTGCGGTCTACATCCTTACAACAGAGACAGTTTATACTGTCTGCTTGCTCTGAGTCTTTTCTTCAGTCTTCTGATCTTGACATACAGGTCGCACAAACTTGCTAGGGACCCATATAGGCCCTTTATCCGTGGAGATACAAAAATAACCTCTACCGATAAATAACACTGAATTAGGTCCTTCCTATACGCCTGAAGCCATATTTTTATACAGAACATTCAAACCAGGAACTGTAGTTGTTTGGTTCCCTCGCGCTGTTTGGTGATGTATAACAACAGGTGGTCCCTCTCTATCCTCCGTTAGGGGAGAGATAGTTTAAGGTAAACAACACCTTAGTCAACTGTTTAGTTACATCGATGTCGTGCGATACTTTCTGTCTCTGAAGATAATCCTTCAGGGTACGGTTTGCCCTTTCAACAACTGCTTGCCCCGTTGGGGAGTGACGAATCCCTTTAACGTGCTTAATTCCCCAAGTTGTCATAAACCTAGCAACTCGTTGGCTACTATACGCTGTGCCATTGCCTGTCTTTATTTCTACAGGTACTCCCATGACAGCCAAACAAGACATTAAGTGTCTCTCCACATGTAATGCCTTTTCACCGGTCTGTGCAGTGGCCCATATAAAATGAGAATAGGTGTCAATTGTGACATGCACATACTTAAGCTTCCCAAAGTCAGGTACATGTGTTACATCCATTTGCCAAACCTGAAGTGCCTTCAGACCTTTTGGGTTAGTGCCCACCCCTAAACCAGGTCCATGATGACTACATGGAGGACAGGAGCAGACAATACCCTTTGCATCTGCTATGGGCATTTGATACTGTCGATGTAAAGACTTTGCATTTTGATGGAACATCTCGTGGCTGTTACGAGCTTCTTCAAAGTTATTTGTTGGAGGAGTTATTGCCAGACAGCTGACTGCTTCATCAGCTCTAGCATTACCTTCACCCAACCCAGTGGTCCACTAATGACTTCTAATATGCATAATACCAATTTCACGTTTTCTCTGTCGAAGAGTGCTATGCAGTTGTATAAACATGTCACCAAGATGTTGGTTCTTTGTCTCTCTCAACAAGGCATCTTCAATGCGCTGTACTACACCAACTACATACAATGAGTCTGATACTATGTTTACAGGTGTATTGTTCCAGCTTCCCAATGCCCAACACACTGCTTTCAGTTCTAAGGTTTGAAGGATGTCCCGTGGTTCACCGGTGATCACGTGTTTCTGCCACTGATTATCGGATTGCCAAACCAACGCAGCCTTCTTCATCTTTCGTCCTACATCTGTTAACACCGTTGGCCCTTCAACTGGTCTTTTTGAGCATAACGGTCTCGCAATCCCCTGGTAATGCTCTAACATCTTCCAGAGAGGTCCTTTTGGCCGGTTGTTGTGTACAACACCTGTATAGCCCATCAAGGCTTCCTGTATGGCTGTTGAATGTCTCAGGAGCCACTCATAATCATCACCACGGACTGGAATACTGATATCTGCCAGTTCAGTCCCATCAATTTCAACAATCCTGTATCTTCCTTTTCTCACCAAGGCCGCTACTGCTTCAGGGCGACTTAAAATAAGATGTCTGGGTTGCAATGGAAAAACAACCATTCTAAAACGATCGCTGTATTTTCCCCCTTTTTCTTTTGCCATTGTAAAATAAAGGCAAAAGGTGAATTGGCAACGTTACAAACCAAAAGAGATAACGGAAGATTCGCCATTCAGTGACCACACCAGCCAGTCTGAATCTTGCGGGACACAACTTCTAGGGCAGCCTGCTGTTCTGGTGAACAAGTTCGAGGGCTGTTGGCTTTGGTGCCATGCAACCAGGATCGGAACGGTTGCAAATCAGCATTAGTGAGGCCAACTATATTACAAACCCACTGTAGGTCTTCTAAAAGCCTTTGAGCATCATGCAGAGTAATTATTTGTGTAGTAAGAGTTACCTTCTGAGGTCAGATTTGAGCATCCTAGATGAGCCAGCCCAGATATTTCCATGGGGCCAAACGTTAAACCTTCTCAGGTGCCACAACCAAACCACATGATAGAAGGTGGTCAACAAGCCATTTCATTTGACCATATGAAATCCCTTGTTCAGCAGCTAATAAAATATTGTCCATATAATGGTAGATCAGGACATGAGGCCAACACTGCCGTACTGGAACAAGTGCCCAATCTACAAAAGTCTGACACATTGTAGGGGAGTTCTTCATTCCCTGTGGTAAGACAACCCATTCATACCGTTTGACTGGAGCGGTATGATTTATTGGTGACAGAGTGAATGCAAATCTTTGCGTGTCATCAGGATGTAAGGGAATCATAAAGAAACAGTTTTTCAAGTCTAACACAACAATTTGCCAATTCTGAGGGATCATCATAGGAGTTGGAAGACCAGGCTGCAACGCTCCCATCGCCAACATCTGATCATTAACCTTCTGTAAATCATGTAAAAGTTGCCATTTCCCAGTTTTCTTTTGTATCACAAAAATAGGAGTATTCCAAGGACTTGTAGAAGGTCAAATATGACCTATTTTCAGTTGTTCCTGAACTAATTCCTCAGCAATGTGCAGCCATTCTTCTGTTATCAGCCACTGGTCTACCCAAATTGGCTTTTCTGTTAACCATGTAATCTTCAGTATGGGTGGCTGCTGATCAGTGGCTGTGGCACAAAATGCTGATCAGTTGTCATAACTAGTCCCAATTGTGACAAAACATCCCGTCCTATCAACCCTGATAATGTATGTGGGAGTTGCATTACATATGGCCGAACTACAATAGCCTGGCCGTCTTCAAACTGCAATGTAATCAAGTCTTTACTCTGTTTTGGGGCTTTTGCACCTCCTACTCCTACCGCTTGGGTGACTGGAGCTTGCAGTTCCCAATTCTGGGGCCATAGATGTTGATTAATGATGGTGACATCTGCCCCAGAGTCTAATAGAGGTTCCAGACTAATTTGTTGACTGCCTTTCTTCAATTGAATCTTCTGATATGGTCTTTGATTAAGATCTAATGTGAAAAACACCTCATGTCCTGTAGATCCAAAACCGTCTTGTCCTCTTATCTTAGATGTCTGGCCTTGTTGTTTGAGTTGCTCATAAGATTGTCGATGCGCAATAAGGCTTTCATAGGGAAGTATTTGAGCAATTATACTTCCTTTTGGAATAGTAACAGGTGGTTGTAACGCATAGGCCATAACTTGTACATGTCCCATAAAATCCGCATCAATTACTCCATTAAAACAATTACTCCTTGCCTTCCTGTCGAAGATCTTCCCAATAAAAGTCCTCCAACTGGAGAATTCGCGTTAGACAAAGGTCCTTTCACTTCAGTTGGAATTAAAGTCACTTCTTTATTATTCAAAGTTACTTCTACTATGGTTGCCACGTCCACCCAGAGGCTCCCCTGGGTGGGTGGGATGTGCTGGTATAAGAAACCACATTACTCATCTGCGTTGCTGGAGCCTGTATTTGTGTCTGCGTATAGACCCGTCGTGCTGTGCTGCATGTTCCCCGACCTTTTATATCTACAAGCAGCAGTAGCATGTGAACCTTAATTACATGTGTGACACCAAACAGTCTTTGAACAAGTACGCTTCATGTGTCCAGGTTCACCACATCGATAGCAATTACCAAATCCTGGTTTACCATCTTTCCCTTTTTGATGTCCACCTTTATGACTTGTTAAGGCTGCTGCAATTATATGCCCTTGCTCCTTCATCGCAGCAGCAAAGGAAGCCGCTTGGTTATTTTGTTCAGCTCGAGTAGCTCTAACCAACATTTCATCTATGGGACTTCCTTGGGGTAGTGTTGCTAAGATTGCCCTTGTTCTTGGATTAGCCCCTTCACAGGCGAGGGTGCAGAACAAAGGTTCCTGCAGATCCAAAGGTAAATCAGAATTGTCCTTTAATGTTGCAGACAAACGGTCTACAAATTGTCCATTGGGCTCGGTTGTCCCCTGATGAACAGTGGTATAGGAAGCAGGTTTCTTCTTGTCTGGCACAGACAAAAGAGCTTGATGCACTAAAGTTTGAGCAAGTTGATGCATTTGTACAGGATACTGCAACTGAACCTGCGTAGTAGAATAAGGTCCTTGCCCAGTTAACATATCTGCCTGTACACCATAAAGTAGATCTCCTATATTTGGATCCTGATGTCTATTTGCTTCCTCTACGGCTAGTCTCTTCCACTCCCTCTCAAACATTAGATATTGTGAAGGAGTTAATAGCAGGGAAGCAAGTCCAGCACAATCAGTAGGTGAGAGAACGTCTGCTGTGAAAATAAACTGTATGATCTGTCGCGTAGCCTCTGAACGCAGGCCATGAGTAGTGACTGTTGGCTTTGCCTGTTGCAATATTTTCTAATCATTTGGTTCCCATTGTGCACCAAGATTATTAATCAATACTGGACAAGCTAATGAGCTAGTCACCTGCCAGTCACCTTCCAAAATAGCATCACGAACAACACCGGACCAACACTGTAGAATTGGATCTTTTCTCGAGTTCAGCATCGGAGAGGCAGTTGGGCTAACTGGAGGAACTACAGGTATTGAAGTAGTAGGCAGGTTCATTTCAACTCACTTTTCCAGGTTTCTTAATTTGTCTATTACCTCCTGTAAAGATTTCTCTGTATTTTTATCACAAAGCTTCTACCTGCCTTCCTCCTCAAATTCGTCCGATGATGTTTCAGGAAGAGGAGGATACGACACCAGACAGTGCTTTTGCCCTCCCTAATTTGACCTACAAGCTGTAGCCACCCTCCGTTTTGGTCTTGCTCCACCCACAACTCCAATTGGTGCAGCATAACTTGTTGCTCCTCCTTCCTGTGGAGGCTCAACAGACTCTTCCAGTTTCGGCTCATGTGGTGACGCAAGTCGAGACGGACTTAAAAGAAACACTATGTCTGCGTGGCTGGGTTCGGACAAAATGGCCTTTATTGTCTATACAAACTATTTATATGTCTTAGACAGTGCAGGTGTCAGACCCTGATAGGTTTTTGTGTCCTTCTTCTTGCTTGCTATTTGCTGTTGCTGTAGGTGCCCGTATGCTGCGGTTCTAAGTTCCGATTCTTCACATCCTGTTTACATACCTGACAATTTGTGGGTGTCTTAAAGGTACACGGCTAAGTCTTTGAGGTCAACTAACTTATCTGCAGACCCGCTGCAGACCCCAATTCCCCCTTTTTGTTTTTTGAACAGCTAGTACCAGGTTTGTCATGTTCTGCAGGGCCCTTGCAAACATGACGGCAACCAAGGTAATAGCAAACAAACAATACTGCCAACTGAGTGAATGGATGCCAAAATGGCTGACATTTTCTCAGATTTTGGTAACGTTGCTACAATGGGGCGCCTAAAATCCATGCAGCACATACCATCAAAATCCTCACAGCCATGTTCTTGAGCCAACAACAAAAAGCCAATAGTTGCTCTGTTTTGTATATAATGGTGGCAAATTTGACTCACATTCTTAACTGCCTAACAAATAAGGTATCAACATTCAAAGTGCAAACAATATTGACTTCTTTTGGGTTAACATTATACAGAGGTAATCAATTACCGAAAATATCAAGAATTTCAGTAAGATTCTTCATTCCCTGCATACATTCACTTTTTTGCAACAATGTCTGCAAGTCAGTTTCAAGGAAGGGCACACCAAACAAGGACTGGTTCAGTAAGGAGGCCACACATTAGTTGTTGGGTTGACTGGCGGCAGCAGCACTCCGAGGATCCGGCACACTAAGCTTAGGCCGTACACAGTGAGCAGGCATCCATCACGGACCTTCATCTGTAGAAACACAAGCATAACCTCTCCCCCAAGTTAACAATTCATGCGGTCCTGACCAATACCCGGTACGACACCTTCATGCTTTCTGTAATCGTGCCTCTGGGGTCATTCCCTTCATTCCCCATTATTTTTTTATTTTTTTTTTTTTAGTTAGTGCCACTTTATTAATAGACTCACACCAATGTGTACCCCCAGCTAAAAATACACACACTACGCAGACTTTGTTATTTAAAAGGTGATAGGTTAAAACTACTTGTTCACACGCTTCCATCTCATCCTAGTTTCTACTCATACTCCCTTAAAGTTATTTAACTCTTTACTGCAGGATCTCAGCTGCACAGCATTCAAAGCAAGGCCAAAACTGCACATTATCAATGTCAAAACAATCCACTCTCTCTGTTCCGTACAATTCTACAATTCCTTTTTTTTTTTTTTTTTTTTTAACAGCAAAATACATTTCAAGCACTGTAATACAGTAGATTATAGACAGCTTTTCCGCATGACTGAACACAGTCACCCTGTACTGCGAAACAGTTTTTTTCAAGTCCTGTACTACTTTCCAAGCAAAGGGTGTATGAACGTGAGGATTACCAGCAGCCGCATCTCTCAATACAATAGGATATGCGTGCGGTGCATTGGTGGAAGGAGTAGAAAGATCAAGGAGCGGTCCGCCTATCAGTTCTACTAAATCCCAGTTCCTGTCTTTTAATGCCCCATCTCTTATAGCCTGCCAAAATCGCCGAGGGTCGCGCGTCATTACTGTACAACTGGAAACTGGATTTTGACCACCACCAACTTTTTCATTGCCTGTGACTGATAACGTTGTCGTAGCTGGACCCGAATCTGGGTTTTCGGCATTTCCACCCTGTGCAGTCAGGGCCGGAGCCGAGGGGGCGGGTGGGATGGGCGGCGCTGATGATGCGAGCGGGGGGCCCAGAGCCGAGGGGGGAAGGCGTGCTGGCTGGGGGGAGTCAGGGGGGCTGGGATCGGTCCACCGAGGCTTCTGCTTGTCGTCCTCATCCTCGGAATCGGTATCAAGTATAAGTCGATGCAGTTGGAGAGATTTAGGGGATTCGGGGCATTGGGGAGTGGCGTCTGGTAAGGGACACAGACTCTCCCCCTCCCCCACCCCCTCATCCTCTTGTCTGTATTCTGGAGGGGGATACAGGGGAGGTTTGAAAGATGTACCTTCATTCACATTTTGCTGAGTTTTTAAGCCCCCACTTGCGTCTTGCGGACTCTGCAAGTCTCCACTCGCATTTTGGTGATTTGGCAAGCCCCCAATCGCAGTTTGCGGATTTTTCAAGCCCTCATTCACATTTTGCTGATTTTGCAAGCCCCCATTTGCATCTTGCAGATTCTTGAAGCCCCCTACAACATGTCTAAGCAGTCCCCATGTAGGCAAAAACCCGGACGCCTCTTTGTCCTCTTTTTCCAGAGCTTCTGACAGTATTGATCCTATATTGTCCCAGGTCCACACACTAAGAGCAGTCGCGGGGGACATTTCCACTCCATGTGTTTTGGCCCACAATAATATATCTTTTAACCGAAGCCCATCTAAAGTAATTCCACGCTTCTCTAATACTAATTTCCACATTGATAGCACCATGGTATCTTCTTTAGATAACTTACGCCCCATGTTGTCCCTGGTGGCTCACCTTACCGGTGTCACGTTCTCCCGGGATCTTGCAGCCGCTCCCTGCACTACTCCGCTTCACCAGGCTCCGCCTCCCCAGCAACCCACTGGTGACAGTTTCAGGATCACTCCTGACACCCCTTACCGGGGTCTACATCGGTACAGTCTCAGAATCTCTTTTTGATACCCTTTACTGGGATCATATAGGCACATCGGGGTCACCAAATGTGGTGACGCAAGTCGAGGTGGACTTAAAAGAAACACTATGTCTGCGTGGCTGGGTTCAGACAAAATGGCCTTTATTGTTTATACAAACTATTTATATGTCTTAGACAGTGCAGGTATTAGACCCTGATAGGTTTTTGTGTCCTTCTTCTTGCTTGCTATTTGCTGTTGCTGTAGGTGCCCGTATGCTGCGGTTCTAAGTTCCGATTCTTCACATCCTGTTTACATACCTGACAATTTGTGGCTGTCTTAAAGGTACACGGCTAAGTCTTTGAGGTCAACTAACTTATCTGCAGACCTGCTGCAGACCCCAACAGGCTCAGTTACAACAGACCCCCAAGGAGTAACTTCCGGTTTGTCCGCTGTCTTATCTAAAAGCTCCTGCACTGTTGAACACGCAGAGGCTGACATATCCTTCATAGGATGAGTGTGCCCAACTCTGAAAAATGTAGCCAAGAGAGAAGGCTTAGGTGAATCACCCTTCTGCTCTATTGGCTTTTCTACCACATCTCCTCCCAACGCTACTATAGCTGCGGCCGCTACTTTCTTTTCCGCCTTCATAGTTTCCAGAGTGTTAACTATCGACCGCCACATAGCTCCTAATGCTTTAGCTTCTTTTCCTTCTTTACCTCCCTCGATCGTAGTATCCCAGAGGCAATTCCCCACTTCTCTCCATTCCGTAGTACTAAATAATAATGTGGGCTTGGGAATTTTATTCTTTTTTCGTGCCCAGCGAACTAAAGCCTCAACTTCTGTTTCCTTAGTGCTCTCACCTCTCTTAGAGAGGATACTAGTTAAGAGCTTAATTGCCACGTCTAATTCCATTGCGGTCTTCCTTAGTGCTCTCCCCTCTCTTAGAGAGGATATTAGTTGAAAGCCTAACTGCTGTGTTTTTTTCGTCGCGGTCTTACCTCAGAAGGGGTGCGATCTGCAGCTCTACACCGAACTCTGGACTCTGTTTTTCACCTTCCAGGTTCTGCCCGCCTCCGACCTCCAGCTCCCTAATCAGACAACTTCTTTTCGGGTCCGATGCATGGAGACTTCTGCATTTAAGCGAACAGCATTTAAGCTAAACCGCATTTAAGCGAACCACATTTAAGCAAATAAATGGGTCACTGTTTGGGCGCCAGACGAAGAGGGTCCCCCTTGTAGAGTCGGCCAAGTTACGACAACCACACCAATATGGCTACATGCCGTGCTCACTTTATTAAACAAACAGGTCATATTTATAACTTAAACCAACCGCTCACCCGACTTTACACACAGGTGATTGGATAAGAGTCTCTGGCCACGTGGGCGTCCGTGTCGCTGATTGGTGAGCATGCTGCAGGCACCTGATCAGAGTGTGCTGATGAGAGTGTGTTGATTCCGCGGTTCCCAGGACTTGCTCTGCACCTGGCTTCTTGTTTGTGCATAGCTTGTTTTCTTTCTCACCCTGCTTGTTCCAAGGACAATTTAAAGTTGCTCTGCAGCTTCAACTAACAGGCCTGGGTTGTCCAACCCGGACAATGGTAACATATGTCCTCGGTCCTTTAAAAATTCCTCTACAGGGACCATCCTAACAGTTTGATGTTATGGATGGCCATGTGCCAGCACGATTTAATTTATTGGAAAAGCAGAGAGTATGTTGTAAAAATACAAGTCACTATCTACTGCAAATCTATACTCTTTGAGCTTCGAGGTAAGAAGGAAGGAATCCCATCTGTGTATAGCTGACATCACTTACTACTGCTAATCACATTGCTTATTCAGATATACCATGGTTTTGAGGATTGTATTTGCAGTAAAGAATAGACATGCAATGTAAGTTTTTTAATCCCCTAGTTTTATTTATCTCCCTGTGCTTTAATTTTCATGATTCCAAGTAACACAGCTTTCTGCAGTACCAACTGGACTTCTGTATAATGTAAGAAATTTAGACTTATTTAAATAGTCTTGCTTGGTTACCTTTCATGCCAAATTTTCAAAGGGAATAGTTTCCCTTACCTCCTTCCCAAGACTTTTAGTATTCTGCTATTTTTATTTTTAAATAAAGTTTAATTTTGCCCTAAAGAACATAGAAAGTTTTAACTGATTTATTTTTCATAGTAATAATAATAATTTAGTTTTAGTAATAGGCAAAGCAGCTTATTATTTCTGAAGCTTACCAACAGCCAGCAGACTTACAGAAAGGGGATGTTTTACCAAGACTTTCAGACAGATACAGCATATGCATGTAATAACATCACTGGTAATTACATAAGAAATAGTATAATGTGTGCATAGCATATATTTTAATTTAGGGGAATTTGTAGAGTTTCTTTTATGAATTTAAACAATTTCGTTTGTATAGAATCATAAATAGTTGTAAACAAAAAGGTAGTTATTGTAGTAGGAACTTAGGCAGCCTGACTCTCCTGGACAATTCATTCCCTCAGTTCCCCTCTACCAGGAGGAAGAGATTTTTAGTTAACACTTCCTTCTGAATCATCCTTATTTGAATCACTGGTTTTGTTTACTTTTATTTGTCATTTGGTTTGAAGTGCCAAGGGGTTTCTAGCTAGCCGGTATCTTGGTCAGTTTGCCCTTCAGCCTCTTTTATGTGTTGCTTGCACAGCCCCTGTATTGAGTTTCTCCCTCTATCTAGACTCCAGAGTCTTCCCCATCTTTTCTGTAATGTGTCTTCTCACTTGTCCAGATGGCACTTTCCTGCCTGTTCCTTAGCAGGGATTCACCCCCATGAAGCTCCTGCCCACAGGAGCTCCCTTGGGCATTTTACAGAGACAGTCTAAGGAAGGCTTCTTATCAGGGACCCACCTCGGGCTGTACTCTACAGCCCTCCTGGTTTTACCACTGGAGGGGTGGGATAATACTGGTGTGAAGGGGGTGAGCCCCGTGCTCCCTTGAGGGCCCAGCTTTCCCCAGGAAAGGTTTCTTGCTTAGAGAAAGCAGCTTTCTGACTGTCATGGTCTGCACACTGAAATGTGGCTTTACTTGCAATATAACTGAAAACAAGTTAGCCAGCTACATATAGAAAAAAAGATGACCCAGTACCTCCTCTGTATGCCTTACTATTGGGCAAGGAGGAGTATAGGAGTTTTTAAATGAAAGGGTATGTGTGTGATTAAATTGTAAAAAATTAAGAACCACAGAATGGTCAGGGTTGGAAGTGACCTCTGGAGATCATCTAGTCCAACCCCTGCTAAAGCAGGTTCTCCTAGAGCAGGTTACACACAATTGTGTCCAGGCAGGTTTTGAATGTCTCCAGAGAAGGAGACTCCACAACCTCTCTGGGCAGCCTGTTCCAGTGCTCTGTCACCCTCAAAGTAAAGAAGTTCTTCCTCACATTCAGATGGAACTTCCTGTGTTTCAGTTCGTGCTTGTTGCTTGGCACTACTGAAAAGAGCCTGGCCTCATCTGATCGATGCTTGCCCTTAAGATATTTGTATGCATTGATAATATGCCCTTTTGGTCTTCTCTTCCCCAGGCTAAACAGGCCCAGCTCTCTCAGCCTGTCCTCATAAGGGAGATGCTCCAGTCCCCAATCATCTTCGCAGCCCTCCACTGGACCCTCTGCAGTAGTTCCCTGTCTTGCTTGAACCGGGGAGCCCAGAACTGGACACGGCACTCCAGATGTGGCCTCACCAGGGCAGAGTAGAGGGAGAGGATAACCTCCCTCCACCTGCTGGTCACGCTCCTCCTAACGCACCCCAGGATATCATTGGCCTTCTTGTCCACAGGGGCACACTGCTGGCTCATGGGCAACTTGCTGTCCACCAGAACTCCCAGGTCCTTCTCCACAGAGCTGCCTTCCAGCAGGTTAACCCCTAGCCTGTACTGGTGCATGGGGATGTTGCTCCCTAGGTGCAGGACTCTACACTTGCCTTTGTTGAACTTCATTAGGTTCCTCTCTGCCCAACTCTCTAGTCTGTCCAGGTCTCGCTGAATGGCAGCGCAGCCTTCTGATGTATCAGCCACTCCTCCCAGTTTTGTATCATCAGCAAACTTGCTGAGGGCACACTCTGTCCTTTCATCCAGGACAATAATGAATAAGTTGAACAGGACTGGACCCAGTACTGACCTGGGGGAACACCACTAGCTACAGGCCTCCAGCTAGACTCTGTGTTGCTGATCACAACTCTCTGAGCTCTGCTATTCAGCCAGTTATCAGTCCACCTCACTGTCCATTCACCTAACCCACGCCTCCTGAGCTTAACTATGAGGATGTTATTGGAGACAGTATCAAAAGCCTCACTGAAGTCACGATAGACAACATCCACTGCTCTCCCCTCATCTACCCATCCAGTCATTCCATCATAGAAGGCTATCAGGTAGGTAAGGCATCATTTCCCCTTGGTGAATCCATGTTGAGTATTCCTGTTAACCTTCTCTTCCTCCACATGCTTTGAGGTAACCTGCAGGATGAGCTGTTCTATCACCTTTCCGGGGATGGAGGTGAGGCTGACTGGTCTGTACTTTCCTGGGTCCTCCTTCTTGCTCTTTTTGAAGACTGGAGTGACATTGGCTTCCCTCAGGCACCTCTCCTGTCCTCCATGACCTTTCAAAGATGATGGAGAGAGGCTTAGTAATAATATCTGCCAGCTCCCTCAGCACTTGAGGGTGCATCCCTTTGGGGCCCATGGATTTATGGGTGTCAGGTTTGCATAAGTGATCTCTCACATGATCCTCCTCAACCAAGGGAAGTTTTCCTTTCTCCAGACTTCCTCTCTTGCCTCCAGGGTCTGGGAAACCAGAGGTCTAGCCCTGGCAGTTGTTGAGGTTTAACCCTAGCTGGTAATTACCATGCAGCCGCTTGCTCACTCCCCCCTCACCTAGAGGGATGGGGAGGAGAGTTGGAAAGGAATGTAAAACTCGAGGGTTGAGATAAGAACAATTTAATAATTGAAATAGAATAAAAACAAGAGCACAATAATAACAATTATGACAATAACTGTTATAATGAAAAAGGGGTAGGAAAGAATAAAATCCAGAGGGAAAGGAAGAAAGAAACACATGGTGCACAATGTAACTGCTCACCATCTGCTAATTGATGCCCAGCTAGTCCCCGAGCAACAAACCCCCCTGCCCCAGCCAACCCCCCCAGGTAAATATACCAAGCATGACATCCCATGGTATGGAATACCTCTTTGGCTAGTTCAGGTCAGCTGACCTGGCTGTGTCCCCTCCCAATTTCTTGTGCCCCTCCAGCCTTCTTGCTAACAAGGCCTGAGAAACTGAAAAGTCTCCCACCAAAGCCAAAACAGAGCACCATACTAGCTCCTAAGAAGATAATTAACTCCATCCCAGCTGAAACCAGGACAGCAGTAAAGACTGAAGCAAAGGCAGCATTCAGTAACTCTGCCTTCTCTGTGTCCTTCATCACCAGGGAACCCACCTCATCCAGCAGAAGGCCTACATTTTCCCTAGTGTTCCCTTTGCTACTGATGTCCTAAAAGAAGTCCTCCTTGTTGTCCTCACAAGATGTAATTCCAAACAGACCTTAGCCTTCCTCATTGTCTCCCTGCATGTTCTGACAACATTCCTATATTCCTCCCAAGTGGCCTGTCCCTTTTTCCACATCCAATAAATGTCCTTCTTCTGTTTGAGTTTTTCCAGGAGCTCCTTGCTCATCCATGCAGGCCTCCTTCCCTCTTTGCTTGATTTCCTACTCATAGGGATGTATCTATCTTGAGCTTGGAGGAAGTGATGCTTGAATAGTAGCCAGGTCTCTTGGACTCCCCCTACCTTCCCGAGCCCTAGCCCATGGGATTCCTCCAAGTAGGTCCTTGAAGAGGCCAAAGTTAGTTCTCCTGATGTCCAGGGTTGCAATCTTACTTATTGTCCTGCTTCCTCCACACAGGATCCTGAACTCCACTATCTCATGGTCACTGCAGCCAAGGCTGCCCCCAACCTTCACATCCCCAACCAGTCCTTATTTGTTTGTGAAGACAAGTACCAGCAGCACACCTTGCCTTGTTGGCTCCTCCACAACCTGTGTCAAAAAGTTATCATCAGTGCTTTGCAGGAGCCTTTCAGACTGCATGTGCCTAGCTGTGTGGTCTTTCCAGCAGATATCAGGGTGGTTGAAGTCCCCCATGAGAACCAGGGCCTGTGACCGTGAGGCTACCGCCAATTGTCTGTAGAAGGCCTCATTGACTTCATCTTCCTCATCAGCTAGCCTGTAGCAAAGACCCACAGCTGTGTCACCCATTTTGGTCTGCCCCTTAATCCTTACCCATAAGCTCTCATCTTGTTCTGCATCTACCCCTAGGGAGAGCTTGATACATTCCAGTTGCTCCCTCACATAAAGAGCAACTCTACCACCTCACCTTGCTGGCCTGTCTTTCCTAAAAAGTACATAGCCATCTGTGACAGCATTCCAGTCATGCGAGCTATCCCACCATCAGAGCATGATGAGAAATAATTTCTCCTAATTGTAGTATTAGACTTTGCTAATTTTTGTTTTATAGCATTAGCAGATGTGTCCACATTGTATGGAGGAAAAAACATTGCATTTTTCAGTGTCTCTTAGAATATTTGAAACATACACAATAGCCATCATAATTTGAAAAATATTTGCAGGACACTTGCTTTTACTTAGTAACGTGTACTTTTACTTGTGTTTTGAGGGTGTTTTGCCTATTTCTTTTGATCCAATTTATAATAATTAGCGAGTTTATAAAAAGTATCATCATTATCTTCCAAAGAGTTTACAAAGAAACAGGGATTTATATTCTGCAGATGTGGAAACTAAGGCTCAGAAAAGTTTAAAACCTCAGCCAAAGTCTAAGGCAGGATATCTGGCAGAAGTGAAAAACAAAACAAGACAATAGTGATTTGAAGCTATTGCATCATCTTCATAGACTGACGTTTGTATTTCAGAGATTTGAAATTCTTAATTCTTTTCCACTTATTTACAAATACCAGGAGTTTTTAATAGCAACATACAAAAATGTCACTATATAAGTGTATAAGTATCACTTATGTTGGGCAGGTGTCCAGTCAGAAGGAACCATACCTCTAAATTCCCAATTCTGAATGAATAATAGAAAGCCTCCGAAATTTGTTCAGAGGGATCTGGAAAATAGCATAACATAGCTCCAGGAAGACAAGTCTGAGAAAATATTTCATTTGCACTTGACACTATTCACAGCCTTTCATGCCATTAATTTATTTGGCAGGGTTTTTTTGGCAGTTTCAGATGACAGAACCATGCAACAGATAGGAGAAATCTGTGCTGCCCAATTTTGTCCATGAAGGGAAAAACAGAGAAGAGTCACAGGTGAGAAACAGGTAGATTTCACTCAAACTTTTTGCATTTAGCCTTCTCTAGGATACTAGATCTTTGCTGGGGCATTCCAGCCTGGTTTAAACATGGATGGAACTTTCTGCTAATCAGAAAGCTGGTTTTAGTCTTTCTTGAAAATTATTGTAGTTGAATCTTATTTTGGTCATAGGTGATACAATTTTTTTCTCTCTAAGGCTGATTGGTAATAAAGGTAAAGAACTGCAAAAGCTGAGTCTACTGTATCAACCTTGACAACAGTTCTTTTTGGAGATCATGTCACAAAACTCAGATGATCTTTGAACTGTGAGTCATATCCCATAGTGTTTAGTGTATCTGACAATATCTAAGCTTCTAGTGGTTCTAGCAAACAGATCTAAAAAGTGGTATAGATTTGTGTAATCTTTTTTTGGGGGGGAGGTGGACAGAGAGATTATTCTATTAATTAGATCAGTTAATATAGCTGGGAAGACACTGACAGGCTTTTCTACATGCAATTCCTTCATCAGGTTTGTCTTTGTAGAGAAAAAACACATATGTTGGGCCAGTTTCCTAAAGTAAGCCTCTGTAGTAGCTACACATACTTTTAAGAAACATGGTAGTTTGTACATTGTGGGCAAAACTTGCAGAAAAACCTTTCAAAAATTGGTTTGTTCACTTTACTTGGATGTGAAAAGTTGCTAAATTAATCTGGTCATTAAAAAATGGGGGGGGGAATATGTCAAGTTAGTGTCAATAGAGCTTTTTTAAAGAAATAGGGATAACACAAATAGAATTGGCTGTGAAATGAACCTACATTTAAATATGAGATCTGCTCATATTTAGGTATGTGCAAGATCCTATCATTATGCTGGTCATCAGGTCTCCTTATTTCAAAATTAACATGCTCTAAGTTCACAAGTTAGGTGCATTTTAGGGAAAATATAGGAATTTCATTTAATAGAGAAAAGGGTATGGTAAAGATAAGTAGCTAATGAAAAAATAGTAATTCAGTATTGTACGTTCAGTTCATAATTCCTTCAACTTGTTCCTTTTCATCTAAATTGTTCCTTGTGATTAACAGTTATTATTTTGAGCTCTTTGTAAAATTTAGAATAGTGGACATTCACTTGCTGTTATTTCACTTTCCTGGATGGAACAGGGAAAAAGTTGAGTATATTTAGGATTTACTTGCTTATTATTTTAGAGAAGGTGTATAGCATGACTTTATCCTTCAATGGAATAAATGTCATATAGACAGCATTAATTTGGGACATATTTGAAGAACAGTTGCAACCTTTTAACAGGGGTCCTCAAACAACGGCCCGCGGGCCGGATACGGCCCCCCCAGGGTCCTCAATCCAGCCCCCCGGTATTCACAGAACCCCCCCGCCGGGGTTGGGGGGGGGGGGAACCAAGCAGCTGCAGATGATTTCCTGCCACTTAATCCGCATGCCAGCCCCCTGTTTAAAAAGTTTGAGGACCCCTGATATAGTGGTATATAATCACAGAAGGATTGTCATGATGAACCCTGTGAAAGGCAGCAGCAACTGTAAGCTGGCACATCATGGGACTGTTGCGCATGCCCTGAGGAAGCACAGTCCAGTGATACCTCCGCATGGGTTCTTGCTGATTGCCGGTATAGAAAAGGCAAACCGAGGTGCATCATCCGGATGCAGGGGAATAGTAAAAAAACAGTCTTTTAAGTCAATTACCACGAGAGGCCAATCAGCAGTTAGCATTTCTGGCGATGGCAACCCTGGCTGAAGAGCTCCCATAGGTTCAATTACAGCATTAACAGCTCTCAAATCATGCAACATCCTCCATTATCCACTTTTCTTGTGGATGCAAAACACTGGGGTATTCCAAGGGCTATTTGTGGGCTGGATACGTCCTGCTTTTAGCTGCTCATCTACCAAATGCTAAAGATGTTCAAGCTGTTCTTTATGCAGGGGCCACTGGTCAACCCATACCGGCTTGTCAGAGAGCCAGGAAAGCTTAATAACTGACAGTGATAAATCTGGGTTGGACAGCTGTTCAGTGACCCCTATGAAAAAGATGCCTTGTCCAGTTAATTTACATGAATAATAGTTCCAAACTGACTGAGTACATCACAACCCCACAAGGTGCATGGCACCGGCATAACAAATGGGGCAGCTTGAGCCAGCTGCCCCTGAGGCCCTTGAATAGTTAACAAATAGGTGCTCTGTCGAAGGTCTTTGTATTCCACCCACCCCGAGAATAGTGGATGCAGGCTCATTTGTTGGCCATTCCGGGGGCCATTCAGAGCTCTTGATAATAGATACATCAGCTCCAGTGTCTACTAAACCTTGAATTTTTTGCCTTGAAAGTAGCATGTCAAAAAAGGCTGTCTTTGTTTTATCGTTGTGGACCAGTATACCTGAGGGGCTCCTGTGCTACCAAAGCCTGCTCTCCTCCTCCTTTTTCCCTGTCCCTTTGCCGCACCACCGTAAAACAGCACTGAGCTATCTGCTGCTTTGCTGGAATGTGGCAAGGTGGCACCGGTATCCAGGCCATGATTTATATTTCTCCTGTATAATCAGCATCAATAATACCCAGTAAGACAAAAAGACCTAATTTGGTGGTAGATGACTGTCCAATCAATAATGCATGCATTCCTTTGCCAGTAGGGCCATATACCCCAGTCGGCAATACTGTTACTTTAGTATCTCTAATAATTACTTCATGTCGGACGGCCAGGTCCAATCCTGCACTGCCGGCAGTGGCAGGTCAGAGCTCACTGGCCAAGCGCTCGCATTTCTTTTGTTGGTTGGGTGCGTGGCTTCGCCCCCCAATTCCTGTTTCCCAACGGCACGGCAATCAATTGCCCACTAGCATGACAATTGGAGCCACACTCCCTGGCCCAGTGTTTCCTTTTACCCGCACCAAGGACAGTTACAAGCTGGCTTATCCCCCCTGAGCCCTGCTTTAGGGCATTCCTTTTTTAAGTGATCTACAGCGCTGTAACAAAAACAGGTGGCCTGGCCAGCTCTGGATCCTAGTTTTATTTGAGCAGCCAGCACAGACGCAAGGGCTGCCGCATGATGTCCTGTGGTCCCTATATTTTGACATGCTCTTACCATGTCAGACAGTGCAGGGTTGCAATTGCGAAGGGGTTGTAATGCCTGCTTGCAATCTTCAATGGCATTATCATATGCTAGTTGCTTTAAAAGCAACTCTCACGCTTCCTCGTGTTGTTTCCTTACCTTCTAGAGGTCAGATCATATTCCTCCTTTGTTTCTGTCTCGTGGATTTCTTCTCATACTCCCTCAAAGTTATTTACCTCTTTGCTGCAGGATCACAGCTGCACATAGTCAAAGCAAGGCCACAGCTGCACATTATCAACATCAAAACAACCCACTGTCTCTGTTCCCTACACCTGGAGGCATGGCTATGTGAATTGCAAGGAAAAACAATCACAAATGGGGGTTCTTCCAGAAAGGCTGCTGCTCCAGTCTCCAGTGGGCAGTTTCCCAGAAAGAGCGGAAGGGCTGATCTTAGTCCTGATCCTAGGCAAGGGAGTTCTAATCCATTTTTACAAGTAGTAAGTGGGCAAGACTGCTCCACAATACAGCAGCTCCATACCACTTGCTTCACTGGTGGAGAATCTTATGACCAAGATTAGAGGGGCCCTGCCTCCAGCAAGGTGGAGGAGAGGGATAACCAGGTTTACTGGACTGTGTGGATCCAATGGCCTGGCACATCTGACACACAGGAGTATAAGACTCTAGCGGACACCGGTGCACCGTGTACCCTAATGCCATCAAGTTATACAGGAGCAGAAAGCATTTGTATTTCTGGAGTGATGGGGAGATCCCAACAGCTAATTGTATTAGAGGCTGAAATAAGCCTGACTGGGAATGAGTGGCAAAAGCACCCCACTGTGACTGGCCCAGAGGCTCCGTGCATCCTTAACATAGACTGTCTCAGGAGAGGGTATTTCAAGGACCCAAAAGGCTACCACTGAGCTTTCAGTATAGCTGCCTTGGAGATGGAGGAAATTAAGCAGCTGTCTACCTTGCCTGGTCTCACAGAGGACCCTTCTGTTGTGAGGTTATTGAAGGTCGAAGAACAGCAGGTGCTGATTACTACCACAATGGTGCACCGGTGGCAATATTGCACAAACCGAGAATTCTTGATTCCCATCCATAAGCTGATTTGTTGACTGGAGAGCCAAGGAGTGATCAGCAGGACCCGCTCACCCTTTAATAGCCCCATATGGCCAGTGTGAAAGTCTAATGGAGAATGGAGACTAACAGTATACTATCATGGCCTGAATGAAGTAACACCGCTGTTACACAGCTTAGAATGCTGCTGTGCTGGACATGCTAGAACTTCAATATGAACTGGAGTCAAAGGCAGCCAAGTAGTATGCCACCACTGATACTGCAAATTAATTTTTTTCAATCCCTTTGGCTGCAGAGTGCAGGCCACAGTTTTCCTTCACTTGGAGAGGCGTCCAATACACCTGGAATCGACTGACCCAGGGGTGGAAACACAGCCCTACCATCTGCCATGGACTGATCCAGGCTGCACTGGAACAGGGTTAAGCTCCGGAACACCTGCAGTACATTGATGATTTCATTGTGTGGGGCAATACAGCAGAAGAAGTTTTTGAGAAAGGGGAGAAAATAGTCCAAATCCTTTTGAAAACTAGTTTTGCCATGAAACAAAGTAAAGTCAAGGGACCCGCACAAGAGATCCAGTTTTTGGGAATAAAATGGCAAGATGGATGTCGTCATATCCCAATGGATGTGATCAACAAAATAACAGCTATGTCTCCACCAACTCGTAGGAAAGAAACACAGGCTTTCTTAAGCACTGTGGAGTTCTGGAGAATGCACATTCCAAACTACAGTATGATTGTAAGCCCTCTCTATCACTTGACCTGGAAGAAGAATGATTTCAAATGGGGCCCTGAGCAATGACAAGCTGTCATGGTTCAACCCCAGAAAGCAAACAAGCACCACACAGCTGCTCACTCCCTCCCCCCCCCCCCCAGATGAATCGAGAGGAGAAACGGAAATAAATGTAAAATTTGAGGGTTGAGATAAGAACAAATTAATAATTGAAACAGAATAAAAATGAAGGAAGAACAACAATGATGACAATAACAGTTATAATGAAAGGGTGGGGGAAAGGATAAAATCCAAAAGGAAAGGGATAAAGAAAAGCAAATGACGCACAATACAACTGCTCACCACCCGCTGACTGATGCTCAGCCAGTCCCCAAGCAATGATCAGTTGTAGAAGGATTTTTAAAGGACCGAGGACATATGTTACCATTGTCCGGGTTAGACAACCCAGGCCTGTCAGTTGAAGCTGCAGAGCAACTTTAAATTGTCCTGGGAACAAGCAGGGTGAGAAAAAAAACAAGCTCTGCACAAACAAGAAGCCAGGTGCAGAGCAAGTCCTGGGAACCACGGAATCAACACACTCTCATCAGCACACTCTGATCAGGCGCCTGCAGCATGCTCACCAATCAGCGACACGGAAGCCCGCGTGACCAGAAACTCTTATCCAATCACCTGTGTGTAAAGTTAGGTGAGCGGTTGGTTTAAGTTATAAATATGACCTGTTTGTTTAATAAAGTGAGCACAGCATGTAGCCATATTGGTGTGGTTGTCGTGACTTGGCCGACTCTCCACGGGGGACCCTCTTCGTCTGGCGCCCGAACAGTGACCCATTTATTTGCTTAAATGTGGTTCACTTAAATGCGGTTTAGCTTAAATGCTGTTCGCTTAAATGCAGAAGTCTCCATGCATCGGACCCGAAAAGAAGTTGTCTGATTAGGGAGCTGGAGGTCGGAGGCGGGCGGAACCTGGAAGGCAAAAAGCAGAGTCCAGAGTTCGGTGTAGAGCTGCAGATTGCACCCCCGCCGGTGGTAAGACTGCGTTGAGTAAATCGCGGCAGGGCTCCCCGCTGATTTCCTCTCTGAGATCGTGGAGAGCACTAAGGAAGACCGCGAGAAGTGAGGCGGAGCTCCCCACAGAGTTCCTCTCTGTGAGAGGGGGGGGAACTACGGAAGACCGTGACGAGTGCGGCGGGGCTCCCTGCTGATATTCGTTCTGTGAGAGGGGGGAGCTCTGAGGAAGACCGCAATGGAATTAGACGCGGCAATTAAATTGTTAACTAGCATCCTCTTTAAGAGAGGGGAGGGCGTTAAAGAAACGGAAGTGGAGACCTTAGTTCCCTGAGCATAAAAAAAGAATAAGATCCCCGAGCCCACGTTAATGTTTAGTATTACGGAATGGAGAGAAGTGGGAATTGCCTCTGGGATACTACGATCGAGGGAGGTAAAGAAGGAAAAGATGCTAAAGCGTTAGGAGCTACGTGGCGGTCGATAGTTAACACTCTGGAAACTATGAAGGCAAAAAAAAAAGTAGCGGCCGCAGCTATAGAAGCATTGGGAGGAGATGTGGTAGAAAAGCCAATAGAGCAGAAGGGTGATTCACCTAAGCCTTCTCTCTTGGCTACATTTTTCGGAGTTGGGCATACTTGTCCTAGGAAGGGTATGTCAACCTCTGCGTGTTCAACAGTGCCGGAGCTTTTAGATAAGACAGCGGACAAACCGGAAGTTACTCCTCGGGGGTCTGTTGTAACTGAGCCGAAACTGAAGAGGCTGTTGAGCCTCCCCAGGAAGGAGGAGCAGCGAGTCATTCTGCACCAATCGGAGCTGTGGGTGTAGCAAGACCAAAACAGAGGGTG
Source organism: Falco peregrinus (assembly GCF_023634155.1). NCBI lineage: Eukaryota > Metazoa > Chordata > Aves > Falconiformes > Falconidae > Falco > Falco peregrinus. The sequence goes on along the minus strand of NC_073743.1, from coordinate 7,987,315 downwards.
GCGACAGATCGTAGGTCACATCAAGGGGAACAAAAGCGCCGTCCAATATTGTATCTTCCTCTTCCTGAAACATCATCGGACGAATTTGAAAAGGAAGGCGGGGAGAAGCTTTGTGATAACAATACAGAGAAATCTTTACAGGAGGTAATAGATAAATTAAGAAACCTGGAAAAGTGAGTTGAAATGAACCTGCCTACTACTTCAGTACCTGTAGTTCCTCCAGTTAGCCCAACTACCCCTCCGATGCTGAACTCAAGAAAAGATCCATTACTACAGTGTTGGTCCGGTGTCATTTGTGATGCTATTTTGGAGGGTGACTGGCAGATGACTAGATCATTAGCTTGTCCAATAGTGGTTAATAATCTGGATGCACATAACTGGGATATGATTTATGGATGGTTAGTGATCAGATTTTAGCGATGGGAGTGTTGCAACCTGGTCTTCCAACTCCTACAATGATCCCTCAGAATTGGCAAAATTGTTGTGATAGATTTGAAAGACTGTTTCCTTAAGATTCCCTTATACCCTGATGACCTGCAAAGAGCCTCACTAATGATGATTTGCAACCGTTCCGATCCCGGCTGCATGGCACCGAAACCAACAGTCCTCAAACTTGTTCACCAGAACAGTGGGCTGCCCTAGAAGTTCTGTCCCGCAAGATTCAGATTGGCTGGTGTGGTCGCCAAATGGCGAGTCATCTGTTATCTTTTTTGGTTTGTAATGTTGTCACTTCAACTTTTGACCTTATTTTACAATGGCAAAAGAAAAAGTGGGAAAATACAGCAATCATTTTAGAGTGGTTGGTTTTGCCATTTCAACCCAGACATCGTATTTTAAGTCATCCTGAAGCAGTAGCGGCCTTGGTGAGTAAAGGAAGAGACAGGATTGTTGAAATTGATGGGACTGAACTGGCAGATATCAGTATTCCAGTCCGTGGTGATGATTATGAGTGGCTCCTGAGACATTCAACAGCCATACAGGAAGCCTTGATGGGCTATACAGGTGTTGTACACAACAACCGGCTAAAAGGACCCCTCTGGAAGATGTTAGAACATTATCAGTGGATTGCGAGACCGTTATGCTCAAAAAGACCAGTTGAAGGGCCAACGGTGTTAACAGATGCAGGACGAAAGATGAAGAAGGCTGCGTGTGATGGCAATCCGATAACCAGTGGCAGAAACAAGTGATCACTGGTGAACCAGGGGACAACCTTCAAACCTTAGAACTGAAAGCAGTGTGTTGGGCATTGGGAAGCTGGAACAATACACCTGTAAACATAGTATCGGACTCATTGTATGTAGTTGGTGTAGTACTGCGGCGAATGAAGAGACGGGACGCAGCTTGATGCAAGCAAGTGTCCATTTATTAGTGATTTTCTTACAAATATATACGTTTCTACCTTCTACATATTACACACTGATTGGTTAAATCTTAAGCGTAAAAAACACTGATTGGTTGATATTTAAGGCACACTGTTAGAACAATAGGAACTTACTAGTTTATCTTGACATAGCAATAATTTCTATTCCAAGGTTAGGGAGTTTCTTTCTACGCGGCTTTCTTGATTACATATTGGCGCCATCCGTTCCCTTATCTGGCTACTTGTTTCTCTGTCCGTCTGGTTGCCTCCTCAGCTGTGACGGCTCAGGGGTCTGCAGTTAGCTTGTTCCTTTGCTCCCAGGGCTTGTGCCCTACAAGTTCTAACAAGTCTCTATTCATCAGGCTATCAGTACTTGGACTCTTGTCCTTGAGGCCTTGTCCTACATCTCCCCCTTCCTGTTGCACAAAAAGAACCCCTGAAATTGAGCAAAAACAAGGCACAAGTAATAGAACAAATAAAAAACCAACTGAGACATACTATTAATGTCAAAATAACCCACTGTCTTTGTTCCATACAATTTTACAATTTCCCCTTTTTGTTTTTGAACAGCTAGTACCAGGTTTGCCATGTTCTGCAGGGCCCTTGCAAACATGACAGCAACCAAGGTAATAGCAAACAAACAATACTGCCAATTGAGTGAATGGATGCCAAAAAAGGCTGAAATTTTCTCAGATTTTGATAACATGTTGCTGCAATGGGGCGCCTAAAATCCACGCAGCACATACCATAAAAATCCTCACAGCCATGTCCCTGAACCAACAACAAAAGCAGTGGCAATTTTGACTCACATTCTGAACTGCCTAACAAACAAGGTGATTTAACTCTTTAATGCTTTCCCTGCTGTTACTCTGGATAAGAGAAGAACCGCTGCGACATGTTCCCATCATAGCCTCCTACTACATTAGTATCTACCGGAAGACAATTATTGACATTCAAAGTGTAAACAATATCAGCTTCTTTTGGATTAACATTATACATAGGTGGAAGGGCACACCAAACAAGAACTGGTTCAGTCAAAAAGTTCGAAACATCGCATGCCTTCTCTGAACATACCTCTGGGGTCATTCCCTTCATTCCCTCTCTTTTTTATGCAAAGAGAAACACTTTTACCATAACAGAGAAGCCCCTATTTACATCTGAGCCCGGACACAAACCGCAGCTGTATGCTCCACTAGGCTCAGGGCAGGAATCATTCATGTAGTTACATAGCTATATATCACTACAAGTACACAGACACTTATTAAACACTAGATAACCATGTTTATCTTTCCTAGTCTCCTTCACAATACCCAGCTGTTCTCTCATCTCTTGTTAGGTCAAATATTCTCCAGCTTCCTCTCCTATATCTCTCTTCAGACATTCTCTATCCTCCTCTTTTTTGCTTGTTAATTGCGACAAGGCAAAGGTTGTGTGTAGCTGGGTGACCATGACCTGCTTTAAGTTACAATCAACTAAACACTGAATACAGAAAAAAAAAGCATGGGAGACATAAGGCAAACATCAATAAGGTGGTTAAAGATAATTATAATAAATCCTGTAATACTTTTGAGTCATGGCCCGAAGTTTCCCAGCCGTGAGAAGAGACCAAAGGCATACCACCCCTGGCTCTGTTGCAGATCTTTGTTTTAAGGCTTTTGAGTTTTGTATACTTTTGTAAATTAATTCACAGTGGTCACTCAGATTCACGTAACACATCCTATCAAAGCCTTCACACTTGTGTCCCTGTGCTAATAATAAAAATCAATAGCAACTCGGTTTTGTAGCAACATATGATGGACAGAATCAACATCTGTTAAAAAACCAGAAAAAAAAATAGTATTTGTAGTATTACTTTGTTTAGCAAGCTAGCAGCCTAATTTATTAAGCAAGTTAAAAGCGTGTACTATTCTTACAGAAGAGATTAGAGAAGCAAAAATCTGTTATGCTGCATTCCAGAACTCAGCCTGAGAATTACAGTCTGCTGTGAGTTCTGCGTTACAATCATTTGACACATGTTGAGGTTGCGATTGTGAAAGTTGCCCGTTTACAATTTTCATTGACATTATCACAGCTAGTTGTTTTAAAAGCAACCCTTGAGCTTCCTGATGTTCGACTTGTTGCAAAATATTCTGAAGCCAATCAATCAAGTTAGTATTAAAGTTAGTGACTCTCTAGGACCCTGCAAGACTGTGGCAAGACTCCCATATCCTGACTGCCTTAATAGCCATCTCATTCATTTGCAAACAGTTGTCCCTGGCATACCTTGCCTGAGTCACAGAATCGGCACAGTTATTTGCTCCAGCCAACTGCTCCTAGTTAACAGCAATTCCCCGATTAAGGTTTTCAGTCAAGGCCACTACACATAGCTCACAAAAATCAAATAACCACATCATATACTGTATCAGTTAGTACCATACAAAGCAATAACTTCCAATCATGCAGTGTGAGCGTATAAGGCTCTGCCATCACTTCAAGAAGGGACATAGCAAATGTATTATAAATCCTCCCTTCCCGCACTGCTTTGCTTAACCCTTTAACAGCCTCGTATTGCACAGGCTGCCACTCTGCAGGTTGATTTGTCTGACAAAATACTGAACATGCCCTAGCGACTCCCAAAACCCATCACTTAAGTGTTTCCCACTTGCATTCCTGCCACCAATCCCTCAGACCCCCTTTCACCCTCCCCCAAAATACAATCAATGCATCAGGAGAGACAAGGGGGTGGGGGAAAGGTCTAGCTCCTTTTCCAGATCTATAGGACCTGGATCAAAAGGTTTATCAGTGTCAATAAAATCATTGTCCGAGTTGTCCTGTTCCCGTGCTTGGTCCTGTGTTGTGAGCGTCGCTGCAATCAGTGACAGAAGCTTTGGGGGCAGAGGAGGTGTGGACGGAATCGCCATCGCTGACAGTGTCTTGAGAAGAGTCGCGCTGTCGGTGGAATTTACAGCTTCCTCTGGTTTAGCACCATTAGTAGAATTAGTCCACACTTGGCAAAGAGTAGTCAGAATTTGCCACCAAGGTGCTAAATGCATTCCTGACACGGAGTTCCCCTCCGCAGCAGCATCATACAATTGTCTGCTGACCGCTTTAATTTCTTTCAAAGTCTCTAAAGTTTCTTGACTGCTCGCCTGTCTCAATGAGTACAGGTTTCTAAAGCTTCTTAAAATTTCTTCAAATATTTAAAATCTCTAAGGTTTCTTGGCTGCTCACCTGTCTCGATGAATACAGGCGTTATCCTCGGGGTTTAGGTTGTCTGCCTGGTCCAGACAGCAAGACGATCGTTCAGCCAAGCCGTCTCCTCCGGAACGCAGCCCTCTTCCACGAGCTGTCTTTTTTCCGTCCTTATTCTTCCAAGGCTTCGGAACACCACCATAGGGGTCACCATTTGAGGAGACTGAGGCACGGACTCCCTGATCTGACTAGAAGACCCTTTATGAGTCCATATACGTCTCTTTCTGGGGACGAAGCCTGATTCCCCGTTACGGATTTCCCACAGCTCACCTCTCAACTCCGTAGGGATTTATGGCCGGCCGGCTCCCACTTCCTTTCAGCGGATCATTCAAAGTTCTGTGGGATTCGCTGCATGTCGCTCAGATAGGCGATTCGAAAGCCCTTCACGTTAGATCCTTAAACGCATCACGTCGGGGTCACCAATTTGCGGCGAATGAAGAGACGGGACGCAGCTTGATGCAAGCAAGTTGTCCATTTATTAGTGATTTTCTTACAATTATATACGTTTCTACCTTCTACATATTACACACTGATTGGTTAAATCTTAAGCGTAAAAAACACTGATTGGTTGATATTTAAGGCACACCGTTAGAACAATAGGAACTTACTAGTTTATCTTGACATAGCAATAATTTCTATTCCAAGGTTAGGGAGTTTCTTTCTACGCGGCTTTCTTGATTACATATTGGCGCCATCCGTTCCCTTATCTGGCTACTTGTTTCTCTGTCCGTCTGGTTGCCTCCTCAGCTGTGACGGCTCAGGGGTCTGCAGTTAGCTTGTTCCTTTGCTCCCAGGGCTTGTGCCCTACAAGTTCTAACAAGTCTCTATTCATCAGGCTATCAGTACTTGGACTCTTGTCCTTGAGGCCTTGTCCTACATAGTACAGCGCATTGAAGATGCCTTGTTGAGAGAGACAAAGAACCAGCATCTTGGTGACATGTTTATACAACTGCGTAGCACTCTTCGACAGAGAAAACATGAAATTTGTATTATGCATATTAGAAGTCATCAGTGGACCACTGGGTTGGGTGAAGGTAATGCTAGAGCTGATGAAGCAGTCAGCTGTCTGGCAATAACTCCTCCAACAAATAACTTTGAAGAAGCTCGTAACAGCCACGAGATGTTTCATCAGAATGCAAAGTCTTTACATTGACAGTATCATATATCCATAGCAGATGCAAAGGGTATTGTCTGCTCCTGTCCTCCATGTAGTCATCATGGACCTGGTTTAGGGGTGGGCACTAACCCAAAAGGTCTGAAGGCACTTCAGGTTTGGCAAATGGATGTAACACATGTACCTGACTTTGGGAAGCTTAAGTATGTGCATGTCACAATTGACACCTATTCTCATTTTATATGGGCCACTGCACAAACCGGTGAAAAGGCATTACATGTGGAGAGAAACTTAATGTCCTGTTTTGCTGTCATGGGAGTTCCTGTAGAAATAAAGACAGGCAATGGCACAGCGTATAGTAGCCAACGAGTTGCTAGGTTTATGACAACTTGGGGAATTAAACACGTCAAAGGGATTCGTCACTCCCCAACGGGGCAAGCAGTTGTTGAAAGGGCAAACCGTACCCTGAAGGATTATCTTCAGAGACAGAAAGTTTCGCAGGGCATAGATGTAACTAAACGGTTGACTAAGATGTGGTTTACCTTAAACTATCTCTCCCCTAACGGAGGATAGAGAGGGACCACCTGTTATTATACATTGCCCAACAGCACGAGGGAACCAAACAACTACAGTTCCTGGTTTTAATGTTTTGTATAAAAATACGGCTTCAGGTATATGGGAAGGACCTAATCTGGTGTTATTTATCGGTAGAGGCTCTTTTTGTATCTCCACAGATAAAGGACCTATATGGGTCCCTACTAAGTTTGTGCGACCTGTATGTCAAGATCAGAAGACGGAAGAGAAGACTCAAAGCGAGCAGACAGAATAAACTGTCTATGTTGTAAGGGATGTAAACCATGGGTATTATGCCAATGTATGCTACGTGGGGTAAAACTGTACTGTAAGCAAAAGCTAAAATGTAAATGGTGTAAAAAGTGTATGTGTTTGATTAGTAACCAGGCATGAAGCAAGAGAAAACATACGACTAGTGTAATACCATGCTGATTGGAGACAGTATACATCAACAGAATCTATGAAGGCACAGATTTGTGGGGTGGAATGTAAAAAAAAAAAAAAAAAAAAAAAAAAAAGAAAAAAAAAGTGGAAATTGCAGGAGTAAACATGATTGAGTGGTGGACTTAGTTTATGGTCTTGGTGAATTTTTTACCTATAGGCCAAAGTATTTTTGACATCTTGCCTAGGACAAACATATGGGTGACATGGGCAAATATCACGGGAGTAACAGACTTTTGTTTAAGTCTACAACAGGCAGACAACCCCTTTAGAACTTGTTTAATTGGTATTCTCCTGCAAGAGAATGAAACAAATTTTGATAGGTTTTGGAATGTTAAAGCATAGAATCTGACTTCCAATCAGAATGGTACATGTATGAGTCCAAATGGGCAATATGTTTGGCCTTCTATGTGTAATGCAGCGTGGCAGAAGACAGTTATTGAGAATTTAAATCAGCCACATCATTTAGCTTTGCAGGAGTTAGACCTATTGGCTAGCGTTGTACCTGTTGAATATGTTAATGTTACTGCAACTGGTATGGCAGACTGTACCCACATGTCATCACCACTTCAACCCGTGAATGGCACTGGAGTAATTTGGTTTGGTGACCCATGGCAGTTATGGCTAACACATCAAGGTGAACAGGGGTTTTATACAGGGTTTCAAAATCTAACCGGTTCACCTATTTGGGGTGAATTAAAAACTGGGGGTTTCCATGTAAATGTATCAGGGGGTTATCAGTTGCCACTGGGAGTCTTTTTTATATGTGGGGACAGAGCATGGCCAGGGATTCCTTTGTATCCTGTTGGTGGACCATGTTATTTAGGGCGTTTGACTTTCTTTGCTCCACACATGAAAGACTTAGTGAAAATGGCTCCACAATCTCACAGATCACAGAGGGCACGGCGCACCTTTGATGAAACATGTAATGACCAAGTCGATCTACATTCAGTAACAGCAAATGTCCTGGCCTCCATATTTATGCCGGGGGCAATGGCAGCATTAAATGCTAAGAATATCCGAAGGTTAGCGTGCTGGGGAGGGAAACACCTTAATCTTACATCACAGATTTTAAGTTTGTTATTGCTTGATGTAGTTAGTACTAGGCATGCTACGTTACAAAATAGAGCTGCAATAGATTTTTTGTTATTAGCACATGGGCACGGTTGTGAGGATTTTGAAGGGATGTGTTGTGTGAACCTTTCCGATCATTCCATATCAATGCACAAGAAGTTGTCACAACTGCAGGGAAACATGAATCATATTCTTGTTGATGATAAACCCTTCGATGAATGGTTGAGAGGATTGGGGATAACAGGTTGGTTAAAGACATTATTGACGGAAGGCATATACTTTGTTATAATCATTGTTGTAATGTTTTTAGTTTTTAGCTGTTTATTTTCTTGTGTGAAGAAACGTTTACCATCTATTGTGAAACAGACATGGGTTGTCCAAAAAGAAAAAGTGGGATATGTAGAGGGATTTTTAAAGGACCGAGGACATATGTTACCATTGTCCGGCTTGGACAACCCAGGCATGTTAGTTGAAACTGCAGAGCAACTTTAAATTGTCCTTGAAACAAGCAGGGTGAGAAAGAAAACAAGCTATGCACAAAGAAGAAGTGAGGTGCAGAACAGGTACTGAATCAAGGACTTTTCAGTTCCTTGGGCCCTGCCAGCCAGAGGGCTGGAGGGGCACAGGAAATTGGGAGGAGACACAGTCAGGGCAGGCATCCTAAACTAGGCAAAGCAGTATTCCATACCATATGATGTCATGCTGAGTATATAAACTGGGGGAAGAAGGAAGGAGGGGAGACATTTGGCATTATGGCATTTGTCTTCCCAAGTAACCGTTATGCGTGATGGTGCTCCACTTTCCTGGGGACTGCTGAACACCTGCCTGCCCATGGGTAGTAGTGAATGAATACCTTGCTTTGCTTTGCTTGCATGCCCATCTTTTGCTTTACCTAATAAATTGTTCTTATCTCAACCCTGGAGTTTTACATTCCTTTCTGATTCTCCTCCCCATCCCTCTGGGTGAGGGGGAGTGAGCAACTGGCTGTGTGGTGCTTGGTTACTGGCTGGGGTTAAACCAGAACACCCTGATAATATTGTTTTCTTTCCTTGAGAGGAAGGAATAAAGTATGCACTGAGAAAAGTCTTCTAGGCAGAAGCATGTCTGGCATAACATCTTCAGACTATGGTTCTCTCAAGTTGTATGTAGACTCTTGCTCAACAGATATTGAACTATTAGGGAAAAAACATGACTGTTCTGTCAAATGACTGAATTTAATTTAGAAAGAAAAAAAATATCCAAGGAAAGCTTCCAACTGTAATTGCCATTTCAGGTAATTTTGCTGCCTTTTTTTTTTTATAAGTAAAAAACATTTGTACTAACACTTTGCATTACACTATACAGTGACATTTTTAAATAAGCTTATACTTAAGTCAGTGAGAGTTCTGCTTTTTGGTAAGGTTCAGAGGAAAAGACAAGCTTGATAAATTCAGCATTGCGGTTCTCAAAGCACTAATTCTTACATATATGTTTCAATTACTTTTCTGGCATATGTTAGTAATTCCTATCTGAATATCTTTGTGTCAGAATTACAATGGGAACCAACTATTATCCCAAACTATTATTTAAATTGAGCTAAGGAATATTAATAGAGTGGTACATTAAATTTTGGAATTTTGGAGCAGTTCAGGTTGCCTGCTGTACAGATAGATACCTCTAAATAACTGAAATCTGAAGTTGCCCAATATATTCTTATGCTAGATATATTTTTCTTAAATACTTCATTACAGACTTGTTAAAAAATTAGAATTGTACAAGAGATCACCAACTACCCCAGTTTGGGCAGCAGCCTATTAGAAACATTCCTTTTCATATTAGTGTCTTTTAATAATAAACAAGTAGCTCACAGAGCATACCAATTTCAAAGACAGTATTAATTATGAAAGACAAACATCAGTATTGTACTTTTCCTAGTCCAATTGAATGATGAAAGATGTGCCACTTATCTAAAGAATAATATACTTATGTTTATCTGAAAGTTGGGAAACATCCAAAGACCCTTATTGTTGGTATAAAGGATGTACTAATTGCTAATCCCTTGGATTTTTGTTATCTTTAAGAAGGCCATTTGGTCCTAAATTCTTGTTATCTATGCAACGTTGCAAAGACAAGGACTTTAAATCATGGTCACTAGTTTAGCGAGGAACAGTCTGCAGAGACAAAGACATAAAAAGTTCACTGGAGGAAGACTCACGATCTTCATCCTGAAGACCCCCAGACAACCACTCCTCAAGGATATTGTGCAGGCGCGAGATATGTAAATGATTTCCTGGAATTGTAATGAATATGTAAACGATTTCCTGGAAAATTAATGAATAGGTATGAGTAGCCTGTATAAAGGAGAGACTGAAAAGTCCCCTCAGGGTGCATGACTTTGGTGGAGCAATCCCCCAATGCACCCAGCGCTGCTGAATAAAGATATCCTTGCTTGTATATTGGTAAAATGATTCTTCAAATCACAATCCAGGACTACATTTTAAAACCACAATGAAATATTTAAATGTACATTGGTTTATTCTTTAAAGTTTTTTATCTTATATTAAACCAATTTGTAAAACATAATTCTTAGAGTAAAAACCTAATTTTAGAATGCAAAATGAGTAAATGAAACAAATCTTAATTTGAAAAACAGTGACAATGCAAGACAGATGAAATATCTCATGAAATTTTGCCTTTTAACCAGGTGGTTAGCTTACTATGTAAATACTGTATGTTAAACAATTTTGTGCAAAAAGAATCAATATCAATTAGAGGCTTTTAAAATCAAACCCTGAATAGAAGCCATTTTAATGAAAATTATATGTGGAACTGATGAACCCAATGTTTCTGTGTCACTGGATTAATTTGGGGTCAAAAATCACATAATATTTTCAGACTTTTTTCCCCTGTTTAAGTCTTCCAGTCCTCAAGCACATAATATCAAGTGCATGTTCCTGCAGCCATTGTTTCCAGGGCATTCAAAACAGCAAACAAGAAATTAAGTCAATTCTAGACCTTCATTGCCTTTTCCAGTATAGCTTAAGTAGGGACCTTGAATTGACAAAAATTTAAGAAAAAATACTTTCATTATTCAGCCCTGCACTGCATTATCCTCAAAGGCAAACAAGATTGTAAATTACCTTGCCTGATATTTTATTCTATATGCCTTGAGCAAGTGGTTAAGTGCACTTTTCAAGCCTTAGTACCAGAAGGCAGTTTCTACTGTAATGTTCCACATTACCTGTCTGGAGGAAAATAAACAGTTAAAAAATAAAATAAAAAATAATACCAGCCAGTCCCTCTCCCCTCAAAGCAATATTCTAGTTCCTTACAGCAGTTAGACATCTGTAAAGATTTTACAGATCACTCTAAGCAGCATAATTCAAAAGCTATAATACTTCAGCTCTAACCTTATTACACAATATACCAGGTTAAAGTACAACTTAAAATCAACAATTCTGGTTATCCACATTTGTCACAAAACAAGAAGAAATTCAAATTACAAATTAGGTTTAATTCTCTGCATCCAGAAAAAAGATTTAATGCCCAGCAATTTTTAAAATTTTACTTTGAATCAGAAATGGAAAGAGGGATGATGTTGATGTGAAATGTCAGACAGCAACAAGAAGAAAAGCTACACGTGAAAGAATAGGAGTAAAAGACAAGTGTTGGGGTTTTTTTGTTTTTAAATGGCAGACCTTCAAGGACTCCTCCATTATTTGAACCTCTACCCATAAAATTCCTTTTAAAAGTATCTCCACTGATGACTGCCACTTCCTATATAGTGTACAGGGATTTTTAAATTGTGTTTTATTCAAGCTGAGTATTTGTTTCAAGTTCAATGTACCGTGATCCTGAAAACAATGTCCCAAAGGCCACATATTCCTCCCAAATGATAAAACATTACCTAGATATTAGAGCAAGTAAATAAATAATCAAATTAAAAGAATTGTTCATTAAGGCATTACTTATATAAAAGTTTAAAAATACATTATTAAAATGCATCCTAGGAACAAAAATATGGTTAGAAACTAAAGCTTACAGAACTGAAATAGGTATGTGAATGTCATACCTTGTGACACCTTCCCAACACTGAGGGAAAGAACTTAAAGCAAGCAAGCCACCTCTGCTGTGAAGCCTTATCAGAAACACAGCAATAAGTGGTATTTACATAAGTTCCTCTGCAGTATTCTTAAGTTTGTTATTGTTGGATGAACAGATAGAGCAAAAAGTGCCACATACTCCCAGTCACCTACTCTAGTAATAAGAATCCCAATCCAACCATCATCTTCCCAGTAATTAATAATTCTTAATTGCTTCCATAAGTGACATGTTTCCCCCCAAATATTAAGCTCTCCAAAGCTACATGCATGTATCTTATTTTTCCTCTAATTTTACAACTCCTTATCCTGTTTTTATCACATCAGGAAATGTTCCTCCCCATCTCTAGATTAGAAAACACTTCAGACTTCTCTCATGTTCTAGAAGGAACTAAGAATATGTCTGTAACCAAAATCAAGGATGTCAGAATTCACTAGCTATCAAAAGAAAAAGACTGGCTTAGTAATGCTATAAATAAAAAGTCTGGAGAAAAGTCACACCAGAACTACAAAAGATTACCACCACCAAAAAACCATCACTACAGGGTACAAAGTACCATCATAAATTATTTTTCTGAAAAGAAAAAGGGAGAAACTGAATTGGAAATTACGGCAGCTTGTTTATATGAGGAAATACACAAATGGAGAACATAATTGAGACTCAGAGATAATTCATTTTAAGAATAAATAAAGCTAAAACAACATAACAAGAATTAATATAAATCAATTACACATACTTTGAATGTAAGAAAGTGTCTTGTGTTAATTCAGTTTAATCAATGTAGTCTAACCAATCCACTTTAAAACTTAATTCAGATTAAATCGGCAAGTATTTGTACTTAGAAAAATTCTGGAACATAGGTGTTTTGAAGGAAAGATATTTTCTAAAAAAAAAAAAAAAAAAAAAAAAGAGTAGACTATACATCTGTGTGACACATTTGATGAGAGAATATTTTTTTAGAATATTCTCTCATCAAATATGTGTCATATAGTCTACTTTTTCAAAAGCCCCTCATCAACATCTTTGAAAAAGTCGTTCTTTACAGGATGGAAAGGCATCTTCATGAATAAAAAAGGATTAGAAAATAGAAAAGAGAAAAAGTTAACAATGGATGTCAATCATCAGATGTCCACAGGGACCTATAGGAGAAAATATGCTGCTCAACAGATTTTCAAGTAAGCTAGAAGAGGACTATCTAGGGAGGAGACAGTCTGTTGACACAAAATTATTCAAGGTAATCTAAACTAAACCAGAGCCTGAACAGTTGAAGATGACTTATTAGTGATACTTAAAAATTGGCAGAAGTGATGCAGCTGGCCTTGAAACATTAATAACAGAACTTCAGAAAAACAGTTCTAAACATACTAATAGACTCCAAACTATTTCTAGGGGAAAACATCTTGGAATCATGAATATTTTCAGAGAATTGTAGAATCGTTAAGTCAATGTTCTGCAGAAGTCAAAAGGCAGACAACCTCAGGAAAGCAAGATATACAAATGCAAAAGAAATATTATGTCACTGCATAAAATTTCTCCTTCATACGCTGACTACTATGTGCACTTCTGCTCACCCCACTTCTGGAGGGTGGACTTTTAGACTCAACCTGTATCATTCTTCTTTAAATGCCCCTTTCCTACATATATATTTTTTAAAATTCCTGCTACACTAAACACTATATAGACAAAACTAATTATGCCTATCTCAGAGTAAACACCTAGCACAAACTAGCACTTAGTAAACTGTGGGCCAGAGATCTAAGTCATTAAATTATAAAGCATGATGACATATTAAGGCTTTAACAGCCAGATGGGAACATTTCAATGATTTTTTAAAAACAGAAGTTTAAATAGATCCAGTTATTCTCTTACTGAATATCTTCAGAACACCAACAAACCTGCATTTTTCAATTACAGCTTTTGAAGCGTGTGGAGGAAAGGAGCTGGAATATGTACAGGTCTAGGTACTCAACAAATACAAGACATAAAACAGATGTCATAGATCTTTTCCTGGGCACACCTGAGAAGTTTAAGGTACAAACACAAATGAAGAAAAATAAGCATTCTCTTCAGATACATAAGAAACATCAGAGGACAAACTGAAACAGATCCTAAAAAAATCCTAAGATTTATTGTAAATAAGAGTCAGTGGTCTATAAGAGTTCAGTAGTTAATTGAGCTTTCTAATATTTCTTATAGCTGGTCAGATATATTTAGCTTAGTATTCATCCTATCACTTTCTAAATGCCTTCTGAAGATGAAGAAGATGAAGACAAGAATGAGTAAATGTCAGATTGTATGATCTGAAAGAAACATTGCTATGAAAGATTTTTAGGCACCTTGTCACTGACAATCACAATCTGAGGCTAACACAAGTGAAATTTATAACAACATGAATGCAACAAATTCAGGCACTGACCCGAAATGTCACTCCATGCATTTTACACCAATTATGTTTATTTTAGTGGCCAAGTGTTCACCATTTACCTAAACTAAAACATGGCAGAACAATCAAAAAGTTCAGTTTTACCTTAAGTACTTTTCTATTTAATTGTATTTAATTCTGTTCATGTTTTCTGCTGTATTTTACATAGTATTAAATTAAATTCAACTCCAAGAAGCACCAAAGAATTTCTCTGCCCACACTCCCACACCCCTCCAGTTTCTTTCAAGTCCATTCAAGGTCATATCATTTGGCTGCTTCTCCTACATCCAAATGCAAGAATCCTTTAAAGACCGTGGTATGCTTTTGCATAGAGGAATAGGGTAGGTCCCTTAAATTTCAATCCCAAATTAAAAATGAGCTCAGAAAAACTTTCCTCAACATAAGAGGTTAGAAAAATCAGCGTAAAATGTGTGTGTACAAAAGTGTGTATGTATATATATTGTATGTCTATGTAGTAAGGATCAGGAATTCTTGCTTCGTGTCTCTACATCTTATAGCAGACAAAACCCAAGGCAACTGTATTATGTCAGCTCACAAGCATTGTTGCATAGTGAGATCAATGTTTAAAATACACATGCAGATCTCAGGAATTCCAGTAATGCTTCATTAAGTGTCAAAATCCTCAGTAATTATATAATGCAAATATCACTTTCCTAAATATGTGGGAAAATATGCTTATCCTTTTCAGAAGTGTCTGAAGAAATACATCCATTTTTAAACACGAGGTGCAAGTTATTTCAGGATAGTGATATGGCATCAGGAAGGCTACTCAAAAATTGTATCCATGAACTTATTTGAAATTTATTCTTTAATCCAAAGTCCTAAACTTACTAAGGAAGAAAAATTTCTGGAAGTTGTTATGCAAAAATTACAGGGAAAAATGTAAAAAAAATATGTACAACAACCATCCTGGAGAGCTTACAGCATCACCATCACTGATTCTTCTTGAATAAAAAGCAGCATTCAGATTCAGATATTGACTTTTAGTTTATTCCTATGACTGTTCTGTTCCACAGGCTGTTCTACTATCTACCATCTTCTGTTATTCTGTACAACGTTAGTACGTCACAGTAGTTCAAGTACTACATCTTATTTTTTCACTTTATGCAACTTAAAAAAGGATTTTCTTTTTTAAAAAAATCTCTATTTAAAACTTGACATATTTACTCAGAAGTATTACTTGTATAAAATAGCTACAAAACTCTTCTAAGTGTTAGACAGTATTTATAAAACAACTATTTTCTCTTTTATAAGAAATATCTGGAAATAAGATGACAAACTCATTTGGAGAAGATGTGTACAAGATTATACACAATTCATAAGATTGTAATTATCAATCAAAACATTGCAGAAATTTTCTGAAAACACAGGTAATAATTACATATCAAATAAGCATTACCTATTTTATAATAAACAGCAGTATCTCATAGCTTCTTTAGATTCCGGTTATGAACAATCCAGTAGAATGATATTTTCTTTACATCAGTTATGAAGCTTGATCATCAGCTCTTAGTGGCCAAAGACCTGTTTATCTGTTCAGTAAGCATGGACCGAGAAGACCACA
Organism: Falco peregrinus; assembly: GCF_023634155.1. Lineage (NCBI taxonomy): Eukaryota > Metazoa > Chordata > Aves > Falconiformes > Falconidae > Falco > Falco peregrinus. The sequence continues at coordinate 7,971,435 of NC_073743.1, read as the reverse complement.
TTTCTTTTAATATTCCAAACTTTGCCGAATTCAACTATGGAAAATAGAAGTTTCAATGATTTGAAACTATTTATTGCTCCATCATCAATAAATGTGTAATTATATGAAACTGAGCAGTCCTATTCATAGCATCTACAGAAAAAAAATTATTGACAGATAAAATTCTGTCACCTTTGGGGTATGATACAATAGGTAGCTAATGATCTTCAGCCCTACACTATAATTTAGGATAGACCACTAAATGTTTTATCAATAACTGGTAGTATGCGGAGAATTTGGCTAGTAAATATTAACACAACTATCCTTAAACTGAAGTTTAGGTAATGCACAATAATGCAAATTTTACTGTTAAATGCTACAGAATCTTAAATATCCAGAAGATAAAAATGTGACTTCAAGAAACATTGCAACACGAACAGAGCAGCATGCCTGGTAACATGGAAAGGTCAGGTGATTTGGAGGTACGAAAAAGATTTAGAATTAAGTTTTTTTAAACTCCACTCCAGATCAGTAAGACATCAGGTTGAAAATCCTCAAGTTAATTGCTGCTTTGCCCTTATTTTCATTTCAATTTACCCACTCCACGTTCTAAAAGCTAACCCTCCATTTTTATCTTGGCCTAACGGTACTGGCAATACTCAGTATTTCCAGGTATCTCTTGCAAAATAGCTTCCCAGATTTGAGGCACAAATTGATGCCATCTGATAACTATTTCCTTTTCCTTAAAATAATGAAAAAATATATTTTACAAAAAGTAAAAAATAAAAAATTACATTGTACTTTTCTAATATATCTATTTCTATTTATGGTCCAAATTCAAAGGAAATGGTGTGTTTTTTATCAGTCAACAAGGAAAATAAGACACTGTACACAAATACTCACTGTAATGTTATCCAAGAGTTTTGCTATATGCTTAATAATTTCACCATGGTGTGCTGGCTGGGTTTGCAGCAGTTTCTTAATGACAATACCACTTTCAGCAACTACAATTTCTGTTTAATACAAAACAAATTATTACTTTTTAAAGCATCTATGCAAAAGAAAAAGCCATAAATAAGTGATTGTAAAAGATGTTATCAGCTTCCAAAATATGTTTTGCAGAAATGAATTCTATTTACTTGGTAACAAAGATGTAAACCATGTAATACAATTTCAGCTTCCAGAAGCAAGTTAGAAGTAACAGAAAGAGGACAGAGAAACATTCTAAATGTAAAAATATAATCCAATTACATAATTTTTTGAAATTGCCTTTTAGTAAAGCTGCACTTTATATTTTTCCTTTTCAAATTGAGGTACAGCATGAAAAACATCTGTTTTTCATTGAATTTAGCAAATAATATATAAATATGCATATTTGCATTAAAAATACAAACACTTTTTTAATTTTTAAAGAAATATACATTAAGTGAGAGCTCATTCATAAACAAGAGAAATAGCTAAATATTTCCTTTGCACTTTTTCACCTTCTAAACAGTGTCTGTAACCTAATCTCTAGTACATTCAAATGATGCTTCTAAATAGCAAGGTGTTGTAAAATTTATGTAATTGGAGTGCTTAACTATTGTAGCAAGTAGCATTCACAGCCTGATCAACCTGTATGAAATGTACAATTTCTGAAGCTGAAAAAAACCTCACTGGTGCAGAGGTAAGCTTCTATGCAAGAGTAAACTCATGGTGTAAGGAAAGATAAAGGAAAGTCAAACATGGCCAAAGCTGAAACCAAAACAAAGATTAGAATTATGTTGAACTCACAGTAATTTTAATTTATACTACAAAAAGGGAGTAAATATTTCTCCCAAGATATCAATGTTTAAAACAAAGAAAAAGCCTAACTACCATTCCTTAAAGACCACAGAGATATTCCTACATTTAAAGAGTTAATCTGACACATGGACCATTCATTCAGCAATCAAGAAAGCTGAAGTTTCAAAAGAACAGTATGGGGAAGAAATCTCTAAATGTGGGTTTTTTGGAATGTTTTGTTTTAGAAAGCAAACTTCTTTATGGAAGTTTATTAAAAAGATCTGAGTATGCATCATTATACCATAAGCCTCTGATATGCTTAAATTTAACTTGCAGCTTTCTGTGTCATCCTTTAGTTGACATGACATCTCAGTCATTTTTCTAGACTAATTTCTTGAAGCAAGGTTAACATTGTATAATTAGAGAAAAATCTGTTTCATATGTCTACTTCATATAAGGTTTTACATAATACTACAGACTAATTTAATTTAGATTGTGTTTTGCCAGATATTAAAATAAGAAGACAATTCTCAAAATTTTAAAATTACAAGCTTGAATATTTAGAGTGGGGAACATTGGAATGATAACCCCCATCACTGAGCATTTTGCGATACTGCTTAACAGGGAGAATGGTTAAGCAAAATAAAACTGAACACAAAAGACTGAGATGGATATGAAGTCATCATTAAAAACACTTGTTGACAATGTAGAATTGATCATGATAAACTGAAGAGTGACCATAGGAACTACTTATTGTGGGAGCAAATTTAAAGAACTGAACCAGAATTGTAAATCAGTAAACTAGTATGTTCTTTTTACATGAGTCTAGATATCAAAAAAGAAAGTACAAACAAAAGCAATATGAATTTGTATTAGAATAAAGGCTGACATAGTCAAGAAAGTATCTTTGAAGCTTGCTTTGTACACATGAAGAATCTCAAAAATGAGAATAAAATGCATTAGATTCAAAGACACACAGACATCTTTTACATCATATAAGTAAAATAAGAAAACAACAAAAGGGGCAGATAAAATTGGCATTCGGAATGAGCAGTAAGAAAAATTTAAAATATAACTTAGAATTATCAAAGAAAAAGTGCATACAAAGCAATGATAAATGAACACAAGAATTCCAAACCAGTGTAAATTATAACTAAAGAGTCATAAACACTAAAAATTATTAAAATAAAGACTAAATATAACAGAAAGTCTGATCAGGAATGCCTTTACCAATTATGGACACTACAAGCGTTATCATCAACTTCAATTTTCACAAGTCATAATAAAAATCTTAGTATAATGTTCATTGCTAGTTTTCTTCAAACAATTTTGAAGCAATATGGAAAAGGCTACTCTGAGTAGCATAATCTCTGAAGACCCTGGAACATGACAACTTCTCAAAAACCAAAAATACATTCAGTCATACAATGTTCCATTTCACCAAATAACGATGTATATAAGAAAGTAACAATATATCGGACAATAACTTGTGGGGACTGAATTATAGAACTTTTCATAATAAGGAATTTGGCCACATAATAACAGAAACTCTGAAAAATACCTTAGAAAGGTGTGTATTACCACAGAACATTCAAAAGCTGCATTACTGAAATACTACATTTTATATAATCTATGTTGAATCAATTTTTCTTCTAATTACATTATACCAATACTTGCAGAAATTAAAACATGGAACTGAAGACTAATTTATCCACAGCCTATAATTTGTATAAGCACTATTTCTAAAGGCAGCAAAAGTACATCAACTGTTTTTGGAAGGACTATACCAATTGAATCTCATTGCAAGGCTGTACAAGTGACTTATTTGGGTTATTAGAAGGTTATGCAAATGGTTAAAGCTAAATTTAAAAGGCAATTATTAGAGTTAAGTATCCAGACAAACCTTAAGTTTCTGCTTTTCAGAACTGCCTGAAGCCTAAGCTTTTATATAATTTTTCTGCCCTTATAAACAACAGAACTATGAAACCACATTAATACATATAAACCAAACACTACACACAGTTGTTTTTCTTTTATGTCGCTCTAACAGTAATTCCAATAGATAGGTAGCTATCTGACATATTAACAGTTCCAGTGATTTTAGGACTTGCCTGTTCAAATCTTATAGATGGGTAGGAAAAAAATTGTTTCAGCTAATACATCCTAAATTGTACTTACATTCTCCATTATTAATAACCTGCAACTTTCAACAAAAAATGAGTCACACATCTGAGAAAAACCTACAGGATCTCTAGTATATGCAGTGCAGACAGACAAAAGCCTTCCTATAATCCCATCTCTTACATCTAAAATGACTTTTTTGTCATCTTAGTGGAGCCAGCAGTCAGTTCAAATTATCAAGGCAACTGCTTAAAAGAAATGCCTCAGTCAAATGCCAAATGTCACAGCAAAGAACCAAAATAACTTTTCTTTTTGTGCTTCTTTCAGCAGATGAGGAAGGGAAATAATTCTCAGCCCTCAACATGGCTTTGAAAAACAAGGCTCTGAGAAAGTTGAGAACTGCTCTAGAAATTTTCTTTGCGTATTTATGAGTGCTTTTTTAAAATTCAACTTCCCCTACTCAGGGAAGATGGGGGCTATGGTTAAAAAAAACCCAAACCCAAACATTTGAATCACAGAAGCACATACAGAAACTAGAAAGTTCAATGAGCTCTGTGAAGAGTTATCCCGGCTGCATCTAACTCACAAGGAGACTGTTTTGTGTAAAAACATGCTGCTTCTCAGTACCCAATTTCCAGAATGATAATTGGCATAGCTCCCATGCCAGATGCACATATATCTTGACTGTTGGGTTGTATCTACAGTGAAGTCCTTTCCAGAATAAGAGTACAGAATGAGAAGGTGGTTTTGCCAGAAGCTTGTTCTTCAGGATTCTGTTTTGATTTGGTAGAATTATTTTTGTTACCTCTCTTCCACATTCAAGTGAATTCCCCCATAGTAACAAAACAGTGCAGAGAAATCAGAGCAAACTTTGCTTTCAGGGACCCTCAGAACCTGCTGAAATTACCAGCTTGGGCTTCATGCTATGCAAAGGCAGAAGAACTGCTTCCAGGATTGGACCAGCCATGGAAGAAGTAGCACAGCGAACAGATTGCTCGCGCACTTTAAGGATGAAAGTTGGAGGAAAGCAGGATTAACCAGGACACTGAACTCTATTGTCCTACACATGCCAAATCTCTTTTATTCTTGCTCCCATGCCCCAAACTCTTCATATGTTCAGTAAGTTGTGACTACCAGTAATTTCCTGCCTTCTGAGGAATGGTACCATGTAAATTATGCCATTTATTCATTCCTTGAAAAAAGGAATAAAGACACTGCAGCTATGGTAAAGCAATTTGCTAGCTGCCAGGTTTAAGAGATCCTAAATGTATCCTTTACCTTTATATACATGCAGGTGTGTGTGTGTGTATGGAATTACTTTGAAGAAAATATTACATTGAGAAGCTATGATAAAAGAAAAAAGCCTTTTCCACTTATTAGCAAATGAAAAACAAAGCAAGAAAACAAAAAGGATTAAGTAACACACTCAGTATTCTGAAGTGATAGCTTAATTATTCTATTTAAGACAGGAAAAAAAAAAGGGGGGGGGGGATTTATACATGCTGAAAAGGAGCTTACTGACCTAGAGGAAGATTACTAGTAGAATTAAGCAAAATCAAGAAAAAAATATGAAGCTTGTATTTGAAATACGGTCATTGTTGAATGTAATACAAAAAACCCTACCCAGGTGCATTCTGCAGACAAAACTTTGTAACACAACATTGGAAGATACTGTAAACACAGTGGATAACCAGAAAAGCATAAAGCAGGGGTCCTCAAACTACAGCCCCCCAGGGTCCTCAATCCAGCCCCCGGTATTTACAGACCCACCCTGCCGCCTCCCCGCCGGGGGTTTGGGGGGGGGGGGGGGGGGAACAAGCAGCCGCAGATGACTTCCTGCTGCTTCATCCACATGCCGGCCCCCTGTTTAAAAAGTTTGAGGACCCCTGGCATAAAGGGACATAAAGTCTAGAGCACTAGGAAATTAAAGCTATATATATTGAAACTACAAAACTATACACTGACTTCTCTCAGGAATTTCTGATACAAGGGGAAGTGGGAGAGGAGGATGATCTGGAGTTTATAAACCAAATAAGAGAAAGCTCTGAGTGCATGAGTGGATCACAGGATAACTATGCCCTACCAGTGATGTCCCTAAAAAAAGCCTTCTTCGTATTACCATGAAAAATATGTCCAGTATATATGGAAAGGAATTAATGCTGCTTTTCAGAGCTTAGAGTAGATCACACCTGTGTTGTCTGTACAATTCTAATTACTCCAGACCCCCCAAAACACATGCTGCTTCTCATTTGTCATTATTATAGAATCATAGAAGATCTCAAGTTGAAAGGAACCCAATAAGGATCATCGAGTCCAATCTCAAACCCCTACTCATCACAGGACTACCTCAAACTAAACCATATGACTAAGCATCGTCCAGATGCTCCTTGAACTCTGACAGGCTTGGTGCCATGACCACTTCCCTGGGGAGCCTGTTCCAGGGACTGACCACCCTCACAGTGAAAAACCTTTTCCTATTGTCCAATCTGAACTTCCTCTGACACAGCTTCATTCCATTTCTTTGTGTTCTATTGCTGGTCACCAGAGAGGAGATCAGCATCTCCCCCTCTACTGCCTCCCTTGAGGAAGTAGCAGACTGCAATGAGGTCACCCCTCAGCCTTCTCTTCTCCAAGATGAACAAGCTAAGTGACCTCAGCTGCTCCTCCTAAATCTTGCCCTTGAGACCTTTCACCATCTTGGTCACTCATGTGAAAAATGGGGGGAGGGAAATCCTCTCAACCCCAGGTGTTTGACCTGTCTATTAGCACCCCAGAAAAGCCGAGACCCTTGTGCCCGACCAGTCTGTCAGCATCCCGTTACAGGAATCCTTCATTGAACAGTGCCACTGGATCCAAGGGCAATTCGACTGCCTTGTTCAGGGAAACATGCCAATAGCATCAGGGGGACCCCTCGACAGGTCTTCCCACTTTGTTTAAATGTGTTGCCCGCTGCTGGCAACTTTTAGCATCCACAAAGGACTCATACTAACAGTTTACAGAATAAAACTCTTTACCATAAAATCATGACAAGTTAAGAATCATGATTGCTGGTGATAGGGACTGTCTGCAAAAACAAGCTTGAAATGATACACAACCAAACTATATATAACCAAAACTGTAATTACCAATGACAGCTAGAATTAGTTAGTTATTTAGCATGCATAAGTCAAAGTTCTTACCCAATAGGAGTCCCTATGGGGGAGAAGAAAGGTTCACCCCACTCATGACTGGCTACCAGCCTGATGTAACCCCATTTACTATCACTCTTTGAGTCTGACCCATCAACCAAGTGTTCACCCAACATATTATGGACTTGTCTAGCTGCATGCTGGACATTTTGTTCAGAAGGATACTGTGAGAGACAGTATCAAAAGTTTTGCTAAAATCCAAAAAAACCAACATCTACTGGCTTCCCTTGGTCAACTAGATGGGTGACCTTGTCACAAAAGGAAATTAAGTTAGTGAAGCAGGACTTTCCCCTTGGTCACAGTCAACACGCGTTCACAACTGCTGCATTGTCTCTCAAGGGTTTTTCAATAACTCCCAGAGAAACCGCCATAATTTTACCAGGCACTGAAGTGAGACGGACAGGCCTGTAATTACCAGGGTCTTCCTTCTTACCCTTCTTGAAAATTGGAGCAACATTTGCCAGCTTCCAGTCAACTGGGACCTCTGCAGATTCCCAAGACAGTTGAAAAAATAATGGAGAGAGCTCCCACAATGACATCAGCCAGCAAATTCAGTACCCTGGGATGAATCTCATCGGGCGCCATAGACTTATGCGCATCCAGCTGGAGCAGCAAGTCTCAAAGTTCAGAGCCAGCTGGGACTTTATCATCTCCCTACTCATGGTCTTCCAACACAGGGCTCTGGGGTCCCAGGGCCCATCATCAGCATTAAAAACATCATTAAACAGTTCTGCTTTGTCTATGTCCCTATTTGTGAGGTGACCGACCTCATCAAATAACAGACCACTGTTATCTCTGATCCTCCTTTTGCTGTTAACATATTTTAAAAAGCCCTTTTTGTTGTCCTTCACAGTGCTGGCCAGCTTAAACTCTAATTGAGTTTTGGCCATGCTAATTTATTCCCTACAGTGGCAAACAACATCTCTGTGGTCATCCTGTGTCTCCTGCCCTTGCTTCCAATGTCCATACACCTTCCTTTTCCACCTAAGTTCTAGCAGATCACTGCTCATCCAAGCTGGCCTTCTGCGCCACTTGTTTGCTTGTGCTGCAACAGTCAAGCTAGTAGGCTGCAACAAGGCTTTTACTGTCAGTCAGATTCTACTGTCTATGCTGTATCTCCTTCCTCCAGAGATCAGACCACAATGATACTCCTCCATCCAACCCCTTCTCTCACCATCCTCAGGGCTATTTAACTACTTAGCAGGAATGAGCTACACCTGCACATCATCCATGTCAACCAACCCACTGCCTTCGAAGCAAGGCCACAGCTCCATATTATCAATGCTAATCAACCCACTGCCTTCATTCCTCTACAATCCCCCCTTTTTGTTTTTAACCAAAAAGGCTGTGTCTATCATCTATTGCAGGGCCCTTGGCAGGATATATGGAAAGGCTGTCCAGGCTGAATTAAGAAGGCGCAAAGCTGCATCTGATGCAGGCTCTGCATCAGGGTCACCCAGATGCTGTGACTCCCCTCTCAAGGGATCTATGGAACAGCCGGTATCTGATGTCCTCTTGTCAATTCTAGGATCTGAAACAGGCTTAACACACCTAGCAGGAAGCCACCGTGGCCCTGCAACTGTGGAGACACAAGCATACCCTCAACCCCAGGTAATTAAATCCCATGGGCCTGCCCACTTTCCCGTCTGTAGGTCTCACATTAAGACCTTTGCTCGAATAGGAGGATCTCCTCCCTGCAAAGGCAAGAAATGAGAGATAATCACAGAACACACTTTCCCAGCCAGCACAGTCAAATAATTCAACGTATACACAGATTTCCATAGACGAGCACACAGAATCTCAGAACCCATTCCCCCTTTTTGTTTTTCAAGAAGTAGCTTTAATGTATGATGAACACATTCCACAATGGCTTGGCCAGTTGGGGAATGCAGGATGCCAGTAACATGTTCCACCCCCCAAGAGGCAAGGAACTTGGCCATGCACGCAGATGAATATGCTGGTCCATTGTCTGTCTTGAGATGCTTCAGAACCCCCAGAGCAGCCCAAGCCTGTCAAATATGTGAAATGGCATCCAGAGCCTTCTCCCCAGTATGGGCCGATGCCCATGCAACTTTTGAGAAGGTATCAACAGAGACATGAACATACTGTAAATGACCAAAAGAAGGCACATGTGTGACATCAGTTTGCCACAGATCCAAAGACTGATATCCACGTGGATTGACCCCTCCTGGAAACATCAGTCCGGGACCCAACCGCTGACACTCTGGACAAACAGTGATGATGGATTTTGCATCCGCAAAAGATATTTTAAATTGACGGACCAGTGCCCGAGCCCCCTAATGAAAACAAAGATGAGACATGAGGGCCTGTCGTATCAGATCTGGCACTGGAGGAGTCTAAGTGGGAGCTGCAAGAGCATCAGCACAGGCATTTCTTTCACAGACAAATCCTGGCAATCCAGTGTGACTGCGGACGTGCAGAATGTAATATCTATGTGCATGTTGGCTCACTATCATCCATAATGTTTTTGATAAAAGAAATAGTCGTTCTGAATTTACCTCCTTAAGCAGCGTGCAGTCAATGCGTCACGCAACATCCGCAACATAAGCAGAGTCTGTAACAATGTTTACAGCACATCAAGAAAATATTTTAAAGGCAACAATGACAACACTAGGTTCAACTAATTGGGGTGATCCCTGTGTCAAGTGTATCAATTCTTGCCATTGATTCCCATCATACCAAGCGACCACTGCCTTTCCCGATATCCCAGAACCATCTGTAAAGACCATAGGGCCTTGCACTGGGCTATCTGCTGCCAGCAGCTTTTGAAGTATTTGTATGTCCAAATAAGTTTGTAACAATTTATGACTGGGAAGACGATAGGATATTTGTCCCTTAAATCCTTCCAGAGCCAACTGAAATGGTAAACTGTTTGTCAAACACCAGCTTACATAATCACATTCAATGGGAATTATCAAGTAATTGGGATCTTGGCCCGTGAGCTGAACTTACCATGTACATCCTTTGGTGATGATTTTCAATGCTAGTTCAATCTGAGTGCTCACTGTCTTCCATGGTTGTACAGATAAAAAACATTCCAAGACATGTAGCAGATCTTGCCAGCACTCATTCCATTGGCCCAACAATCCCATGGGATGACAGTTAGCAATGACAACATATAAACTTATTGGAGATTCTAAGTCTACACGGAGTACCCTTTTTTGTTGCAGACCATTGGCCACCCTCTCTAGGGCTAAGCTGGCTTCTTCAGTTAGTGATCGGGGAGACATCAAATCAGTGTCACCCTTCAACAGATCAAAGGGTGGTTTCAGTTGGTCTGTTGTAAGGCCCAAGTATGGCCTTACCCAATTTATGGTCCCTAATAATTTCTGCAAATCATTTAGGGTTCTGACATTTACTTGGAGCTGGATAGACTGTGGCTCAAGTGTTTGATCTAGCACCTTAACTCCCAAGTATTTCCACAGGGCTTGTTGTTGAATCTTTTCTGGTGCTACACATAGCCCAAAGGTGGCCAACGACTGCTGCAAAACTGGATACACTTGCTGAAGTTCAGCTTTATTTGCAGCTGATACAATATCATCCATATAATGATAACAATACGCTTGCGGAAATTGTTCCCATACAGGTGACAATGCCTTTGCTACATACCATTGACATATAGGAGGACTGGTTTTCATACCCTGCGGCAACACCATCCATTGGTATCACTTACAAGGAGTCATATTGTTTCTGCTAGGTATGGATAAAGCAATTTTACATTTATCAGCTTCATGTAAAGGAATAGCAAAAAACCAGTCTTTTAAATCAATTACCAAGATGTCCCAGTTTCACAGGATCATCGTTGGGGAAGGCATGCCTGATTGCAGGGCTCCCATTCCCTCCATTACATCATTTACTTTCCTTAAATCTTGTAACAAGCGCCATTTGCCTGATTTCTTTTCTGGCACAAACACAGGGGTATTCCAAGGACTATGGGAAGGTTCCAGGTGTCCTTGTGCTAATTGTTCTTTGACTAATTGTTGGAGGGCTACATATTTTTCCTCAGGAAGGGGCCACTGTTCCACCCAAATGGGGGTATCTGTCTTCCAAGTCAAAGGCAGAGTAGGTCTTTGTACACCCTCCATCACAGTGGCCCCTATTAAAAATCCTTCTGGGTACCAATAATAACTCCCCATTGTCCCAAAACATCCCATCCCCACAAATTCAGAGGGACATCAAGCATGTAGGGATGGATTGTTGCTGTCTGGCCCTCAGGGTTTCAAACTCGCACCATAAACCAACTCTGGACGCTCTGTGTCACACCACCCACTCCCACCAATATGGAACCTGCTGAACAGACAGGCCAAGAGCAAAGCCAGATACCCACAAATATAATAGTTACATCTGCTCCTGCGTCAATCATTCTAGTCACCTGTATTGCAGAAGGGGTCCCTTTGGCAAAGGCGATTTTACAGATTAGAGTTGGTTGAGCATTTTGTACACTCCGAGTCCAGAAAACTTGTGGTGTTCCTGTCACACCAAACCCTTCTTTGCCCCAGACTTTGTCATGGGCATAATTAACTTGCACCCAGAAAGGAATTAATTGTGCAATCCAGCTACCTTCAGGAATTGACACTGGGGGGAGGTGGGGGCGTCCACACCATTGCTTGAATCTGACCCATATAATCAGCATCAATGACTCCTGGTAAGACAAACAAACCTTGTGAAGTTACACTAGAATGTCCAAGCAACAGCACACTCATTTTATTGCCAATGGGTCCCACAGCACTCAGCAGGACATTATATCCTTTATCATCCTCTATTGTGATGGCAGTTGCTGTGGTAACATCCAATCCGGCACTTCCTGAAGTTCAGGCTGCGAGTTGGCTGCATAAGCCTGAAATTTTTGTGGAGGATTCATTTCTATCATCACACGGGTCCTCCCCCCATTTCCCTGCTTTCAGTGGCCACCTACAAGTAACTGTCCTTGAGTGTCATATTTAGATCTACATTATTTTGCAAAATGCCTTGGTTTGTTACATTGACAGCATACCAAACCAGAGCCATCAGCCCTTCCCGATCTCAATCTCTTTGGACAGTCCTTCTTTAGGTGACCTTCTTGCCCACATGTGTAACAACAAAGAATGACCCTGACTGCATCAGCAGAGTTCTTTGCCAGACACTCCATTTGGAAGGCAGTGGTTCCCACCTTCCCACATACATCCATTAATTCTATTGAAGTGGGATTGTGATTCACCATGCCTGCAATCACCTTTCTAAAATCCTCATTCACATTGTCCTTAGCTAGTTGGAGTAACAACACTTCCTTAGCTGCCCCATTCTGTATTTGCTTGTCCAAGGTGTCCCTCAACCTATCCAGGAATGACACACATCCCTCATTTGGGCCTTGTTTTATTGTGGTCCATGACTGTTGTGGAGTGCCATTATCCAGGACCTGCAATAAAGCTTGGAGAGCTAACTTTTCCCTGCTGCAGGACTAAAGGATGTAAGCGAGCTTGTAACTGAGGAGAGTTAACTGGAGCCTCCCCCATCAATTGTGGAATCCCTATCCCAAAACGTGGATCATCCCAGGGGTATTCTAAGTTCATCAATGATTTGCCAAGCACCTCCAACTTGACTCAAAAAGTAACATTTGCATAGGGATCAATATAATTTGTGCAATCGTACAGCAATCACGAGCAGTAAGCCCTACTGTGAAAATACTGCATAACAATGATTGAGCATAGGGTGAGCCTATTCCATACTGCCTACAGGTTGATCTTAACTCTTTTATCACTCCCCAGTTGAAATGTTCCCACTCGGGGGGGGGTGGGCATTACCATCCCTTCGAAGCACTGGGCAGGCTAACACTCTGCCCCCCATGGCGGTTGCAGCATCAATATCCTCTTCTGCAAGTGCTTGCTCTCGTATCTTTTTCCAGAATTTGGCAGGATCTGGTCCCGATGCTGTAATTTGGACTGGTTGTTGAACATGACCGAAGGTCTCCGATAAGCCTATCGCAGATGGCTCAGGATCACAGACAGGCAACGGGATAATGACCAGATTCCCCTGCCACCCCGAAGTGAACCAACTCTGCCTGCTCGAGCCAGCACTGCCCTACTCCTCCTGCCAGCCCCAACTGCATGAATCAGGCGATGGAAGAGAATCTGATGTCACCAAAAGTACCTTACTGGGCATCATCTCTGCAACTGGTGATGTGGCTATTTCAACCGCAGCCTTTGTCTCCCTGTCTGCTTCTGATTGTTCTAGTAAATCTAAGACCAATCTCCATGTTGTCAATGATGCTGCAGCAATTTTGTCCCCTCTCTTGGCAGCTCCAAGAAGTAACATTCCAGCATTTCACCATATCTAAATGCTGGAGACATTTTTTAACCATAACTGGAAAATTATTCCTTTTACATCACCCTAGCAGAGTTCTTATTGCAGTCTCATCATACTTTATGACTCTATTTTCAAATACATCTATTAGCATTGTTAATAGTTTGTCTCTCCATCCACTTCTGATTGTTCTAGCAAACCTATGATCAATCTTCATGTTCTTAACAAGGCTGTAGCAATTTTGTCTCCCCTTGAGGCAGCCTCAAAAAGTATCTTTCCAACACTGCCATGTCTGAACACTGAAAACCTTTTTCACTGTAACTGGCAAATCATACTTTTTACACCACAGTAGCAGAAGTCTTATTGCCATTTTATCATACTTTACACCTCTTTTTTCAAGTGTATCCATAAGCATTGCAAATATAGAATTTGTCTCCCTGTCCACTTTTAATTGTTCTAGTAGGTCTAAGACTAATCTCCATGCTGTTAGCAATGTTGTTGCAATTTTATCCCCCCTCAAGGAAGCCTCAAAAAGTATTTTTCCAGCATTTTTCCATGCCTGAACAGGAGACATTTTTCAGCATAACTACCACATCATTTACTTTGCACCATCCTAGCAAAGTTCTTACTACCTTCTTATTGTACTTTATGCTTCTTTTTTCAAATATATCTATGAGCATTGTTAACATCATTTTTTTTCTTCTGCACCCATATAAATTAGTCCCCATCCACACAGGGTACCAAAAGTTGCAATTTGAGTTAAGATGGATAACAAATGTTCCAATACACCCATATGAATTAGTTGTCAACAGCTCACCTTTCATGGTGTCTGTTATAGGTCACAGGTTCTCCCACTTGTTTCAGCTACATTGTGTACCAGTTGTAGCCTGAATCCAACTTAGTTAGCCTCACACAGGGCACCAATTGTTACAGCACAAACAAATTAGTAGGCTACAACAAGGCTTTACTGTTAGTCAGCATCTACTACCCACACTGTTTCTCCCTCACCCAGACCCCCATCTCCTCTCATCCTTAGGGGTATTTAACTACTTAGCAAGAACAAGCTACAGCTGCACATCATCCATGTCAATCAACCCACTGCCGCTGAGGTAAGGCCACAGCTGCATATTATCTATGCTAATCAACCCACTGCCTTTATTCCTCTACGCTTGACTTCTGACACTTTGGAATTGCCTGCTCTTGCACTCTTAAGAGATAGGTCTTAAAAAGTGACCAGCATTCATAGACCCCAATACCTTCAAAAGCAGATTTCCAGGGGACCTTATTAACTAGCTTTATCAGCAGCCTGAATTCTACTCTCCCTATATCCAGGGTCCTAGTTTTTCTAGCAGTTTGTTCTCCTTTTGTCCTCTATTTGGAACTCAACTGCTTTGTGGTCACTATGACCAAGACAGCCACAAGTCCCTCTCTGTTTACAAACAAGAAATCAAAAAGGGTACCTTTCCTAGTTGTCTCCCTTAGTATCTGTGCCAAATAGCTATCTTCAATGTGCTTCAGAAATTTCCTGGACCTGTTTGTGTCTGCTGTATGATATTCCCAGTTGATATCTGGAAGGTTAAAATCACCCATAAGGACAAGGGTAGTTGATCTAGAGAGATACCTTTATTCCTTGTAGAATAATAATTTTTATTATCATCCTGTCTGGGTGGTTGATAGTAGACTCCCACAACAATATCCACTTTATTTGCTTTCCACTTCATCCTTACCCAGAGGCTTTCAACCATGTTGTTGCCAGCTGCAAGTGCCATGCAATTTAACCCCTCCCTTACATACAGTGCCATCACCCCCCAGCTTCACCTGCCCTCCCTATTTCTCCTGAAGAACCTATAAATGTCCATCATGTCACCCCAGTCACAGGACTCATCCTATCAGGTTTCACTATGCCAATGATGTTGTAGCTCTGGCACTGGACTGAAGCTTCTAGCTCCTCTTGTTTATTCCTTATGCTGTGTGCCTTAGTATAAAGAAATTTCAAATGTGCTCCAGTGTATTCAGCACATTGTGGAGCAGACTGAAGGACCTCACTAGCACACTGTCCCTCAAACTTTGGTGTGCCACCCCCAAGCTTATCTCTTGTGAGCCTGGTTTTATCCCTTTCCCCTTTCAAATAGAGTTTAAAGCTCTTTTGATGAGCCCTGCTAACTCCTGCACAAAGATCCTTTCCCCTCTTTGAGACAGGTGTACCCCATCTGTTGCCAGCAGGCTTGGTGTCATGTAGACTGACCCATGATCAACAAACTCAAAATTCTGCTGGTGACATCAGGCTTAGAGCCAGGTATTGATCTGCTGGGTCTTGATGTTTCTTCCCTTGTCATTCCCTGCAACTGGAAGGACAGAGGAGCAAACTACTTGTGCTCTTGATCCCTTAACCAGTTGTCCCAAGGCCCTGAAGTATCTCTTGATTGCCCTTGACTACATCTGTTTTAACTCTGTATTTCTGATTTTTAACCATATTGTAGACTGTACATTATATAATAATCTTCCGATTTGCTTATTGACTTCCTTCTGTGCAATATTCATTGGTTTCTAGCAAGAATATACAATCAGGTACTGTTTTACAGTGATGCTATAACCTATTTTATCTTCTCTTTGTTGTGTTCCTTAGTGACTTGCAACTCCATTTCACTATATAAAAATTACAGAAAGGTAGATTACAAAACAAAGCCAAATTTGTGGCTGTTTATCCTAAAACTATTTAATAAGTTGTTGGTTTTTTTTCAGTTAGGCATTGATGCACTAAAAAAAAACCCAACCCACTCCAAGTTTTCACCACTCTCCACAGGCTAACTGTTTTGATGCAACTAAACCCTAAATCAGTAAAATTTCTACTGTCATCTATGATAATCACAACAGCAAATTTTAATAACTACAGCATTTTTGAGTAAAACCAGGAAAGCACATAATTGCAGGCCACAAGAAATTAATCTCACTAACAAAAGAGAAAATAAGTACCCAGTTATTATGTGAGCCTTTTAAAGTGCTTCAAATAAGAGGCACTAGAATCACTACTTTTATCCAGTTGTGTCAGTTAAATTCTTATAAGTGTCAAGTTCCCATATACTTTATGTGATCTGCTCTGTGTGGTACCCATTATGATATGGGACAGTTTCCATTCTGAGAACACTTTATCCTAGAAAAGACTTTAACTTGAAACATTTAAGACTAAGAATCTAGATTAAACATCCAGTAATGGCAATTGGCCAACAGGAAGTGTTTCATATAAAAGGAATACACTTTTGCACAAACCTGAAATTCTTGAAGCAAAGTTGCTATGTTGGCTTCATTTGCTAAATTTTTCAAAATTTCAAGGTACAAGAAAAAAGCCCAGATATGTTATCAGAAGTTAAAATAAAATGTTATAAATAGTACCACATATATAATATACTTTTATTGTATATAAATAAAAGATATTACTACTAAAAACACCACTTAGAATTCAATAGACCACACCAGGTTTCAGTATAAACTGATAGCAGAATCGCACTCATGAGGAATATTCTCCTTGCAAGTACGTGCAAGGCTTTCGAAGCAGGACTCAAGGTTCAATGATGCATTTTCTATGAGCTCTAATTTACAGTGTTGCACTGCATATCAAATTGACTTGAAATACTTTTGGTAACATGGTTTCCAATGTGATACAACAGGCCTTAGCATGTAAGAACCATGTGACATTGTAAGAAATAATGGAAAGCACAGCTGCAGCTGGAGAGAAATAAAGCATCCATTCTATTCAGATGAACTGTAATAAAATACCTTTAACTCAGGAAAGAAACAGCTGAATCTATGAAACTGCTCAGATCTTAATCAACATCAGACCCTGAAAGGCCTCTTCCTTGTTCCTGGTGAACAAGAGGATGATATAAAACACTTGGCATATACCATTAAAATGCTATTATTCTAGGGTGTTGTTCCGGTCCAGGAAGACATGAGGTGGGAAGATTCTTTGTTATACCCAGAGTGAGATTAAGACACAAACGATGTCAAATGCCGCTAATCAAGGAAATTTATTGTGCAACTATATAAACAAAACATTCATGTGTTGTGGTAAGAAAATAACCATAGGAAAGAGAGGGAAAGATAGGAAAGATGGAAATCTAGCAAGCAGTCGGGGGTAGGGTTGTAAGAGATAGTCACCAACATGGATCCAGCAGCAACCCATTGGTCCGTAGTCTCCGTTCACATCAGTGATGAGGGTCCCCAGATCACCACTTATTGTTTGGTGGCACAGTCTTTTATAGGGTGTTCAGGGGGGTTGTTTCCCAGACAACGGCACATACCACATTCCTCCATGGGGCACATGCAATTACTGCATAGGTAGGGGTGATCGTCCATGTCTAGGCACATCGCTCACAGCAGTATGGACTTTCCTTGACCCTGGCCAAAAACTGATGTTGGGCAGCTGTTGGCTCCTTATATGTTCACAACTGTTAATTCTTGCAGGAGCTCAGCTAACAAGCTTTGAGACAGTCAGTTTGAGATATGGTCTCTCACAGCTGTTCTAGCTTTGAAGAAGAAAGAATTCCAATACAATTTGAATGAGGTAAACTGAAGAAAAAAAAGACAACTGTCTCTAAAGGGAAGTCATGCCTCACAATTCTGTTGGTATTTTTTGAGTTGGATGCACATGGACAAGGACACTTAATTGTTACAGTCTACCTGTATTTCAGAAGCAATTTGATAAGACTTCTCATCAAAGTCTCTCAAATAAATGTATCTGGCATAGCATAGAAAGCAAGTGAATAAATGAAAAACAAGAATAGGCAGGGGGAAAAAAAAAGGAAAGAAAAAGAAACTGTTTTACAATACAGGAAGGCTATCAACAGAATACCACAAACATCTTTGCTGATCTTTTGCTTTTCAACATATTCATATATGAACTGTGACTGATGAGAAGACAGGTGACAAAGTTTTCAGCTCAAACTATGGTTTTCAGAGAAATTAAGACAAATGCTAAGAAAAGCTGCAGAAAAACTTCAAATATTAGGTGATTGTTGATAAAATGGCAAAACAAACTCAACTGATAAATGTAAGTAATGTTCATAAAGGGGAAAAAACCTTAACTTTACAGAAAATGATAGGTTTTGAGCTGATTACTACTAATTATAACTGAAAATCTGTGGTTAAAATAGATAACTCCATGAAAATATAAGCTTGATGCTAAGCAGTAATCAAGAAAGAAAACTTAATGTTGAGAAAGAAACAGAGAGCAAAACAGAAATCAAAACAATGCAGCAGATTAATTCCAGGGTGGTCCTACCTCTCTTAAATACTGCCATAGGTCTTGTCCTCCTATCTTAAAACAGATAGGATGGAACAGGGTGGGGGGTGGATGTGGGATGGGGGGATGGGGGGGGTGGGGGGTGGGGGGAGGGGTGGGCGATACAAGAAAAGGACAAGATTTTCTTATGTATGTAATAGTGTAGGTTGTCCTAAATTTTTCAGAAATCAATAAAGAGCTGAAACAATGAAAGAGCACAATTTCTTACTTCTCCATCTCTTCACCACCAATTAATAAGGGAAGTTAAATATATCAACTTTCAATTATTTCAGGAGTTCATTAGTTAGTGGCTTTTCCTGGATAACAATAAGCCTTACTAATATTGCCAAGTTTTCATAATCATTACATGTGGGGAAGATCCTTTTGCCTTCTACTGCCTCAAAATTACTTAGATTTCATATTGGACTAATAAAAATATGATAGGTTGGGCATAGCTATCTTGGACTGCATCACTCTGCACACACAATGAGGGTGCAACATTATGTAAAATGAAAATAAGGAGAAAAAAGTGTTTCTTTAGGAAACCTGTACCTTCCACTACTAAAAAAATATGTCTATGGCAATCTAAAAACAAGAGAAAAAGTACATAACAGTAGACAATTTTTTAGCTATTGTTTTGTCAAGGATATCACATGTGTTTAAGAATACAGAAAACAAGGTAGCCTAAACTGTGCATTGACATGTGGCCTTGAGGAAAGCCTAAAACACTTCTCATGTCAAATGCTGACTTCAAAAGGGAATTTGGGGTTCTGACACTGTCCCATATTTGACTCTCATTTTGTTCAGTGAAACAGATTTGAACTCTTTTTAAGCTAACAGTATCAATGACAGTGTGACTCAGTTGCCAAGGTGAGCAGTTCCGGTTCTGACACTATCTGAAGTGAAGCTCTCTAGCTTGGTGCACAGGGGGGGGTTCTGAACCAGGGAAACCTCAGGGGGAGCTGAGAGAGAAGCCAGGAGCCTGCAGCTTGCATGACAGCAGCTGATGAGACCTGGGCAGGGCCAGGAGCAACCGCAGCCAAGATCCACTCCTCCACCACCCCCTGATAAAAGAAGCTCCTAGGGAGCATCAGGGAGAAGGCCAACAAGTCAGATATCATGGTGGAAGTCTGTTATAAACCACCCAACTGGAATGAAAAGGCAGAGAAATATTTTATAAGCAGCTGGGAGAAGTCTCACAATTGCTAGCCCTTGTTCTCATGGGGGACTGTCCTGGTTTTGGCTGGGATAGAGTTAATTTTTTTCCTAGTAGCTGGTACAATGCTGTGTTTTAGATTTAGCATGAGAATAATGTTGATAACACACTGATGTTTTAGTTGTTGCTGAGTAATGTTTATACTAAGTCAAGGACTTTTCAGTTTAGGCTCTGCCAGCAAGAAGGCTGGAGGGGCACAAGAAATTAGGAGGGGACACAGGACAGCTGACCTGAACTAGCCAAAGAAATATTCCATACCATAGGATGTCATGCTGAGAATACAAACTGAGGGGAGATGGCCGGGGCCTGCTGATCACTGCTTGGGGACTGGCTGGGCATTGGTCAGCAGGTGGTGAGCAATTGTATTGTGCATCACTTGGGTTTTTTTCCTTTTGGATTTTATTCCTTTCTCTCTCTCTCTCCTTTTCACTACAACTGTTTATTATTATTATTATTATTATTAAATTATTATATCATTCTTATATCAACTCTCAAGTTTTACCTTTTTTGATTCTCCTCCCCATCCCTCTTCTGCGGGGTGGGGGGAGTAAGCAAACAGCTGCATGGTACTTAGTCGCCAGCTGGGGTTAAACCATTACAGGGACTTCAATTTACCAGATGTCTGCTGGAAATACAATACAGCAGAGAGAAAAAGTCTAGGATATTCCTGGAGTGTGTGGAAGATTACTTCCTGACACAGTTGGTGAGGGAACCAACTAGAGAAGGCGCCTCGCTGGACCTATTATTTGCAAACAGAGAAGGATTTGTGGGTGATGTGATGGTTGGAGGCCATCTTGGGCATAGTGATCATGAAATGAGTGTCCGATTCTCAGAGAAGTAAGGAAGGGGAGGTCACCCTAACCCTAACCTTGGACTTCCAGAGGGCAGACTTTGGCCTGTTTAGGGGCCTGGTTGACAGAGTCCCTTGGGAGGCAATCCTGAAGGGCAAAGGGGTCCAGGAAGGCTGGACATTCTTCAAGAAGGAAATAAAGGCACAGGAGCAGACCTTCCCCATGTGCTGAAAGATGAGCTGGCGCAGAAGACCAGCCTGGCTGAACAGAGAGCTTTGGTTTGAACTCAGGGAAAAAAGAAGAGTTTATGACCTTTGGAAGGATAGGCAGGCAACTCAGGAGGACTACAAAGATGTCATGAGGTTATTCAGGGAGAAAATTAGAAGGGCCAAAACCCAACTAGAACTTCATCTGGCTACTGCTGTAAAAGACAATAAAAATGTTTCTATAAATACATTAGCAACAAAAGAAGGGGTAAGGATAATCTCTGTCCTTTATTAGATGTGGGTAGAAACAGAGAAAAAGGATGAGGAAAAGGCTGATGTACTTAACACCTTCTTTGCCTCAGTCTTTAATAGTAGTTTTTCTCGAGGTACTCAGCCCACTGGACTGGAAGACAGGGACAGGGAGCAGAATGAAGCCTTCATAATCCAAGGGGAAGTGCTTAGCGACCTGCTGCACCACTTAGACACACACAAGTCTATGGATCCAGATGGGATCCACCCAAGGGCACTGAGGGAGCTTGTGGAAGTGCTCACCAAGCTACTTTCAAGCATTTATCAGTAGTCCTGGCTAACTGGGGAGGTTCCAGTTGACTGGAGGTTAGTCAATGTGACACCCATCTAAAAGAAGGGCAGGAAGGAGGATCTGGGGAACTACAGGAATTCTGGTCTGACCTGGGTGTCAGGGAAGCTTATGGAGCAGAACTTCTTGAGTGCCATCATGCAGCACATACAGAACAACCCTGACAAGAGTCAGGCCCAGTCAGCATGGGTTTATGAAAGGCAGGATCTGCTTGACTGACTTGATACCTTTCTATGACAAGATGACCCGCTTAGTGGATGAGGAAAAGACTGTGGATGTTGTCCGCTTAGACTTTAGTAAAGCCTTTGACAGTTTCCCACAGCATTCTCCGGGATAAACTAGCTGCTCACAGCTTGGATGGGCATATGATTCACTGGGTAAAAAACTGGCTGGATGGCTGGGCCCAAATAATTGCCTGGATTGGAGTTAAATCCAGTTGGCAGCCAATCACAAGTGGAGTTCCCCAGGGCTCGGTGTTGGGCCCAGTCCTGTTTAATATCTTTATCAATGACCTCGACAAGGGTATCAAGTGCACCCTCAGGAAGTTTTCAGGCGATACCAAGTTGGTCAGGAGTGGCAAGCTGCTTGAGGGTAGGAAGGGTCTACAGAGGGACCTGGACAGGCTGGACCGATGGGCTGAGGCCAGTTGTATGAGGTTCAACAAGGATAAGTGCCGGGTCCTGCACCTGAGTCACAACAACCCCATGCAATGCTACAGGCTCGGGGAAGAATGGCTGGAAAGCTGTCTGGCAGAAAAGGACCTGGGGGTGTTGGTTGACAGCCAGCCGAATATGAGCCATCAGTGTGCCCAGGTGGCCAAGGTGGCAAATAGCATCCTGGCTTGTATCAGAAATAGTGTGGCCAGCATGACTAGTGGTCATCCCCCTGTACTCAGCACTGGTGAGGCTGCACCTTGAATACTCTGTCCAGTTTTGGGCCCCTCACTACAAGAAAGACATTGAAGTGCTGGAGTGTGTCCAGAGAAGGGCAATGAAGCTGATAGAGGGTCTAGAGCACAAGTCTTATGAGGAGAGTCTGAGGCAACTGGGGTTGTTTAGTCTGGAGAAAAGGAGTTTCAGGGGAGACCTTACTGCTCTCTACAACTAACTGAAAGGAGCTTGTAGGCAGGTGGGTGTTGGTCTCTTCTCCCAGGTAACAAGCGATAGGACAAGAGGAAACAGCCTCAAGTTGCATCAGGGGAGGTTTATATTGGATGGTAGGAAAAATTTCTTCACTGAAAGGGTTATCAAGCATTGGAACAGGCTGCCCAGGGATGTGGTTGAGTCACCATCCCTGCAGCTATTTAAGACACCTAGCCGTAGTGCTTAGGGACATGGTTTAGTGGTGGAGGTGGCAGTGTTAGGCTAACAGTTGGACTCAATGATCTTAAAGTTCTTTTTCAACCTAAATGTTTCTATGATTCATTTTTCTTCATTTGAGAAGATTTTTCCTCCTATGAAAACAGTCAAACTCTAAAAGTTTGAATGGCTGGTTTGATCAAAAAAAAATAGTAATGTGCTGTATCACTGAAAAGTACCAAAAGGTGTAGAGGAAAACACAGTCTGCCGCGATTGAGAGACTGGACGCAGCTTGATGCAAGCAAATGTCAATTTATTGTACACAATCACGAGTTTATATATGTTTTCAGTAGCTACGTATTTTAAACAGATTGGTTCTTTAAGCTAAGCGTTACATACTAGGCAATCCCTGATTGGTTAACAACAAACAAAGGACACTTTAAGTAAGTTTCCACAGTCAGCAGTTTGCACAATTTGTTACTTCTCCTTTGGCGCCATCTGTTCCTCATTTCAATATCTTATCTCAACAGTCAGCATCCTGTTGGTTGTTATCTATTCACCCTCCTTATCCTCCCAGGGTTTGTGGCCCACGTGTTCCAACAAGTCCCTGCTCATCAGTTGGACCGTACTTGGAGACTTGCCCCTCAGGCCTTGTCCCACAACAGTCCATCTGCCATCTACAGCATAACAAGAGAACTTTCAGGTATTTCAGATAGCCTGTGTATCTGTGTATGTGTATTGGGTGTGAATGGCAAGGTTTTGCTAGCTGGGGGGGGGGGGGGGGGGGGGGGGCTACAGGGTGGCTTCTGTGAGAAGCTGTTGGTAGCTTCCCCTATGTCTGATAAAGCCAATGCCAGCCAGCTCCAAGACAGACCCGCCACTGGCCAAAGCTGAGCCAATCGGCAACGGTGGTAGCACCTCTGTGAGAACATATTTAATAAGGGGAAAACAATGCTGTGTAACAGCAGCCGGAAAGAGAGAGGAGCTTATTGAGTTTATTTCAATGTGGCTCTAATAGCAAGTGTTTCACACAGACTGGTAATGGAGAACAGAGAAACCATTCAACGTATGAAAATCAGAAGACTAGTGCCATTTTAGGCACTAGTTGAGGTACAGGAAAGATGTGACTTCTCGTTTGAAGCAATTTGAATATAAAATGAGGAATAAACAACATGCAAAAATAAGCCTTTCAACCTGTGAGTAGGAGTTTAGTTGTATATGTTACTTGTAAATATGCCAAAATGCTTTAGCTATTTTACTTATCTTTGCATAAAGGGTATGGGAAGTATACTGTATGATAAAACTAATCAAAAAATAATGGTGATTCATTTTTATCTGAAATAAAAGCATGAGTACTCTACCAAGCCCAATTTTACTTCACTAGTCTAAATTTTAAATGATAGAGACATTAGCCATGGGTGAGCTGCAGAAGTTTATGGAGGAAGAGCTCTATGGTGACTGGGCTTACAAAATTAAAGTCCATCTATACTAAGTAATCTTGTCATACATAACTAAAGTGATTTTCTTTTAAAAGCTTTTTGTCAGTTTGATGTGACCAACTTTAAAAAATAAATCATTTTCACAGGTAAGTTCTAGCCAAGAATAACATGCTTAGTTAGAAAGTTATTTTGAAAACATCTTAATATTGTGACTCCTATCACACCTTCAAGGCTTTTCATTAAAAATACATGGAAGTTAAAATCTAAAAGCTGAGGCGGGGGGGGCAGATAAAACCACTTTTATGCTGCAAATATTGGCATAATATGCAAAACTATGGAACACAAAAAAAAAGAATATTATCAATCTTATGAAAGGTGGCCAGTGAGACTCTTCATAGTAAAGCAGACAAGGTCACATTGAAGATGGTCAATTCAAAATTAGTTGTGCTGAATGAAATATAAACTAGTTCTTTAAAAACAGTCCAAGGATTAAGGAAGCACAGAGAGTTTCAGCAGCATCAAGTGGTAATTTAACAAATATGGTTTTTAGTTTCTCTGTCAACAAATCATCAACATAACTGCAGGAAAAGTAAATACACAGCTGAAGACTTCTTTAGTACTTAGCAAGACAGTAAGGAACTCCAATTAATTAAATAAAGTTCCAATAACTTCCAATAATTAAAAAGTTCAAGAAACTAACCTAGCTAGTTAGTACTATCTCTATTTGTATGCTAACTAGGCAGCCATGATTCTTCTCAGAATGAAAGTCATAATTATGAATGAATCATAATACTGAATAATTACTGGATATGATACTGAAAATGATGGAATTACTTTTAATAATTCTCATTTGTTGTGTAAAAATTAATATTACAGGTCAATTTTAAAACAAAACTCTAATAATAGTGCAATAGTTAAATATTTATAAATATGAGTAAACAAGTATGTATGAAAAAGTAGAGATAGAAATGTAAAGTCTGGACTTGACCTACCTGTTACTTCAAAGTAAATGCACCAACGATTTAGAAACAACAGCAGCTTTGGATTTTGATGCCAAATGCCAGTAAAGCTGTGTAACTGCCATTACCACCTAAAAAAAGAACATTCAGAACTGCATGTTAACTTCAAATAGTCATACATATCTATCACATTTGCTTCAGACCCACAGAATTATCAACTCATTCTTTTTCAGAAAGCAAAATGCATGCCCAGGTTCTTCGAAATCAACAAAACAGATAGGAAGAAAGACACCAGAAGAAAAATTTTATTTCTAAAATCAAAGCTAATAAGTACCTCTCATTCCTCGCAGTATTAATTGTATACTACAATATATAGAAAGACCAAGGAAAAGGGACAAAGGGAGAAAAATATAAGTAATTGAAACTGTAAACATACTGATAATCTTAATAAGCCAGTACTGAGATCATTAGCTATACAAATTAATGAGGAAAACCTGGTTTTTAAATCTTCTGCAAAGTTTGTGCTTTTATTAAATACAGGTTCAATATTACCTTTTATTTAGTTTCCACTAAAAACCTTCCATTTCATTATTCTATTATGCAATTTATAAAATGAAAGCTTTTTTTACTAGCAACTTCTAGTCTCGAATCCAACAGAAAGTTAAACCTACAGGGTTCAATATTAACATCCCAGGTAGCAAAAAGCAGAAAATAGATATGAAAAATTTAAAACCCATATTTTTTAAAAAAATATTTTTCTTTTTAACTTTTCTTATAATTGAAAAACAAATGATGAACTTTATGCTAATGAATAAGTTATGTCACAACTTTCCCTACAGTACTGTCAAGATCAACTTTATGTTCAAAACTAAACAAATCATAGAAAGGAGACTCCAAGTGAAGTCATCATTATGACACTTGACATCTTAAATCTTATTGCCAATAAATCAAAAATTATTATTAAACAATAAAAAGTGATAAAAAACATGTGAAAAGATGAAAGAACTGGAAGATTTTTAGCAACATACTGACGTACGGAATTAGACTCTATAACTCAAAAGTTATAAAGTAGGTATGTTTATTGCGCACAGATGCACGGGGGATCGCTCCTCCACAAGCATGCATACCCGAAGTGATGAACCATCTCACATTTATACAATAAAACAAATGAATATTCAATTAATGCCTTTACATATCCCTTACCTAAACCCGCTTACTCTTGCTTCCTATGTTAATTAGCTTATCAGTCCTTTGCCTGGAATGTGGTGGTCTTGCAGGTTTGTAGGTGATTCATGTCCTTGTGACCATCTGATCTTCTCCAGCAAGGAGACAGCACTCCCTCTAGATAACATTGGAATGTCTCTCATCCTTTTCTCATTCTTTTTAAAATAGCCCCTTGTTAGAGGAAGAAGGGTAGGTGTCTCCTCAAAGCTGTGTGCCTATGTGACCAGACACCACACCCATGACCAGTCACCATACCCACATTCCTTGAGCAGACATATACAATCACAATCGATGTCCATTGTCCCCATTTCACACTATTTCTCCATATCAATACTACAAGGTTTTTTACTACTGACAAATATCTAAGGTCAAAGAGAGAACAATTTAATT
The DNA here is from genome assembly GCF_023634155.1 of Falco peregrinus. Lineage (NCBI taxonomy): Eukaryota > Metazoa > Chordata > Aves > Falconiformes > Falconidae > Falco > Falco peregrinus. The sequence continues at coordinate 7,944,684 of NC_073743.1, read as the reverse complement.
GCTGGTAAATTCTATGAATGGTACAAATATTGGCATAATAGCATTCAAAGAAGCGTGATTTTACTTGAAAACTTGCACTTAAACATCTCAGTTTAATAACAGAAAGTTAGAGATCATAAATCAATACCATATTTAACAGATATGAAGAAAATGATTTATGGAATACGGAAGATAAACAACTGAACCTATTCTCAGTGCGATGTGGTGGCAATCATATCTAACAGTTGGGTTTTGTGTGAGATGTGGAATTATCTCATAGATGCTGAACAGTGATTTTAGAAAAAGGCTGTGCTCTAAGAAAATTGTAATTGTAAAACTGCATTCAGTTTATTTCCAAAGTTTTCTGGCAGATTAGAAGTGGTTTTGAAAAGAGTTAGACATTAGTCAGAGTCTAGAAACTTATTTCAGGTAAGAAAAAAACCCTGATTGTTAAGCTTGACGTGCGGAATTAGACTCTATAACTCGAAAGTTATAAAGTAGGTATGTTTATTGCGCGCAGATGCACGGGGGATCGCTCCTCCACAAGCGTGCATGCCCGAAATGAGGAACCATCTCACATTTATACAATGAACAAATGAATATTCAATTAACGCCTATACATATTCGTTACCTAAACCCCGCTTCGTATGTTAATTAGCTTATCAGTCCGTTTCCTGGAATGTGGTGGTCTTGCAGGTTTGTAGGTGATTCATGTTCTTGTGACCATCCGATCTTCTTCAGGTGATTGTGACCACCCAATCTTTTCCAGCAAGGAGACTTAGCACTCCCTCCCTCTAGATAGCATTTGAATGTCTCTCATCTTTTCTTATTCTCTTTTAAATAGCCCCTTTGTTAGAGGAAGAGGGGCAGGCCTCTCCTCAAAACTGTAGTTGTCACCGCACCCATGACTAGTCACCATACCCACATTCCTTAAGCAGACACATACAATCACAATCCATGTCCATTATCCCCATTTCACATTATTTCTCCATATCAATCCCCCCTTTTCTATTAAATTAAGTAAATTCTTTTACTTAAGCAGTCTTCCCGAATGATATAAAGCATCATACATAAGTGTTACCCTTTTAAACATTTTCCAAACCCACAAATACAACATAATGGTTAGTATTAAGGAAATTCCTAAACTGATCAATAAGATCACAATGGGGTGTACCATAGTGTTAAGAATTCCTGTTGCAGAAGGTGACCAGCCAAAGAGAGTATCCCACCAATTATGGTTTCCATCCTGTTCTAATCAGGGTGTCTCCCAAAATCTTGGTGTTATCCTTTTCATTATGTTTGACACCCTACTTTTATCCTATCTCCTAATTTTCCCCATAATCGGTCGACTTTGTGTACATCCTCCCGGTCCCATTGATTCCTTTGGTACACCTCATTTTCAGAAAAAAAACACCATAGCTAGTTTGTCTTTGAGTCCACCCTTCCCATTATTCCAGTGTGTTTTTTTCTGGGCATGATTCCAAGGCCAGTTATCAGGCTCTTGGTTGTAGGCAAGAGAGAGGGTACAAAAAACCACAAATGGTTTAAACCCACTATTGATCATTTTAAGAATCTAAACGTTCCTCATATTTGATCAAAAATATCTTTGTTTGTTTGAGTTGGGGCTTACTGATAACAAGTTGGGCAAGACTGGCCACTGGCTCAGTCCCAGACTCTTTTGTTCTATATTGTTTGTTGTGGTGCCTTTCCCATATGGTGGATCCGCAACCGCTCAGGTTCACTTACTTGCCACCCACATTGTTCCCATTTGTCCGAGTAAATTTGAGTTTCAGTTCTTTTTTATCTGGGGTTACTTTCCACGAAGTTGCAGGGGCTTTCTTAATCCAGGTATGGTGAATCCAAGAATTCTGTCCCTCAACCTTGATTGCAGTGTAGGTGGTGAGTAGGACTTGAAAAGGTCTGTTCCACTGTGGTTCCAGGGTTTTATCTGCAAAACACTTAACGTATACATAGTCTCCTGGTCGTATATCGTGACCAGGTCCATCCAGACCCCTACTGCGTGTCCCCATCACATGCTTTTCAATTCTTATTAATTGTTTGTTTAGTGCCACCATATAGGAAGTCATTGTTTCTTCACCAGTCTGTGAAGACATCCCCTTTTGTACCCCATAGGGTCGTCCATATAAAATTTCAAATGGGCTAAGCCCCTCTTTTGCTCTGGTCTAGTTCGAATTCGTGTAAGAGCTAATGGCAAAGACTGGGGCCAAGTTAGATTTGTTTCTTGACCTAACTTGACAATCTGTTGTTTGATTAGATGATTCATCTTTTCCACCTGGCCACTCGATTGTGGTCAGTATGGGGTATGTAATTGCCAATCTATTCCTAGATGGTGGCTGATCTGTTGTACTATTCTGGACACAAAATGTGGTCCTCTATCCGAGGACATTACTGCTGGGACTCCAAACCTAGGTATTATCTCTTGGAGTAGTATTTTGGTCACTTCCCGGGCTTTAGCAGTTCTGCACGGGAAGGCTTCTGGCCAACCTGAAAAGGTATCTGCTAGTACCAACAAATATCGATACCCCCCTTTTCAAGGAAGTTCCGAGAAATCGATCTGCCAATGTTGCCCTAGAACATTCCCTCTGCTAATGTTCCCTAGTTTTATTTTATTTGCTGTATTGGGATTATTGCGTAAACACATTTCACATTGCTGAGTCACCTGTTTTATTACAGTATACAAGTTTCGCCCTTTCAATTTCTGATTTAGACTTTTATATAAAGTATCAGCTCCCCAATGCGTCTTATTAATAATAGGGCTGTGGTCCATATTAAATTGGATGGTACCACTATACAACCATCCCTTAAATAAGTCCATTTACTTAATTTTATTTTATAATTCATGCCCTGAATTACCTTTAAGTTTTCTTTAGAATAGTTTGGCTCTTGATCTGTACTTACAGTTTGGATTTTATCGTCTGGTATTAAGGATAATTCCTCCTTTCCTACCTCCTCTGTTACTCGTCTGGCCTCATGGTCGGCCAGGCAGTTTCCAATTTCCAAATCAGTGCCTCTATGGGCCACCTTATGTTCTTCCTTCCTGGATGACCCTCTTATAACAGAGGGGGCCATTCCTCACATCAAGGTCTGGCATGGCATATGTTCCCACCGCTCAACGCCTACTGGGTTGCAGCCAGCAGCGGAGCTCAAGATTCTTCTTGGTGGCAAACACCGAGGCCAACCCAGTCTTGCCCTTGACTATGGTAGGAAGCACCTGACCAACCTTATTCCTTGTACTTCATTGTCAATGCGGTTTCATCTGCACATCCCATAACAAGTCACTGTCATGGCAAAACACACAGATTTACATTAGTAGAACTACTACAGAGTGTATTTTATTTCACTTCACTTTTTCTGCCAATATCCCCACAGCCTTGCTGACCAAGGGATATTGTTTTTATCTGAACTGGGCAAGCCTCCCCCTTATCATTTTTACTGTAACAGGTAAAGCATTTTTCACCTTTCCTGGAATTTATTTTCAGATACACCTGGTTAACAATTTCTTTTACTTCAGGGAGGTCCTCTTTTCCTCTTTTCTGTTGAATTAAAGATAAGCTCAATATTTCAATTACTTGATCGTATTTAACTTTTAATTTCATTTCCCCTTCTTTAAACGTCTAGATGTTCTAATAAATCTCATGCCAACAAAGATTTTAGTGAATTTGGCATTCTTTTTTTTTTTTTTTTTTTTTTTTACTTTGTACTTTAAAGGTTTCAGGATGTTTTCCTGGTGGCCAGCAGCTCCCACAACTGTAACAAATTTATTTATTTATTTATTTTTTACTGAAGTTTAACAAGTAAGTTGGTTTTGTATTCACTGAAATTCCACCTCATACCCATTCCCTGCCCTAGAGGGGCCGTTACCGGTCCTGTTGTACTGCAAATGCTGCAGCAGTTGGGGTGACATTCAGGTCCTTCTGCTCAATCGTCAGCAACAGCAACCCCCTCCTCCTCCCCAGCAGAAGGGTTCGGGGCAGGAGATGCTCTTCCTGCTCTGCAGGTTACACAAGCCTGCCTCTGCAGCAGCACTTCTGTTTTAACTCTTTCTTACCCTGAATGCAAATCTGCTACTTGTTGCTTTAAGTCTGTGTTCTTACATATCAGGCCTTCGCAGGCAAACAGAAAACACCCTGCCATGCATCCCAGCATGATTCAGTCGCACCTTCGAGGGGGTACGGGGGTTTGTACAAACTCACCCCAACACTTACACACACACACACACGCCTCAGGTTTTACATACATCAGTACAAGTTTTTATATCTTACAACGTGTTTCATTCTGGTTGCTCCACAGAAGGAACCGCAACCTGAACTTTTTAACACAAAAATTTCAACAAGAATATCTTTCTAGTTTAGGTCTCAGTTTTTTCCTATCCTTTTCTAGAGCCAAAATCAAAGATCAGGTGATGTTAATCCCACACTCTTTCTAGTGCTAGTACCATAGGATCCCGAGGGGGGTACTAATCCACAGTCCTTTTGCCACTCAGGTTTGTCCTGGAGGACAAAGAACATGTCTGCATATGATACTTCATCCCATTTTCCCTCTGTCCTCAGAAACAACATTAATTGCAGGAGAGTGTTATAATCTAACGTTCCTCCCTCCTGAGGCCATTTCGCATCACTCTCAAATTTATACAAAGGCCACCACTGATTACAATATTTAACCAATTTCCTTCTATTTTCGGTACTACCATGTCCTAAAATATCACTCCAATGTTTTAATATACAACCCAAGGTCGATTTTTCACAGGGCTTACTCCTTCCATTTCCCATTTTGCAATTTTAATTACTTTGGGGTTTGTTTGGTTTTTTTGGTGGGTTTTTTTTTTTTTCCGGCCGCCTTAGCCACCCAAGGTCAGAAACGCGGATAGAGCTTCTTACTCGTTTTGCACTCAAACGCCTGTCTCAAGCACTCTTGCACTCACACTCAGTCAAAATAATTAAGCTATACACGGAAAATCAAAATGCGCATCTCAATCACACCATTCACACTCTCCGGGCAGCCCGCAGTCACACAAGCAGTATGTTATACGGTACCGTGCACTTATGTACAAACTCTTAGGAACACTAACAGTTCACAAAGTATGCATTTCAATGAACAATTGCCAAAAAACAAACAATAAACAAAAACCACTTTTTCCTGGTCTTAAGCAGAGTGTTAAGTTTTCCGCTATTTGCCACGAATTACCAGAATGTTAATATTTTTCAACATACATTTCATAACTCCGAGTTATGAACATATAACAAGACAACACATAGAACAAACAAGACACAGAGCGCTATTTCAGTTGTTACATTCCAGGAATTCCCCAATTCTTAAAACAACCTAAAGGAAGTTTTTAGCTTCCTCTTTTTCCTACGCAAAAGTTTCCCTTTTACTTTTGCTGTGAGGTCCTTCTGGTTCCTGTGAGATTCCGCCTTATTGCGTCCCGCCCCCCGCTTTCCGTCACGAGGCCTCCGGGCTTTTAGGAATGGCAGTAACCTCGGGTTTGCTCGATCTGCCCTCAGGATCGCTAGCGGCCACCCCTTGGTCAGCAAACCCCCTCCCAAGGTACCTTTCCTCCTGGGGAGTACGCTGCGCGCCGGACGTCTCCGTGCGTCTCACCAGCCGCCCCGTTACTAAACATACCGTTTTATCCGTGGATCCAGGGGTTTCTCTTCTGCTCCCGGGTGAACAGCTGAGAAGAGGAGGCTCCTCCGAGGAAATCTCCCGGGGCGCGCCTAGGAGCGTCCGCTCCGCAGCTGGTCCCTCAGCCGAGCAGAAATCCTCCTGCCTGGCTCGCCAAACTGACGTGCGGAATTAGACTCTATAACTCGAAAGTTATAAAGTAGGTATGTTTATTGCGCGCAGATGCACGGGGGATCGCTCCTCCACAAGCGTGCATGCCCGAAATGATGAACCATCTCACATTTATACAATAAAACAAATGAATATTCAATTAACGCCTATACATATTTGTTACCTAAACCCCGCTTTGTATGTTAATTAGCTTATCAGTCCTTTGCCTGGAATGTGGTGGTCTTGCAGGTTTGTAGGTGATTCATGTCCTTGTGACCATCCGATCTTCTCCAGCAAGGAGACTTAGCACTCCCTCCCTCTAGATAGCATTGGAATATCTCTCATCCTTTTCTCATTCTCTTTTAAATAGCCCCTTTGTTAGAGGAAGAAGGGCAGGCGTCTCCTCAAAACTGTAGTTGTCTCCTCAGAGCTGTGTGCTTATGTGACCAGACATCGCACCCATGACCAGTCACCATACCCACATTCCTTGAGCAGACATATACAATCACAATCGATGTCCATTGTCGCCATTTCACACTATTTCTCCATATCACTGTTAGCTCTTGATTTTTTATTTTAATTTCTAATTGCAATTCAACAATTAAATCTCGTCCTAACAGATTAAATTCTGCTTCAGGGACGAGCAAGAGTTCACCCATTCCAAATTTATTTTCAGTTTCGAATACCACATTTTTGATTTTGCTTACTTTAAAGGGTTCTCCTTTTGCCCCAATTACTTGTACTTTTTCAGGGGAAACTTTACATCCCTCAGGTATTTGCTTAATAGTTGATTTTTCAGCCCCAGTGTCTGCTAAAAAGGTGAACTCTTGTTTATGGGGACCTATTTTTAATTTTATCAAGGGCTCATGATGACTCCGGTCCCCTAAGATATAGAGCCCCTGACTCTCCTATTTGCCACAAACTGAGTTTTTAGGAGCGCTTACCCTAAAGGGTCGTCTGGATTTACCCCAGAGTACAGCTGAAGGGCTTTCCTCAGTCGTTCCAGCCACTCAGTAGGGCTTTCATCTTTCTTTTGCATTTCATTAAATGCTTTATTGATATTCTGGCCACGGGGTACTGCTTCCCTAATCCCCTGAATTACTATAGTTCTCAGGTCCTGCATATGAGTTCTATGCACTGGATCCTGATTATCCCAATTAGGTCTTTGGAGTGGCCATTTAATATCTGCTTGGGGTTCCTAGGCATGCTGAGCATCCCACAGTCTCATTCCTGCTCGTCATCATATCTCTTTCCTCGGTAGTAAATAATTGACCAAGGATAGATTACATCTCATCCCAAGTATAAAGGTTTGGTCCCAAAAAATTGATTTAATCTTTCTGCCACTCCGAGTGGGTCCTCAATTAAGTTTCCCATCTCGATTCTTTTAAAATCTCGTAGGTCAGCCGAGTTTAGGGGTACGGAAATATATCCGATCACAGGTTGAGGTCCCCCCATGGGTATTTCCCTTAGGGGGTACATCTGAGCTGCCCCTTTCTGACTTCTAGTTACGTGTCTAGGAAGAGGGGGAGACCCTTGTTCCGACTCTGGTGGGGGAGTGGGCGCTCTGGGGACCTCTGCGGGAGCAGAAGGAGGAATGTAAGGAGGGGGGGTTAGAAGGGTTTCGTCCAACTCTTCCTGCTTTTTCTTTTGTTTAGTTTTTATTTCATTCAGTGGGTAAAGTCTAGCTCCCGGTCTTTCTAGCCACACTTCCGCATATCGACTCTCCTCCGGGTTAAGGGGTTTTTTATTATTAACCCAGAGGTTTAATTGCTGTTTTACCCAATCTTCTTCTGACCCATAGACTGGCCAAAAGACATTTTTAGAAATTTTCTTCCCTCCCCATATCTTAGTACAATATTCTATCTTCTGCTTATCTTTCCCTAGAGTTCCAGGGAAATATCTCCAATTGTCTAAGATATATGCCAGAGGGGTATTCTTAGGTACAATGGGTACCCTTCCCATGGGAGTCGAAGGCTTGCTGCCCTTCGCCCCCATCTTCTGGAATATCCACAAACATACGCTCACTCGTTATATTCCAGGAAACCCAATCCCGCCCGAACGGCAAACCCGCGAACAAATTCGCAATATACTTACGCGTCCTGCGTCTTCGTCCGGACTCCCGTGCACAGAATTTTTATGGGATTTTACCGGTTTCTCCTTTGCTCATTATTCTAGAATTTAGGTTCGTCGGTAAGGTTGGAGTAAGCTGTTGGTCGCGGGGCCGCGAAATGTCGCAGGGCGCCTCCCCGGAGGACCAAAGCCCACCGTTCCTAATCCGAGTCACGGCACCAGAATTGTTATAAATTGAGACCACAATAGATCATAATCCAATTAAATTTTTTATTAATTATAGCAAGTAGAATATGAGCAAAAACAGCGCTGGACGACAGGGGAGTCTGCGCTCCGCCAACTGCCGTCCTGAGCAGTTCAAACAGTCCCTTTTTATACCTTTTTTTTACTTTCGTGTTCATGAAGTAGTGGAGGTGTTGACCCTTCATTCATATGCACAAGCGGCATCCTGGACACCTGGCTGTTATCTTATCTTTCACAAGCGGCATCCTGGACACCTGGCGGTTATCTTATCTTTTGTTGCCTAATCTTTACATTGGGCTTAACATAAATCTTAATAAACAATACCCTAGTCCATAGTTTCTTACATCTGTGATTCTGTGATTTTCAGTTTTTAGGAACCCCACATTTAGTATAAGTGACATAGAAGAATTTGAAGAAACCATCATATGCATTTTGTCCTATTCTCCCTGTTCTCCGTCCCAAAACAACCACAGCAAAATAAAACTAATCTGAATCTAACTTAAATCTGAAGCTAAATATGGAGTTTGTAGACCTATATCCAAGATGAGTAAAGCAGTTATATATACAAATCACCATTATAATAACCAAATATTTTATTATTGTAGCAGCCAAATAACTACCTTTGTCCTTCATAACAATAAAAGTTACCTACCCTGTGATTTTTGAGTACAGTTATCACTATCCTCTCCCTGCTCCACAGAATCAGCAGCTACTATATTGAGGCGGTTTGACTCTGGCTGAATGCCAGGTGCCCACCAAAGCCACTCTATCACTCCCCTCCTCAATCAGACAGCGGAGAGAAAATATAACAAAAGGCTTGTGGGTTGAGATAAGGACAGGGAGATCACTAAGCAATTGCCGTCACCAGCAAAACAGACTTGACTTGGGGAAAATTAGTTTAATTTATTACCATTCAAATCAGAAAAAATATGAATTCAAATAACCTCAACTGCTAGATGAACATGGGCATGTGGGAATCTCAACTTTAAATTTTCAGTCTCTTGTAGTTGCAACAGAAAAGCTTTAAAATGTAATAAAAGTGTTACCTGCAAGATATAAAATTAGGATATAAAAAACCCTCTGTTGCTATTATTTAAACCTAATGGGTTTTAAAGCAAGCTTTTTTTCTGGACCAGAGAGAGGAGATAAATATTAATATAAATAATATACTGCAGTAATACAGATCTTGATTGTTAAACTTATATCAAAACAATATCTAATCCACCAAAGCCTTAAAAACATGGACCAAAGAAATTTAGGGGAAAGACAATTCCTGTAATGCACTCTTGTGCCTTTCTTTTTATCTTCATATTTTTAATATCTCCCAAAATAACAATAACACAATTTAATTATTCCAAAGGCTTTCACTGCCAATCAGCAATAGAAACTAAATGCAACATGTATGACATTTCCATGATATTTGGATGGTAATACAAAATTGAACTCCTTTCTTTTATACTTTTATGTCCATTATATCAAGAGATCAATTTATGGGGGCAGCCTCATAAATTTTGTTATTGTCAGAAGCTATTCTGCACTAACTAGGTGAGGATACAATCCAAAAATAGACTGAAGATTTCATAAAGGGGTAATAAGTTTGTTTTCCTAATAATCTTGCAATTCTTTGTCCAGAATCTTCTCTGTTTAGAGCAAGTGCAATGGAAGAATTGAAATTATTTTTCTTTTATATATATTTTTATTTCAGTACATAATAAAGTTGTACATGTATTTTATTTTTGGAATTTAATTCAATACAGAAAATTGTCTTTTACATTAATGTGTTCATCTGTTTTGCTTCCTTGGTTCTCAAGGTACATCACTGGTATAATAACATGTGTTGTATACAACACAGAAGACCACTGATGTTTAAACAAGTTGTTTTGGCTGTGGTTTGCATTTGCACATTTTCTTTTAATGTTAGATTTTGTAAAACAGTTTTAATTCAAAGTTTATTCTTCATGCATAACATTGGCTTTTTAAATTGCTTACTGCATTTTATTCTCTTAAAATATTCTTTTAGTAATTCTTAGTAATATTTAGAATATAATGACTACTGATATGACATGTTTCTTCATTTAATTCATAGAATCCTAGAATTGGTTGGAAAAGAACTTTAAGATCAAGTCCAGCCATTAACCCAGGACTGCCAAGTCCACCACTAAACCATGCCTCCAAGCACCACGCCTACATGTCTTTTAAATACCTCCAGGGATGGCAACTCAACCACTTCCCTGGGCAGCCTGTTTCAATGCTTGACCACCCTTTCAGTGAATTTTTTTTTTTCCTAATATTCAATCTAAACCTCCCCTGGCACAACTTGAGACTATTTCCTCTCATCCTATTAGCTTTGGTGTTAAAAAAGCCTTGTTTTCTCCACCTTCAGTAATGGATAAACAATAAAAGATGTTTATTTACTCATGAGTCACGTCATGGTTTTATATTATATTTAAAGGTATTTTATTGCCTAACATGTCTTTCTCAAAAAACGGAAAAGTGACCTGCATTGTGACTTCTCTTTTTCTGATAGATGGCTAAAGGTTTAGACTAAGGTCCTGACTTATCATCCTTTATTTGTGAGTACTGTTTCAGTAGTTCTCCTGTCTTAGTGGAATATTCATACAAATTAAGGATGCCTCAGTTAAGCATACAGTGTGTCATTTACCTTTAATAATTTATGCTTCGATTGCTTTAATTTACACTTATGAATATTTGTTATCTTAATCTTTTTTTTTCCTTTGACCAATGAATTTCAGAAGTTCTAGCTTGGTTCATTTTTTCTGGAGGTCTGGAGGAAATGTTGCTGAATATATATTGCTTAATGTTGCACAATTTTAATGCATCTTTAAAGGAAATTGTTAAAAAGTGAATTTAATTATTCCAGCCTGTCACTGAAGACAAAAGAGGGTTTTTTTACACAGATATGACTTTTAAAGCATGCCAGATGTTGTGAAATGAGCTATATAAGAACTGAAATAGATGCTTACTATTCACAAAGTTAGGCATGTTCCTCAGAAAAGAGATCCTTTAACCAGTTATTTTTCCTTCTCTCATCTGTCCTTTTCTACATGAATTGGTGTTTTATTTTTATTATATTGAGTGTCTTTCTTCCTCCTTGACAAGTAGGAGAAAGGATTTATTACTCAGATCATGAAGTACTCCATATAATAATTCCTGCTTCAAAAATAAGAATACATTACAGGCAACAATATGGTTTCACTTACACAAGGCATCACCTGATACACTGGAGAAATTCTCAGTAATTCCTTACCCCTTCCCAGTATTTTATGACATCTTCAAAAACTTTGCTTAATTCTGTCCTTTTATTTATTGATAACTCCCCATTCAAATTAGGACATTATTAGTAATATTCTCAGTTGGCTGTTTTGAAATGAGTTTGATCTTGGACTTAAGCAGCTAGTCAGAACTCTTTTTTTCCAGTTAATATTGCTTTGCTCATTAGGCTTAGAAAGTGTGTTTCTTATTAACCAGCATTAGTTTGACCTCTTTTTCCCAACACTTTACAATATTCTGTCAACATTTTAAAATATTCTGAAAATGGAACAATCTTCCAAGCAAGCCTTGTTGGAGCCAGATCTTACTTGTGAGAATCAATCTGGTAAGAGGTCAGACTAAGAAATCTACAGAGCCTTCTTCTCCACTCACCAGCTCATCTCTTCATTGTTCATAGGTCATCCTTATACTAAAGTTGTAAAGGTATCCAGCCTCAGAGTTCTTACTGATCAGCACCTACAAATACTGTATATTGCTCATAGCTTTGGAACAGAAGTACAACAGTGAGACCCATGAGCTCTAGCATCACTTCTAATGGCGATCTCTAATGATTTGTGAACTTTGTAGCCTTTATGACTTTCTGAGAAAGTACTAACTTGCCTTCACTTTACAAATAAAACTCAGTAAACTTGCAGAAGAACATTCTAGAAAGAGGTGATATTAGACACCATATTTCCAGTGTGGCAGGCCAAAATTTTGTCAGCTGAGCAGTAAGGTCTTTCAAATTCACAGTTATTCAGTACTGTCATGGTTAAACCCTGGCTGGCAGCCAAGCACCACGGGCAGCTGCTTGCTCACTCCCCCTCACCCAGAGGGATGATCAAAAAGGAATGTAAAACTCAAGAGTTGAGATAAGAACAATTTAATAGGTAAAGCAAAAGCCGCACACACAAGCAAGCAAAGCAAGGAATTCATTCACTACTTCCCATCGGCAGGCAGGTGTTCAGCCATCCCCAGGAAAGCAGGGCTCCATCACACATAATGATTACTCAGGAAGACAAAGGCCATAATGCTGGATGTCCTCCCCTTCCTTCTTCTTCCCCCAGTTTATATACTCAGCATGACGTCATATGGTATGGAATACCTCTTTGGCTAGTTCGGGTCACCTGTGTTGGCTGTGTCACCTCCCAATTTCCTTTGCGCCTCCAGCCCTCTCGTTGGCAGGGCCCGAGAAACCAAAAAGTCCTTGATTTAGTATAAACTTTACCCAGCAACAACTAAAACCATCAGTGTCCTATAAACATTGTTGTCACACCAAATCTAAAACATAGCACTGCACCAGCTACTAAGAAGAAAATTAACTCTATCCCAGCTGAAACCAGGACAAATACATGCACATATCTACACCTGAAATGTAATTCCTTTCTTACACACTTGCTTTACCAGGCACTACTTACTGGATGCTTTTATAGAACAGAAAAGTATATGAATGTGCTAACTTTCAGTTGTCCCACATCTAATGTATTAATTCAGTGGCTGAAAGGTCTGTTGACTAATATGATGGATGTGACAACCAGATTGACTGATACAAGAAATTACATATACTGCATTTAATAAATGACATCAATACAGAATATCATGCTTTATGTGCTTTTTTTTTGGTTTTTTTTTTGTTTAGTGTCTAACAGCTTTAACATTTTCAATACATGATATGTGGATTCAATTTAGAAGAAGGAATGAAAACTGGCTTTTATGAAATAGTGAAGAGACACTTCTCTTGATGCATTTTAAAACTCTTTCAAATTTTTTTCTAGCTTGAATCAGCATTAACCAAACAGATCATTGTTTTGAATGGAAATAGTATGATTATACTTAGGCAACTTTGAAAATTGCCATGATACATTGTATTGGGTTTGCATGGCCAGGTTTTGGTAGCAGGGGGCTTCAGGGGTAGCTTCTGTGAGAAGCTACTAGAAACTTCCCCTATGTCCAATGGAGCCAATGCCAGCCAGTTCCAAGACAGACAGGCAACTGGCCAATGCCGAGCCAATCAGTGACTGTGGTAGCCCCTCTGTGATACCATATTTAAGAAGGGGGAAAAGTTGCTGTAGAACAGCAATTGCAGCCAGAGTGAGGAGTGGGAATATGTGAGACAACTCTGCAGACACCAATGTCAGTGAAGAAGTAGGGGGAGGAGGTGCTCCAGGCACTGGAGCAGATATTCACCTGCAGCCTGTGGAGGACCCCACACTGGAGCAGGTGGATGCACCTGAAGGAGGCTGTGACCCTGTAGGAAGCCCATGCTGGAGCAAGCTCCTGGCAGGACTTGTGGACCCTGCTGTAGGAAGCCCATGCTGAAGCAGGCTCCTGGCAGGACCTGTGATCCTGTGAAGAGAGATCCCATGCTGGAGTAGGTTTGCTGGCAGGGCTTGTGACCCTGTGGGGGACTCATGCTGGAGCAGTCTGTTCCTGAAGGACTGCATCCTGTGAAAGGGACCCACTATGGAGCAGTTTGTGAAGAACTGCAGCCTGTGAGAAGGACTCATGTTGGAGAAGTTTGTGGAGGACTGGCTGACATAGGAGGGACCCATCGCTGGGAGCAGGGGAATAGTGTGAGGAGTCATCCCCCTGAGGAGGAAGGAGTAGCAGAGACTACATGTGATGAACTGACCGCAACCTCCATTCCCTGTCCCCCTGTGCTGCTCAGAGGGAGGAGGTAGAGAAAATCAGGAGTAAAGTTAAGTCAAGGAAGAAAGGAGGGGTGGGGGAAGGTGTTTTTAAGATTTGGTTTTATTTCTTATTATCCTACTCTGATTTGATTGGTAATAAATTAATTTCCCTAAGTCAAGTCTGTTTTGCCTGTGACGGTAATTGGTGAATGATCTCTCCCTGTCCTTATGTTGATCCACAAGCCTTTTGTTATATTTTCCCTCCCCTGTCTAATTGAGGAGGGAAGTGATATAGAGGCTTTGGTGAGTACCTGGCATCCAGGCAGGGTCAACCTACCACATAAATACACATCATATAAGATTTAAAATATTTCTTCTCTTATTTCTGTCTTAGACCAGCTGTTTTTAATTTTAAAACTCAAGCAAGGGATTTCAATAATAATATTTTATATCACATATCATCTTTTAAATACTAATAATATAGTGTTTTATTGTGTAATATTGAATATGTTTATAATAACAATATTGCATAACAATATACTATTACTACTTTGGTATGAAATTGTTTATATCTTTTACATTGTATATTGTACATTATATATTATTTCTTAATATATATTCAACTAAGTATGTGACATACAGCTGTATTTGAAATAAGAAGGGAAATGGACAAGTTACACACAGAACTATAAATTATCTATTTCTTTGTGACTGGAATTCTGAAATAATTCTGTTTCAGCCACATATTCTTATCCCCTTCACAGCTAAGCTGTGCAAGTGCCACCCTTCAACAGCTTGTCCTGTCCTGGCTTTAGGATCCCTTTGGACAATCCAGAATATTTACTCTAAACTCTAATACTCTAAAAAAAAATGGCAAAAAGTGCAAAGCTTTCCTGTCATTCAAGTCTTGAAAATATAAATTCTATAGGATAAATAACAGTACCAGTAAGAATATCATAATTCAGGGTGTATTGCTTACTATGGCATTGGGTGTAATGAGAGACATATGTGTTCATAAAATACTAATAGGAGCTTCCATACGTGGCCTCCTAAAGTGCCTTGACTGCTCCTTCTACTCCAAGCTTGTATCACTCTGTTACCGAAATCTTGGAATAAAAAACTTATCAACACCAATGTGATGCAGATAAGCAGACACTTCTTTATTAACGGCCGGGTGTGCGAGTGAGTCCTTTCACAATCAACGCACACCAAGTTTCAAAATCGTACACCTTATATAGGACTTATGCATGAATACTTAATGAATATGTATAAACATAGTATTTCCCAAAAATCATTAACATACTCTCCTCCCATATCCGATTCTGCGCAGTAAAGGTTAGAAAGGTCCAGAAATGGGTCTGAGGTATTATTCGGGTAGATGGTACATGAGTCGGTGGTCGCGATGCCCCCTGCCAGAATTACCTTTTACCTACATTCACTGTTTCTTGGCAGGTAACTATGAGTTGTTTCATTTGACTCTCCCCAGTTCCCATTAATTCTACATTCTGACATTTCAATACATTCTCCTAGGCTACACGTAAACACTGTATCCAATCATGCATTCAATCATGAAACTGTTATCTAATTTCTAATCGTTCCTACTAGGTGATTCTGACCAATCCCTTCGGCCTTGGTATGGGGCTGTACAGAGGATTTCATAGTAGCTGTCAGTTGCTATGCAAACACAAACTCCACTAAGATATTTCTTATAACTCTATATTCCTATTAAAATCAAATATGGTTAATTAATTCTAACTAATAGCAGATATGTAACAACTTGGGAGATGTCCCTTTAAGAAGTACCCTCTAAACACAGAAGTGGGTAGGACCAAAGCTGTAGTGAAATGGATGCTTCAGCCAGTGTTAGCTGCTGGGTTGTGCTTCTGTGGCAGAAAGTAGTCTTGGATGTTCAGGTCATCCCCCTTACATTATACAAAAATACCCTTTACGTGGATGGTAGCAGTTACAGGGGCTGAAGAAGACTAGTAAGAGGGAACACCAGGAAGATACTAACCAACAGAGGAATGAAGTGCAGGGAAGGCTGTATGTCTTCTATATAGTCCTTTGTTAGATGTGTTCAGATTAAAATGTACAGGACCTTAACTTAGACAAAGAGCAGATACCACATTATATTAACTGGAGGACTAGAAGATATAACTCACACAACCAGCTTTCTTTTGGCTTTGAAATTAGCAGTAAGATTTCAAGTTGTTTAGTGAAGAATGAACTCCAAAGCTTTCTCTATAATTGGAGGCATTCATAATGTGCCCTCTATCAATTTTCTGGTGCCTAATAATGTAGTTTAGTTAATGTTGCAAGTTTTCCCTCATTTGGGGCACTAATATGGTCTCTCACTTATACACCTATTCCTTGAAACTTGAAGGAATGTGATATTTTTCAGTAGCATTGATGCATACACATGGGCACACACTGACTGAATAATGTAAATTCCTTAGGAAACATTTAATGCAGAATTTCTATGTCTTTTTGCCAGCTCCTCTAAGAAGCTAGATGAACCTCTAACAAAACTATGGGATTCATCTAAGAGGCTAACACCAAGAGACTTACTTTTTAACAGTAATAGCTTTAAATTTTTTTATTATTTATGTTGCAAATATACCAGCATGTTATACTGCTTTCTTGCCTAATATTAGACAAACAAGTCTCACTTCATTCCCAACCTGCTTGTTACAAACATAATAGCAAACTAATGTGGTCACATTTCTTAAAAAAGACCTACTACAACGTAAATATTTTGTATATTCTGCAAGTCTAAATTTTTTCTTAAAGCAATAAATGCCTAGAAAAGCAACATCCCTTTATACAATGCAAACTACAGAGCTACATAAAGAGCAAAGGATCTTGAAGTGATAAAGTGTTTTTTTTCCTCTCTTACATGAGATATTTTCAGAGGAAGGATATTCCAAAAATTTAAATGTGGAATTTTGACATTTTCTGTCTAATAATTTTAGTGAAACTATTAAGATACTAATGGGCTAGCTTTAGTGTATATATGTATTTTAATTGTAATTCACTGTAAATGTCACAGTGCCAAACATCCCCAGCAAACAAGTTCAATATTTAGAATCATAGAATCATTTAGGTTGGAAAAGAATCTTAAGATCTTCAAGTCCAACCATTAACCTAACACTACCTGTCGCGACGGAGGGAAGACACAGTCACTCAATATGAGTGATCAGCAGACTTCCTTTATTGTCTCTTACAGTCACCTTTTATGCCTTCTTATAATTAGCTCATACATATTACAAAAGTTAAGCTCATTATTGGTTAGTTCCCTAAATACCAAGCCCGCCCCTAGTTTCTCTTCTGTAGTCATCTGTTCCCACCTGCAACATTCTTTACCACCGAAATCTTCCTGTTACTGTGTAACAAGGACAGCCAAAGAC
Source organism: Falco peregrinus (assembly GCF_023634155.1). Taxonomy (NCBI): domain Eukaryota; kingdom Metazoa; phylum Chordata; class Aves; order Falconiformes; family Falconidae; genus Falco; species Falco peregrinus. The sequence goes on along the minus strand of NC_073743.1, from coordinate 7,927,289 downwards.
AGTGTATTTTGCTTTACTTCAGATAAGCTGAGAGCGATGTGCATTTTTGTCCAGCCAGCTGGACTATGTCTATGAGACCTTTTTCAGCTAGCCAGTTATCCACAATTCCCCCGTTTTTATTTTGGGCGACACAGGCTTGGTTGACCATTTTCAATAACAGCGTTTTAACACAGGAAAATACACAGCCAACTTATAAAATCTCAGTTCAGAAGTATAATTCCTGAAATACTTGAAAAATAAAGTTAGCTTGAAGCTTTAATTTAGATGCTCTTTCTGTTCCAGTGATATAAAAAGTTTAAAAAATTCAAAGGTAATTTTAAAGTTCTGAACCTGGACTGATGCAAGCTCAAAACCCAAAAAGAAACCAAACTGATGTTTGACTAGGAATATTTGCAAATATTTTAGTGAAAAATCCCTGACCATTAACAATTTTCTGTCCAAATAACAACTGCCCTTATGCAACCAACCAGTCCATACATTTTCTGAAGAATACCTCATTGATATCAAAGAATTAACAAAGGGGAAAAATTAGTTCTAAGCTATATACATTCATAAGTGTTTTTTTCAATAGTTACATACAGATTTACACACTAAGCCATAATGGCTTGTAGGTGATACACACAAGAAGAGTACGTTGCTTATCTGTCTGAATGTCTATGCTAAATTTGACAACTATGCCACAAGCCAAGCCTACAAGGGTGCTGTGTGTTATGCACGTTCCTTAACAAACAGAAGTATAATAGACAAATTCCCAAGATCTAGTCCCCAACCTAATTATATTATTTTGTAGCCAATTAAGGAAAATAACACAAATGTGCATATCTACATGTGCACACACCTTTTAGTTCAGAACCAATCTGTGATAAAAGGCCTTAGCCTTATGGCATCATCGAATCTTAACGAGTACAGTAATTAAAAATGCAGTCTTAATGTAAGTGCGATTTATGCTGACATTCCCTCAAATGCTACAGGTGAGTATTTCTCACTCAACTGCCTCAAGTTAAAATAGTAGTATTTGTTAATATGTATTAAAAAATCATTAATTCTCTACAATAGCAGTTGACTTCCATAACACTATGTAAGCAAAAGAGGCTTAAGATGGGTTTTCTGAATACTAACAACTTATTTTAGACTGTCTAAACTCAGGGCTTGAAAGATTTCACTCTGCCAGGCATAGAAACACTGTTGCACTCCAGTTGTGATATCCCTTTTCCCAAGTTGTCACATGCACATCTCGCTCAAGCAACATTATTGTTAAAGTTTCTCTCTGCTACATAAAAGCATATTGCACTTGTAGATATAAAAGACAGCACCCTTACTTAGATTATTACCTTATTCCCTCATAACTCTTAGTATCTCTGATTTCATCACTTCAAAAATTCACCAGAAGCAGATAAAACCACAGCCTCAGACTAAACTACACCTTAACTGCTGATTCAAATAAAGGCATTCTCTTCAGATATGCCTAATGCTTACAAATAATTTTGGCTGGTTTTGATCAAAAACCTATTATTACAATAATGATCAAAAATAATAATCCCGTTTGCAAAATGCCTTTAAGCCAGCCTCCTAGTCCCAACCAATTTCCACATTCAGAATACAGCATAAATACAGAATACAGAATAAATTATCTCCATCAAGGCAAAAAGGCTTCTCTTTAAGCACAGAGATGTTTGCTAGGTCAAGGCAGAAACCCATTTCTTGTAGGGGACATCTGAAGCACTTTTTTGGTGGGTTTGTAATCAATTCCGTATTTTCCCTTGAGAAGCTTAAGCTGTTCCTCTTGTTTCAGGAGTGTTTCCAACTCTGAGTTGTCGAATAGGTCCGTATTTCCCAAAAATATCATACATTTCCTCCGCTGTGATTTTATACGGCAGGTTCCGAATATAAAGGATCCGATTGACCTCTGGGGGCAGCCAGATGTTAGCTCGCTTGGCCGCTTGCATCGCCATGGCGCTGATCGGGGCAGGGGGGGTGCTGCCTTGGAGAGAAACCGCGGCCGGGAAGGGGCCTGCTGGGCCGTGCGCTGCCGCTCGCCACTGCCGCGGGGGTCCCGGATGCTATCCCATACGCTAATAACCCGGGTAATGCCTTTTTACAATCTATGTCCCGAACGCTCCGCTTTTCTAAAAAGCATATGAGCGAATCGTACGTCGCTTGTCTCTCCATACCTTCGTCAGCGCTGTTGCAGCCTTTGCGAGACTTCGGCGACGCGTGGCCGGCGGGACCCTCTGTAGGTGCTCCCGGGCGCGGGGACTGTGCCCTTCCGCCTCCTGCGCTGCTTTCAGGACCGGTACCCGAATCTCCGTTGAACCGTGGCTTGCAGGTTCAGCCCTCTCTAGGGTCCCTGTTCGGGCGCCATTTGTCGCGACAGAGGGAAGACACAGTCACTCAATATGAGTGATCAGCAGATTTCGTTTATTCTACCTTACAGTCACCTTTTATGCCTTCTTATAATTAGCTCATACATATTACAAAAGTTAAGCTCATTATTGGTTAGTTGCCTAAATACCAAGCCCGCCCCTAGTTTCTCTTCTGTAGTTTTCTGTTCCCACCTGCAACATTCTTTTCCCACCGCAATCTTCCTGTTACTGTGTAACAAGGACAGCCAAAGACAGTGTATTTTGCTTTACTTCAGATAAGCTGAGAGCGATGTGCATTTTTGTCCAGCCAGCTGGACTATGTCTATGTGACCCTTTTCAGCTAGCCAGTTATCCACAACTACCAAGTCCAACACCACTAAACCATGTCCCTAAGAGCCATGTTTACATGTCTTTTAAATATCTCCAGGGATGGCACCTCAACCACTTCCCTGGGCATCCTGTTCCAATGCTTCATAACCCTTTCAGTGAAGAAATTTTTTCTTAATATCCAATCTAAACCTCCCCTGGTGTAACTTGAGGCCATTTCCTCTTGTCCTATCCCTTGTTACTTGGGAGAAGAGACCAACTTTTCCACTCCACAGCTGCCTGGAATGCTCTCCTTACTCCCAAATAGCATGTGTTCACTTTGCCATATCTTCCCTCATTACTGTAGCTTCCTATTTATTGCTCCCACATGCTGGCTCCCACGGTAGGTTAGCCATCCTCTTATAGGCAGCATTTGTTGCAGTGTGTGGCTGAATCCACAGGTGTCACGACTCTTTAGATAAGGGGGAAATTGCTACTGTTCTGTCTCCAGCTAGACACATACATAAGTATTCTTTCAGCAGGAATAAACCTTCCATGATTACATCCTGCTGTCTTGGCCAGTGCTAATGATTTCTGGGCTTTATAAGTGTGATCGTGCTTACCTTTGCTGCCTGTGGGATGGGAAACAGGCAGACAAGTTCAGTCTGGGAGAAAAATGAAGATGACTTGCTGGTGATAGCTATGCTGTGTCTGCACATTCCTAAGATACAGGCATCCTCTGCCATGGGAGAAGGGCTCTACTCCTTGGACAAGGACCAGCAACTGGTCCACAGGAAAAAGAAGCAGAGGAAAGGATGGTTTGCTGATGGTCTATTCTTTGTAGAGTCCCAGAACAGATAGAGCAGAATAGGCCTAAGGGAAATACGAAGAGCAGCAGAGACTGATGACTCCACTGGGACAAGCTTTTACTTTTCATATTTAACCTTCATTTTGAATGACATGACATTGAGTAATGTCATTCTAGGTCAGCAAAAATGATTCTTTTCTCAAGCCAAGAATGACTCAATTTTGTTACTATACAGTATACCCTTAGAGCACCTGGACATTAGCAAAATCAGTTACTCAAAGTAACAAGTATGAGATTTTGGTTCTCTGCTGTGAAGTAAAGTTCAGTTCTGATGCCCCTGAAACACTACATGAGGAATGGTTGCTGGATGCACATGTTCTTGTCAGTGCAGGTCTGGGGTATAGCATACAGGGCATGTTCAGTCAGAGCAACAGAGTGGGATAGAGCATGGAGATACAGGGCATGAGATCACTGCTAGTACTAGACTGACCTTTGGCAAAATGACCACAACCTGGCTATGCATCAGTTATCTGTTCCCTGCTATGATTCAGCTATTGCCCTGGGGAATCCTTCTCCTACCTCTGAAAAGGTTAACTGTCCACAGAGAAGAATTGCAAACAACCTGCTACAGTTTTGGAACACAATAGGAAAATCTAAGTGTGCAGCTTCAGAAAGTGGTCAGGGTTCTCATAAAAAGGGCAAGACACTCACCAGCTTGTGAGTATTCAGTTGCACTTGTTAGGCGACCCCAGAGGTTTGGCTTGGTCATGCACCACCCCCTGTGTGCTGGCTAAGCCGGTTCTACTCAGAAAAGGATGCAAGTAACAACAGCAGAACTGGCAAAGCTGCCTTGCTCCCAGAAAAAGACTAAAGATACCTCTTCAGACTTTAAACAAGTTTATATTGGCTCAACACTTTGCATGATGGAAACACAGAAATTTTGATTCAGCAATCAGCATACTGAAAGTGGATTTATTATCTTGCAGAACCAGGGCTTCATTGATTGTAAGAAAGAGAGAGGTTAAATGGGAGTCTGCATGTAGCAGATTTTGAGAGTTCTGAATGCTGCTATTATTTCTGCAATTTCTCCTCTCTTCTCTGCACTTATTTCTTTAAAATTGAGGCAAAAGATTTTGGGGAATATTGCAGATGATGACCTTCAAGTATTATATTGAAATGCCCACTTATCACACTTCTCTTTTCTCTCTCCTAAGTTAAAATATTTCCAGCATTTTCTAAGTAAAACTGTCTGCTGTAAAACCTAGAAAAAGGTTCTCACTATTTTAAATTCTTCCAAGAGCTGTTATCAAATAACTGTTCAGGTAGTTTTACTTAACAGAGTAGGTGTCTTCTCCCCTAAACTTTCAGCAAGACTTTAAAACTAGTATCTGCATATGACCTAATTTAAAGCTGTACCTTACACTTACAGTGCCATAGAGTTCCCTTGCTTGTTTCTTCTATATGAGTTTCTAGCAATCAGTCATTTTGCTTAACTTCTATAGCAGAGCCTTAGCTAAGTGCTCATGTAGCACATGGACATTCTCCATCCCTGTTTTTTTCTAACAGTTATGCTTACATTTGATGCTGCATAGACTTCTCCATTCTATGAAATGAAACACTTCTTTAGAAGGGTTACTAGGACTTACTTGTTACAGCTTGTTTTATTTTTTGAAGGTTCATCCTCTGTAAAACTGTGATCTACTTTACTGGGACAGAGAGCTGATCAAGACACATCACTTGGTTGGCTACTCAGCATTCAAGCATTTTGGATTGAGGAAAACCTGATGGATTTTCCTGTCAGCTGATCTGAGCATTCCTTGCCACCATCTGAGGTTGGCGTAAACATTGCAAATTCCACAAGTGATAGAAAATTGAGAGAACCAGGACTTGAAGGAATATCAAGTCAGTTACCTTACACAAGATTTCTGAAACACGAGTATACAAGTACAGTACTCACACAAATAGTTCAAATATATTGTTTGTTGAAGTTTAATCTCTTCTTTCTGAGAAAATGGCCAATTCAGATTAAGATAATTTTGTTTGCTAAGAAGGCAACTATTTCAGAATTATTGAAAACCACTGAATGAAACCAATTCTGTGAGGCTGGGGAATTTTTAGTTGAGAGATATTTTTATCTAAATAATGTCACCCATTCTCTACTAGAACTTATTTTTCAATGAACTTACTTATCAGCATATTAAAATTCAGACTGATGTATTTATGAGCTATATCTTGTACCAGAATTAGAAACAGTAAAAAATTAAATTCTACTATTTGGAAAGCAAGGTGTAGAGAGGACTTGGGGGGGGGGGGGACGACATGTACCTTTTCTAATTCTGACTCCTTTGGAAGATGAGGAAAATAACTGACAATGTCAACTCTCAGCATCAAATGATGACCATTTATATTGCCTATGTTGTATATGTATAGTATAAACTATTCAATTAGCTGGCAGCATATATTCATTCTCATTTTCTATTAGCTGGCAGTCAGTTGGTATCTCCCAAAGTTAACATTTTTAGTAGCAAGCAATGATACACTGTCAAAGTTCTATCATTTAACTGTAAAATACTTATTATTCTTTCTAAAAACATTCTAATGCAGTTTCATTTTTGCCTTGAAAGTCATATATGATGACAGATTATTCCCCTTTAACTGTGCACAAACAAAATATTATCAGAGAAATGTTGCAATGGCCATAATTTGAATCACCAGCAGACACACAGGAAAATATATTCTTTTCAGCCAAACATTAATTAATTCATGCATGGATTAATTTATTCATGTTAAGTTGAAAGAAGAGCAAATGCACAATTACCAATGCACACAGCTTTTGAACTATCAACATGTATCATTGAGCTATTGTATATTGAGCCATGATATATTGAGCCATGGATGGATATTGGAAAACATGATTTAATTTGCTGTCACCTATATGAATGAGCTATATGAATGACTATGACTAGTACTGTAACATACTTTTGTTGATTGTACAACAGATGTCTTTGTGTTTTTTGAAGTATGAAGCTTTTTACACTTCATAACAACAAAAAAGTTGAAAGTGTTTTGTTCTTTAGAAGCTATGTTTTAATGATTTGTTCCATTTGCATACCAACTTATATCTGACAGTCTTTCATAAATAAATGAGAAACTTCTGCATAAATTAGAGCAAGCCTTGAGGCAATTATTGCTTTCTTTACTGATCCATGCAAAATCAATTCTCTTGTACATGTGGGATTTTTCCTGACTTGTTGATAAAACATCACATTCGCAATGACTGCCAGTGTCAGGATCAGAGTAATGATATATGTACAGCCATTAAAATACATAAAAGTGATAACATTCTGAGTCACCCTTTGACAAATCCTTGACAGCGTGCCTCAAACTTAGTCTATGATTACTACATAGGGAAAAAAACTCACATTTGAATACCAAAAATTTAAAAGGCCAGTTTCACTCTCGTAGCAATTTCTTTTAGGTAGGCTACAGGCTAACCTGTCTCAAACCTCTCTTTTTGCATTTAAAAGAAAATTTAAATAATTTCATTAGAAAGCATGTAAAGAAATCCAGAATTCATTGGTTTTAAAAGTGTTGCATCAATGTAGACCATTACTTTTCAATATCAAGCAATACAGGATTTCAGATTTTAATGATAGCTCTGAACTAGAGGTTCTTCAGTGCTTCAAACAGCTGTTCCCACTTATTTGCATAAGTCAGACTGGGTTCTTCAAAGTGCAGTGTCAGCGTTTCTTAGGAAGTATTTGAAAAGTCTTTGGAACAGTTCAAAATGGTTGAACATTTCCAAGAAGCTCTTTCAATGTGTCCACCTGTTACCTTGTAGACATACACTTAGTTATATTTTATATATTTAGGTAAAAACAAACTAACAGTTAAAGAATGAAGTTATAACTTAGGGATAGATACTAACTCAGGAGAAACATGGTATACATGGTATTCAAGGACTGTTTAGATTATATATAAAGTCTACTTAATTTATGGCCCTATTATTCACAGATAAAACTTAGGAAGTAAGTGAATAGCTGCCAGTGTTACAGATAAGGAACCTCTCAGGGTTACAGACTTGCTCAACCAAGGACATACATGTTCTTAACAAGAAGTTGGCAAGATAAGCAAGAACTCTGGTGTCCTCAGGTGACACATAACCATAAAAGGACAAAATGAGTAGGGATATTTTTCCCCAAGTGACCGCTGAAGGTCCTCTGAGACCCCCACACAGGCATAGAAGTCTGCTTGCTCAGCAGAATGAATATGTATTAGATAGCCAGAATAATTGTATTAGATAGGTGGAATGCTGTAACTTTTGTATACAAATATCCAGTAAACAATACCTAGTAGGTGTGCTTGATTTGTGGAAATCTTCCACCTTTCACCTTGTGCAGAATAAAACAATATCTCCTCTGTAAACATACTTTGTGTGTATTTTGTATTGAAAGTAACACATCCAATTAAGCAGGATTGTGTGACCATGGTTCAAAGCCATACCTACATACAGCCCTTGTTGAACCTCTGTACAAGACATCTGAGAAACCAAACACTTGGCATGCTATTTATCATGCCAACAGGAGAAGGGAATAAGGGAGAAAATATGTATTTTACCAAATAAGTCTCAAATATGAAAGCTTTGTCGTTACGTTTGCATGTGCATTTCACTTTCCAGACAAGGCAGGCTGTCCTGACCCATTCTGAGGGGCAGGATGGAGGAAAGGAGAGGCCATGCACCTCCTCCCCTTGGGTACCATCTGCAAAGTACTGACATGCGGAATTAAACTTTATAAATCAGGATACGTTATAAAGAAGGTATGTTTAATTCACCGGTGGGTATCAGGGTGGATAATTCCAAAAGTACCTGCTGCCTCCACTTCTTTGTGCACATTTGATTTAAAGTATACATTCATACATATTCAATAGATGCCTGAGAATAGGTTGGGTTAGGATAATTAGTCTACTGAGAAGTCATTAACATAAGTTTCCGCCCATTTGCACTTGCGCACTGTCTCCTGGTGGGGGTCGTTGTCTTGAGTTTCTTCAAAACAAAAAAACAGGACAGATTGCATGTAGAGGGATTTTTAAAGGACCGAGGACATATGTTACCATTGTCGGGGTTGGACAACCCAGGCCTGTTAGTTGAAGCTGCAGAGCAACTTTAAATTGTCCTTGAAACAAGCAGGGTGAGAAAGAAAACAAGCTATGCACAAACAAGAAGCCAGGTGCAGAGCAAGTCCTGGGAACCGCGAAATCAACACACTCTCATTGGCACACTCTGATCAGGCGCCTGCAGCATGCTCACCGATCAGCGACACTGACGGTCATGTGGCCAGAAACTCTTATCCAATCACCTGTGTGTAAAGTCGGGTGAGTGGTCGGTTTAAGTTATAAATATGACCTGTTTGTTTAATAAAGTGAGCACGGCATGTAGCCATATTGGTGTGATTGTCGTTTCTTGGCCGACTCTCCACGGGGGACCCTCTTCATCTGGTGCCCTAACAGGGACCCATTTAGTCGCTTAAACGCGGTTTAGCTTAAATGCTGTTCACTTAAATGCGGCAGTCTCTGTGCATCGGACCCGAAGGGAAGTTGTCCGACTAGGGAGCTGGAGGTCGGAGGCGGGCGGAACCTGGAAGGCGAAAAGCGGAGTCCAGAGTTCGGTGTAGAGCTGCAGATCGCACCCCCGCCGGTGGTAAGACCGCGTTGAGTAAATCACGGCAGGGCTCCCCGCTGAATTCCTCTCTGGGAGGGGAGGGGAGGGGGGGGCACTAAGGAAGACCGCGACGGGTGTGGCGGGGCTCTCCACTGATATCCTTTCTGTGAGAGGGCGGAGCTCTGAGGAAGACCGCAATTGAATTAGACGCGGCAATTAAACTGTTAATTAGCATCCTCTTTAAGAGAGGGGAGAGTATTAAAGAAACAGAAGAGGAGACACTAGTTCACTGGGCACGAAAAAAGGATAAGATTTCTGAGCCCGCGTTATTGTTTAGTATTACGGAATGATGTGGGAAATTGCCTCTGGGATACTACGATCAAGGGAGGTAAAGAAGGAAAAGATGCTAAAGCGTTAGGAGCTACGTGGTGCTCTATAATTAACACTCTGGAAACTATGAAGGCGGGAAAAAAAATAGCGGCAGCAGCTATAGAAGCGTTGGGGGGAGATGTGGTAGAAAAGCCAATAGAGCAGAAGGGTGATTCGCCTAAGCCTTCTCTCTTGGCTACATTTTTCGGAGTTGGGCACACTCATCCTATGAAGGGTATGTCAGCCTCTGCGTGTTCAACAGTGCAGGAGTTTTTAGATAAGACAGCGGACAAACCGGAAGTTACTCCTCGGGGGTCTGTTGTAACTGAGCTGAAACCGGAAGAGGCTGTTGAGCCTCCCCAGGAAGGAGGAGCAGCAAGTAATGCTGCGCCAATCGGAGCTGTGGGTGGAGGAAGACCAAAACGGAGGGTGGCTACAGCTCGTAGGTCAAATCAGGGAGGGCAAAAGCACTGTCTGATGTCGTATCCTCCTCTTCCTGAAACATCATCAGACGAATTTGAGGAGGAAGGAGGGGAGAAGCTTTGTGATAACAATACAGAGAAAACCTTACAGGAGGTAATAGATAAATTAAGAAACCTGGAAAAGCGAGTTGAAATGAACCTGCCTACTACTTCAATACCTGTAGTTCCTCCAGTTAGCCCGACTACACCTCTGATGCTGACCTCGAGAAAAGATCCAATACTACAGCGTTGGTCTGGTGGTGTTCGTGATGCTATTTTGGAAGGTGACTGGCAGGTGACTAGCTCATTAGCTTGTCCAGTAGTGGTTAATAATCTGGATGCACATAACTGGGACATGATTTATGAAAGGTTAATGATCAGATTTTAGCAATGGGAATGTTGCAACCTGGTCTTCCAACTCCTACAACGATCCCTCAGAATTGGCAAATTGTCGTGATAGACTTCAAAGACTGTTTCTTCACGATTCCCTTACATCCTGATGACACGCAAAGATTTGCATTCACTCCGCCATCAATAAACCGTGCCGCTCTGGCTAAACGGTATGAATGGGTTGTCTTACCACAAGGAATGAAGAACTCTCCTACGATGTGTCAGACTTTTGTAGATCGGGCACTTGTTCCGGTACGACAACGTTCGCCTCACGTCCTGATCTATCATTATATGGACGATATTTTATTGGCCGCTGAACAAGGGATTTCAGATGGTCAAATGAAATGGCTTGTTGACCACCTTCTATCATGTGGTTTGATTGCGACGCCTGAGAAGGTTTAACATTCGGCCCCATGGAAATATTTGGGCTGGCTCATCTCGGATGCTCAGACCCAACCACAGAAGGTAACTCTTACTACACAAATAACTACTCTGCATGATGCTCAAAGGCTTTTAGAAGACCTACAGTGGGTTCGTAATATAGTTGGCCTCACTAACGATGATTTGCAACCGTTCCGATCCTGCTTGCATGGCACCGAAGCCAACAGCCCTCGAACTTGTTCACCAGAACAGTGGGCTGCCCTAGAAGTTGTGTCCCGCAAGATTCAGACTGGCTGGTGTGGCCGCCGAATGGCGAATCATCCATTATCTTTTTTGGTTTAGTAATGCTGCCACTTCACCTTTTGCCCTTATTTTGCAATGGCAAAAGAAAAAGGGGGAAAATACAGCGAGCGTTTTAGAGTGGTTGTTTTTGACATTGCAACCCAGACATCTTATTTTAAGTCGTCCTGAAGCAGTAGCGGCCTTGGTGAGAAAAGGAAGAGACAGGATTGTTGAAATTGATGGGACTGAACTGGCAGATATCAATATTCCAGTCCGTGGGTGTCGCGACGGAGGGAAGACACAGTCACTCAATATGAGTGATCAGCAGACTTCGTTTATTGTCCCTTACAGTCACCTTTTATGCCTTGTTATAATTAGCTCATACATATTACAAAAGTTAAGCTCATTATTGGTTAGTTCCCTAAATACCAAGCCCGCCCCTAGTTTCTCTTCTGTAGTCATCTGTTCCCACCTGCAACATTCTTTACCACCGAAATCTTCCTGTTACTGTGTAACAAGGACAGCCAAAGACAGTGTATTTTGCTTTACTTCAGATAAGCTGAGAGCGATGTGCATTTTTGTCCAGCCAGCTGGACTATGTCTATGAGACCTTTTTCAGCTAGCCAGTTATCCACAATTCCCCCGTTTTTATTTTGGGCGACACAGGCTTGGTTGACCATTTTCAATAACAGCGTTTTAACACAGGAAAATACACAGCCAACTTATAAAATCTCAGTTCAGAAGTATAATTCCTGAAATACTTGAAAAATAAAGTTAGCTTGAAGCTTTAATTTAGATGCTCTTTCTGTTCCAGTGATATAAAAAGTTTAAAAAATTCAAAGGTAATTTTAAAGTTCTGAACCTGGACTGATGCAAGCTCAAAACCCAAAAAGAAACCAAATTGATGTTTGACTAGGAATATTTGCAAATATTTTAGTGGAAAATCCCTGACCATTAACAATTTTCTGTCCAAATAACAACTGCCCTTATGCAACCAACCAGTCCATACATTTTCTGAAGAATACCTCATTGATATCAAAGAATTAACAAAGGGGAAAAATTAGTTCTAAGCTATATACATTCATAAGTGTTTTTTTCAATAGTTACATACAGATTTACACACTAAGCCATAATGGCTTGTAGGTGATACACACAAGAAGAGTACGTTGCTTATCTGTCTGAATGTCTATGCTAAATTTGACAACTATGCCGCAAGCCAAGCCTACATGGGTGCTGTGTGTTATGCACGTTCCTTAACAAACAGAAGTATAATAGACAAATTCCCAAGATCTAGTCCCCAACCTAATTATATTATTTTGTAGCCAATTAAGGAAAATAACACAAATGTGCATATCTACATGTGCACACACCTTTTAGTTCAGAACCAATCTGTGATAAAAGGCCTTAGCCTTATGGCATCATCGAATCTTAACGAGTACAGTAATTAAAAATGCAGTCTTAATGTAAGTGCGATTTATGCTGACATTCCCTCAAATGCTACAGGTGAGTATTTCTCACTCAACTGCCTCAAGTTAAAATAGTAGTATTTGTTAATATGTATTAAAAAATCATTAATTCTCTACAATAGCAGTTGACTTCCATAACACTGTGTAAGCAAAAGAGGCTTAAGATGGGTTTTCTGAATACTAACAACTTATTTTAGACTGTCTAAACTCAGGTCTTGAAAGATTTCACTCTGCCAGGCATAGAAACACTGTTGCACTCCAGTTGTGATATCCCTTTTCCCAAGTTGTCACATGCACATCTCGCTCAAGCAACATTATTGTTAAAGTTTCTCTCTGCTACATAAAAGCATATTGCACTTGTAGATAAAAAAGACAGCACCCTTACTTAGATTATTACCTTATTCCCTCATAACTCTTAGTATCTCTGATTTCATCACTTCAAAAATTCACCAGAAGCAGATAAAACCACAGCCTCAGACTAAACTACACCTTAACTGCTGATTCAAATAAAGGCATTCTCTTCAGATATGCCTAATGCTTACAAATAATTTTGGCTGGTTTTGATCAAAAAACTATTATTACAATAATGATCAAAAATAATAATCCCGTTTGCAAAATGCCTTTAAGCCAGCCTCCTAGTCCCAACCAATTTCCACATTCAGAATACAGCATAAATACAGAATACAGAATAAATTATCTCCATCAAGGCAAAAAGGCTTCTCTTTAAGCACAGAGATGTTTGCTAGTTCAAGGCAGAAACCCATTTCTTGTAGGGGACATCTGAAGCACTTTTTTTGGTGGGTTTGTAATCGATTCCGTATTTTCCCTTGAGAAGCTTAAGCTGTTCCTCTTGTTTCAGGAGTGTTTCCAACTCTGAGTTGTCGAATAGGTCCGTATTTCCCAAAAATATGACACATTTCCTCCGCTGTGATTTTATACGGCAGGTTCCGAATATAAAGGATCCGATTGACCTCTAGGGGCAGCCAGATGTTAGCTCGCTTGGCCGCTTGCATCGCCATGGCGCCGATCGGAGGGGGGGGGGTGCTGCCTTGGAGAGAAACCGCGGCCGGGAAGGGGCCTGCCGGGCCGCGCCACCGCTCGCCGCTGCCGCGGGGGTCCCAGATGCTATCCCATACGCTAATAACCCGAGTAATTCCTTTTTACAATCTGTCCCGAACGATCCGCTTTTCAAAAAAGCATATGAGCGAATCATACGTCGCTTGTCTCTCCATACCTTCGTCAGCGCTGTTGCAGCCTTTGCGAGACTTTGGCGACGCGTGGCCGGCGGGACCCTCTGTAGGTGCTCCCGGGCGCGGGGACTGTGCCCTTCCGCCTCCTGCGCTGCTTTCAGGACCGGTACCCCGAATCTCCGTTGAACCGTGGCTTGCAGGTTCAGCCCTCTCTAGGGTCCCTGTTCGGGTGCCATTTGTCGCGACGGAGGGAAGACACAGTCACTCAATATGAGTGATCAGCAGACTTCGTTTATTGTCCCTTACAGTCACCTTTTATGCCTTGTTATAATTAGCTCATACATATTACAAAAGTTAAGCTCATTATTGGTTAGTTGCCTAAATACCAAGCCCGCCCCTAGTTTCTCTTCTGTAGTCATCTGTTCCCACCTGCAGCATTCTTTTCCCACCGAAATCTTCCTGTTACTGTGTAACAAGGACAGCCAAAGACAGTGTATTTTGCTTTACTTCAGATAAGCTGAGAGCGATGTGCATTTTTGTCCAGCCAGCTGGACTATGTCTATGAGACCTTTTTCAGCTAGCCAGTTATCCACATGTGGGGATGTTTATGAGTGGCTCCTGAGACATTCAACAGCCATACAGGAAGCCTTGATGGGTTATACAGGTGTTGTACACAACAACCGGCCAAAAGGAGCTCTCTGGAAGATGTTAGAACATTACCAGTGGATTGCGAGACCGTTATGCTCAAAAAGACCAGTTGAAGGGCCAACGGTGTTCACAGATGCAGGATGAAAGATGAAGAAGGCTGCGTGTGTTTGGCAATCCGATATTCAGTGGCAGAAACACACGATCACCGGTGAACCAGGGGACAACCTTCAAACCTTAGAACTGAAAGCAGTGTGTTGGGCATTGGGAAGCTGGAACAATATACCTGTAAACATAGTATCAGACTCATTGTACGTAGTTGGTGTAGTACAGCGCATTGAAGATGCCTTGTTGAGAGAGACAAAGAACCAGCATCTTGGTGACATGTTTATACAACTGCGTAGCACTCTTCGACAGAGAAAACATGAATTTTGTATTATGCATATTAGAAGTCATTAGTGGACCACTCGGTTGGGAGAAGGTTATGCTAGAGCTGATGAAGCAGTCAGCTGTCTGGCAATAACTCCTTCAACAAATAAGTTTGAAGAAGCTCGTAACAGCCATGAGATGTTCCATCAAAATGCAAAGTCTTTACATCGACAGTATCAAATGCCCATAGCAGATGCAAAGGGTATTGTCTGCTCCTGTCCTCCATGTAGTCATCACGGACCTGGTTTAGGGGTGGGCACTAACCCAAAAGGTCTGAAGGCACTTCAGGTTTGGCAAATGGATGTAACACATGTACCTGACTTTGGGAAGCTTAAGTATGTGCATGTCACAGTTGACACCTATTCTCATTTTATATGGGCCACTGCACAAACCGGTGAAAAGGCATTACATGTGGAGAGACACTTAATGTCTTGTTTGGCTGTCATGGGAGTACCTGTAGAAATAAAGACAGGCAATGGCACAGCGTATAGTAGCCAATGAGTTGCTAGGTTTATGACAACTTGGGGAATTAAACACGTTAAAGGGATTCGTCACTCCCCAACGGGGCAAGCAGTTGTTGAAAGGGCAAACCGTACCCTGAAGGATTGTCTTCAGAGACAGAAAGTCTCGCAGGACATCGATGTAACTAAATGGGTGACTAATAAGTTGTTTACATAAACTATCTGTCTCTTACGGAGGATAGAGCGGAACCACCTGTTGTTATACATTGCCCAACAGCACGAGGGAACCAAACAACTACAGTTCCTGGTTTTAATGTTTTGTATAAAAATACGGCTTCAGGTATATGGGAAGGACCTAATCTGGTGTTATTTATCGGTAGAGGCTCTTTTTGTATCTCCACAGATAAAGGACCTATATGGGTCCCTACTAAGTTTGTGCGACCTGTATGTCAAGATCAGAAGACGGAAGAGAAGACTCAAAGCGAGCAGACAGAATAAACTGTCTATGTTGTAAGGGATGTAAACCATGGGTATTATGCCAATGTATGCTATGTGGGGTAAAACAGTTCTGTAAGCCAAAGCTTAAATGTAAATGGTGTAAAAAGTGTATGTGTTTGATTAGTAACCGGGCATGAAGCAAGAGAAAACATATGACTAGTGTAATACCATGCTGATTGGAGACAGCATACATCAACAGAATCTATGAAAGCACAGATTTGTGGGGTGGAATGTAGTAAAAACAAAAAAAAAAAAAAAAAGTGGAAATTGCAGGAGTAAACATGATTGAGTGGTGGACTTGGTTTACGGTCTTGATGAATTTTTTACCCATTGACAAAGTATTTTTGACATCTTGCCTAGGACAAACATATGGGTGACTGAGGATAACTGGCTAGCTGAAAAAGTTCACATAGACATAGTCCAGCTGGCTGGACAAAAATGCACATCGCTCTCAGCTTATCTGAAGTAAAGCAAAAATACACTGTCTTTGGCTGTTCTTGTTACACAATAACAGGAAGATCGCGGTGGGAAAAGAATGTTGCAGGTGGGAACAGATAACTACAGAAGAGAAACTAGGGGCGGGCTTGGTATTTAGGCAACTAACCAATAATGAGCTTAACTTTTGTAATATGTATGAGCTAATTATAACAAGGCATAAAAGGTGACTGTAAGGTAGAATAAACGAAGTCTGCTGATCACTCATATTGAGTGACTGTGTCTTCCCTCTGTCGCGACAAATGGCGCCCGAACAGGGACCCTAGAGAGGGCTGAACCTGCAAGCCACGGTTCGACGGAGATTCGGGTACCGGTGCTGAAAGCAGCGCAGGAGGCGGAAGGGCACAGTCCCCGCGCCCGGGAGCACCTACAGAGGGTCCCGCCGGCCACGTGTCGCCGAAGTCTCGCAAAGGCTGCAACAGCGCTGACGAAGGTATGGAGAGACAAGCAACGTATGATTCGCTCATATGCTTTTTAGAAAAGCGGAGCGTTCGGGACATAGATTGTAAAAAGGCATTACCCGGGTTATTAGCGTATGGGATAGCATCCGGGACCCCCGCGGCAGTGGCGAGCGGCAGCGCACGGCCCAGCAGGCCCCTTCCCGGCCGCGGTTTCTCTCCAAGGCAGCACCCCCCCTGCCCCGATCAGCGCCATGGCGATGCAAGCGGCCAAGCGAGCTAACATCTGGCTGCCCCCAGAGGTCAATCGGATCCTCTATATTCGGAACCTGCCGTATGAAATCACAGCGGAGGAAATGTATGATATGTTTGGGAAATACGGACCTATTCGACAACTCAGAGTTGGAAACACTCCTGAAACAAGAGGAACAGCTTAAGCTTCTCAAGGGAAAATACGGAATTGATTACAAACCCACCAAAAAAAGTGCTTCAGATGTCCCCTACAAGAAATGGGTTTCTGCCTTGACCTAGCCAAACATCTCTGTGCTTAAAGAGAAGCCTTTTTGCCTTGATGGAGATAATTTATTCTGTATTCTGTATTTATGCTGTATTCTGAATGTGGAAATTGGTTGGGACTAGGAGGCTGGCTTAAAGGCATTTTGCAAACGGGATTATTATTTTTGATCATTATTGTAATAATAGGTTTTTGATCAAAACCAGCCAAAATTATTTGTAAGCATTAGGCATATCTGAAGAGAATGCCTTTATTTTGAATCAGCAGTTAAGGTGTAGTTTAGTCTGAGGCTGTGGTTTTATCTGCTTCTGGTGAATTTTTGAAGTGATGAAATCAGAGATACAAGGTATACTAAGAGTTATGAGGGAATAAGGTAATAATCTAAGTAAGGGGTGCTGTCTTTTATATCTACAAGTGCAATATGCTTTTATGTAGCAGAGAGAAACTTTAACAATAACGTTGCTTGAGCGAGATGTGCATGTGACAACTTGGGAAAAGGGATATCACAACTGGAGTGCAACAGTGTTTCTATGCCTGGCAGAGTGAAATCTTTCAAGCCCCTGAGTTTAGGACAGTCTAAAATAAATTGTTAGTATTCAGAAAGCCCATCTTAAGCCTCTTTTGCTTACACAGTGTTATGGAAGTCAACTGCTATTGTAGAGAATTAATGATTTTTTAATACATATTAACAAATACTACTATTTTAACTTGAGGCAGTTGAGTGAGAAATACTCACATGTAGCATTTGAGGGAATGTCAGCATAAATCGCACTTACAGTAAGACTGCATTTTTAATTACCGTACTCGTTAAAATTCGATGATGCCATAAGGCTAAGGCCTTTTATCACAGATTGGTTCTGAACTAAAAGGTGTGTGCACATGTAGATATGCACATTTGTGTTATTTTCCTTAATTGGCTACAAAATAATATAATTAGGTTGGGGAGACTAGATCTTGGGAATTGTCTATTATACTTCTGTTTGTTAAGGAACGTGCATAACATACAGCACCCATGTAGGCTTGGCTTGTGGCATAGTTGTCAAATTTAGCATAGACATTCAGACAGATAAGCAACGTACTCTTCTTGTGTGTATCACCTATAAGCCATTATGGCTTAGTGTGTAAATCTGTATGTAACTATTGAAAAATCCACTTATGAATGTATATAGCTCAGAACTAATTTCTTCCCTTTGTTAATTCTTTGATATCAATGAGGTATTCTTCAGAAAATGTATGGACTGGTTGGTTGCATAAGGGCAGTTGTTATTTGGACAGAAAATTGTTAATGGTCAGGATTTTTCACTAAAATATTTGCAAATATTCCTAGTCAAACACCAGTTTGCGTTTCTTTTTGGGTTTTGAGCTTGCATTAGTCCAGGTTCAGAACTTTAAAATTACCTTTGAAGTTTTTAAACTTTTTATATTACTGGAACAGAAAGAGCATCTAAATTAAAGCTTCAAGCTAACTTTATTTTTCAAGTATTTCTGGAATTATACTTCTGAACTGAGGTTTTATAAGTTGGCTGGTGTATTTTCCTGTGTTAAAACACTGTTATTGAAAATGGTCAACCAAGCCTATGTCGCCCAAAATAAAAACGGGGGAATTGTGGTTAACTGGCTAGCTGAAAAAGGTCTCATAGACATAGTCCAGCTGGCTGGACAAAAATGCACATCGCTCTCAGCTTATCTGAAGTAAAGCAAAATACACTGTCTTTGGCTGTTCTTGTTACACAATAACAGGAAGATTGCGGTGGGAAAAGAATGTTGCAGGTGGGAACAGATGACTACAGAAGAGAAACTAGGGGCGGGCTTGGTATTTAGGCAAACTAACCAATAATGAGCTTAACTTTTGTAATATGTATGAGCTAATTATAAGAAGGCATAAAAGGTGACTGTAAGAGACAATAAAGGAAGTCTGCTGATCACTCATATTGAGCGACTGTGTCTTCCCTCCGTCGTGACAGTGACATGGCAAATATCACGGGAGTAAGAAACTTTTGTTTAAGTCTACAACAGGCAGACAACCCCTTCAGAACTTGTTTAATTGGTATTCCCCTGCAAGAGAATGAAACAAGTTTTGATGTTTTTTGGAATGTTAGAACAGTGGATCTGACTTCCAATCAGAATGGTACATTGCATGAGTCCAAATGGGCAATATGTTTGGCCTTCTATGCGTAATGCAGCGTGGCAGAAGACGGTTATTGAGAATTTAAATCAGCCACATCATTTACCTTTGCAGGAATTAGACCTATTGGATAGTGTTGTACCTGTTGAGTATGTCAACGTTACTGCAACTGGTATGGCAGACTGTACCCACATGTCATCACCACTTCAACCCCTGAATGGCACTGGAGTAATTTGGTTTGGTGACCCATGGCAGTTATGGCTAACACATCAAGGTGAACGGGGGTTTTATACAGGGTTTCAAAATCTAACCGGGTTCACCTAGTTGGGGTGAATTGAAATCTGGGGGTTTCCATATAGATGCATCAGGGGTTTATCATTTGCCACCCCGGGAGTCTTTCTGATATGTGGGGACAGAGCGTGGCCAGGGGATTCCTTTGTATCAGTTATTGGACCATGTTATTTAGGGCGTTTGACTTTGTTTGCTCCACATATGAAAATTGCTGCGGGCATTTCGGGCGAGCGGGAGTCAGATTCAAATACTCACAGAGTTCAAGATCTGATCCGTTTATTGTACAAACCAGGTAAACTTTTATAAGGCATTCTATAAGCGTGCAATAATGTGATTGGCTATTTTACAAGCGTATAATAATATGATTGGTTAACAATTGTTTACTGGGAAGATTTCTGTTTCTGCTTGTTCTGGCATGTAGGCTCCTTTCTGCGGTTTCCCAGCTCCTCTTATCACGTCCCCGTTGGCCTTGGTTTTATGCCAACATCTGCAATTTGCTCCTTTTTCTTCATCCCACTGTTCTGGCCGTAACCTCGTCCTTATTTCTTCAGTATTTTTCCACTTGCTTCAGAGTTCAGTATAATCATTCAATACAGCAAGAGCCCCAACAGAAAATTATTGAAAATGGCTCAACAATCTCAGATCACGGAGGGTACTGTGCAGCTTTGATGAAACATGTAATGACCGAGTCGATCTACATTCAGTAACAGCAAATGTCCTAGCCTCCATATTTATGCTGGAGGCAATGGCAGCATTAAATGCTAAGAATATCTGAAGGTTAGCATGCTGGGGGAGAGGAAACAATTTAATCTTACATCACAGATTTTAAGTTTGTTTTTGCTTGATGTAGGTAGTGTTAGGCATGCTACGTTACAAAATAGAGCTGCAATAGATTTTTTGTTATTAGCACATGGACACGGTTGTGAGGATTTTGAAGGGATGTGTTGTATGACCTTTCTGATCATTCCATATCGATGCACAAGAAGTTGTCACAACTGCAGGGAAACATGAAGCATATTCTTGCTGATGATAATCCCTTTGATGAATGGTTGAGAGGATTGGGGATAACAGGTTGGTTAAAGACATTATTGATGGAAGGCATACACTTTGTTATAATCGTTGTTGTAATGTTTTTAGTTTTTAGCTGTTTATTTTCTTGTTTGAAGAAAGGTTTACCATCTATTGTGAAACAG